>NC_134312.1:162873578-163473578 GCF_964195595.1 Calonectris borealis
TAGAGCTCGGGAGTAAGAACCATTAAATCTGTTCATGTTTTAAGAGGGATCAGCCTGAACAGAAATCAATTAGCACCGCAGACAAAACCAAGCCCTTCTTAAGACAAGTGACACTGCATTTTCAACATACTTCGGGAGTTAATCGGTAGCGCCGATCCTGTTTCTTCCTATGCTCAAACATTTCAGCATGACGAGGCGCAGATGCCCGTCAGCTGGCTCACGTTAGGCAAAGTCCCCGTCACCAGGAAGGAGTTACCGCTCCTCGGCCGCCCGTTTCACACCTGCTGAGGAAATCCCACGCGATCCCATGCCACAGGTTGGGGCGAGCAGCAGAGTTTGGCTGGGGTACATACATACCCCTCCGCATCCGACCCGTGCCCCGGCTGGGCGTCCCGGGGGGAGGCGGGCCCACCGCAGCTGCCGGCTGCCCGCCCCGCCGGGACTGGGCAGGGGCTCGGGGACCGGCCCGTCGCTCCTCGCCGCAATTCCCGGTACCGTTTGCTCGGGAGCAGGTGAAATAGCCCTGCGGCACGGCAGGGCCGGGCGCATCCCCCTCTGCCCATCCCCGGGCAGCCCGGCGGGGCGGCTGCGGGCCGGTCTCCCGCCCAGACGGAGCTGCCGGCCGGACCTCCCCTCCAGCCTTCCCCGGCTCTGGC
Organism: Calonectris borealis; assembly: GCF_964195595.1. Classification (NCBI taxonomy): domain Eukaryota; kingdom Metazoa; phylum Chordata; class Aves; order Procellariiformes; family Procellariidae; genus Calonectris; species Calonectris borealis. Next base: position 162,874,235 of record NC_134312.1, read on the forward strand.
AGAGCGGCTGCCCGGGCTGCGGCAACCTGAGCGCGTCCCCCCGCCCTGCTGCTCGCCCCCGCACGATCTCCCGGCCTCCCGCAGCGGCTGCAGGTAGCGCCGCCGGCCGTGCATCGCCCCCGACGCGGCCCGATGCTGTGCCAGCGTCCGGGCGCGACCCCCTGTCTCCTCCGTGTCTGTCTCCCCGTGTCTCCCCCGGTCTCCCCCTTCTCTTCCGCGAAGGGCACCCCGGGAACAGACCGTGCGGACCCGGGAATTTAGAGGCGGGCGTCGGGGGAAGCCGAGGACAGAGCTCCCTGGGTCTTTGCCTCGCTCCACCCGCTGTGGGGACCGCTGGGTGTCTCAGGGGTGCATTCAGCATCGCGGGGTCCCGCCTTCTCGGCGCCGCGCCCTGCCGGGGTGCTGAGCTACCCCCCGGGGGTGCCGCGCTGCCCCGAGCTGGAACCGACGAACCCCTTCTCCTTCGGGGGCTGCAGCCAGGACGGGTTTGATTTATTTTCTCAGAAAAAAAACCCAAACCAAAACCAGCCAACCCTGGAAGGGAGGACACACACCTGTGGCCTCGCTCCCCCTCGGGACCTGTTGACGATTTTAATAGCTAAAGTCAAGCTGGCAGCCTAAAAACCGGGGGAGCGGGTCAGGAAAACCCCTCTACGGCAGCCTGGCCGCGGCTCCTCGGACCTGCTGGGCTTCGCCGCAGACCTGACCCCCGCACCACCAGCCTCTCGCCTGCCTACAGGCACCTGGGACCCCAAATCAGGCAACCCCGAGGCTTACCCCATAGCCCGTGTGCTCCCCGCCTTTGTTCCTGCCTGGCGGACTACCCCTCGCCCAGGAGATGGGTCTCCAGCTGCTGGCCGTGCCTCTTCTGGGAATGATTTCCATCTCCTGCTCCCGGTCTGACCTACCTGGCCATGGGGCAGTGGAGGTGAGGGCTCTGCCCTCGCCGGGTCACTTTGTGGGCTGGAGGGTGAGATCCCTAGAGGCAGGAGATGGAAAAGCTTAGAGGGGTTCAGGGGTGTCCTGGGATTCTGCTCTATCTCATATTAGATACTCCTGGGGTAAAAGGCAGACGTTCAGCATGCAGAGCTCCAGTTGAAACCTACGATCTGGGTGAAACAAGTGATTGCAGGCTCTGATGCTCAGCTTCCAAAAGATGCCTAGCTACAACCTAGGGACAACTACAGGAGATGGACGTTAGACACATCTTTTTCTTGCAAATCCCAGTGTGGGCATCCAGCGTGGTTTGTACAAGTGCACGATCAGCCCCGTGGGGGACTCCGTCGCCAGCTTTGGCCTCGGACTTTCGTGTACTGCCGAGCCAGTTTCTTGAATGCGTGTTCTCGGATGTCACTGGGCAACGACATTTCATTAAAACCTGCTGTAATTGCCCAAGTCCGGCTGGTGGTTGGGCCATGGTAATTTCTTGACCAGCCCTTCTTGACCTTGTTACTGTAATTACTGAAGAATAGAGGTATGTTTGAAATTTGTTTTTACGGCCTGAATATTCTGCACACAGGATAAATAATACTTGCTCTTGCATCTCATCAGCTAAATTTAACAATTAGCAAGCCAGCATTCAAATAGTCCAGGAACCAGTATTGCTGGCCAATACTTACCGAAACAGTTTGTGTAAACAATGTCCATTCATACATATCTGCACAAATCAAATGATATTGTTACATCCAGATTATTTTATTAAAAACCAGCACTATTAATATCGATTTTACTGTATTTTGAACATAATCTTAGCAATTTAAAAAGAAAAAGTCCCAAATGTAAAAGTAATCAGAAAGCAACTGCAGCAGGTTTATATTGGTCACAGATAAAAGACACTGGGGAAAATCCAGACCACACTCTACCATGGATTTGACTAGGACCAGGCTTTTACCCAATTTTTTTTTTTCGTTGATGCTTTGCAATAAATTAATTACTTTCTGGGCTCCAAACTCTTTAGAGGGTCATAAATCCTGATGAAAACATGCTCCCTCTTGAAGTTGCACCTGGATCACTTATAGGAACATTTTTTTTAATTCATGTAAGAGTTCCTTTCTGCTTAATAAAGTGAAAAGTTGAAGAGGATAGCGGATTACACGAAAATTTAGTCTTTCATTTACATCTCATAAGTATTCTTGAGAATGCTCTTTTTCTGACATGAGCTAATGACAAACTTAGCTCCTGGATGACCAAGTAGGACACGTTATTTGAACATTACTAATCAAAACAATTGCTGAAGACATATTTACAGTTTTTTTCTGTTTTATTTGCTCTGAAATCCTCAATAGCAATTTTTATTACATCAAATAAGATGTACCCAAGGCGAGTTCCCTCTAAATGAGAAGAATATTTTACTCTGGCTTGTAACGAAGAAAATGATCTCTCACTTTTGAAGGATTCAGGTATAAGATTGTGAGGTTTTAGGGAAAGGGTACTCTTTATGAGGCACTGGCTTTGTAGGTATTCCTTCCATATGACTGGTTAAGTTTTTGTCAGTCTCCAAAACCCACACTTAAAAGAAAACATCAATTTTCTCTTGTGCTACCTTTCTATAAATTGAAAGGAGGGCAGTTAAGTCACCTACTAAAATATTTATTTATGATCAGCTGTGGAGAAGTAATGATAACCTCAGAGCAAGTCCACCTTAGCCAGGCATTGTAATACTTCTGACAAATACGCCTGTCACCTGGGAGCACCCCACAAAGCTACGATAGAGCTGAACATCTAGTAGCAAACTAATACTAGTTGCAGCTGCAAGATGAGCCAATATCCCACCTCGCTAAACACCTCCTGCTGATGGCAGAAGATATTCCAACCAACCTCCTCCCTTGCACATGCCACCTTGCTTGCTCTCTCAAGGTTTTCCACCCAGCTCTTCTGGCCCGTGGTTTGTTCTCATCCTCTTCAAACTCTCAGCTGCCTCTGCCACCTGCAGCCACGCTCTTCAGCGTTCATTTCTTTCGGGCTTTTTTTTGGAGGCCATCTTTTCCAGTTCTATTTCTTCTAACTCAGGGATGTGACAACTCCCTCATGCTGCTCACGCTGTCTTTTAGCTAAGTCCCAAAGACTTGCCTCTGTCACCCTCTCTTTCCCTTACCTCTCCTTTCCCTGGTGACTCTAGAGAAGAAGATGGCTTCATCTATCACCTTTACTGTGACAACACAGAATACCCCTCTTCATTCAGGTTCTGTCTTTGTAGTTGCTTTCAAAATGTCTCATCTTCATGGGTTTGAACATACCAGCATTAATTCAGCATAGCTCAGAGTGAGCCCCTAGATTCTCAGGCTTTGAGTATTTTCTTCCACTCTCCTCCCTTGCTTAGTATTCCTACCAACATCTCTGAGCCTTGACCTTCCCTTACTGTCCTTCAAACGAAACCCCGGTCAAGTCTTACATAATTTAGATTAATGTAAATTCCTTTGACAAATATCGTTTGTCTATCTTCCCTCTCCCCTTTTATAACAGTGCATGGGTCTCCTTCACCCACGTGACCACCTCCTGCTGTGCTTTCCTCCTCTGCCCCCTTTTCTTCGCACAGCTTTCAACAGTTTCAACACAACTGTTGTGCTAGTGTCAACAGCTGCGTGTCTTACCCCATCTTATTCCTTAACTACAGTGTTGCTATATGGGCTTCTGCCTTTCTTGTGCTTTTGATACCACCTTCACGGTCCATTGATCAGCTCCCCTCTCAAGCATCTCCAGCTTTGCCCAGTTCTGTGTCTAAGGAGCTTCCTATGAGGTTAGTTGTATAGTGTACTCCTAATCTCTCCTTAAGGTTGACCTCTACAATTGCACCAACAAAATCAAGGCAGTTGGTGGGCTGGATGGCTGCTTACTCTGCTATGAGTGATGATTCTACCCTTTCCTCATCCTGTTTGCATGTTGGATTATCTGTTGTCTTGTATCACACACTAGGCTTGTTCACTCTCCAGTCCCAGGAATGTATCCCAGGCTCCATGCACAGCAGAGCTGGCTGAAAAGCACAGTTTTCATTTGTCAAGACTTCAAATAAACATGCACACAATTTATTTTATATATATTTATATATACCTTTCATTTCAGTAAAAAATGTTTTTCCACAGCCTGGACATTTTTAGAGAAATAAATTCCTTTTAGAACACCAAAATGTAACATTTCCAAATAAAATACATACCTTACATCTTGCAGTTGATGAGGTAACTGCTGTTCTTTCATGGCACTGTCACCAGGCATCTGTGGAAGCTCCCAGAACATGTGGCTATAAGACATTTCCAGCACCCAAACTGGCCCAGGACCATGGACTCCAAAACATCACCCTAGAGCTTGGGCTCTATATCCCAGCCCTGCAGCAGGCAGTGGGGAAGCTCATAAAGACCATTTATAGGGAGCCTGTGTTCAGTTCAGTGATTTCAGGACTGAATTCCAGGGAAGGTCCACCAGAGATAACTTCCAGGATTTCACACTGGGGACAAGTCTTCTCTAGGACACCACATAAGCTCTGTGGGGCAAACATTCATCTTCTGTATGAAGATAAAGTATGAAACGTGCTTGTAGCATGTTTGGACAAGTGGACCACAAATGAGGTTCTGAGATGCAGTGTTGGCCACAGACCATGAAAGGTCCATTCCCATTTCGAAGGGTAACAGGTAACAGCTCCTTCCCAACTTAAGATTATTTTGAGTGGTTTCAAGGAATTCTGACCATGGACCTCAGTGCCAGCTCAAGTCCAAGGTTATTTTGCATCTGTCTGTTTGGTATAAACACTGGGATCAAGCATGGGCCTTAGGCAAAGTCAAGAAAGCAGTGAGACAGAAAGCTAAGGATGCGTGAGATTCTTCTGATGGACCAATACACAAAAGAAATAGATCCAGCTCTGATCTGAATGGGAGGCCATGTAGTCACAGTGCTATGATCCTATCACATAGTTTGGGAATATGTACAGCGTCAATGGATGCTGGAGGGGAAGGGGAGATAAAGCTCCCTTCAGCCCTTTAAGAAATCCACACTCACATAAGCGAATATTCCATCACTATAACATTGTCATTTTATTTGCTCCCCCTGGTTTATCACAACTTACACCTTGGTGGTTCTGCAGGATATATCCATTTTCTACCTGTAGATTTTTAACAAATCCAAACGAAGACTCTCTCAACAGTAAAGGTCACAGTAGTGAGCTCTCGTCATGCTGCTAATCAAGGGAGCAACATTCCCATGGAAGACAGGGACCTCCAAGGAAACACACACGCACCATGTATGAAAGTTGGACTTATATATGTAAATAGTTACATATGTAAACAATTTTCATCAATATGTTGGTGTAAAAAGCAATATCCAACTAGGATATTAATCTCATGGATATTTCTAAGGTATGTTCGAATAAAACAGCAATACAAAACAAAATACAAAAGCATTGACATTACCTAAATATCATATCTGAAGATGGAGCAAATTGTGTTACTTTTACTTGGTATTCTTTACTCCTATCCATTTATTTGTCATTACTTCTATCCCCCTTATTTGCACTGCTATTATTTTTAGCAATCACAATCATCGTTGACATCAATAGGCGTGTGAAAGGTATAATCAGGTGAAATGCACGGTGCCCCTCTCGGGACCCTGTATAGGTGACAAAGTCCATGTGCTGCAGCTCCCCAAGCAGTTCCACGCTAAGCAAGCCTACATTTGCATGGAGTTGTGAATTATGGCTGGGAATAGGCCTAATTTTTTGAATTATGTTCAAGATCTGTCAGAAACTTTTCCTTAGGCTGGGACGCTCATCATCTCTATGTCTGATTCATAGGATTGAGCTTGTGCTGCAGTCTTTCCCTCTGGAATCACCAGACTGGGTTTTCCTCCTATACCCAGCCGTCCATTTCCATAATAAAAGGCTGTGAGACCATCTTCCCTCAGCCAGATTTGCCTGAATTTGGCCAAAGAGATAACCAGTTTTCAGGAAGGGACCACCAGAGAGCCCGACAAAAGCACACTGCCTGGTAGTGCAACCTTTTCTCCAATTAGGAAACCAGCCTGGCAACCATCGTGTGTGTCCATGGGCTGAAAAATCTGCCAGGGATGGAAGAAGAAACACCCAGCAGTGATCTGGGTGAGCTTGAACATTTGTTGTAATGGATTGTTTTAAAGCTGGGTCGTTTTGACAGAACTAGTCTGGGGATGAGGTTTTCAGGAGTTACACCAGGCAGTGCGTGGGGCTGTTGGCCCCATGGGATGGCTGGCAGCATCTAGGCAGCATGAGGGCCAGGCCCTACAGCCCGCGCTATCGGACCGCATCTGCTCGCACCCCAAACCCAGACGACCACATGGTTTCACAGAAATGCTACCGGGGCCATGTTGGCTTCCTGGGAAGCCAGCCGTGTGTGGTAGAGCAGTCCCCCGTGGCCCCGTGGCTCGGGGACTCAGCCCCACAGCTGGAGGACTCAGTCCCACTGCTCAAAGCTCAGTCCCATGGCTGGGGGATTCACTCCCCCCGGCAGCACGAGGAGGATGCCGGGGTGCTGGGACGGAGGGACTGGGCACCAGCCGCCCCCGGGGCCGGGGAGCCCGGCGGGGCAAGGCCCTGCGTGTCCGTGGCAGGCAGGGAAGGGACAGCAGGGGCTCTCAGCCGCCGGGTGAAGGGCAGCCTGCGTCTGGGTTTACGCTAAACGTTGCACTGGCTCGTCGGAGGGGCAAAATGTGGAAAGGTGCATTTCGGTGCGGCTGGAGACGTGATTTGAAAAGACGACCGGCGTGTGCGGACACGCGTGTCTGGGACGATATCGTGCTTCTCCCCCCCTCCCCCCCGAAGAACTGGAGCAGATCTGCCAAAGGGCTGGCTGACACAGCCCCCCTTACCCCCCGCGTCGGAATCGCGGCCGGCGACGGGCCGGCGAGGCCGCGCAGCGCGGTGCGCAGGGCGCGCGTCCCTCCGCCCTCCTGCGCGGCTCCTGCCCCGGCACCCCCGCGCCGGGGCCGGGCTGCTGCAGCCAGCCCTGCCAGGGAGGGGCTTCCGCGGGCGGGGAGGTTTGCAGCGTAATGAACAGCCTTATCGTCGCTGGTATCTTTACAACTGCTTAGATGACTTTTTAATTGTGGCTTAATACATTTAATTATGACGACTCTTCCCCATTTTCAAGTATGATGTATTAATATTACAGATCATTAACGTTGCTAAATTACTGTAATGACACAGAGTCCTCAGTGTCCCAGTTAGACGGAAAAAAGACCCGCTCTTCTCATTGGGCTCTTTTGTTATTTGCCTTATAGGAAATTCATGCACGATTCTCTAGTCTTTAAAGCATGTAGGAGAGGCTGCTGCTGCTGCTGCTGCTGCTGCTGCACCCTCCTTATTAAATTATTGATAGAGAAAATCCCCCATGTAAAACTTCCCGAGCCCGAGACGGCGCAGGAGCTAATATTGCCTTTCTAATATCCACTTCATCAATGTAAAAGTTAGAAAGCCCGGGCTCTTGAGCGGGCCCCCCCCTCCTCGTTCGTAATTAGAGCAGACCGTATTTAACATCTGCAAAATAGTCATGCTTGTAAGGAATGAGAAATGCGAGATGTTCCATTCTGTTTGCAATGGTTAGACCGTTTTAATCTCTTAACTTCAATATATGTCCTCTAGCAGGCTATACTTCTTGGATTTCATTTTTAGATCCTTAAGGCTGCATATATCTGTCAAACAGACATAATGAATTTAAAGTGCTAATGCCTAGAAGACCAGAAAAAACATTGAAATATATCCTCGGTTGATTAAATTACCACCTCTAGCTACTTTACCTCCTTATGTCCAAACAGATTTCCCTTTTTACTTACCAAGTACCGGATCTGGGAGATGTGGAAGATGTAATTTCATGGTAAAAAAAAAAAAAAACAAACAAAAAAAAACCCCCAACCCATGCACGGGTCTTTAGACAAGTACATTTTTTCTTTAAACATCTTTTCAGCTATGTGCCTATACGATGGGGCTTGCCACTGACGGGAGGTATTTTTCAATTACACCCACGCTCCGGGGCAGCCCTCGGGTGGGAGCCAGTGACTTTGCCGCGCTCCCCCCGACACCTCACGACCGGGAAAATCGGGGGGACGAGACGAAGGCGGGTCCGACGGCGGCGGCGGCAGGAGCAGAGGGTCGCCCTGCCCGTCACCCCCTGCCCCCGCCCTGGGGGGCTCCCCCAGCTCCCCCGCTGCGGAGAGGGGCGGCCCGGGGGGGTAGGGGGGTCCCGGCCCCGAGGGTGCCGCGCGTCTGCGAGGGGCCGGCGAGGCTGGGGAGAGCGGGGACGGAGGGAGGGCGAGCAGATTTGTCGCGCTTTGAAATGAAACGTTATAATCCCCCCAACAATCCTGTTGACTGTGAGCTCTAGCGCCGGGAGTACGACACGGCAAAAAAAAAAAAAAAAAAAAAAAAAAAAAAAGATACATTGTTGGATAAACAGCTTCTTATAGGTAAAAACTGAATGGGGCAAATAGATGAATAAGGCGACACAATGGGAGGGGGGGTGGTGAAAGGAAACGAGTCGGTGGCAGTGGAAGAAAAAGGTAAAAGTGAACAGAGGAGAGAAAAGAACAAAATGTAAATGAGTGAGACAAAAAAGCAAAGAGAAAAAGAAAAGAGAACAAGAGGGGGAAAGAAGTAATATTTTCCTTGATAAAAATGCACAAAAGGGAAGATGAACTTTGTTCTTTTTCTCTTTCTACTCTCCTCTCTCTTTCTGCTTTTCGCCTCGCAGCACGCCAGCCTAAGCTGAGAGCTGTAATGTCATTAAATTGCAAATGCTTTTTCATTTCCGACACACACTGTTTACTTATCTGGCAAAAACATATGTTGGAAGGAATCCGTTAAATTCTGCCCATTGCCTTGGGTAAAAGTGCAATGGAAACGGACCCACTGAGCTTCTTCTTTCTTCTTCTTTTAGCACTTCCCTTATCTACAAGACTGCTTCGCAGAAAACTGGCTAGTTCAATGAAAAATGAAGATACAGCAGGAGATTAGAGAAGAACACTGAGCAAAAAATTCCTGGAGAGAGGGTCACTCCATTGCAAATGATTTCACTCCTCTAGATCTGCATAAATTACTATTTTTAAGGCATCTCCAAAGTCTGTATATTTTTCTCACTCTGTCAAACATTTAATTTCACGCCCCGTGTTCTGAATATGCTAAAATGCATATCTCTGATGCACCTTTAAGCCAGAAAAACGAATGCAAAATTGAAGATAAAATGATGTGATTTGCACTACAAGCCTATTACTTGAGGTATTTACATATAGTTTACCTCTGCAGTTCTGAGAATGATTTATTAAAAAAAAATCTGGATTAAGCTCATATAAATATGTATAAATCTTTGTTTAGAAAATAGATTTTGCAGCTGTTGTGTCAAAAAGTTCTTTAAGATTCTGTGAAGAATTTTCCTTTTAGCCTGCTTTAAAAAAAAGGGGAAAAGGACAGTATTTGACATCCTGCTTTGGCAGGAAGGAAAACACACACACGCACACGTTCAGACATTCAGGGTTTTTCTAAAGACTCGTTTTTTTTCTTTTTTTTTTTCCTTTTTATTTCACACTTTTCTTCCTAAACTTCTCCAGCTCCCTTCCTCTTCCTCCTCTCATCCGCTGGGCTCGGTATCAGCCGCGCTCTGGGTTTTCCCGAGCGGGTGAAGCAGCGGGTCAGGTGCACTAGAACAGCTGTAGGCTGGGGGGGAAAAAACAATAAATGGACCCAAAACCCCCAGGCGAAGGAGCAGGCACCTGGAGGGGCCGTTCGCCCGGCCCGGCTGCGCCCGTATCCCGCGGCACGCCACCGGCGGAGGCTCGGCGCGCTCCGGCCCGGGCGGTCCGGCGAGACGAGCTGCGGCAGCGCGGGGCTTTGCCTTTCTCTCGGGGGCTCGTCCCCCACCGATCACCGCTGCCAGCGGAGCCGCGCCGCGGCTTCGGCCTCTTCGGACCCTCTGCTTTTCGGCAGGCTAAGCAAGGCGAAGGAAAGTGCCCCCCCCGCCCCGCCGCCCCCAGCTATTCGCAGGTGGGTCGGGAGGCCGGGAGGCAGCGCCGCGGCGGCGGGACGCGGGCTCTGCCGAGGGGCTGGGCTCGCTCCCCGCCTGCCCTGCCCGCCCGCTCCGGGGGCGACCGCTTCGGCAGGCGGGTACCGGGCAGAGACGCTACTTCTGAGGCGACTTCGGTGCGCTGGGGGGCCTGGTCGTGCCGTGCCGGCACCTCGCTGTCCGGGCTGCGGGCCCGCCGGGGCGCGGCCCCTCTCCGGGCGGCCGTTGGGGCCGGGACACCTCGCAGCCGTTTTCCCGGGGCGACGCGGAGCGGCCCAAGGGCCCCCCCTGGCGGCGCCGGCCCGACACGCCCCGCCGCGCCCGGGCTGGGCAGCACCGCCGCGCCCCGGCACCCCGCGGCCTCCCCGCCAAGGGGGAACCGGGGCAGCCCCGGCCCCCGAGGTGTCTCGGCGGGGTCTTCTCCTCCTCCTCCTCCTCCTGCCCGCGCCGCCTTCACCACCGGAGAAACTTCCACCCCCTGGAAAGGCAGCGCTGCCACTCGCGGGGCGGCGAGGGCCTGCGGTGCCCAGAGCCGACGGGGCACAGTACCCATCTCTCCTCACGGAGGAACCTGCAGTTGTCACCTCAAACGCTGAGGGGAGGTGTAGGTGCTCACCAGCCCTGCGCTGCCACGGTCCTACTCCATGGAATGAAGCTGAATGAACTTCTAAAGCCCCTCTGGAGACACTGCTTGCGTTCCCTTTCTCTAACAGAGGTAGCAGCCATGACTGGGGGGTGAGGTGTGTGAGGGCACTTGCCTGGGATAACCACATATTCGATAGGGAAGAAGAAGAGACTTTTCAGCTAACTTCAAGGTTAATTGAAGACTTAGCTGCAAAATCTAGACTTTGAATAATATGTGAATTGCAACAATTCCACTGCGATATGGTGCCTGGGAAGTGATTCCGCCCCGCCCCGGTCCTATCATCCTATTTTCATCTCCAGGACAGAAGCCCCAGATTTGCTTCTCCCCCCAACGAAGAAAGGGGTTGTCGCATGACGTGACAAAGTCACTTACAATGGCGTGATCCATATATACACACCACCGCACGCTTTGGTCTCTGGTAACAGACCTCAGAGATAAGAAACTGAAACTCACAATCACAAACTCAGTGGTAGAACACTCTCCTTTTTTTCTTTGAAGGTGGTCAGCTCTTCTGGTAAGCGCACAGCAGTTCCCCCCTTGTAGAAATACATCAGGCTGATGGCAGCTGACAGCTCCTCTCCTGTCACGGATAAAGGCTTTGTGCTTTGTCCATTTGTCAATCCTGGGGTGACTCGGGCCATCGACAGAGTGCCAGCACAGCTTGCTGCCTTGGAGGGATGGAGACCAGGGTCTGAACTCATCCCTTGTCCCCACAAAGGTAGGAAGGAAGGAAAAATTAAACGTATTAAATTCTTTTTGGGGAGAAGCAGCAACGATCCTCATGCGCCAATGACATCAGTGACAACGGCAGGGCTCTGGAGATTCCTGAAGGCCATCCCTTCGCATTTAAACAGGAGAAAAGTGATGGCATGAGGGAAATTGAGATGGTCTTGAGAAGAGCTTTATTTTGGACAGCAAACGTTCATCTCACAGACTTCTCAGAAATAGGTCTGCCACCTATCAGGTACACAGTAGCCAAAACCAGTTACTTGTAAGAGGCAGCAGGATGAAATCAAGATGTACAGAGGGCAACCAAGTCTCATGTGCCATGTTAACTCTTAAAATAGTAGGATAGAAGCAGGGTCTCCCCGCTGTGACAGCAGAACGCTTGCCCCTCCACAATAAGCATTCTGTGAGGGACATCTAGGCAGTGACCCCAGTTCAGACAGGGCCAGTTTGCTGAAGCTCCACGGGCTCGATAGTCAAATCCTGTAATCCATCACCTCCATTCCATGCCACTGTTTCAAAAGGCATTTATTCATTTATAACAACTTGCTGGCATATTCTGCTCTTCATGTGTCAGGACTTTGGGTCTGTACCATCATTACTGCACCAAAATCAGTCTTCTAAGAGTCTTAATTCCCACTAAAACCAACTGGAAGAGCTACATCCCAGGGCAAGGATGGCACTAAACAAGGTTTCTGTCATTTGAAGTTGCTGTTATCTCGATCGAACTCACCACCACGGAAGCTGGCTTTGCTGGAGGAACAGATGCAGATTGTGGCGCTTTGCACTGAAAAGACACCTGCACACGTGCATGTGGAGAAACTTTCAAGAACCAAAGTGGCGCTACAGGAAAGGACAGGCGAGTGACCTGGTACTGAACATATGTTTGCAAAACTTGCATTCATCGGAGACCTGAAAGCCCAAGCACAGTCCCAGGCACTCCAAGGGGATGCATCAGTGGCAGAGCGACCGACAGTCTCTCCCCGCCTATCACTTCGCTAACGAAAACAGGGTGACCGAAATAACAGATGGCCCTTCCGATTCTCAGTTTAAGGCATAGTCCTATCCCATCCCTCACCACTTTGAGGATCCATGCGAACTTACTTTAGGGAGTTTGTCATCACTTGCTTGGTCTTCCAGGAGTCAGCAGAGGCTTCCTCCCCTTGGCATGAAGGCTGGAGATGAGCAGCTACCAGGGAAGCGCTGGAGACATGACTGCATAGGAATCAAGGGTAATGAGGAAGGCACAGAGAAGATCCAATATCTATAGCTCTAGATGATGAAATATTTTAAAATTATTTGTTGATACTGCTCACCTTTATATCTTGCACAATACAGATCCCATATAAATTGTATTCCTTCCCCAAATATCTCCTAACTTCCTGGTCCAGCATTACCTCCAAGCAATTTTAGTTCCTTTCTATGGAAAAGGAGCAATGCAGCCCTGTCACTGTGAACCTCCCCTGTTTTACACACCAAACTCTTTACCCTGCATTGCTTTGATACAGTATTATCTGAATGTATACATTAAAATCCCTGACCCGGCTGGATCCTGTGTAGCTAGTGTAGTCTGTCGCAGGAATACACATCTGAGCTCTGGGTAGCGTTGCCATATGCAGTGTACGGAACCTTCCATATGGTTTCTGAAAAGTGGTTACAGCACACGTGCACCAGGCACTTTTCAAAGTAAAACAGATCTGTTCATTTTTATTTTCAAAATACCAAAGCAGTAAAATCATGTAATTGAGTAATCACTTGCCAAATTTCCTTTTTTAATCTAATCTATTTTGAGTTACATCAGAGCCAAAATGCAAATTAAACTGGTAAGGTTCCAAGATTTTTTTTTTTTTTCCCTTTTAGAAAACACAATTTAAGGTACTCGTAAGTAAGGAAATTTTAAAACCCATTTGTTTTGTATGCTGTAAACTTTGGAAAACAAGTTTCAGCCTGAAGTAAATTTTCATAGGTAATAGGTTAAATAGAAGTCTTATGTAAATTTTGATCTCTTCTTAACAACTCCAGTGTTCTGAAAATAATGCCATTGTTTTAAAAGAGGCTCAAAGGGTCAGAAACTAGGCAAAAAAAGTATCCACTCTAACAAGGCACACGTACAGTCTTTCAGCTCTAACTACTGTATCAAAAAAGGAGAGATTCCCGAGATTGCTCATTTGCAGTCTCCATGAATGAATTTTTTTTTGGGTGGTTGTTGCAGCAGCATGAAAAGCCAAACTCACTCGCCAGCCTGGGCAAACTCGTCAGCACTTGACCACGAGGCGAGACAGATCCTCGCCTTCCTACCGCAGCCTCATGAAGTCACACATCTCAGCAGATGAACAAACCGATAGATAAAAGCACCCTTCCGGAGTACCTGGTGCTGGAAACCTTTGCTCTTTGGGTTGCAGTTGTTCGGATGGTCTCTCCCTACCCACAGGCAGACCTCGTGAAAAGCCGTGTGACCTCGTTGGTTGCCTTCTACCACAGCGCTGCCAGCTGTTGTAAAAACTGGCACCCACTCAAGTCATGGCTGTTTTCATGGTGCCTGTCTTTTGTCCCCTCAAAACTCCTTCCTCAAACTGGGGGCTGCCCGTGATGCCTCCCGGCCCCTTTTGTAAGGCTTCAAAGGCACAACTGACCCTGTTCATTTTAAAATACTTTAAAGCAGCCAAAGAGTTTTTGTTTTGCTGGGACTGTTGACAGAGAGCTGTTAAGGGAAGGGACAGGCCAGTCCTTAGCATGCAAAATGCAGCAGAAAACGTACAGGAGAGAGAAATGGAGGAGTTACAAGGCTGATAGTTTGCAAAAGCCTGACTGACCTTGCAACTGCTCTTCTAAATGGGATCTTGCCCCTCTTCAACACGCCTTTTCTACCCCATTCCCAGCAGTGCCACTGGTACTTATCAAATCCTGATGACCTGGTTCGATGAGCTAAAACCACTGAGAACTAATTTGTTTTTTCTTCTGTTGCTGCTAGAGGCTGAGTTTTCTACCAGTTTAACTCCTCAACTCCATCTCACGTAAACTGCAAGGTGACAGCCAGTGTCAGTTCAAGGGAAGCAAGAGCAGCGTGCAGCCAGGGGAACAGGGACACTCTTTTTTTAGCAGCTAACAGTTAGCCCAAATTAGCTGCGATGTCAAACCACACCCTCGGGTCTCTGATGGCTAGGGAGACTAAAGACATGGTAGAGAGGGCAAAGGAGAGACAGGAAAAGCGTGAAATCAAAACAGACCAAGGATAAAGAGAATATGCATACTAGATGCAAAGTAGGGGCTGGACTGTGAGTGTTGATCGTGGGAACAGATGGAGAGATAGAGAGAGAAATGACACCCATTACACTCAAAATCATATGTGTGAGAGAGGAGGAGAGGAGAGGGGCGGGGAGAGACAGAGCGCGGTGGGAGTGATGGAATTCACAAGACAGGAAAAAGATTTGCAGAAAATAATGGTTTAAGAAAAACTGGAATTAGAAACTTACTGTTCACTGGAAAATCAGTGTCTAGTTTTATCAGTGTGGTTAGAAACGAAGGATCCTTTGAAAAACAGCTCAAGACTTTCTCTTTTAATGTTTGACACTTGCAAGGATCACCTGCCCTTTGTACACTGTGTAGTCACACACACAGAGTTAAAACGTACATCAGCTTTGGCCAGCCCAATAAACATTTATTGTGTTCTCTAGAAAGTATCAACTAGAGGCATAACATTGCACAAAATAAACTAGAGTCAAATCAAATAAAATATTCTTCCAGTTCTGTAGAGGATCGAGATGCAAACAAAAAGACTTTGATACTTCCGTGGCTCTCCATTGGCACAGGAACCAGAAAGGAATATTCATTAGACCTGACTATAAACGTTTGTCTTGTGTGGGAGGTCTTAGTACAGTAATATGTATTAGAAACTTGATATTTTTCCAATCAAGCCTTTCCACTTCTATTTACATATATTTAATTGTAAATATTCATTTTCCTACCTGAAGCAGTTTAAATAAATGTACAATAAACACATTCTACACAGAAGGGGAGCGAATAGCTCAGAGGACTTGTGTTCCAGCCTCCACATCGCTGGTTGGGAGCAATGCAAGACGATCCCTCCTCGCAGCTTGTGGGGGGTCTCATAGACCGAGTTGGTGATCTCACCCTCGTTTCTCCTGAACCGGGATCCTCCCCCGCAACCAATAAATCATAATTGACGCAAACTGGCATCTGTGCCAGCAGAAAAGGTGACGGCTGGCAAGGAGACGCCCTCTCACACATAGAAGTGGATTTCTTCAGAGCATAACCAACTTCAGTTTGTAGTCGTGTCAATATACACTTACCTCTTCCGAGCACCAAAACACGTGGCCGATAGAATGATCATACTCTGTAACAGCAACGTTATTTCTGTGCGCGTAATGCACAGAAAGTCAAAAGTGAGATGTCGCCATTTGACCTCAGCTAAACAGTGCTGTTCAACAGGGTCAGCAGTGGCAGCGCTGCCTTCAGGCCCTTGCAGCGGCGAGGCGGCAGGGAGCCTGGAGCTGCTGCAACTCTCCCCGAGAACGCCCCGGGTATGCGGCAGCTCTCAGCGAGCACAAACCCACACCACTTACACACCGGGGCCACGGGCATACCAAAGGAGTGCTTTTGTCCACTGCTGTCACCTAATGCATAGCTGACATAGGGTGCATCGT
Organism: Calonectris borealis; assembly: GCF_964195595.1. NCBI lineage: Eukaryota > Metazoa > Chordata > Aves > Procellariiformes > Procellariidae > Calonectris > Calonectris borealis. Next base: position 162,890,278 of record NC_134312.1, read on the forward strand.
GAGTTCCTCAGATGTATGCAAGAGCCCCAGTTTTGACGGAAAACATTTTTTTTTGTGACAAAAAGCATGTTTTAGAAAAGAAAGGGAAAGTTTGCCGGTCAGGATGCACTGATCGAAGACAACTGAAAGAAGGCTAGAAGCTATTCTTTCAAGATGAGGTTATGAAACCAAATTGATAAAATGGATAACTGCGTGAGTAAGCATGAAAAAAGCAAGGTCTTACCAGCTGGTCTCACAGAAGATCTAAGTTAGGATGAAGAGATAGGCTTTCACGTACTCAAACCACTCTTCAGGCATGATCCAGAGGCAGTAAGCTTCAAGCTAGAGTACAGGTAAGTATGAAGCTTTGCAAATTAGTCATACTTGAAGACTCCCCACAAAGATACCCTGTACCGAATTAACTGACACCTTGAGTATTACTGCAGTCATACTGACCTACTGCTACAGCACACATTAATGATTTAATAACATAAAATTGGTGAGTGTTGGTTATGAAAGAATGCTAATACACCTGGGCAGAAATGCACGTCCTTTGTACCACTTACCATGAGAAAGTGATACTTAATTGCTGCAGTTACATTAATAGCAAAATTAAAATTTTATTTTCAAATCGTTGGATTTGATGCCAAACTAAGAGGATAATGTTACCTGTTGACTTATGGGGCAATCTGGAAAACATTAAGAGACAACATCTTATCCTTCATATTTACACTCAGATTAACTATGAATTCATTTTATGAATTGTTGTAAGATATATTTATAAGGTGAAATTAAGATACCATTTACCTTAATACTGACAGATTGAAGTCAGAAGGACTACAGGAAGTAAGAAAATACTTCTGGAAGAATAATACAAATAGAGTGCCTCTTCTGAAAGTCACAGTTTTTTTCCGCATAAATTAAAACTTTTATCATGATGGATCATAAACTGTAAAGTAGTTCTTGTGTCTATCAGAAAATTCTATTTTATGTGCGAATTTCATGTCTTATACATGAGGACAGATAGAACTCTTCTACTGCATTATTGGAGACTTATCAAAAACAGGATGCTTTTTTCTTGAGAAGATGAAAAGTACAAAGATAAGCAGGGAAATAAAGACTGAAGTTTTAACCAATAATATTTTTGTGTGGTTATCAGAGGAATGTAATAATTAATCTTTTAATCATTCTGAAGATTGTGTGAAATCATAATATCTCATCTTTTCCAGCCTCAACCTGCCATTCTTGATCTGAATTACAAACAATAAGAAAGGAGATGATTTAATGAGCAACTTTGTCATGTTGCCATTTTGCCTTACTCAAAGGCAAATGTCTAGTTTTGCCTCTAAACTAAAATGGAATAGACTTATGTTTCAACTATGCTCGCAACTGAGGCAAACGTGAATGGAAAAGTTAGGGCTATTTTAAAGCTAGAACCCTGCTGTCTTCACATTTTTGCAGAGATATGATTAAATACACACTGTTAAAAGGAAACAAACATTCATTTACCAGAAAATAAAATCCACGCTGCGAAGAAACACACATGTATGAAAAGAAGTCTAGAATTTGACAAATACTAAACTGAATCCAAAAAGAAAGATTTTAGTCACAATGGCAATAGGTATGTTCTTCTTATGAAAGAAAAAAAAAAGTCAGCATGATTTAATCATACTCAATAAATAGGCACTTCAATAAAGTATATATTTACACCGGCTTTCTGAATGCTAGGGCATCACAAAGTAGTATGGCTTTATTACAATGGATGGAAGATGGCAACTACTTAGAACCCAGTGCCAACATGGATTATAACAAATCCAGTGAGTATTTTGTTTTTCAATTATTCATAGAAAATTTAATCCTGATTAAGTATCCTTGGGCAGGAATTCATGGGTAGTTGATGACTGAAACCAACATTTATTTGAAATGCTTCCGTTAATTTAATCTGTGTATATGGCTTAATTATGATTGAATCCTCAATGTAACAGAAATGAATTATATCAGGATTAAAATTCTAGTACCACATCACCCATTCCATTTTCTTTGCCTTTCCTCCCCCCGCCAAGATGCGAGCCCGCTGTTTTAATTACCTTTATGTTGCTATGTCTTCTAAGCCTCAAATACTGTTTAGACCCTCATTACTGGATGAAATTTTTAGTTACATTTATTTAAAAAAAAAAAAGCAGATATAAACCCTATTTTCATTCCCATTAAAATTTTAACCAGTATGAACACTAGTTGCAAAAAAGGCTTTTCTTTTACACCAATAATAAAGGAGTTTCTCGCAGTCAGTTGTGAACATTTTACATGTGTTTTCTAGAGGACTCTCCCTCTTTGGTTTCCCCTTCTTTTATACTTATACATAAAATGCATTTTCTCTAAAGCATGAAAATAAAAGAACTTGTACTCATCGTTACGCATCACACCGATTTCACAACTGGCCTATTTCAGACTTGTTTGAGCTTGTAGATGTTTTAGGAACTGCATTTTGTAAGACCTTCAAACCTAGTATTGATATAAAGTAAGGACATTTTTTGTGGCTGTGAATGGGAGAGAGAAGATTCGTTGTACTTTTCTGTGATACAGCTCAGCACCACATGCTACACATAAACAATATTTATAAAATTATCCAAATTATGGATTTTTCCACTCCACAATACTTTTAACAAATTAAGCTAGGGACCTTGTCAGACCAAAGGTCTGTGAAGCGCTCTGATTTATCACTCAGTTTTCCAGTGAAACCAACGTATCACACACATACGTGACAAAAATACCTGTACGTTTAGGTCATTATTGCACATTTATTACGTAATGTATTCTTCCTAAACACCTCAGAAGTGATGTCGATTTTTATGTCCAGAGGATACTGTTAGTGGCAATGTCACTGATGACAGTGAGGATACTTCCCAGTATAGACTATGAGATAGAAAAAGTCTGTAGAGGATAACCATGGAGATGCACTGACAGAGGATAACACCTATGGTAATAATCTAGAGACAAAAAAGGAGAGAAAAGGAAAAAGTAAGTGGAAAAAACCCAACACCAAACAACCCAAAATAAATTTCTATCAGCATACCATGTCAGTGCTTGAGGTTTAACTTTAAACCTTTTCATACTGCTGCAGTTACAAAAGATTTGAACATGAATCTCAAGTCCAGGATTCAGTCTCTCACACCTGGGTGTTTTTAAATCAGTGGATAGCCCTGGGCAAGTCACATAACCCTTCTGGCGGTCTCTGTTCTGGGGAATTTCAGACTTGCAATTCACCACCCATGCAGTTTCACAAGCAGAGGTGATGTTTAGATATTCTATTCTTACAACAAACAGAGCAGGGAAAAAAAAAGCCTGAAAACACTTTGCACTAGCACAGTCACGGAGCTGTGAGGATACCGATTTATCAGTCCCACTTAGACAGACCTCTTTTCGGTGCAAGTCTCTTCATCTGTAAAAAATGTATGAGGCAGTATTTATCAAACGCATAAAGGTAACTACTGTTTCTGAGAAAGCAAAAGTCTAAGTTTATGTACAAGAGAGTCTTTTAAAATAGATGTTTTTTCTTAAACAAATATGGTATTTATTGATCATGCATTTCTTTATTATATTGAAGTGCATTTAAAGAAGGAAACACAGCTAAATTAACATAATGTAGGAACTGCAGCTGCACACAATGGTTAAACTTGCCCAGAGCAAAGCAACTGTAATCTCCCTTCAGTAAGCTAAAAATCTTAAAATATTGCAAAAATTTCCTTTACTGATCCTACCTCTAGAGATTGCCCCCCTTGCCCTGATGATGTTTTCATCACACAACAACAAAAAGTCTCTTCATTAGTAGCTCTAGAGGAGTGTTCCCCCCACCCTTTTTTTTTAAATCAAACGTAGTATTTCATTTATTATATATTTTTAGTGGAACCTTTTTCTTTCCCTTACGTATCCTCTACAGAAATAAAAGCTCAATTTCCGAAAATGTGCAGATGGTTATAACCATAAATAAAAGAAGCAAACTCCACCCTGGAATGAGGTAGTCAATCACCTGAGAATAGTAGTGCACTTTATCTGAACATGGCAGGCTCCACACACTAGTTCTCTAGTTCCCAATATGTTTAAGCAACCGAGAAACCCAGCGAGCCCACCTTTGTTTTTAACTGTTTAGAGCTTACAAACCAAACTGCGTATTTGGACAGATTTCTTAGTCTAAAGAATACAGTTCAGCTACAGATTCCCTGACCTATTTAGCCACGTAAAGCTTTTAAAGGATGAAGACTAAAAATCAAACAACAAAAAAAATTCCACTGATTTATCTTTGTATTAGCCTTGTTAAAAGAATCCCCAAGGTGTTTTTAATTAAAAAACAAACAAGCAAACAATAAAACAAAACACCCCCTCCACATTTTCCTTTGACTTAACAATCCCCCCCGCCCTTAACCTAGGAATGATTACCCTTAGATGATTCAAACCCTGTATGCCTTTGTAAAATATGACTCACATTAGCATCAATGAGAGCTGTGTGACTAAGACTTTTCAAGTTGCTTTGGGGTCATAAGATTAACAGCCTAAGAGCATGAGTTTGCTAACAAACACTGAACATGAAGAACAACTACTATTCAAATTCCATCTCTTTTATCTTGCCTGTACATACCTTTTCTCTTTGATATTCTCTGAATATTACAGAAATGGTTGCAAGACATGGGTGGCACAAAAACCAGAGAATGCAGGCCTGAAAGAGAAGATGAGTGTAAGTTATAAAATGACTACATGCCAGTTTAGAAGAAAGAGATGACAGTTAGAGGAACTGCATTTACATTTCTGTCTATTTTATGAACCCATTGTTTAATTTTCAATCAACAGAATGAAAACCACACAATGAAAGGTGGGATTTCTGTTTAAAAAAGCTCTATACTCCTTGTCAAATTAAAATGACTACTCAGAGTATGATGACAGGGTGCAATTTAATCAAATCAGACACTTAAACATTAGCTTTCTTATGGAGGAAAAGAGTTTAGTGCTTCAGTCAACTGCATGCCACAATTATATTTACAGCAGAAGGGATTAGTTTCCCTGATGTAACCCATACTTTGGCAAAGGTGATATAGAACTCCCTTTTCAGCGTGCTTCTCTCCACTGTGATGATCTGGTAAAGACCAGCAGCCAGTGACAAAGCTAGGCAAACTCTGAGGCCAATAAGCAGTCCGCTTGCTAAGCCACGGTGTGAATGGTAGCTGTGGTGATTCGTATCTTCAAACTGCTCCCAAATTAATAAAAAGCTCTGGAAAGGAACAACAACAGCAAAGTACATTTAGAATAAACAAGGTTACACTAAACCTCAATGAATCTTTCCATCACAGATTAAATTATCCATGCACTGGTCATGCTCCGCTCTGCTTGTTGGAGACCGCCATGTTACCCTAGCCTGAACTGCTTTTTCACACTACCTATTACTCCAAGTACAACTGGCAGGAACAGTGTCTCACTTCTTGCATTCCGTAACTTTTAGAAAGTTTGACAAATTAAAGTTTCCTCTAATTTGGATAGAAGGAATGTGGCACCTTAGTATAAGATCCAAAATAATCATCTAGTTAAACTGTTGGCCTACTCAGCAGGAAGCCCACTGAAATGATTCCACAGAGTTACAGGGAGGTGTCTCATTCCACTTGGGATCCACAACCTGTAAAGCTTGTTTCAAAGGCAGGCGACTACGCCTTTTCTTTCAAAATCCTAACAGGATTCACTTTTCTTTTTAAAGATGGGGAAGTAAGAGGGTGGTGCTGCTGCCCCTTTTATACAATAGCCTAAAGGCTCAAGCATTCACCCAGGTTGAACTTGGATCTCCCACAATTCCCTTCTTTGCCTAAAGGATATCCAGCTCACATCTCCCACCTCCTTGGAGAGTGCCCCAACTGCCAGGCTATAGGCTGTTCTTGGGTGGGCCACTCTCCACCCCTTCTATTGAAGCTGTGCCACTGTGGAGAAAAGAATTCAACACCAGCTAGGTCAGAAACTGCGAGCGAGCCTGACTCTGCAAGCAACCGGCTCAGAAACCTCCTAGGGTCTAGGAAAGGGAGCGTCACAGGTTCCAAATGCCGTTCCAACACCTGGACAAATGCTCTAGCCAACAGATAACTACACGAAAGATAGTAATCCTTCTTAACTCTCAGCACTGTATCCATTTGCTGCAGAATCCAATTTTGTAGGAGCACTGTGAGAAAGAATATTGATAGACTCTCTAAGGAAAAACAGACTAAGAAGTGCCTAGTTTCTGAATCTTAGTTGGGTAGAAGGCAGGCGCTTACTTGTTGCATAAAAACTGGGTCTTGCTGAAAAATACCTTTTTAAGGCTTTGGGAATGTTAACGTTATAAATTAGAATACCCATAAAGTTTAGACTCTCCCAGCATCATGTAGCAGCTGAATGGCATTTTAAGACTTGAATACACACTGGAATCCAGTCCATCTACTGCACACATCTAACTTGCACTTAGGTTTCAGGTGTCTAATGAAGCAGGCTTTTTGAAGAAAGGTAGGCAAATTTGATTTATATGAGTGAGGTAGCTCTTCTGAAGGCCTTCAGAAGAAGACGTTGTATGCCTCAATTTAGAAATCTAAATTAGTCAGATTCCTTTCTGAACACATTCAAAGGCTCTCACTACATTAACTACATAAAGACAAAAAGGTTACTGAAATTAATTTTTTTTTTTTTCAAATGTGTAATCCACCTGTGCCTTCCAAAGGTGGGTGTCCTCGAGTCTCATCAGTTGAGACAGGATAATTTTCACTTAGAATATCCTTAGAGAGTACTCTCTCACTTTTCCCCTCCCTTAACTAGGCCATGACACAGCAAGCATGACTACTGTCATTTCAGTCACTCCTCAACTACCTGGATGGAAAATGGAAAAGTGGGAGAGGGACAGAAGTGAAGCATGCGCGTCTTGAACATCACTGATTACTAGTAAACAATCTGACCAACGTGCTTCAAATGTTCCCACCATAACACTACATTTCTGGGTAACTCCAAGCAAACCTCTTCAAATGATCAAATTACTTGACTGAGAATTCTGTCCAGGAGTAAGACTGAAGTAAGACAGTGTTTGGTAAAGTTGTGTCTACAGCACTCATTTTGTCATGAAATTGATGAATTCCTATCACAGAAGTTATTTCAGTCCAGGTAGAACGTGCCCAGGTAACAAACAAGGGTTCCACCAGTTACAAAATCACTGCAGTCTTGTACAGAGCATTTTCCTTTCTGACATTTACACTTGGGAATACCAAAGTATTTAACTTCCCTGAACCAGACATACACTGCCTGAGAAAATTAAAAAAATCCTCCACCTATGTTAGAATCTTCCTGACAAAAGCATGCATCTGGGGGAAAGAAATATAGGCTGATAGAGATGGAACTGTGATACTGTTTTAAGAAGAAACTTTAGGTAGATCCCAGGGATAGCTTAACCTTAAAAAACAGAACACATGAGGGTTTGAATTTTCCTTAACCTACACCAATAGTAACAGCAATGAGGGAAGCCACTTTCATGAGAAGATGACAAAGAGCTGGAGTAAAGGAATCAGGAGAACAAAGTTCAAATCCTCATGAGAAAATAGTGTCTGACAGCAGGGTATGCTCTGGATTAGCCCTTTAAAGAGTAAACAACACAGGAATCAGCTGATCAAAGACTGTGTGTAGTGACAGCAACGTAAGATCACAGAAGTCCAGCTTCCTTCAGTTTCATTAGATTATTCCAAAATAAGCAGAAAGCAGAGGCATTAGAAACAGAGATGGAACAGTCAGTGCAACACACTGGAAACTTGGACAAGGTGAATATGTGTCATTGCTCTTACTATGAACTGGAACTGTTCTCACCAGAGAAAAGCAGGATCCTATAAAAGAGAAATCTGTGCTATGGAGTGTTTCTAGGTTACAATGGATTAGGTGATCTGTTCTCAGTGAAGGAAGAGCTTTCATAGATAAGCATGATCTTGAAGTCAAAATCTCTTTGGCTGGCTATGCCTGAGAAATTAAGGTAAATAAGCCCTGAAGTCCCTTACCTTGACCACAGAAAAGCATGTATCAGCTCACTTAGCTGCAATATCGGGAACAAGCTGAAAAAACACCCAGACACCAACCTGCTGAAGTGGATACCAGAGACACTTTTTTGTGGGCAGTGAGCAGAACTATGTTTGCACTCTGAGAAGAAATCAGGGGGGAAATCCTATTTTTTATCCAGAACAACTCTGCTTGGGCTGTAGACAAAAGAACTGGATGAGCTAGGTAGCTGAAAAGCTGGCTTGCACTAGCTATGTCCAACATTAAATTCACAACTGCTTCTTCATAAAGTAAAGGAGAATGACCATCTCCTTGTTTACATAATACACTGTACAAAATGCCTGACTTCACCTGCACATCTGACCTATCTTGGTTCACAGTGGACACCAACCACTGTCCAGTACTGGTCTTCCTCTTCAAATCTAGAAGAATGTTTGCCACAGACATCATCCTGATGTTCCAGATATACAAGTTGAACCTCCACATCCATACGATGAAGAACCAGAACCAGACACTCTTCTTTTTTGTCATGAGGAAACAATTATGGTAGAACCCCTCCTTCCCTTCCCTATGCCAACACTGACTTTATGGCAAGCCAAGATAACATATCAATCTCCAGTAAAGGCAGGTTCTCATCCCTGAGAGGCAAGGGGAAGGTGGAAGCAAAAGGGAAATTAAAAGTAGCAGCAAGGCAAAGTGGATTAACTAGCTGCTTCTAACTGTATCTAGTACTTGGGTATCTGATGTCATGCAATGCCAGCACAGTAGAAAATGGTTTAGATCGAAGGTCAGAGGCAGAGCTCATTCTGAGCACACCTTTGGGGTGTACCTAAGAACCCTTGTGAAGCGTGATGTCTAATGCAGTAAGATTCTATGTCATTTTGGTCAGGTTCAAAGTGATCAGCTATCTTTCTAGAATCATTGCCTCCACTCTAATCAGCCCTGAAAGCTGAAACTGCTCAGGTCTATGTGATGGGAAAGGCCTGCCATCAATAAAATTTTGAACAAGATTTGTGTCTCAGCAGCAGAGAGTGGAATGTTTAATGAACACAGAGCGGCCTGGGAATCTTTTGTTCTGAGGCTGAAATAAAGAACAAGTTAAGGCAAAGGGAGATGCTGAATGGCAGACTTGTCCCTCCTTTGAGATGCTACCTCTTTGCAGCCGCAAAGACCACAGGAGATTTGCTGACTAGGAGGCTGTGTCCACCCTACACTGATGGTAAGCGTAAACACAGCCCAGAAAATTGCTGCTGTTTCTGAAAGAACAAAAAGAAAGAATCCATAGCATTAGTACCAAGAGGAGAAAAAACCCTGAAAATTTGCTGAGTAATTTGAACTAGCAGCAGGCAAACAGGGTCAGATAGTTTGTTAGTCAAAACTGCAGTTAAGTTGAAGAATAACATGTTTTCCCAGGCTGTCCACTTGCTTGACTTCCCTGAAGATGAGATAAGGACAGGTAGTGTAGAACGTCAATAACACTAACATGGTTCAATCTCTATCTGCTGCATTAGGGTAATGCATGTGGTTTCCAGCACCCTCCACAGCAAGTCCTCAGAACATTTCTGATTATCCACGTAAGTCCGTCCAACCTCTGGCATGGGAGGAAGCTAGCTCTCCCATAAGAGCCTCTGGGAAAGAGCAGGACAGAAAGGAGGTTATTCTAGGTTTTTAATCATTAAAGTGCTCATTGATTACCCTGTTTCAGCAGGTCCAACACCCACGTCAATCTAGACAGACCAGTGAACAACAGACTAATCCAGAGAATAAAGTCTTGAGCTCACCACCTTTGACAGAGGCGATGCGGTCTGCATCCTGCTCCCCTGAGCTCAACAGCCACATCCTGTATTAAGGAGAAGAAATCTGGCAGAAGGTATATTTTGTACATACTGAACCATGAGATGGAAAACATCCTCTCCAGAAGGGGCAAGGATACTCTTGGTGTCAGGGAACTTTTGCTGGACACAGTAGACACTGAGATGGGGGGTGCAAAACCACCCAGGCAATGACATACTCTGATATCCATATTCTGTTCCTACAAGACTCCTGCCAAAACTGACATTCCCAACTGTACCAGGAGGAGAGATGTGGTAGAGCTGTGCCTTCGTGGTGAAAACTAAGATAGCCAACTTTGTGCCAATGCTCCAGTGGTGCTCAAAGAGCCAACACAAATGTGTAATGCACCAGTACTGGGGGAAGCAGCAGTATGTATGATACCTGCCACAATTTTTACCACAAGAAACAACCAAAGAAAGATCAAGCTGATGATACTGACTGTCCTTTCTATGTATAGTAAAAAGGAAACAACAACAAAAAACTTTCCAGTCTCAAGTGACAGAGTACTAACACACCCAATATGTATGTACAAGTGGAGAGGCATGAATAGAATTAAATACTTTAGAAGTCTTCTTTACTACCAGCACATGAAGTTTCTGGTGCTAGATGGGTGTCAAAGTAAGGTGGAATGAACCTATCTTTAAATTTCAACAGTCCCATTGACCTTAATAGCCTTTGGTTTATATTCTTAATTAGCAAGAAATGTCAGCTCCCAGCTACTCTTAATGTTTTAGCAGTCCACTTATTTAGTTTGGAAGCAACACTAATTACAGATACTACTCAAATGGCACAAAATCTTCAGTATAATCTCTTCCTTATTACTGTCTCCAGTTTCTCCCTGCTCTTCTCTTTCTCAATGGCTTTCAGATTCTCTTGTCTTTATGCTGTGATTTAAAAAAATTTGTTTACAAAAGGCACCACCAGGGTTGGATGATCTCCATTACAATTTACTTTTAAGTTACTGCTTTACTTGACTTTCTAATTTATACTAATGGAAAATATTTGAATGAAATTATGTGTCAGACCATTTGTATATTTGCAAGACCAATCCTGCACATGAACCTTTCAAGAATTCCCTTATATTGATTGAGAAGACCATTAGATGTCCTATTTGAGTGGTTCTAAGAGGATGACACTGAGGATTTCAATTTTTTTTGGTGACAGAAAGAATTTCTCACAGCAGATTTTCTCATCTTTCCTGTCATGCTGCTTGTTGTCACCCCCCACAATGTAGTTCACAACCCCTCAGTTGTACTGATTACAACTATTTATAGGACCACATTATAAATCAGATCAGTAAAATGACTGTGCTGAAATCTCTTTTTTTTTTTGCAATCTAGATCATTCCACTGATCTCGTTTACAGTATAATGCATCAACAATTGGCACAACCAGAAGTTTGGAAAACTGTGGGAACTTCTTAAGTGGTTTTACTGCTAAACAAAAACATACTGTGGAGCTACACCTTAAATTGTTAAAGTAAAGAGAAGGTGTTGTTACCTATTAGACATACTGGGTGCACATTATGCTGTGGGTTTTTTTTTCCAGTCTTGATATTCCCTCCCTCATAAAATATTGAAATTAGTTGGTTCATTCACGGTTCTGTCATACTTAATAGCAGCTGTATATTTCAGTATAAGAATAAATAGAAAATACAAACCTGTGTAACAACAACTACTACAGCAATGCCAGTAGATGTTGGAGTGGAATCCCACTGAAGAGGTCTGCCATGAGATTTCTTCATTCTGCCTATCGTCCAACCCATACACAGACTCAACAATAAATACAGCATTTGTATCTGTGAGACTATGTCACACACTATTGAAAACAAAAGAAAAATAAATAGAGTCACAACAAAAATAAAGTTTTTTCTAAAGCAAAGAGAAATGTTCTATATACCCACAAATGAAGGATGGACATTTACGCCTTTGTATCACCTTTAGTCATAATTCTGATGATAGTTTCACTAGCTGAGGTTGCTTTGCCACAAAATGTGGATATTTTGAGTAGTTTCCAGTGATCAAACAGACCACTATCAGCTTTCCCGTAGTTATGCTGCAGTTCTGCAACACGGCCACAGTGCCACATCCTTCCAAATCCCACTCCTGTGTCAAAGAAGTCTGGGCTCAGGAGTCCATCTGCATAAATAGACTTATAAATGCTAAAGAACTAAAATCATATGTATGTTAATCACACTGCAAATAACAAACATGATCAAATAAACTCCTTTCTTTGCTCTGAAAAAACTTTTGTTCAAAAATCAGAGAGTTGCATTGTACTTTAAATTAATTGCACTTTGTCTTAAGGATGCAGTAGCTTGCAACAGAAAGCACAAATATTTAGGACAAATTCCACTCTCAGATACTTAAAGGGGAAAATATAATGAATAACCCTAACACAAACTTCATTTGGAGCAACAACTTGCCTGTATTTCATTTTATTAAATGCAAACTACCTTTGCCTCATTTTGCTATGTCCATTTTTTTGCTCTGTTTGGGAACAATTAACACATACTCCATAAAGCTACATTCTTAATCAGTGTCTCAAACCTGTGTTTGAAGCTGTATCTGAATAAAGAAAACTTCAAGCTAGAATATATTAAAGCCTTTACTTGTTAGCCTTGCTGAAGTACTACTGACAGTAGAAAGAACTGTTCTGGGTGTAATTGTTAGCTTCAGACCTGCTAAGTTTTTGACTGAAACTTATCGAACAATTTTTAAGTTGGTGTTTGGACTTGAGAGTAAACTGGCTCATTGTACTGGCGTAGCAGGAATGTACAAGAAAAATCGATTCTTATACTATGTAAATTGCAAATTTGGTTCAGAAACTAGAGACTGGGCACTACACATAACAATGCTTTCTTTTTCACTTGATTAATATTTTAGTTCAGTTAAATTTGTTCCTTATTTGTAATTTTCACTTGCACTATCAGGTACCAGAAAAATATTTCTATGTCACAAAAGCAAAACTTCTATTTTTATACAACTGCACTGTATTATAAAAGATAAATGTACTTCCACATTTACTAAAAATATTGGCATAGAAAATGTTGCCATTGTACAGAGATTAATATGCACACGAGGGAAGTGTCTCAAATGAAGATCAGCTACAATGTTTCCCTGACACTCAGCAATACTAGCAAAATATGGATATAAAGCAGACTTCAACACGTTATTCCTGGGATATATTTGGTATTCTCACAGTTTATATGCTTAAATGCTTCTTAATGTATTTAGACACCTTTTCTATTTAAGAAATTTCAAGAGCTTTCAGTAAATACAAACTTGCTCATTCTTTAATAAAATGAACTGGCACTGATTTTGGGCAAAATGATCTTGGAATTATTTTACAATGCCAGCTATGGAGACATAGTACTCACTAGAAAAAATTGTTACGTGAACTCAAAGCATGCCAAACCAGTGTCACAAATCCAAGCTAGAGAAGTGACTGAACAAATCTCGATGTTCTAGAGAGCATTTTATTTTCTGTCACTCCTTAAGATAACTTGCCCTGTAAGTTATAGCCAGACATCATCTCTCACTCACATCTTGGATATAGGTATTGCTCTGCTTCAGTGTGGCAAAAATTCAAGTGGATTCCCAGACAAAATGGTATAAGACAAAAATTCAGTACCAGCTTTAATCTTTGACATCTCACGCATTGCCAGACAGTAAGAAGGTTGAGATAAATTTCTAAAATTACAATAATCCCACGATATCCAGGGTCAGTGTAAAGTCACACGCTCCTGAGCTGATACCACATTTGTCTGATTTCATCACAATTCAACTTTTTTGGCTGTTCAACAGGCATAATAATATTCTTTGATTTTTCACATTTCAACCTCATCAAAAGTTAAAACATCACTAGTTGTGATGCTTGAGTGCCAGCATTATTTGCGTGATTTATGCGATTAACTCAGGCGATAAATTAGACTGAGGGTCAGGTCTTTATACATGGTAAAGACTAAATGATGGTAGGAAAAGAATAATTGCTTGGGATAGTATCTGAACAGGTTTCTAGAAAGAAATTCTGGCCCCACTGAGGTCAATAGAAATTTTACCATTTACTTTTAACTCGGATTTCTGTTCTGATATAGTAAAAATGGTAGCACCTTCCATCTTCAAACTATACTATTTGCTCTCAGCCATTCTTCAGAATTGTAATTGACACTGAAGCTTTCCACATTTCTATTACTTCTGCTCTTTTACTGTTTTGGGAACCATGAATCTTAAAAATAGTAGGAAAGAAAAACTCTCTTGATTCAAAAAATATTACTTTATTCTTAATAACCTTTGCTTTAAGCAAATAATAGTGGGCTCTTCACTATAATACATACACAGAAAATCTAACATGCAGCTCTGAAGTTCTGGCTGTGTTATTAACACTGGGTTTCTCACTGTGGAGGAGTTATGACAACCTCCATATTCTCTATTTAATTTAATTTCAGGAGACGAGAGGGAAAGTTTAATGATACAGTTGCTGGAAAGGCTGCAAGGAGCTGCTAACTCAAATGGTTAAAACAAGAGAGAGGCAATTACTGAGGTGCCAAGTGCCATCAAGAGGCTGTTAATTCCAACTGCAAGCTTCTAAATGAACTCTGGGAAGGGAAATATTTTTCTATATAGGCTGTTACTCTCCAACGCTTTCTAACTACCACAGTACTACTTTCTTGAGGTGCTTCAAGCCGATGAAAAGGCAGTGTATTTGCTTAGAAAGAACCCCCCAATGCTTCAAATGTGAACTACAGAAAAAAAACCCGACAATGTTTAACCCTGAAGAATCCAGCAAGAATAAATTAGTGCATTTTGGGAAGGCATGTTATAGGAATTTGGTTCCAATGAGAACTCAGAATACCTATACAGAGTGGAGAAAAATGTTTTGTTAACATCAATTCTTTACATAAGCATTTTCTGCATCACTCTAGTCATATCACTTGTGCTGTAAAACACTTACTTTTTCATTATAATCAATGTTAAATTTGCTAGTGAAATTACACACTCCATAAAATATGATTAAGTTTCCTAAAAAGCTTCACTACTCTAGATCATGCAAACTCCGCAAAACGCTTCAACGTATTGAAACATTTATTCACATGATAGGCATGTATTTAAATGTTTGTAGGATGGAATCTTCAGACAAGAAAATCTTTCAAAAAATCCTAAATAATACCACAATTGTGTAACTTTAAATGCAGTTATTGTAAACATCCAGAATAAAACCTGTTTTTCAGAAGAGCAACTTCTAGTATTTTATATTAAAAATCCAGTGGTATGGTCCAAGATCATAATACAGTCTGACAACAGCATTCACTAATGTATTATACACATTAATGTGTAAGAATATGTAAGAAACAGTAGACAAGCATACTCACATTCTGCCAGACTTCCCATAAAAGGTGTTCCTATTCCATCTTTAGAGTAACTGATAAAAGAATAAAAGATGGTATTTTTAAGTGAGTGAGTTCTCTCTTAAAAGTATATTTAGGCAATGATGTAGTTCTAAAAAGTCAGTCCTATGTTTTGTCACAATCACCACAGGAAAGATCATGTGCTGATCTTTACAATACAACGTTCTTCAAGTCTTAAGACTGAAAGCAAAAATAAGCAAAGATACCTTGAGAAATGCAGGTAGTTGGCAAAAGCTGAACCAGCCTGCAACAGTAACGCAATTGTCAACACCTTTAATACAGTATGCATAGGTCCACGCTTCTTAATTGTTTGCCATAGCGACTGTGCATATATGCAAGCAGTTATGAAGTATGCTAGGACAAGCAGGAAAAAGAATTCATGTAATCCTGTGAAAAAAGAAATACAGCTTAGTTTTTATAAAGAAACGTTGCTACTAGCAGTAAATAACTAAATCAAAATATTTCTTTAATATAATCACTGGGAAATACTTAGTAACTGTTACCCAAAAGTGGTAGTACAGATAAAATGAGTAAATCAGAGCCTATTTTATCCAAGAAGGTCAGTGAATTTTTTCAGAGAGCTGATTATTGTTTGATCTGACAAAGTATTTTTTATTCAACAATACCTTTTCTGAGTGTAGGAGAGATTTTGTTCAAAAACAAATAGCTTTGTAGCAATTACTGAAATAGTGTAAAGTGGCATACAGTTTCTTGATAAACAGAAAATAGTTGTAGGCCATTTGATCAGTCAGAAACATAGTTATTAAAGGACTACTCATTTTTAGCTCTTGTTTTTGCTTCAATTTTTAAAGGCAAATCTGAGATGAGAGAAACCCAGAACAGACTTCTGTTGAATCTATTTAACCACTGGGTGTCACTCTTCCTCCACATAAAGTAGTTAGTCCAAGCAGCACAGTTGACCAAGACAGAAAACTTTTATTAGATAAAGAAAAATGGAAAGAAAAATAGCACAGAGAACAATAGTAAGTTCACAGAGTGGATTTTTTTGCACCAATCTGAAAAAATGCCCAAAATTTTTGATATTATTTACAAAACAGAAGTCCTCTAATTTTCAGTCTGGCAGTAGTCTGGTAAAATGCTTCCCTGAAGACCTGGATCCTGAAAATCTTTTCTATTGTCCGGAGCTTTGGAACCCACCATATGAGCTCCCAAAGGGTCAAAGCCAGTGAGCTATAAGCAAAAACGGGTAAACAGAAATTTCTCACAAAAAAATTTTCTTCTCCAACCTTCCTTGAAACCAAGTGGTGCCCATAGAACCAGATTCTGAACAATGTTCTTCCTCCAGCAGCAAAACAATTCTGCTAAAAAGTTCAACCAGTTCCACCCAGAGATTAGAAACAGAGCAATTATACACATTTCAATATGTAAGTTGAAAAACATTAGAACTGAATGAGTTCTGAATAGTTGCTAGTACTGTAACTTCTACAGCTAAAATTAATCACCTTGGACATACATACAGTGAAATGGAAGAAAAAGAGCATAAGGTAATAAAGACTCATAAAACAAAAATTTCAGGGCCACTCTGCTTCTCTTGCATACCTATACAAAAGCATGACTTATGACTGACAAAAATATGCGTTTTAAATCAAATATCTTATTCTTCCTTTCACTCTTTATTTTTCTGCTTCAAAAGACACCCACTGAAGTTGGCAAGGGTTCTGTAGATAAATTATTTCTCATCCTGATGAGTGGGTACACATGGAAAACGCTTTAGGAAAATCATCTAGCTTTTAATAAACACTAAAACATTTAGGATAGAAAGCTCCTTTCAACCAAAGACAGATTGTGGATGATTGGCTTGAGACTAAAAGGATTTAAGAGAAAGTTGCACTGAAATATAACTATAAAAAAACCAGAAGGGTAGTTTTCAACCGGTCTTTTTTAAGTTTCCTGACTTTCAAGTAACCTAGAGTTGACAGAGAAAATAAAACATATGTACCTTAATTTGAAATACCTAACTTCAAAGATCTTCAAAATGCTGTCTACCTGGTCAGCTGCCCTTAGAAATCCTACGTTCCACTGGTACCATGTCTTCTGTAAAAAACCCTACCATATAAAATGATAAAAGATTACTTGCTAGGCACCAGAAGCCAGGCCTCCTCCTCTCTCAAGGCAAACATCTTAATCACAAGGTTACAGTCTCAAGTTCTTTCCTATACTTTCCTTATAGTCCATTCAATTTTAAGATCTCCTGTGTCAGGCCACAACTTTAGTAACTAAAGTGAAGGGTGACCTAACTTGAACCATCTGGAACTATGTAGTTTTTAGTTGCCCGAGTGAAAGAACCAAGAAATGAAGCTGGATCTTTTCTTTGATGCCCTAATGTTTTATGCAGCACATTTCTATGGAAAAAGAACAAAAATTATTCCACAAAGATGCATCTAAAAAAAAAAAAATTAAGAGAGAGAGAGGAAATCCTCGTCAGTTCTTTGAAATACACACAGGCATGTAACTTCAGGATTCATGGCAGTGTTACAAGTTTTAATTCTGAATAAACAGAGGTGTTCCTCTGCAACCGTGGAAGACATGGCATGTAAAGTTCATCCTGTTTCCTACTTGTTAGATCTAAATATGTGCATCTGACACATTTACACACCTCTTTGCTCGGCATGCAAGCTGTTCAGAGTTCTGCTTCCAAGTGCTCAAAGTCTTCCTACAAAATTACTATAGCGCTGAGATGCCTCTCTAGGAGGTCTGTACACCACTTTTAAGGGCCACATGGTATCTTATAGCTGCTTTGCCCCTTGATTTAGCAGAAGAACGCTACTACTGCTTTTTGAGAATACGTAAATTAACCTACAATTCACTTCTGGACACAAAATTCACCAAATAAAAACTGCCAACTAAGTTTGTAGCACAATTAACAAGTTAAAGAGACAGGTAGGTCAAGTTATAAGCCTTGAAAAATGGATGATTAACAGTGCTACTTTCTTACAGATTCTTCTAAATGTTTCAGCAAATACTCTCTTCCCTTCAAAAAGGGAGCTGCCTTTGTTCCCTCTATATTCTCTTGAGACCAAGAATGACAGCAGGGCACACGATTCTTAGCATAGCAATTAGGCTCATTCTGGGTATGTAGGTTCAATCTGTATGCGAAGGCAGACTAAGCCTATTGGGCTCTTCCCTTACAACAGACCTAGGTTAGTGACACGTTGATGAGGCCTCCCAGAGCAGTGAAGCTAAGCACTGCAATGAAGCATAGAATCATGGAATCACAGAATCATTTAGGTTGGAAGAGACCTTTAAGATCATCGAGTCCAACTGTTAACCTGGCACTGCCAAGTCCACCACTAAACCATGTCCCTAAGCGCCTCATCTACACGTCTTTTAAATACGTCCAGGGATGGTGACTCAACCACTTCCCTGGGCAGCCTGTTCCAGTGCTTGACAACCCTTTCGGTGAAGAAATTTTTCCTCATATCCAATCTAAACCTCCCCTGGCGCAGCATACATTAGGTTGGTTTGGATTGTCCAAAGCATACAATTTTATATAGGCACTTCTTCAGCTGCTGTCTTGAGTCACTTCTAAAAGTTTTTCTTTGCAGGTTTAAAGATTTAAAATTGCATTTCTTAAATAAAATAAAATCAGGACTGACAAATATCTGATCTGTGGCCTGTGACTAAGATACTTAGAAAGACATAAACATTAAACTGAAATTGTATTGGCGAAATGTTATATCGTGCATGTACTTGTGTTGCACAGAATCAAATTTTACACAGCTAAGGAATTTCACGGATTAAATAAGCAATTTCATTAAAATCAGGGATTAAATTCACATTCAAGCAGAAGCTTGTAATTTCAACAGGGGAAAAATACTTATTAGCAAAGATGTCAACACTATCTTTCCATGTGCATCTATGCTTCCAGTTAGGCAAGTTTTGGAAAGTCAGTCTAGAGAAAGGGAAGGATTTTTCTGTAATGCTAGAAAATGAATTAAAGTTTACTCTCTGTGAGAAAGTAGAATCTGAAATGTAAGAGACTCTGCTATCCATTCCCCAGTGCCACACTTTTCCAAGCATAGTAAGTACTGATTTGTTTGGGTGATCAGATCCTTAACTTACAAATCTAATTTTAAGAAAAAAAATCTTACCAGATTCCCCTGCGCTAAAGTGATCTAATGGATTCCCTTCTGCATCTGGGTTTAGTAAGACCATTTCAAACTGAATATCCTCGGATTCAGAATAATTCTCCTCGCAGGTAAACTTGTCTACATAAAACACATACCATGTTTCCGGGTAAGGAATCTGGGACACTGTCAGATTTTGCTCTGTGTGGTTCACAGTCACTTTGGAAGAAAACAAACAAACAAAAAGAGTAAATACTCGATTAGTTTGTTTTTCGAAAACTCATCTCTGACTGAAGATAAAATTTAAATCCACAACATCATATATAGGTTATAAACTACATAGAGTACAAAACAGTCTTTGTTTTGAAATCTAGCCATAACACCAGAGGCCAGATTTCCATCCTTGCCTTTTGTTTCAAACAGGTGCAGGCAAGGGTTGGTGAGGATACGTACCGCATTCCACCTCTCAGCTTTTGGGTTTGCTGGGAGGGCTCTCTTCTGCCAGAAGCCAGTAACTGCAAACCGTGTCTCCTATGCTTAGCACATTTCCATCCTCTAGTACCGTATTGATGAGACAAGCTATTTTGTATTAGCCAACAGATACTTCTGCAGTATGAAAAATACCTTTGTGAAATTTATTCTACTCTGTTTTCAAAGTCATTTAGAGCACTGAACAGGAACAGCCACATGCGAGATTGATAAAAAATAGTGTGCATGCTTTCAAGGTGCAACTTAGCATATTTTACAGCATCTTCCCCAAACCATAATAGACTAAATTTCAATTGACTGCTACGGGCGGAGAGCACTGTCTAATAAAATTGCATATTTCAAATCAGTTTACATTTAAAAACAACTATGTAAAAGACTGAAGTTTCATCTGCTCATTGATTTTACCACTATTTTTCCTAACAGCAACTATTAACAAATGCACAATCTCTCCAAAATAAACACTTGCTGAAAATGAAATCTGTGGCTCTGTATGTTTGGGTGAAACTCTAATAGTAAATACCGTTACACTGATTACTGAACTTGAGTGCTAATCAGCTCAACCATAAGTGAAAGTCACCTCTGTAGAAGAAATAACAATATAATGACTGGACTGTAGATGAATTCACCTTAATGGTTTAAGATGACAATGGCTAAGGATGAAGAAAGAGAAAAAATTCATTACAATTCTACAAAACAAACCATTTCTGGTTTTTATGCAAAAGTCTTTCTATATGAAAAAGGTGCAAACATACATACAAAACAACCCTTAGCAAACTCATTATCCCTAAATACTTTGTCGACAAAATTTAGAACTAATTTCTAAATTGAAGCCTATGTGCGAAAAACATTTATGCAATTTATATAAACTTGTTTCAACTTCAGGAAGTTATTTTCCATTCTCTGAGGCATGAACTGATCAACATTAGGATCCAGGAAGAAACATATGATGTGTCTCTTTGCAGCAATTGTCATGAAGTACAAATTCGGACAACACATGAACGAGAAAAAAAGAGTGTTCTAACACAGGCAATCTGTCTTGTGTAGCTAGTAAGTAGTATGGTAAGTGTGCATTTCACTCTGGAGCTACATATCTTATCAATCAAATATACAAAGTGAAACAGCTCCCTTCAAAAAACCGAGATTTTTAAAAACACAGTTTTAGGATTTCGTATGGTGCTTAATCCATATGAAAGGCAAACTGCAGCTGACAGGGGTGGCTTTACTCTCCATCTGTACTCTCAGCTGAGTTCTGACACAGTGTTATTTCCATCAAGACTAAGGATCACACAGAGCATGTTTAATCAGTTTTCCATCAAATCTGCAAGCTAACTCACAGGAAATGAAGTAAGATAAAATAAAAATGTAATTGATTTTGCCCAAGATCAGCAAACAGATCCAACTCGCCCTGTGGTCATATGATTCCTAAACACAGCAGAAAACAGCAAGTCCATTGCTGGGACAGACAGGAGTGACAGACCAACTGCTAGTCATTTCAGCAGCACTTCATGTTCAACTCTCATCAAGTGTAAGGGAACTACATCCTCAGAAGTGACATCTGCATAAGATTTCATTATGACAATGTTCCAGGAGATCAATTTGTTACTCTAGGGATTCCGGCCGCACAGAGGAAATGTATTTAAAAAAGAAGCTGTATTCACTCAAGGTATATTTGAATGAAATTTCTAATATTAATTTAATTTCTTAAAGGAAAATGTATGCTTTGAGTAGGCTTTGTAATATTACGATCAATAAATGGTGCAAAAATGATTATTTCAGTATGTTTGTCTTCCAGTTACATAATGGAATGCTTCGATGTTTTACTGTTCTTTTAAATTTAGATGGATACTCAAGCTTCATCCTGATTAGCTCATCTTTGATACTGTATTAAAAATTTTCTAACATGTTTTGTACATCAAAGTGTGACAGGTTTGTGCTATCATGAAAATATCCTTTTATTTTTGTTTTCTTGTCTTTGAAAAATGCCATTTCCATGGAATTGGAAAACAGGATCCTCCCGACAAATGAGAAATTTTCCTCCATAAACAAAAGACGACAAGATAACCTGTATATTCTGTACTGGTATAATTATCAGCTCAAATATTAAAAACATGTGAATAGGAGATTCAGTGATGAATACCAAATTACAAAATTAAAGGGTGAAAGACCATTAAATGATAAAGCCGGCAAGGTATAAAGTAAGGCAGCATAACCCAAACTAATTTTTGCAGATGACCTTATGGATGGGGCTGGGGGGAAGCTAATAATTATGAGATTGTGAAAGAAAAAAAAAAAAAGAACAGAGAAAAAAGGTTTTCAGGTACAAAATTACCCTATTACTGTGTACTTGGGCTACAAACTCCCACCTTACAAGCATTCACTTCAGAAATTTAGAGGTAACTGCAGCAGGCTCCATCAGTTTGCCTCTAATTTTTTTCATTCCAATAAAAGCCACAATTCAAACTGTACATTTGACTGTCCCAAACATTTAAATTCTCAAGTTCTTCAGTTTCATATTACAATAGTATTCTTTGTAAATTCTTTCAAATACTCAACATAATCTTTTTTATGGAAAAGTTTGAGATTAAAAAAAAAACAACAGACTTTTACTCCAAGCAGAGTTAAAGAAAATCTCTGTACTGAATGAGTAAATGAAAATTTCAGCCAAACGTGTACCCCTGCTGAGTTGTGTACAAGTGAGAGCATGAGACTAGAACTGGTGATAAAGTTTCGTTGTTTGCATTAAAGTCATTATTTGTCAAGGATTGTCCATTTTCCAGCAGTATATTAAATCATAACTTGCAAACAAAGTCTTCTGAAGTGATACAAACAAAACAATTTTATTTCCTTGTAATAATTTTTAATTACAGAAGGCCAAAGTCCTGCTTTTACTTAAATTGATGCAAAGTCCAAATTAGAAATAAATAGTCTAAATACACAGATAACTTAACAGGGTTCTAAATACACAAATAACTTAATTTATAAGGGGAAAAAAAGTAGCAACTCACTTGTCAGCTGAGCTTTAGAGAACTTCTCTGTACAGCTGTGATCTTGGATACTGTTCTGCAGCTTCCGCCATTCCTGTGCTTGAAACAGGTGAAGTCTAGCTGATTTTGTCACAGCTACTGCTATGTTCTTGATTCTGACACACAGAACAGCATGGTCACCTTGATATTTAAAAAATAAAATCAACTACTCTGCCTTGATGTCAGTTACGAACAAAAACCTAGCGTGGCATAGATTTTTTGTAAGTAGCAGCACTAAAGCTTCACTTTACTTCTTAAACTTCTACCACTACTTCCCATAAAAGTCTTTACTCTCTTTCAGAATCAAGTTTTATACATCTCATTAACACAATACTGCATGCACGATTCTCTATGATGGTACTTAAACAAACCTTCACCATAACCCAAATGTCATTAACGTTTTCTACTAAAAACAGCCTAGCCTTCCCTCCCCCCTCTGTTTTTTTTTAAACAGACTTCCAGATAGCCATTTTTTTTTTCCTTCCTCCCACTCCAAATTTTATTTTCTCAAGTAAAGACAGTGCCTCAATCAGTCTCAATAACTGGTTCAAAGTCAAGTATTTTATGACCTTTGTAGCATGATTACGAGCATCATAGGGTAGCTCTTGAGTCTAATACCAGAAGAACTTATGTGAATGGACCTTCATGTCATGGACTGATTAGAGCTAAAATAATTATAGATGACAGACATCAAATTGATACAAAGAAAATCAAATTTCAAAAGTGTTCTCTAATGTGTCAGTCTACCTGTAGGCTACACTTTGACATAGAGAAGTATTTTAGCCATTTTAGAACTAGCTCATTTGACACAATTTATCTTGCCTAGGTAATTCTACAATCCTCAAACTTATTTGGATAAATTCTTTCACTATATATTACCATAGACTTCTTTAATGTAACAGTATCCTAAATTAAAAGATAGGATTTAATGGAGAAGAAAAATCAATCAGTACTGCAAGAGCACAAACTCATTCAAATTTAAGCAAGCTTTGTATGTTTTTTAAGCTGTCAGAGCACTCTTCTTTTCCACCTAATCTAGGCACCAGCTGGATGTGAGTCAATAGACTACTACCAGCTTCAAATAAGGCTTTGCCAGGAAGGTTTGCCTGTTCAGAGCCAGCTGCAAGGCAGAGGTCCTGCAATAAAACTTCAAAAAAGGTGATCTCCTGGGATCTGTAAAATGTTGTATGGACTACAGTTTACCTAAGTTGCTAATAAAAGATTTGGAAAAATTAACAGAAGGTTCTAAAAAAAAGCCCATATAGCTTCACTAAGACCCAAAATACATATAGTTGTGGGTATTCATGCAGAAAGAGGAATATTTCTAAGGAAATACGCAACATCAACTTGTAGAATAAATTATATCTGAACACCTAAACCACTCTTCTTGAATCTTAACATTCTTTTCTCAGATTTAAGCAGTGCACTTTTTTTCTTTAGATCTATTTAGAGGGCTTCTACAATTATCTTCTAGGACAGCGATAATTAACTGCTTTCCAGTCACTCCACATGCTATGCCCACCCTATCTATCATCTCTCATTCAGTGCTGGAAGGTCACATTCCAACTCTTCTTGGCTTATGTCACATTTTCCTTCATCCCATTAGATTTTTTTCTTGCAAACATTTCTGTTTTCTTCTCACACTACTCCTCCAGTCTGGGAGGAAGCCTGTGTAAGTATTATCTTCATGATTGTCTTTCGAAGCATTCCGCAGAACTCTTCAGCCGTGAGGCTAACTGAGAAAAAAAATAGTCTAAGCTACCAAAATGCTGAGCATATACGAAAAGCATGCTGACCAGCACAGCCTCGTTGTACATGGCACTCACTATCTCTTTTTGCAAAGTAAAACTTCTGCAGCAAGGAGAGTAATTTCCAACCTGTATTTCTGCAGTGGCCGTTCTAACAGGACTCTAGCCCATTGCTAGGCCTCTTAACTAACAGTCAGGAATTATTACTAACAAGGAATTAATAACACGGGAAAGAAAAGCCATTGGGAATAATCAGGTGAGAATTTACATTCTGACGCTCGGTGACACTAAGAGCACCCGGTGATGTAAAACAGACATATACAATATCAGGCATCGTTCTCATTCGGTGGAGTTCCAGGAGGGAAGGAGAGAGAGGCACGTGGAAATTAAAATGCCTCTGCTCTCCCAGATACTCCCGCCACGCCCGGCTGCCGGGCAGGACGGGCAGCACAGCGCCCAGTTCCCGCAGCAGCACTTTTCCACTCGCTGATAAACAGCCACGCTCTTTCTGCAGCACGAGGGGCGGCTACCAACTCCCGTTTCCGCTGACTCGGGGCAGCCCCGCCTCGGTCCAGCGGGGTGCCGCTGCTGGCCGAGCTTCCCATCACCCCTCCGGCGCTGCCGCAGGCTCCTCACCGCCCGCCGAGACCTGTCGCACGTCCCGGCGGAGGGCGGCTGCCGGGCTGACCTCACTGCCCGCCGCCGCTCCCCGCCCTCCTCAGGCCGCCGCCCTAACGGCTCCCCCGCGCGCGCCGCTCTCACGCGCCCCAACGGCTCCTCGCCCCCCGCCCCCGTTTCAGGACGGCGGACAGGGACGGCGCGGCGCAGCGCAGCGCGGCGCGGCCCTCCCCTCCCCTCCCTCAGGCACCCACCGTGGAACTGGAACCGCGCCACGGGCCGCCACGGCTCCAGCCGAGCGGCGGCGCTGGCGAAGCCGCCCCGCAGCGTCTTGCCCCCGGCGCCCCACCAGCCGGCGGCGCACAGGAGCCACAGCAGCCGCCACCTCATCCTCGGGCCCCGCCGGCGGCGGCCGGCGCTACCCTCCCCCCACCCGCACTGCCCCCCCCCGCGGCTCGCGCCGCCGCGTCACGTGACCCCCCACCCCTCTGGGTTACAAGCGGGCGCGGGAGAGGCGAGCGCGAGGGCAGGAGCGGAAAGAGAACCAATGGGAGCCGCGCGCGAGCGAGCGTGCCCACCCTAGGGGGCGGGGCCGAAACGGCCGGCCCCTCCCCTGCCACCGTGTGCCCCGCAGCTCTGCGCCTCCCCAGCTACGACGTGTCCGTTGCTGGGTTCGGCCGTAAGTTGAGACCCAGCGTCGTAAAAGGCGACGGTCGCCGTTGAAGGCGGAGGCAGAGCCTCGGCCTCTTCGCAGGGCGTGCCAGTGCCGCTGCCACTCGCTTCAGAGGCGGCGAGCCCCGTTGTTCGGGCGCGCGGGGAGAGGGGAAGGCCTTTTTTCACGCAGGCTCTTGCAGTGGCCGTGGCCCTGCCTGTGAAACCCCTGGCGGAACTACGGGTTCCGTTCCCACTTGCGCATGGGCAGTCGGGAGGTTGCGGCGCGAGGCAACGGAAGGGGTGAGGGCTGCTGCCGTAAAGCGCGGACGATGTCGGGGCCGCCGCGTCCGGCGAAGCTGCCGGTCTTCGAGAAGCGGCTGCTGGTCACGGGCGGCGCGGGGTTCATGTGAGTGCCGGCCCCGCTTCTCCGTTGGGCCGGGCGGGAGCCGTCGGCCTCTTTTCCGGGGGCGCGGGTGGGACGCGGCGGCTGGTGGGGCGGGCGGCAGGGGTCCCGCGATGCTGCCTCGCTTGCCCGCCTCCCTTGGGCCTGACCTGGGCCGGTTCTGTGGCGCCGCTGGCTCGGGCCGCCTTCGCTCAGGCGGAGGCTGCGGTGGGCGCAGCCGTGTCTGCAGGACCGCGTTCGTCCCAGGGGCTGCTTGTGGCTCTCCCGTGTCGTGGAGGTTGAGGTGGTAAGTGCTGGCGGGCGAGCTGGTCTGCTGCCCGGCTGTCCTCCGCCAGCGGTGAGGAAGAAGGTGCTGGGTGAAGGCACCTCCCAGCGCTGTCGTGGGAGTCGGTGCTCAGCCTCAGCTGGGGTGGGGTAGGGGGGCGGCTGTGCTTTGAGCCCGCTCCTGTTTCTCACCTCCACTCCCCAGTGCTGTGGGCTCTGCTCGAGGCAGAGGAAGTTCAGGTCCATCTTAAGCTTGAGCCGGTCAGCGTGCTCAGGGCCTGAAGATGTGAGAGGACTAGATTTCTGTGTGCACCCCCCACCTTGGGGGGCTGGAGACGTGAATAAGCCCTGCCAAACCTGAACTCTCTGGTTGAGCTGCTTGTACACAAGACTGTACCAAAGAGAAATGCCACGTGGTAGTCAGGCTGTCATTTCTTCTTACACCTAGCAGCAGTGTAGGAGAGTTGAGTGTTGGGAGTCAGTATTGTGAGTTAGGAGAGTTGGCTGTTTTGTTGTCCCTAGTACCTAATGTATAAACTTAGGAGTATAAAAGTAGTTTTAGAATGGCAATTGAATATAGCATATAACAGTGGTTGTTGTTTTTTTTTTAGGTGGCTGTGAGCAGTGTTGCTTTCTTTTGTTATTTAATCTGATTTTTAGTTTTTTTAACAGTAGGCAGTTATGGGCATTATCAATAGAATAATGTTGACATATCTTAAAATACTGCTGTGAATTCCCCTTTCTCCTATCTTGAGTACAGCCCCCTCTTCCCCCAAAGCCTTTTGATATTGCTAGACTTACTTGTAATTTGTCATCTCTTTGTTACCTTAAAGCTCGCTATATAACTGTAAAATATGTTTTTCTTCTGTCCTACAGTGCTTCACATGTAGTCGTCTCTCTCGTGAAAAACTATCCAAACTATCTGATTATAAATCTAGATAAGGTAAGTAGCTTGTTTTCTTTCTTGATATGGAAAATTATCTTAAATGATTTTTAACGCAATCTGTAGCATGTTGAAATTTATATGGATTATTGTTATTTATTAAATTTTTGTTTGACTATCCATTTGTTCCTATACAGAAAAAAAATCAACTGCTGTTCATTCTTACAGTCCTGTGCCCACCACAAATAATTATTTGCAAAAAAAAAAAATGAAGGAAGCTTTTGAAGTTCTAAACTTCTGTTTAAGATTTTTTGCAGTTAGGATATCTTTCAGAGTTTTGTGTTTTTAAAGCTTCACCATGTCTGCTTGCAAAATAGCTTTTCTTTTGAAAAAAGTTTTTACTTTGTTCTCAAACTTCTTAGTAATTAGGTTGGATCTGAGTTAGCTTATTTACTTTCACGAAGCCCACTTAATGATATTGTGTGGGTATTTCTCTGTAGCTCGACTACTGTGCAAGCTTGAAGAATCTTGAAACTGTTTCTGAAAAGGAAAACTACAAGTTTATCCAGGTGATAAAGCCTTCTCTTCTATGAAACTTGACTTTTTACTGATTTTTATGCCTTCATATCAAGGTAATGTGGTCTCCGGAGCTCCCCAAACTAGAAGCCATTGCTTTCATTTATGGTAAAGTTGAAATTACTTCTACTAATTCATTGTCAAGAATGAGTCGGTGTATGTAATATGCCAATGTATGTGACAATCATATGGACATAACAGCATTTACTTCATCTGTTTTCCTTATTTATAGACTTCATATTTCACCCACAGAAGTCTGTGACAATGCAGTATGTTCTGTCTCTTACATGAAGTAGTCTTTTGAAAGTTGATAGATTTTATTGTATAATAAAGGTACAGAATTGGTAAAAGCCTGGTTATGGAGATGAGTGGTTTTAGGGATGATTGTTTCACTTTTGATAGGTGATATGGACGAGATGGACTCAGATTCGGCTCCTACATGCTTCACTGACGCTATCTTAGATTTTGCACCTTCAAACACTGTCAATTGTCATATTCCGTGGTGTGCAATACGCTCCTTCTTGTTCTGTTAGCACTAGACATCAGGCTACATTCTTGCTGTTGATGCTGTGTAGTTCATAGTTGTTTTGGAACAGGGTCTCATGGGAACATTCAAGATATGCCTTTCCTTCTTAAAATTTTGCCAATTAAACTAGTTTACTGTTTCCACAGTTTTATCTTCAGACAGGAGATGGATTTAGATTTATTGTTCAGATAAACATTCTGGCTGCCGGGTTTGTATGCTGAGGTTCTTCCCCTCTATGAAAGTCAGTACTGATGCTGGTCTCTCTGTCTAGCTGGGCTGCCCGAGGTTGCAGGATGTCAGAGAAACTCATATAGTTTAATTTTCTGAAATAGCAACTTTGGGGCAACGTTGTCAGAGGTAGTAGATGTAAATTAAACGTATCTCTTAGATTCAGGCAAGGTTGGGAATTGAACTTGTTCTCATCTTTTTGGTTGTTTATATTTTTGTGAACCTACCTCTTTATTTCAGTAAGTGATTATCTCCGAGTTCTTGGGATAAAAGTTGCGTGAGGGGAAAGGGGATGGCTACTAAGCAAATGTACGCAGTTTAAGCATGCCCAAACTGGATTTTTGGTTATTTTTCCTAATGTTTTTGACAGTTTCCAGTATGTGATACGAAATGTATGAATGCTGTAGAAAAGCCTCGTTACCTGTATATATATTAACATTTAATTGGTGGGGGTAGCACGGAGTTCTAGAAGGCATCCTGTAAACAGCCAGATCCCTATGTGAAGCAGGGGGATAGTAACAAGGAATGATGTAGCTATATTGCTTCTGAACTAGAGTACGAATATATTCTCACAAAACTTACAACAGTATAATTTCGGTTTGGTGGTTTCTGTGGTTTGTTTCGGTTTTGTGTTGTGTTTGTGTGGTGTGGGTTTTTTTTTTTTTTTTTTGTGGGGGGAATCAGAGGGGGGAAGGAAGGTTGATCAGAGCTTATATGCAGCCAAGCAGTTTACACTGATAGGAAAAAATGCACTGAAAAAAATACTCTCTGACGGACAAGCTCTACAATTAGAACTGTAACACTATTACTGGCCTTAGGAGAGAGTAGGAAGGATAAATGCTGTAGTGATGCTGTAGAAAAGAAGCCTGTTTTGGAAGGCAGAGAAGTAAAAGTTCAGAAAATTTGCATAAGAGGCTGTATGAAGGATACAATTTTATCACAACTTCTCAGCACAGACATATCGAGTTTGAATTTCAGTTTTAAAAAAAAAAAATCCGTGATTGTAACGATTTAGTTCAAAGTAATGTATGAGCCTGAAGTATTTACTGGAGTGTTTCAGTTCTGTTCAGGAGTGAGAAATAGGACAATCAGTTCATCATCTTCCCATTTCTGACATACAGTACTTCCTTGAAGCTGTTGTTCAGAATTATTGCTTGAGAACTTCTTAAAACATAGGTGTGTTTGAACTATTTTTAGTTAATTGCTTGTTATTGAAAATACAAAAGTCTTCCTCCCCAGGACACCCCTTCTTCTCAGGTACTATCTTGTTTAAGTTGAGCCAACAGATAAATACCAAAGCTTTTTCTCAGCTTGCATTTACCTTTAAAAGCTGCTGTTGCTTCTGTGTCAAACTAAAGAATGGCTTGTGTGTCCATGCCTGACTCTTTTCTAAATATATCAATTTAAAAAAAAAAAAATTACCAGAACAAACAACAACAACCAAAATCCTTGCAAGACAGCCAACCATCGTATTTTGACAAAAGTGGAAATCCACTTCAGCTTTTGTAATGCCACTAGGTGTCACCATCCGTTAGTCAGACTCCAGTAACTCTCACTTGCCGTGGGAACTTGTCCTTTCAACCTCAGCTTTCAAGCTACACACTGTACTTCTGTTATGTATATTTTGGGGGCGATGCTTCTACTTTTCTAATGTTAAATAATAATATAAATCCTGCAATAAGTTTCGTTGAGGCTGTTGCTCAAAACGTGTGAAATTTGTGTCTGGTCTTATTTTAGACATGGCGTTGATAAATTGCCCAAAACTCAGTTGGTAGTGCCGTTTGTATCCTGTGCTTCCTTTGTAACGGTTTGTTACGTGACACTTGGTACAAATGAAAGCTTACTATTTTCTATCAAAAATAATTTATTAATGATTTTTTTTTTCCTGCTTAGGGAGATATTTGTGAACCTGATTTTATAAAACAGCTCTTCGAAACTGAGAAAATAGATATAGTCCTTCATTTTGCAGCCCAAACACATGTAGGTGAGCATTGTTGCATGTTTTGGTATTATTTTCCGTGCATATATTTGAAATATATACTGATATTTTTTGTCTTTTCCCTTCATATAAAACAAGGATACAGTTTGTCTCTACAAACTATATGATTCAATGTCTGGTGGCCCTTTTAACTTAAAGAGGTTCACAGCCTTAATTTAAAAAGTGCTTCATCTGACTGTTGTCTGTTTTTATTGTGCATAAATGGTAATGCCTTTTTTTTTTTGCATTACATTTTAAAGTTCCATCTAGATACTCATGTAACTGACAATGTACTGGTGGAGTCATGAAGACAATGGAAAAAGAGTACATAGTCTTAAGTTTTTACTTGATTGGCTCCAACCTTGCAGAAAAAACAGTGTGGAAACTGAAGGATCTGGCATAGCTCCCTTCAGAATCCTGCCTGGGTTCTAAAAAGAGAGAATGAATTACACTTAGAAGTGCCTATTTCAGATTACCACTCTTCAGTAACACTGTTAATGAGAACTATCCCTACCATACTCCTTTCATCATGAGAAAAAATTCTCAAAGAATTCTCCAGGAAAATACTTTCCAAAATCGTCAGATTAGATATGCAGAAAGTCATTAGGTCAGTGGGACAACTCTAAGAATTAAAACAGGTGCTAGTTAATTAATAGTAATAGGTATATATTACTGTATCTTACAACTGTCTTTGAATAATACTTTTCTTACTGAGCTTGGCCCTTCTTGGTGGAGAGGGGAAGTAGTTATGCTGCCGCTTAAATAAAATTAGATAATGGTATTTCAAATGGAACCATCCATAGCCAACAAGC
This sequence comes from Calonectris borealis, assembly GCF_964195595.1. Lineage (NCBI taxonomy): Eukaryota > Metazoa > Chordata > Aves > Procellariiformes > Procellariidae > Calonectris > Calonectris borealis. Next base: position 162,921,817 of record NC_134312.1, read on the forward strand.
TTTTGCTCCTGATTCCAGCCTCTTGTTGAGAGCAAGGGTTTTGTCTTCAAGTAAGTGTAGAAAGTGTCTTCATTTAATCACGACCTTGCTATCTGACAATCAAAGAACTAGTGATGAAGTCCCAGTCTATATTGCAGCCTCTAATATTATGGTTCAGTAGGAAGCCGTGTCTTGCCTAAATTTAATCAGAATTGTCTGAATTTTTTTTAATGTAGATCTTTCTTTTTGGCATGCCCTGGAATTCACCTATGTGAATGTTTATGGCACTAACGTGCTGGTTGCTGCTGCGCATGAAGCCAATGTGGAGAAGTTTGTCTATGTTAGTACAGATGAAGTATATGGAGGTAGCACTGATGAGGTGAGTTTGAAAGTGCATGAGGGTTTTTCTAGCTTTACTTGCTTTTAATAGTGAAAACAAAATGAGTCTAACTTTCCCTGGCCTCTGTAGATATATGACTTTCGAGCTATGTCTGACAATACTGGAACTTGTAAACAAGCACTGGTTGTTTCTAGAAAGCTAAGTATCAAAATTGTCCTGAATTTTTTTTGTAGCATGTTTTATATTGAATGTGTATTACCTAAAGCAGTGAGATTGGGGTCATTAATGACATGTGAATACTCCTCAGAGATAGTATCAAAAGAATGTATTATACAAATTTTGCCTTGGAGCATTCATGAGACTTCAGTGCACAGTATGTTGGTTGATGGTGTGGTGTGTGTGGTTTTTTTTTTTCTTTCTTTCTCTGCCTTGACTATGAACTTGACAGGCAGGGAATTGTTTTATACTCTAGCTAAAATACTAACAGAACTGTAGGTAATGACAATTTGAACAGGAAACAGTTCCTGTATTAGTAGAAGAAATATGCAGATGTTTATTGTTGTTCTATGGAAATCTTTTTGATTTTTGCCAATTTATGCCTGACCTTAATTCAGGAAATGTAATTTAGCTCAGTAAAAACACAAATTATGAATGCTCGCCTTTCTAAAGGTGTAAATGACAGCCAAGGAGTCTTGTGCCATAATCCATGAAAATACTAACGTAGTTCTGAAAAGTCATGTGCACTTTCTTATTGTTGCAATGTCTTTATCAGTTCCTTCAACACAACTTCAATCTGTAGACTTTTATGATACCCAAGGATGGTGTTTTCCTGTATGTAGACCAGTGTTTTTGCTGAGACAACGTCAAGTGAACTTTTTCTGCCTCTGGGCCTTGAGAAGAGCACTTTCATTTAATCTGTTCTTTGTTCTCTTTGTGAATCATAGTGCAAGTTCTTGAAGTGAATTTTTTTGGGGGGAAGGAAGGTCAAAAAGTAAATCGGGGTCAATTCTTCAGAGGCTGTCCTGGTTTTGGCTGGGATAGAGTTAATTTTAATTTTCTTCCTAGTAGCTGGTATAGTGCTGTGTTTTGGATTTAGTATGAGAATAGTGATGATAACACACTGATGTTTTAGTTGTTGCTAAGTAGTTTACACTAGTCAAGGACTTTTCAGCTTCTCATGCCCTGCCAGCAAGAAGCTGGGAGGAGGCACAGCCAGGACAGCTGACCCAAACTGGCCAAGGGGGTATTTCATACCATATGATGTAATGCTCAGTACATAAACTGGGGGAGTTGGCTGGGGGATGGTGACTGCTGCTTGGGGACTGGCTGGGCATCAGTCGGCGGATGGTGAGCCATTGCATTGTGCATCACTTGTTTTGTATGTTTTTATCATTATTATTATTTTCTCTTTCTTTCCTGTCCTATTAAATTGTCTTTATCTCAACCCGCAAGTTTTACCTTTTTTCCGACTATCTCCCCCATCCCGTTGTCGGGGAGTGAGTGAGTGAGTGGCCGTGTGGTATTTGGCTGCCTGCTGGGTTAAACCACAACAGAAGCAAAGGTCAGATAGAAAACAATGAGTCTTTTAATCACATGTTAAGGTGATTGTTATGAATTGCACCTCAGGCAGTGTAGAATCCCTCCTTTCTTTGGTTCATTATTGTATCCTTTTTTTTGTCTTTTTTTTTTTTCCAAGTGAGTAGATAGAAGTGGCAGGATAGCCATGAAACTACCTATTCTGGAACAGGTCAGAATTGTTGAAGCCTTGCTTTGGAGGGCTTTGTGTTGAAATTCTACTTTTCTTGTAGAAATAAAGTTTATAGGAAAGGGAGAATGGACCCCTTTTCTTTAGGACGTGATGCAATGACACTCTGAGGCAATATGAACCTGAAAAAGATTGAACCTCCCTGTGGCAACAGTGATTATTTTACAAGATAAAAATCTAAGGACCTGCTACTGTGAAGTACTCTGCTAGAAGTATAAAAATACTACTGCTGGTATTCTAGCCACCTCCTGTGTTTGATAAATAGACTGTCTTTTGTTATTGGTCTTCTGCTGTAAGTGGAAGGGTGACTTTCTCAGACTGGTGTGCTTGGATTTTTAGGGATTTTTATTTTGGTTGCCACTGCAGCTTTTGTAACTTTAAGACTTATCTGGGCAAAAGAAATTGAGTAATGCAAATTTTTCTTTTCATTTTAGGAATTTGATGAATCCTCACCAAAACGTCCAACAAATCCCTATGCCTCCTCTAAAGCAGCTGCAGAGTGTTTTGTTCAGTCTTACTGGGAAAGGTACCAAGTAAGTTGATGCAAGCTTCAAAAACTCTGAAGCCCATACTTAAGTGTCTGTTTTACCTATATAAGGGTATAAAAGAAAAATCAGTACTAGTCCACACAGTGCCACCTCTTTCCTGATTGCTAGTCTGGTAGGTTGGATGTGTCGGAGGATGTCCACCACTTATTGGTGGAGGTATACTGCAAGACAGTGGGGAGAGGTCAAATGTTTTTAAATGTTTTTAAAAACCTGGTCGGTAAGGTCTAAAAATGTTCTTGATAAAATGGTCAAAGAGAACATTAGCAATTTAAAAAACAGTGTTAAGTTTGAAGGAAATCTGTTTATACAGAAGTAGAATATGCAAAGTTCAAATTGTATTAAGATTAGGCTTATAGTGAAAGCAAAAAAAAAAAGGAAAAAACAATCCTATTACTCAGATTTGTTTAAGCAAAAATATTTGAAATTTTGAATACTTTAGTCTTTTGTTCTTGACCAGTCCTTCTGCAGTGTTGTTTTTGACAAAAATCTGACTTGAATAAGATGTTAATGACTGTGAAACGTTTTCTTGGAATAAGTAGTAGTAAGCCAGTCTTCAGTCAACCAGGTACATGTATGTAATGTCCTATGGTGGCTCCATAGCAAGACTGAGAGGATACAAATATTTGTCACTTGTGGTGCTTTTAGAAGCACAGTCTGAGAAGGCTGGAGGCCCTTGCCTATTTGACAGAAGGATGGATAGCTTAATTCATTAATGTTTGTAAGGGCTTGCAGATTTTTGCGTAAGCACTGTGGGTGTGTCAGTTTATTGATCAGCAAGAAGCCTACAGATTTTTACTGGTATATATTTTCTTACGTAATCACATGCATGTTTAATGCTCTTAAGTTCCCAGCTGTTATCACACGGAGCAGTAATGTTTATGGACCACACCAGTATCCAGAAAAAGTAAGTTAAACCTATGCTTTACTCTGAGCTTCAATATACTATAATCTAGGGTTGTAGTGGTGTAACTTTTTTCTCATAATAATGGACTGACTTTTGAAAAAAGCACTGTCTTGCAAGTGTATTTGTCCACACTTACCTGTGATTATTTATTTTGATACCACACTAGCGTCAACACAACACATGAACACATGTTTTTTGGTTGTCAGTAAAGCATTACTGACAATTAGAGATTTCTAGTTGTTTCATGTTTACATGAATTTTACTACAATGACTTTGTTTTGTCATTTTTTTAGCTTTCAAAGGATATTTAACTGCCCTGTGTCTGGCAGGGTTCCCCTACAAATTACATTAACTCACATGTCATGTGCTGTAATTAGGAGGAATGTTTAATAACTAAGGTAAACATTTCAAAGAGAGCAATATGTCTGGTATGGAAAGAAATGTTCCAACCTGTACAGAAGATAGCTAAGATGAAGCTGTAGCAATCAGATATATGATGAGAAGTAGCGCAAAGCAACTTGTCCTTTGCATGTGTCCATATATACCTTGCGGGGTAACTATTTAAAATGGGTATTAGTGAGAAGGAGTTGCCTTTGTAGGCAATACCAAGATCTGCTATGCTGGTGAATGGAAATACACTGATGGGGTGATAGTGATAATCACATGTACTCTTTGGAGTTTGAAGCTTGTGTGAAATGTAGCTGTATTTTGCAGTTCTCGTGAGATATTTTTTAATTTGAATTGCTTTTTATGTGTTGGGGTTTTTCTGCAAATAAATTTATTTTCCGTACATTATTGCAGGTGGTTAAGCAATGGTTTGTAAAAAATGTTTTCACTGAGCTGTGGCTTGGGAAATGTCTGGTTACAGGTTGCATGATATTGGGAGTATATTCAGGGGATGTATCACTATTTACTTGCTTTCAGCTAATGTATATTCTTCCTCAAGTATCCACTTTTAGTTACTGCTAAAACACAATACTAGGCTCGATGGATCTTTAGTTTTACCTAGTATGTCTGCTCCCATGTTTAGAGCAGTAAGTTAACAAAATTAAAAGAATTGGAATAGCTTTCTAATGGTTTCAGTTTAAAAACTTTAATAGTGGGACCAACTGTCCTGAATTTTCTGGGACATTATGAATGGATCTAAGCTTGTAGCTGAACATAATATTGTAAATCTTTATGCTGCAGGCTAGCGGCTATCACTTAATACGTGTTTACTTATCTTGAAATTCTCTATTGGTTCTCTTCCAAATTTAACTATTTTAATGGCTGTTACTTTTTGGCTATAGATTTACTGCAACTTGCTGGATGTTTAAAACTGTTCTAAACTGTTTGCAGTAGTCATCCCTAGTTAGACTCTAGTGCACTTCTGTGTGCGAAAAGTAATGGAACCACTTTCTTTTGTAAAAATGTTGCATTTGTAACTACTGTTTTGTAGTGATTGACCAGAAAGATAAGCTTTACAACACAAAAGAGGCATCTAATTTTAAAAAAACACAAACAAAAAACCAACCCCACACAAACACCTTGATTCCCTGTGAACTTCAGAAAAGACAGTATCATGTGAAAGATACTCTGCTTACACCAGGTTAAAAGAATCCTTGCACTTTCTAGGCTTGATGCATTCTTTGATTAGACTTAAGAAAACTTAAAAGTATCTAAAGGGTCTTATTAAAATACTTAATGATCCTTACTGGTGAAGCCCCACGTTCTTTGCAGAGTAATAGCTTCTAAAATAGTGGAGTAATGTGTTTTTGTTCAATTTCTTAGGTTATTCCAAAGTTTATATCTTTGTTGCAACAGAACAGAAAATGGTATGTAAGCTGCTTTTTTGTCTGTGGTATTTGTGCTATAAAACTGTAATTACAGTTTTAAATATGTGGTATAGTTTGTAAAATGATAATTTCATAACTTATGAATTCATAAGTTATGAATTGCTTATTTTAATAATAGGATTTCCTTAAAAAAACTAAAGGATTGTTTGCATGTCAGCTACTTAAGGTACCTTCAGGTAACTGTTAACAGCAAAACTGCTTAAAACACAGTCTAACAAATTGAATGCTTCTATTTAAGGATTAACAAAAATTTCTTGCCTTTTCCTGGTTTTAAGCTGTATTCATGGTTCTGGACTTCAGAGAAGGAATTTCCTTTATGCAACTGATGTGGTAGAAGCATTCCTTACTGTCCTGAAGGAGGGGAAGCCAGGTGAAATTTATAACATTGGAACTAACTTTGAGATGTCCATTGCCCAGCTTGCTAAGGAGTTAATCCATTTAGTGAGTAAACAGCTATGATGTTTTTCTTTACCAGTCATTGCACATATGAACAATTCTACTATAAACCTTTTTTAGCTCAGAGAGAGGGCTTAGGCTTGCGGTGGGTCTTAGAAGATAGTTGTAGGAGAACGATGTGCTACCCTTTCTGTGGCAGTTGTACTATGTAAGTTTGCAGTACAGGCTATCGTGCGTTGCACTGCTGCATCAGTTATCCTGTCTTGGACATAACTGGTGTAATGATTAAATGCCATTTGGTAGGTTTTTTTCATGCTGGCTGCTTCAGTTTTGGTCTGAGAATGTGGCACTATTAAAATCTAACAATTTGATTATGGATGGTTAGGCAGTGCTCAGATGAAGGAGAAGTATTGGAGTTGTTCTAGATAATTTTGATAATTTCAGTAGTTTGAAAACTCAGTTTAGACAAAAGACCATTTCTGTTTGTGGTTTGTTTTTTTTTTTTAAAAGACTTAAATCTTGTTTAAAAAAAATTAAATCTATTTTTAAATGTATGTTAACACAGTGCAAGATGTGGGGATGTGATTTTTGTTTCTCTTCTTGACAGATAAAGAAGACCAGTTCGGAGTCTGAAATGGAGCACTGGATGGATTATGTCAAAGACAGGTAAGAAAATAGTGAAGCACATGCAGGATAGCTTTATCCTGAAGGTTTCTGGGTCTCTTGCCAAATAGTTTTTTGTGAAAGTGTTTCTGCTCTGCAGGAGGGAAAACTTTTGAGGGAGTAAGAGCTGTTTTGCTTTCTTAGTGTTTTTTTTTTGTTTGTTTGCTAATGGATTTGACACCTATGATCTGTACAGAACACTTTATAGAAAAACAGGATTTCCACTTATTATTTGGATCTTTAGGTCAGAGTATATGTCTTGAAAGGGAATGTGTAACGCTAATCTGTCTGTCTTCAAACTTTTTTCAGACTTCTTACTACTGAAGTCTGCTCTGGGAAAAGGACAGGTTTTACACAGTAGCTAAATCTTTTCTGAAGGGTAGTTTAGGTAGTTTATTCAGTACTTTGTATTCAACATCACTTGAGTGAGATGAATCCCATTGTCTCTCATTTAGCTTTAGTATTTTGACGTTAATGTGATAGTTCAGACTTAGATGCGCTTTATATTAAGATGCACTCTCCACAGGCAGAAATATGCACCTGCGGAGTGTAGTTAATTTTAGATTCCTATCTTAACCTGAAACTGCTATCTCAAAAGTAGATGTAAAACTGAGGTGCTAAAGTTAGGATGGCGGCAAATATGGGTAGCTTTTATAAATATGCTTTTGCTGTGTGTTTCCGTCCTTAATTTCAGGCTTGGTTTAGCTCTGTTCTTTTATCTCCATTTCTTTTCTGCAGCAACAATGAGTCTCTGCTTGCTTTAGATATCACTCTGTTTCTCCAGAGTGATTAGAAATGACGTATCTGCTCTTAGCAGTTAAGTATTATCATGGCCTTTAGAATTCTCACTTTCTGTTAACATTTGGATTGTTATCATGGCAACTGAAGTGTCTTTAAATGTACTAATTTTTGTTTTTAAAAGGAAGTGTTTTTCAGAATCGTATCTGAGTGTATCGCAGGACTTTGAACAAATTGCCTTTGGCTCACATGATGTGAGTGTTCAGTAGGTCTCAGTGTAATTCAGATTGAGATGTTTCTTCATGTGTATTGGGCCCTGTCCACTAATATTTAAACATAAATGGGCTTGGGAAAACTAACCACTTAAGAATATGTATTTCAAAGAATGTTGAGGCCGTATAAAAGATTCTTAAGATACCTAACTAATGATTATTTAATTCTATAATGAGCGACTTAAAGGTCATGGGGGTTACTTGCCATGGAAAAATTAGTTCTGCTTCTGCTTGAGATTAGCGTGTTTTAATAAGGGTGATAAGTAGCTGGTTTCTGTCTGCACGTGTAGCTTAACTATTCAGTATGCTAGTGCCAGTAATGCAGGAATGCTAGACTAGACTACCTAACTGCCAGACTGTGGAATTGAAAATTTGTGCCATGCTTAAATGTAGGGAGTCTCTTTCTGTGCTGAATCTTGCAGCCTGGGATTCTACGTATTCAGTATTAGTAAGTTTGTGTAGCTAATGAAGCACTGTAATGACAACGCTTTGGAAGTCTATGTATTTCAGAACTGAAGTATGTGGAAAACTTGTGGGCTTTCAGGATGAAAAATGTGAAGGCTGATTTTGGAAAACACTGGCTTGCATAGTGACTGTCTAAAGAGTTGCAAATGCACTGATTTGCACAACTGCATTGGCAGTGATTTGAGTTTTGCATTCATTTTTGTGCCAATAAGATATTAATTTGTATTTATTCTAGTCAATTCCAAATAGCTGGCTGTACAAACTGGATTGTATTGTTGTAGCTGCACTCAACTGCCGTGTACTGTTTGAAGGCAATATAATCTGTTCATGTTGATGGGAATTTTCAAAATGGAAGCATATCTAATGTTGGTTTGAAGACAGTGTGGGGTACTGCATCTGTAATTAATGAAAAAGTCTAATCAAATTGTTTTCCATGTGCATTTTATACTTCATCAGACCTACCAATGACCTGAGATACGCCATGAATTCAGAAAAAATGCACAACTTAGGATGGAAACCTAAAGTGCCTTGGAAAGAAGGAATAAAGAAAACAAGTAGGATTGATGCCTTTTACACTAATTGATTTAGAAGGGGTGGGAGGAGGGAAGGGGGGGAAAATGGGTATATAGGTTAGTTAATGAGAAGCTAGAAAGAATGAGCTTAACACTTCAATTTTACATAAAATTTGCTGCTTTTTAAGTAGTGAATTTACCTGATTTAAAAAAAAAAAGGTTAATCACAAAGTAGCATCAGAATTAGTTACTTTTTAATGCTAAAATAAGTCTTGCATAAAGAACTTATAAAATCTAAACTAGATTTTTTTTTTTAATATTATAGGTTAAAATTTTGCATAATGAACTATTAGCATGTTGTTAATCTTATAATATCTGTGGAATATTTGAATTTCCCTGTTATCTCTGGTCAACTTGACTCATCAGCATTCTTTTCGTACTAGTTGAATGGTACAAAGAAAATTTTCACAACTGGAAGAACTCAGAGAAAGCTTTGGAGCCCTTTCCTGTGACAGAGCCATTTGCACAGCTCAGTGCGTAGGGTGACGGAGAACCTGAAGGAGTTCATTCTACCTCATACAGTCTTTTTTTCGAAGCCTGCAATCAAGTGGCCACACTGAACTCTTAATGCGTTCAAGATACAGGAACCATGATGAATACAGAACTACAGTACGGCACAACTTTGGAAGGGTTTCAGCATTTTATAAGTTGAACCTGTTAATTTCAGCTTTTGGTGCAATACTATATTCTCCCTAGGTATTGATTTGAAAGAACTGTACAGGGTGAAGAATATTTATAATGCTATAAATTAGTGTAACTGATGTCAAATCTGCCTTATTAATTTAGAATAATTAATTGCGATTAAGCTTTGGGGACTTCCAATGAAACTTGTTTTAGTTCTGGAATCGTTCACCTGTATTAGTCTGTTTTTACAACGTAATATGTTATTTTTGTCACTTTAAAGAGTTGTGTTTTATTTTTAATCAAGGGGGAAAATGCTATATTTTCTGGAGAGTATAAATCAGTTGATAAAAGCTAGATATGGCACCCATATGGTTCAGTCCTTTTCTCTGTTAGTGCAGTATTACCTTCTGTAGATGACTGATTAAACTGTTATCTGCTTTATAACTTTAAATGCCTTTTTTTAAGGCGGGTGGGTGGGAAAGGTGTCAAGAAGTAGCAGATGTTCTCGCTGAGATTTCCAGAAGCATTTTCTTAAACTTTGCTCCGTTTTAGATGTCATCTTTTTACTGTATTACTGTCTTTTACATGTTAATTTCCTTTTCTTAACTGTAATTGTAACAAACTTAAAATACTGTAACACAGTTAACATTCCAGTGATGTTATTTCCTGTGATATGAAGGCTATTTATGGAGAAAAATTTTAAAAACTTCTTTTCCTGTGAATTGTGGGTAGGCACACCTTATTCAGTGCAGTGTTTCACAATTTTTTTTGGTGACAAACGTTTTAAAGATGAAACAATATTTGAATTTTAATGTAAAGTTTGGGAGGAAACTTCAATTCTAGAAATACGTCAATGAATCTTTTTCAAAGTTGATTTAGTAACAAAAGTTATGGTGTAACTGATTTCTCTTAAGTAAACACATTGAAAAAGTAGATGGTGGTTTTTTTATGTTTGTTAATTTTTTTTTTCAGGATACAGGAAGAACTATTTTCACTTTTTTGGCGTTGAGGTGGCAGACATAGAAGGGAGAACTCTTCTTGGTTTTATCACTTTAGCTTCTGTACGTGGCACACTCCCAGACCCTTCTGTTGCCCCTGGGTAGAGCTGCAGAAGCATAGGGCTAGGACGCTGCGATGTACTCGGAGATTGCTACGACTTCTCAAGTCTCTCAGAAATTGGGATTTAAGTCTCAAAACACAAGAATGTGCAGAAGCCCTTTCCTCATTATCCCAGGTGCAGGAAGAATGGAGGTTGGGGCATTTGCCTTAGCTTTGCCCCTGCTAGAGTTTCAGTAGTAACCGAACATAAAACTTAATAGTAGTGACCCAGATAGCCTACAGGTGGTGCTGCCTTTGGACCCACGATGCTCCCAACTTCACCACACCTCTTGTGTTGCACGGTGCTGTTGATAAAATGCTGCTCTTGGTTGGTAAGAGTCATCTTAAAAGAAGGCTAAACAGTAAGTGTCCAGGCTTACCTTAGCACCAAGTATGTGTTCTAAAGTCTAGGAATGTGTTATTGAAGGCAAGTTTTCTGTGACAAGGTGGGATACTACTACTATACTAGAATTGCGTCGCACTTGCATTTTTGGGGTTTCTCATAGCCAAAACCTCCATTTGGGAAGGACAGAAGTTACAGGATTTAGTAGGTACTAGTCTGCTAGGATACTGGGTTTACCAGATACTTAAGGTTATGCTTCCACCGATGAAGCACTTAAATTTCGTTGTCAAACACGCGTTGCTGGTAACATTCAAATATTTTCTTAACTTTTTACATTTTCTTGAGATACAGCTTCCTCACAATATGTAGAGAGTTACTGTTAACATCTTACTGTTTTGTATTTTACAAAAGTCAATACCAGAAATAGCTGAAGTACTGCGAAGATCTGTTTTAGCTGTATTTATGCTTACTGTGGCAGCTGCTCTAGGTGAGCTGCATGAAAGTATGTATCTTTCACATCTGCTTATGCTGGAATACTGGTTATGTGATGTGTCTTTAATTTTAAGAATAGAGATTATAGATTACTAAATTATTATTTTAAACCTTACAAATAGGTACAGTGTCTTTGGAACATTAAAAACCAATTAAGTTGTGATAGTGTTACCAGACCAAAAATACACAGAAGAAAGCAGTAGCGTGTGATTGGTTTATTGAACAGATCTTTTGAAAGTTGTTTTGAACGTTTAGGTGCTGAAGATGCGAGCTTTGACATTTATGTGACTGTCCAAGCAAGTGATATTACTGGGAGTGGATTTTTCAAAAGGATCTATTAATTTTTAGTGGAAACTCTTCTAGGTTATTTAAATGTTTTTGAAGATTTAATCCTTCCAAGTGTTTGAGATTTTTGGCTCAGTGTTCCTACTTCTATTTTTGTATGTATATGAATAAATATATACACGCACATTTTAAAAATATATAAATACATATATTAAAAAAAAAATAATCTAAGAGGCTTTTGCTTTGAGCTACTTTGCTGTAGATCAGGTTGCCTTAGCAGGTGAGTGCTCTGGTAGGAGCATTCCTTTCACAGGGAAAAGACTTTACTGTTAAAGAAAACAACTTATTTTGCCATTAACCTTCTGGCTTCTGTAGGAAGAAGAGGGCAAAGGCTCAACTAGTGACTGTTAATGCGGAGAAGTGTAATGCTTCTAGGTTTTATTTCTCACTGTTTTTACTTGGAAGATGTGAAGAAGCATTTCTGCAGAAGGCAAAGGTGGTAATGTAAAATACTGTGAACACAGCAATCTTTCAGTCGACTTTTCTTAAGGTTTGTGTCACAGAGCAAACTGAGGTTACACCAGTAAGAAAATAAATGGAGTAAATGTGTATGTTGCTTAAATTGCTAAAGCTTTCTAAAGGAGAAGGGCTGCACTTCGGCGAAGGGTTTCTGTCCAGCTTCCATCATGGATGAGAGGCTCACACTTGGGAAATTATTTGGGGATAGCTCTGCATCTCTTTTTGGGGTTACTGTTGTGGGTTGGATCAGATCGTCAGGAAGCAGCTCCTGAAATCCCTCGTGCATTGGGGAAAACCAACATTGCTACCCCATTTTCTGGGTGTACCAAGCCTGCCATTCAGCACATCCCTTGCAAGCAGCAAGTGAAAGAATTTGGAAGACGGTGAAGCGGGCAGCTGAGGCAGGGCTGTCTGCAGTCCCCCTGCCACTCATGGCCAGTGGGGCCTTCGTGTGTGTATCCATTCCGGTGTGGTGGAGATAATCCTCGCTTTCTCCAAGGCTTTCTCTGGTCTGACCTTGGCACCTGCTCGCTTACGTTTGCATGCTGCTGGGCCTTAAGGGGTGCCAGCTGTGGTTGAAGCTGGTTTACACTGTCGTAAGGTGAAGGACTGAAAAATAGCTTTTCTTTGTCCACTCTGTCCTTTACTAGATACAGGAGGAGGTTATGGGAGGGAAAAAAGTGTGGTTTGTCTTGTTTTTGTTTAGTTTTGTTTTTTTCCTCTTTTAATTCAATTCCTATTCTGGAGGGGTACAAAATAGCACAAATTTGGTTTCTCATTAGGAGAAAGTTGTGAATAGCTTTGGCTGGACTCAGAATGCTGTTATGCTCTTTAAATAGCCATGAAATGCTAATACGTTTCTGCTTTTCCATAAGAGGAACTTTCATACAAAAAACCCCGGATTTTGTTGGGGGGGAAAAAGCGTCTGTTTTATTATATATACTATATCTGAGACTGAATCATCCTTTTCTTTTACTTTTGTTCAGTTTTGTTTTGCATTACCTTTAGTTTTTATTTCCATTGCCATTTACATTTCACCTAGCAAAGCAAATGTTTCTAAAAATAATAAAAATTAGAATAACCTGTTGCTCCACAGTAGCTCTGGTTTTTGTGGTAATGTATGAAAACTCCAAAGTCAATAGTGTTTTTACTTCTATGCATGTCATCACACATTTGGAGTTTATCTGCACCAAAGATCACAAGACTATGTTAGCTGCATCAGTAGGAGACACGCTCATTAAGTGATTATATTCATCATTTCTCAGCAAAACAATCATTGCCAGTGGCAATGGAAAATCATGAGAATATGAGATTTTGTATCGGTATGTTGTTAGCAAACCTCGTTAGTAGAATGGTATGGGGTTGTTGTTTTTTTTTTTAACCTCTCCCTAACTGAAATTTTTTATTAAAGAGTGTTTGTTTTCAGTCACTAAGTAACTGCTGGCCTAGTCCTCAGTATTTTGACTTCTGAAAATAGGTCTTTGACTTCTGAAAATATGTCAGCTCCTGAAGAGCAGTGGTTGCTCCCAAAAGACTTTCCAAAATTGGACAACTTGAGGAAAAATATACTCTGAAAGTAAACAGAAATATGGGACTGTATATCACCAAATATTCACAGGGCTAGTTTGGGAAAAGGCTGCTTCTTCCACGTTGGAAAAAAAGGAGGGATTTGTTAAACTCCCGTGTTACTGTGGAAGAGAGAGAGGTTTGGCTTTTTTTGACTAACGGGAGAGAGAAGCAGCGGGTGATCTTGCAAAGCACCATTTCGCCCCACACAACATGCAGGGAGCATGAATAGGCAGCTTTTTCTAGAGCCGTGGGATGTGCAAATAAACACAAACTTGAGACGTGAGCGTCCAGCAGCAGTGCCACATGTGCTAATGTGTGCACTCGGGTACATCCTCTGCCTTCGACCCGTTGGTGATAACAGTCGTCTGTTGAAATAAATGCCTAAGGGACAAGGTGAGAATAAACTGTTTTTTCATATAACTGTGCTTAGTCAGGCTTTGTGATTTATGCAGAGATAACGTTCCAGTGGAATGTGTGTCTCCAGGCAAGACCATGGAAAAATGAGGCTGGAGGTGCCCTTTCTACTCACGTTTACTCGTGGTACAGAATTTGTCAGACTTCAGAATAAAGTCCCTGAAAGCTGAAGGAAAAATACTGCCAATTTAACGCTCTTGAATCCCACAGAATATTTTAGTTCCTGTTACCCCTCAAATAATCCAGGGAGCCACAGCTGAAACACCTTTATCCTGATACTAAATGCATGTAGGTTATGTATCGTGCATACACATATAGTTTTGTGCTATTGCTAAATTTGTCTTTGCCTTAAGGCGTAATTTTATTTGCAAAGACCCGTCATCAATTAATTTGTGGTATTCATGGCATCCAGCGATGTAGGACGAGTAACATCATCTGTCCTATTTCAATCATCACGCGCAAACACCGGCCAGGCGGTGGGCGGAGAAGAACGAGTTAGTGGTATTGCTTCAAAAAACAGCCGGCAGCAGCCGAAATAGCTCAGTTGGGAGAGCGTTAGACTGAAGATCTAAAGGTCCCTGGTTCGATCCCGGGTTTCGGCAGAAAGCTTTTCCTGCCTTTTTCGAGAGGTGGCGGGCGGCTGCCGCCGCCCCGCGGGCACTGGGAGCGTCCAAACCCCCGCCGCCGAGCACGGCCCAGCCCGGCTCGGAACGGCGGTGCGGGCGCCAGGCTGCCAGCCGGGTAGCGACCGCGTAGCTCACGACACATCGTTTGTCACCGTTTACGTCACGTCGTTCATGACCGTTCGTGCGGAGCTGGCAGCAGCGCGCACTATTGACTGCCCTTAGCCGGGACGCTCTGCCAGGGCTTTCGGCTGCTGGGCCTGAAACTTCCTGTTGTTTTCCTCAGCTTCTTTTTTTTTTTTTTTAAATTTAAAAAATTTAAAACTAAAAAAAAAAAAATTTCAATGGTGAGGTTCAGGGAAATGCCATTTTACCTCTGTTAAGTGTGCGCATCGACGCTTGCCGGGCGGCGGCATGGATGCACAGGTACTGCTCTGCAGAGCCTCGTATGTACAAAACCAATGTATAGGAGCCCAGCGAAGCAGCAACCCTTGGCGAGCCCGCCTTCCGTACGTGTGGCGTGCGCGCGAAACAACCATGCAGAGGCGATTTGCGAAGGAGATGGGGGGGAACGAGCCGTTGGGCCTCCCCGTCCTCTCTTCTACTGCTTCATGCCGCGGAAGAGAGGAGGACACGCTGCAAAGACATCAGCAAAAACATCAGGCATCACAGAACTCACGCCTGCCCAACACTGCCTGTGCCTGCGTCCTCCCTGGCGCCTGGAAATGCAGCGTCTGGGAGGGTTTGCCTTCCAGTTTCCCTTTTCAGCTCTTCTCAGGTTAAGCTTTTTATTTATGATGGAAGAACTGGAAGCCAAAAGCTTCATTCCCAGTCCCTTCTCTGCCCTTCACCCGCCTCCCACAGTAGATGGAGGGACGGCAGCCAGAGGAGAAAGCAAAATTGTGTGGAGAGGAGCGGGATGGCTGGGAGGGTAGGAGCAGGGAGGGGGGGCTCTCGGGAGGACGGGGACAGAAGCCGAGGCAGAAGAACTAGAGATTGCTTCTCGCCAAAATCTGGAGCAGAGGTCAAAATTCCTGGACCTCACTATTCCTCTGCTGTCAACAGATAGCTGATGAAACTACTTCTGGTTCACAGAAAGGCTAAGGAATAGCTTCAAGGCCAGAAACTCTGGTAATTAATATCATCTAGTCTTTACCGTTCCTGTATTTCCCCCTGATCCTCTCTTTACTTTTAAGTTGGAAAAAATCACTTGGATTTTTCTGAAGCATATTTTTAAGGAGGGCATCTGTTTCTGTTTTGAAGACATGAAGAGGCAGAAAAATCATTAGTTCTCTTGGTAATTTGTTGCAACTGTTCCAGATATATTCCTTATTTTAAGTTGGATTGGTCCTCTGTTAAATTCTAGCTATTATTTCTGTTCAGCCTTTTCTCTGTTAGATCAAAGATTTTCTCAGTACCTGGCATTTGGTCATCATTAAGCAGTCGAGTCAACACCCAGCTTTGTTTTGATAAACCAAAGAAATCAAATGCTCCAAGTCTCTCATTTTAAGACACTTTCTCCTGCTTTCAGGTAATTTTCTGTAACCTTTTTAGTATACTGACACTAGAACAATGCACAGAAAAGGTTTTTCAGTATTGGTGTCACCAGTGCAAAACACAGCAGTAAATCAACTCCTTACCACTCTTCAGCAATCTTTCATCTATTCATGAAAAGGTATCACTGGTCCTTTTTTAATCACAGCATCACATCAAGCATTGCTGTTGAATTGCTTGTCCGATACAAGGAGCACTCACTGCTGACGAATATCCGATTCGTACAAACAGGAGAAGTGTTACTTAGACCCCCACTAGTAAGGCATAGTATAACTGCTTATATTATTATTTTTCCTAAAGATTTTTTGAGCTTTCAAAAGAATATTAAGACTGCACACTCGAATACTCAGGGATAGAAGGAAATGTTAAAATGAAGATTACTTGTGATTTCTCATCTGTACTTTTGTGCATGTGATATGAGAAATAAATACTTTTTTTCCCAAAAACTTTTAGTTATTCGTCAAAGACTTTAACAGTGCTTTAGGAAGGGATTCATTTCCTGCAGATGCGTAATCGAAGAGGCAAAAGACAGACAGACTATTTACTTTTTGGCCATTTCCATACTGCTGAATAGAAGAGAGTCATGGAGCGAGCTTGGATGTTGGACCTCTGTCTGTCTGCTGGGTTTGTGCATTAGTGCCCCGATAGCCAACTCTTTCCAAGATTTCCTGTGGAGGGACCAGCCCCGTGCGGTGCAGACACCAGCTGGCCAGGGCCTCTCAGCTGGGGGGCCAGGATGGGGCCCCAAGGCTGCTTTTAGGCAGCGATCTGGCCGTACCCTCTCAGTGCCACACCGGAGGTTGGGTCCCCTCTGCCACTGAGTTCCCCGAGGGCCAGGAAAGATGTGGATCACTCTTGCCGTCTCCAAGTGTCTGATTTTCAGTAGCCGTACCCAGGCACACGGATGTATGACAGCTGCGGTAGTATCTGAAATTTCTATTTTTAAGCTAAGGATAATATTACCTGTAGTAGCAATTCCCTCCTCAGAGGTTTTGTGGCGTTAAACAGAAATTTTGTGGTGCACTGAAATACTAAGGGTGATAGCCATGGAGACATTGAGAAGAAAATCTCATTTTTGTGCAATATGGGATTTGGATAGCACACACTGAATAAGGCCTCGGGTCTTATGTGGAAGAAGAGGATAAAATTAAGAGATAACCTTAATCTGGTATTTTTTAACTCCTGTCTGATTGATTTTGCAGGCTTGATGCAGGTTTCTAATGTGATTTGGCAGGTTCTGGGAAAATAACCCTGAGTGTTGTTGCTTTATTGCTTTTATGTCACACAATATTCAGGCATTTTTCATTCAGATTTATTTTCTTCACCCCATCTTTTTGTTAGCATTGCTGCTTTTTAGGTTTCTTCTTGCCAGCAAGCATCTTAATTTCCATTTATTTTTCTATTAGCTTGTTCCCTCAAAATGAACCCCCTGCTAGGAAGCAGATCCAGGCTGCTTTCATGTTTGTCTAACTAAGCCTCTGTGTTTTAGTCACAAGGCTTCTTCTCTGCAACTGGGAAACTTCTCTGGCACCACAGATGTGGTTACATATGGTTCTTTAAATGACCATACTGAGGTTGATACCTCGCAGGGATTCAGAGGAAAAATCACATTTTACAATGTTGTTTCAGCCTTACTCAAATATTCAAAATCTGATGGATTTCGTTCACGTGCTTTTTCCATGACCATCCTTGACTACTGAGTTGCTGTTTTAAGTGAATGAAAACTGGAGCAGAAGGAGCAGCTCAGCGAGAGGTGTACCACACATCCTAGCTCTGCTGCAAGCTGCAACAACTTGCAACCGCAGAACATGACAAATAATGAAGCAGCTTAAAGCTTTACTTTGAAATACCTCTGTTCGGTATTTCTGACTGTGGTGGGACTAACCTGTGCCTGGCATTTTCCGTGGGCTTTTTGAGAGTTTTAACAAGTTCAGGTGTTCCTCGGATGAGATGCTCCTCCTCCTCCTTCTTGTCCCCAGCAGTCCCCTCCTTGTCCCTGCGGGCAGCTTCTGCACCTGATGTTTGTTACTGTCTTGCCTGCCTCTCAGCAGTGAATAAACGTTACTCAGCCTTACACGTAGTAAAATTTCCTTCTCTTTGGATTGAAAATTTTGTTTGTTGATAGAAAAGATTTGTTTCTGTCTCTCGACTAAAAGATTTCTGACTTTGACTCCTGCACATCCAGTAAACCTCATTTAGATATGCAGTACGATCCATACAAGAGATTTAGAAAACCTAAGTCAGAACTCACATTTAATTTTTATGATTTATGTATATTTTTAATAACAAATCTTAGTTATTGTCTATCTGGTTTCTGGTCCTGTCGAAGAACTAGAATTGCGTTTTTCAACTTTCTGAGAAAGAAATGCATTTAAAAAGAAAAAATTTTCAGCTGCCGATGCATTTCTAGAATCTAGAACTTTACATTCAAGTCTTCTATTTTTTTCCCTGTGAGTGAGCAAGTTAGGAGAGCTTTATCCTGAGTTCAGCACAGGAACCCCATGTAAGGAGGCTTTTTCTGATCCAGTTCCTTGGGAGTTTTGGGGCTTTTGTTGCTTTTTTTCCCCCCAGCAATATATCCCAGGGTTCTTGCTTTGTGCTTTTGTAGGAATATAGAACTCATATTCCGTACTAATGTAGAAATACAGAATTTATAGTATAGTTAACAAGACAAATTTGTGGCAGTTAAGTGAAATCTTAACCTTCAGTCCTACTATAGTTGTCAATGCTGTCTTTGTTCCTCAGTGAACCTCAGGGGAAACATTGTATTTTTGTTTGGACGTACATACATCTGCTTGCTTAAAGCAAGGGAGCATTCATTACTTTGCCCAACAATGTTCTTGGGATTTAGCCCACATGACATGAGGGATAAATATCTTTTGTTCCATTTTATATTTTCCGTTGGGATAAGTAATAGTATTTTGAAATAAAATTGTGCAACTGGGTCTTGAAGGACTAATATAAAGTCAAGGCTTTAGAGATTTCTGATACTATTTCAAATACTGTGTGTGTACTGTTTTTCAGATTTTTTCTTTTAATGTGGTACAGAGCCAAAACTGGATATCCTTCTTTCCCTGTGATTGGGACAATTTGTCGCGCTGCTGAATTGTTGAGACCAGAGCCTCTGTCCTAGCCCTTCCATGCTGCACATGAGGTCTTTGGCTCACGCCTTCCTGACCGGGTGCTGAAGGACCGGGAGCCACAAAGGCAGCCTGCGTGCTAGCCAGGCTGCAGGCTCCTTACAGGTTTTGCACAACATCTGTAAAGCTCCACATGTGCCAAAACTAGGATATTAAAACAGCTTACACCTCTCTCCACTTCTTTGTCAACCAGCATAAATCTACTCTATGTAAATCAGGTGCTCTCCTACCACAGCCATTTGGAGTGGGATTCATCTCACTTCACTTCAGACATTTAAAAGTTCAGTGTCTGCCTAAGTTTGAACTAGTCACCCTCACCTCCTTTGAAGGTCAAGGCAGAGAAATTAGGACAGAGAGAGGTCATCTGACCTTGCCAAGATGCCTGTCTGAGAATGGGATGAGTTGTCCCGTGGAGGTGCTTCTTTGCCTTCATAGACTATTGGGGAACCACAGGATAACTGAGATTTAGCTCTCCTACCTTCCAGATGCCTGGGTTCCTTAAGTGAATCGTACTTTATATTGTATGACTGCCTTTATAGTTAGCCCAGGTTAGACACTGATGAAATAACTCTGGAGATGAAGTCGGTTTTGGACAGCCTTTGGACAGGTGGTCACCACAGCGTTGGTGCAGAGGCAGATATAGAGAGGCTCTCGAGTGGTAGATCTCTTTGACATTATTTACACATCCTTTGCCAGCTGAAGATGCTGACATAAGTGGTGTTGCTTACTCAGGATGGTTTCATCTGCCAGTCAGCATTGTGTTTATCTAAACTATAAGTACTTAAGCTTTCACCCATATTCCTACATATGATGGACACTGGAAAAAGCATGCTTGTTTAGATATAAAGTGACATGGTATTGAGTGTCATTAACCAAATGATGGTACTGCTTCATGATCTCTGAAGAGGTTTCTCAGACATGTTAAATGAGGGAATAGGACAGAAGAAATATCTTAAAGGAAATGGAAGTGCTCATTCATTATCTCTGACAGAAATGAATAAAACTACACTAAGGCAATACCTGACTTAAAAGTGTAAAAATGTGTCAGGAATTTCTAAATAATGTTTGTTTAAGGCTGAGGAAAGATCTGGCAGGGTTGACACAGGTTCTGCAGTACTAAAGCAGTGTATGATTTTAGGACCTTTCTAAGCAAGTTGTATATAGCACGTGCGTCAGCTAGCACATGTCCTTGGAGAGGTGAGAAGCCAAGTGCCATCAAATTTGGAGCTTTGGAAGGGGATGTCTTTAAGTAATGAGGATTTCCCATTGCAGTCAGCTCCAGACTTGTGGGAGGCAAGTTCAGCCGGATCGCAAGGCCCGGTGAGGAATCAGTGAGGAATCCAGGTGGGATTCATCTGTCTAAATGTAGACCTCTCGTGTATTGAGTACCACTGAACCCTAGGCTCCCCTTACAATAAATAGATGGAGAAGGTTAGGCCTTTGTGTGATGCAATTCATCCCCTCCTAATGTGGGTACAGAAAACAGGCCAAGTGAATTGCACCCTAAACCCATTTATTTCTCACCATTAAGAGAGGGTCCTGTAAAGGAAGCCCTGGGTGACCAGTTAAGTGTAGATATCCGTAATCAACAGATGTCTAACATCAGATGAGATAAATTTAATCCTCTCTCACGAGGAAGCCTGCTGGTAAAGTGATGGAAAGATTGATGAGCGGAATTCATGATGCAAGGAAAGCTCGAGTAATCCAGCGTCCAGACTGATGGGATATGAGCACAGCAGCCTTGTGGCTGTTGAGGAAAGGAAACTCACCCAAGACCGTGAAGCTGTCTTTAACTCAGGTTGAATTCCTGTCTGCAGTCTTGTTGTGTATTTTCTGTGAGACCTGACCAGATTACCCTTCTCTGAGTTGCTTTTCTATTCTAACAATGTGAATATGTTGTAGCACGTAAATTGGTTTTTAGGAAAAGAAGTCCACAAATTAGAAAGGTACTGGGTAAATAACGCAAATATGAGAAGGCAGGAGCTGATGAGACTGTTCATATGAAGAGGGATTTTGTGCAAGGACAGGATCATGAGATCCCCAGAGCTGCTCTGCATGCCAAAACTTTGGCTTCATCTTCCCAGCTACAGGACAGGGAGACAAAGGGCAAGGTCATGAAAGGGCAGTGGTCTGCTTTGGAGGAAGGAAGAGAGAAGACATGAATGAATAAAAGCCTGTGTAAGAAGGAAAAAGCAGCATGGGATGGGAGGAGAAAGGAGGGAGAAAAGATTCAAGGGTGTCTACTCTTAAGGAGGGCGGGAGAGAACAGAGATGAGCAGGTAAGTAGCAAAGTAAAAAGGAAGAAAATTCCAACACAAAGATAGGAATCAAAAGGCCTCAGTAAAAGGATATTTGAAAAATTATCATCACACGTACTAGAAATGAAAGATAATCTTGCAAGCATAAAGAAACCTACCTGGGTAGTGGATGAACAAATGAGGGAACAGAGTGGGAAGTACTCTTTTCTTTTTAGGACATCCCTTATTGCAATTTATTGCAATTTATTGAAAATTTTGAAATATTGGAGAAACTATTTTTCTGAGATGTACTGCTTTGAGACATAAGCCTATGAGAACAAAGATTGTTTCTGCAAGTGTTGAGTTGTTTTTTTTCCAGATCTAATGACTTACGAGATTTTGTGTAGAACTGGTTGCACTTGGGTAACTCAGAGAGTCAGATAAACACAAGATCAACAGATGTAGGGAAGCCTTTCTTCCCATGGATTTCTGTTTGGTGGCTGTTTTTAGTATTTAGGAGGAGCTTTTTCTTTTGTCAGGTCACCTAAAATGGCTCATTGTGGAGCCAAATGGCTTACTTGTGTAGTCTCTGGTGTCTAGTAATGTGTAATCTCACACTGAAGTCTTTACTTCTACTGGGGCACTTAACAGCTCTCTCTTCTACTTGCCATCTAAGGTATTCTAGGTTTCCTGAATCGCCTAGGAAATTTATGTCTTTGAGATCTCTTTCTTCTGGGTGAGCTACTCTTTACGCTCCATCGACTATAATGATTAAGATATCTCTTTGCCATCATGGGAACTTAAAGACATGTAGCTCCTAGATGCATACATAGTAGGTGCATAATGAAGGTATCTTCGTCTTGAATTGACTTCCACCTGGTATAATGAATAGCTTTGCTTCACACATTTTCCAATGAGAGGCTTTCGTAAGTGTTCAAGTAATACATTCCTGGTAACAGTTTTGGAAAAACATGCCTTAGGTCATGCTTCTTACTCTATGAAATCTGGAGCACATAAATTCACAACATTTAAAATCAGCAGCCAAAATATTTATCTGTCACTTAAAATAGGAACAAAAAGGTGGATTTGATGTAAGCTTTGGATAAAGATTAGCATGGGTTCATTTCCATTCAAAACATTTTTATTATGGCCAGTTTCATGTCATGCGTAATATAAAGGCATGTTACATGATCTTTGGAGCAATGAAAAATGTACTAAGGTATTCTAATTTGGGTTTCTTGCTAAGTCCTTTTTGTCCAGCCTTGAAATTTTGCTTGACAGCAGTAGAATCTGTTCTTTCTCAGGTGAGGTTTATGACAATGTAAATACCCCTAAGCTAATGTAAAGGTGGTTTGGCAGAACAAGGAATCAGAGGTGTAATATTTTCTTCAAAGAAAAGAAAAAGAAAAGTATTCATAACAGCCAAAATTTCCAGAAGTGCTCATCACTTTTGAGTGCTTAGCTTGAGATACCATGGATTCACTCGACTGGGTGAGTTTGTTTCTTATCATATGGTGGGGTTGTTTTTCTTTTTTAAATTTGAAAATTCTTTTGTCTGTGGAGCAGATGCTTGGGTGTTGCTTATCCTGTCTCTTTTCTTTCCACTTGACCTTGATTTTTAACTTGTCTCCAGTTTTGCTTGTAGAATTATCTTTCTTCTTGTTATCTCCAGAATTATCACCTGCCATTATGAATTATTATGTGGTTTATTCTTTTTATTGATATCTTGATTTCCACATAAATTTATATGTAGAATGTTGTATTTTGGTCAAAATTCTTTCCAAAATTCCAAAGGCTAAATACTTTTCTGGCTTGATGCTAATCTGTGCTTGAGTACAGTCGAAGGAGCCTGAGAAACAATACTGTCATTGAGAAAAAAAATGTGAACCCACTGCCTACTTACTGCTCAGGAATTCTGTATTACTCGGGTGAGTTGTGTTTAGTGATGTCTTTGCCTGTACCTTTGAGTGTTTTTTTTCTTTATTCCCTCTCTTGCCGAAAAAAATATGTGAACGTATTAATCCCAAAAATGCGTTGGCATCCGTATGGGTATATTTGACGATAGGCTGAGAAGTTTGCTATTAGGGGTGAACCTGGGCACGAATCCAGAGTACAAGGTAGCTGAAATACAGTTTTCCTGTACTTTCAGCGTAAAGCCTAAATATTTTAACTAATAAATTTAACACAGTTTGAGGTGTGGTAGCCTGACCTGGTAGCTCGGAAGTGTGGACGAGGCAGCGCGGTTACAGTTTGGATCAAGGGGCTTGGGCCACTGCTCATGTGCTCAGATTCGCTGCCTGAAAAATCCTTTGATAGCTGCAGGCAAGCAGTTCTGGGCAGCGGTGCCAACATGCAGCGCTACTCATTTTTCAAGAGAGAGTAAAACCCCGTAGTAAATAAAAAGTCATTCAGCATGCTATTTTGTAAACTGGTATAGCGCCGATGTTGTGCGGCCCTAACAACGGCTCCTTTATTTAAGCGCAGTAGCCGCGGGGAAGCTGCGGGAGCTCCTGAACAGTGAGGCACTAAGAAACGGACAGTGCCTGCTGTTTTCCCAGTGACTAATTGAAAGACAACTGTCTTTTTGTAATTTGGCTCGGTGTCTTCCGCACGGCCTGTCATGCAGCGGCGTGCGGCTGCCGATGCCGGCAAGCCTGCAAGGGGCACCGACAGGGTGACGCCAGGATGTGGGATCTGTCCGTCCTGTTTCTGTCCATCCAGGTGCTCCCCCCCCGGCCAGGGAGGGCACTCCCAAAATGTTGATGCAATACTGAGGACCAGAGGCTAGCGCACAGCTATACTAGTACTGCATGCTGTAGCATGCTCCCAGTTTTGTAAAATTGTGTAGCTGTGATGGAGGGAAGTACATGTACACGCCGCTCTTCTACTCAGTTTTCTTTCCCCTGCTAACTAAGTAATCTCCATATTATTATCTATCCGCTGTCCTTTTCTCCACACTCTAACTTCTCCGAAAATGACACATTTCTGCTACCTCATGTACTACATTAGAAGTGTTTTTCCTTGCCTTACCTTGCCTTGCCTGCCTCAGTACCTCGCCTTTCTCTGTGCTTACTCTTTCTGTCTCATGTAGGCTCTCAAATGGCAGTAGCTACCTTCCTAGGGGAGTCTGAACTGAGCCGGCTTTGATTATAATGTTTGCATAGACACATATTTTACACCTCAGTTTGGGTGTTTAGTCGGCTAGCTGAATCCTGTCCATATTTTTTTATGGTTTTTTTGGTGATGCTGATAAATGTGTGTTCACTTTTATTGCTCTTGGATGTTATGTTGGTAACTTTGGTCCAAGACATTGTCTAGCCTAGGTTCAAGACTCATCTTTCCACGCCAGAGAGGTGTGTTCAGGTGCTGAGTAGCATAGGGAGGTGCATTGTTCAGAGTGTTTTTGAATTAGTTCCTCCATTTATAACTCCTGATCTTCTTCAACATATTTTTCCAGCAACTAGTCTCAATTTCTGTCTTTTTCGCATGTGTTGGGAGCAGCAGGCAAAAGCCAGTTCCAGGTAAATGGAATCCTAAGGGAGATGAGTTGAAACCCATTTCAGACTACGTGGTATTGCTAATTGGCTTTCTAATTGTACTTCCAAAAATGAAGTAGAATCACATTTTAGTTTGTCTGGCAAGTAATAAATTTTTCATATAAAGATTGGAGAACCTGAAAGTGCTGATGACAGTGTCTGCAGTGTGGATGATTCTTAGCTGCATAATGGCAATAAGTTTGCTGCATAGATAATAGACTTCTTGTGCCAGAACGGTGTGGTTGAACATCCGTGGAAATATTGAATAGTACAGACACAACCACAGCTGTTTTCATTATACATACTTACAAAAATGGCTAAACAATAGAGGTGTGGAGAGTGGGGGGTAGAGAAAGCTTTCAGTGAAGCAGAGGGAGTTGCCAGTTTTTATTCAGTATGGTAGAGCTGAACTAATAGCTATTGCTTCAGACTCCTCTCATGACTTATCACTACTTTATTTTGATTTATTAATTTTATTCCTCTAGCACATAGGAGTTGCATTGCGGGCAAGAACTGCTGCATGCTAGCAGCTTTTAAAAGTAATTTTTGTCGATGTCCTGAACAAAACCACTTGTCTGCATGTCTGGTGTGTGTATTGATCTTAGAGACTGTCTCCTGCCAGGTGGGCAATAAATGCTCAGCTGTGACAGTTCTGAAAGTCTAGCAGCCAAACCAGCCCCAAAACAACCTCTGGTTGTAATGATGGGGAAAGGATTAGAGCACAAACAAGGACCACTCAGCCTTTAAAAATAAATAATTTATTTTGCATGAAAAAAGGCTGTTAAGAAGGGAACCTTTCTCCAGTTGCTATTCAGATATTCTGCAATCAGCAGGTGGAGTCTCCATCACAAACTGTTACTACCAGGTTTATTAATTTTCGTTAACGATGCCCCTATATCCTCTGCGTTTCCAGTTCATTTTCTACTGCTACTGCTTTAGCGGATAGTATTATCTTGCAGTGAATGAACTGAAAAGAGAAGGGGTTTCCTCTTCTATTTATCATCTCTTTACAGGGTTTTGATTAAAAGAATAAACCTGCTTTTCCAGCCACCTCAGCTAAAACGAGACCATCAATTTCTCAAAGCTCCTGAAAGACCTGGAGAAATAAATCCGAGGCATTCACTCTCCTGACAAGCTGCCAGAGCCTGCAGAACTTGCTCTCACGCTGGCATCTTTTCTGCCCTTGATGTCATGTGCAAAACACGAGGATTTGTGCCGTGCTAATCCCTCTAATGAGGGCTTCTCCCAACCTCTATATAAACCCCGCTCAAAGCCGTGGCTGCTGGGCAGGCACCGCAGAGCCAAAGCATCCGTCTTTTGAACTGCATTCAAGGCAATTAGAGACTGGGATTAAACAAACACCCGACACCAGCATCCTCAGCAGCGAGAGGGATTATCCCAGTTGGCCGGAGCATGGAGCCGCGGGGAGGCCAGGTTGTCCCACGGTGGAGATCTCCCTGCTCCGCTCGCTCAGGTCCAGCGGAGAGGCAGAGCCTGCACCCAGCCGTAATGGGCGCCCTGAGGTGGCTCTTCTGGGCTGGGCTGGGCTACCTGAGCTGCTGCTGTCCCCCCCGGGCGCAGGCACAGTTCCCCCGTGCCTGCATGACGGTGGATGCCCTTCGCTTGAAGCGCTGCTGCCCGGCCTTGGGGACGGAGCCAGGCAACGTCTGCGGGTCCCTGCAGGGCAGGGGACGGTGTCAGGGGGTGCAGGCGGACACTCGGCCCTGGAGTGGCCTCTACACCCTTCGAAATGTGGATGACCGAGAACAGTGGCCCCTCAAGTTCTTCAACCAGAGCTGTTGGTGCACAGGTGAGAGGGGTGCTGGGGTGAGGGGACGGGCATGGATGGGTCTGCTAACCTCGCTCTGAAGGCCAGAAACATCCCTGATGGCATCAGGCGTCAAGAAGGCTTCAAATATTATCAGTTTCCTAAAAGTACTATCCTGTTCATGATACTGTCAGCACTTTTTTAGAGCAACGGAGTTGAAAAAGTGTTTTCTCTCATGCAGACTTCTGGGTTTTCCTCTTTGCCCCTAGAGTCGTCCCTGTAGCCACCCATCACTTTTCTCTGCAGGGTTTTGGACATTTCAGCGCTGCGTTCAAACCTCTGTCACTGCTAATCATGGTGCAGCGAACCTGGATCAGTGTGCATCGATCAGAGAGGTATTTCTCTTGGAGTGGTACTTTGCAGCAGGGTACACCCCTGTGCACTGAAAACGTGTGGATGTCTGGCCAGGGTGTTTCCCAGGGTCATTAACTAAGTCTACAACTCACTTTGATCCGAAATGGGTCTGTACAACCACCAAAGAGGCCATCCTGTCCTTTTCCTTCCCATCTCCAGCCACTCTTTCCCACCATGACCTTACGTGGGCCCCTGCGTTCACAGGCTGGAGGCAAAACGGGTGGGGGAGGAGATGTGCTCGAAGGTTAACCTGGCCAAAGGGGTCAGGGTTTAATAAGACCAGTTCTCTAGTACCGGCAGGAGGGAGGGAATAGGAAAGTGAGGTCAGGGCAGGAGAAGGCGACAGACCCTTTTTCAGCAGCAGCGCTGGTTGAAGGAGGGTTAAAATGAGCAGGAACCGCAGCCTCAGCCCAGGCTGCGTGACAGGGTTGGCAGGAGATGGTGCCGGGAGTCAGGCAAAAGGCACATCTCAAGCACTGGAGACACCTGCTAGGCAGGTTTCAAATGCAGCCTGGGATTTCTTCTTGGAAACGTAAAGTTGTTTGAATTTTCTAACATGGGAAGAATAGCCTCCTTTCCTTCAGCCTGATTCTTAGAACTAGTTGAACTGTTTTGCTAAAATATACCTTGGCTCTCACTGTCAAAAAAGCCCGGATCAATCTGAGAAGGAAGCACTGCAGAAAATTTCAGCCCACGAGGTTAAGTTTTGCAACGCTGTTATCAGCTGAAAGCAGAGAGGTAGTGGCAGATGACTTAAATGGATACATGGCATTACTGAAGCTCCTCAAAATAATAACAACAGAGTTTAGAGTATAAATCAATTTTTAATCTTTTCCTTTGACTTGATTTCAAATGCTTGTGTGGAAGTACTTTTCCAGACACTTTAAAAAAAAATTGGATGTAGCTTTTTTTCATTTTAAAGGTTCTTATTTACCTCCAAAACTAAAGTCAGGTATCACATGTAAGCACAGACCCTGGGTCAGAAGGGCACTGAAGCACATGGGTATGCACCAATATTTACGCAGTCTAAGTAATTAGGGCATCAATTAACCTGGGAGTAAATTGAAGAGGAGTGTAGACAGACACGGTCTGCATAGGCAGACATTAATTTGCTTGTCCAAGTAGAGGTAAGCACTGCTATTTGACATTTGCAGGGCTGGGTCCCTAGTTACGTGACCAGAATGTAGTGTCCTTTCATTCAGCCTTACTTCTGCTGAGCTGTCCGCTCTCCTCGGCTCTTTAAATCTGGTTCCTCTAGCTGCGTTTTTATTTCACTTGTATTCCCCTTCTCCTTGCAGTCTTTATTATCTAAATATACCAGTGATAAAACATTAAGGTGGCAGGCAACCTTAAGGATGATTTTCATAGAGGTTTTCCTGGGCTCTGCTCTGCTGTGGTCAGCTTGATGCTGGATGCAAAGGCATTTCTAGGAGAACGCCAAGAAATTCATAACTGTGTGGGATTTGGTTCTGTTAGTGCTATATTTCAATGTGATGCTTATCCAATGCTGAGAGTAGATGGGTCATTTCAATTACTGGAAGCGTGACTGCCAATCTCAAAAAAGACAGATCTTTTCGTGGTTAATTCCTGCTTTGTCCCCCTTCTCTTAAAAAGGATTAAATTGTACCTTTGGGTGTGAGGGGACAACAGCTGCTTTCCAGAAGTTCATGATCCATGTATTGAAATTTGTGCAATATATGTGGCCTAATTAGGCAATGTTGCAAGATATTCCTGATGATTTGTCATCTGGCCAGTACCCGCGGGAGTATGTGATGGGCCCTAACGGCGAGGCTGAGTTGTCAAGAATGAGCAAGTGTACAGTTAGTGGAATACACCAAGTTCACAACAGCAATCGTGCTTTTCCGATGGCACTCTCAGGATATCGTGATAAAATCAACCTTCCATGTTGCTTCCCCGCATCTTAATCTCTGCCCTCATCATAATAACATATCCATGCAATCTTCTTTCTTTCATAAAACTATAAACTACTTGCTTTTTCTGGCAAAGTCCTCATCCCCCTAACCAATGCAGACCCCTGATTTTGGGTGCCTTGTGTCCTAGCTGGAACATGGCAGCTGAACCCAGCTGCTCCTATCTGCATTGGGATGAAATGTAAGCCATAGGCCTAGAAACTGTCCTCATGGTACGCCAACGGGCTCTGCATGATCCAAAACCTAGTTGAAATCTTCACGCTTGTGGTGCCTAACCTTAGCACTGGTCCTAAGGTTCATGCTGGTGTGTAAACCTATAGATCTTGGAGCCTCCTGAGTAACCATAAGCTCTCTAAATCTACAGTTAAGAGTCCTCATGTCCTTTTGGTAGGTCTCACAGGAGTCTGTCACAAATCTTTAGAGCTCAGCAGCCCTTATCCTAGAGCTAGCCATAAGCTACACAGCCTTCTTGGTAACAGCCCTCGTAATCTTCGGGGTCTTTGGAATTGGAAATAAGCCCTGTAGCCCCTGACAATCTGAAATCTTACTTTAGTGGTAACTGTTGTTTTGCTCATAGACTCAACCCTACAGCCTAGGGGCATCTGCCCGTCCAGGAACACTTCATAAGCCACTTGCCCATCTCCATGTTAGCCTGAAGCCTATCCTGGGTCTAGCAGCGCCGATATGTGCAGGGAGCAGTGAGATTTTATGGCATTTTGGAAGACACTTGTTGTGGAGTGAGTGTGTATGTGAGGTTGGAGGGAGTCTCAGTGCAGACTTTGGAGAACTGAGTGGAGATCCCAGGGGAGCCCTGGTTGCCCCTCCGCTCCCCCTTCACCCTGGCAGCAATGCCCTCTGTCCCACACCGCTGCTACGCCGGCAGCCTGCCTGCGTGCGGGCAGGAGGTGGATGTTGAGCTGCAGGAACGGCTGGTTGTTCCCTGTCTCCGCCGGCAAAGGCAAAGCAAGCCGCAGCGGGGCCTTTCTGCTGCTGGCAGTCTGCCACGGTGGGCGAGAGGCCATGCTTTAAAGCAAGCTCTGCTTTCCTGGGCTGAGCTAATAGCCTAGAGCGGACCTGATTACTTGCCTTAGGAACGATGCCAGCGGGGAAAGACAGTACTGCTGTGTTTCTCAGGCTCCTACTGCAGCATCATTTAATAATGCTTAAAGCGTGACCTGCAGCACCCCTGGTGCTTGTCCTGGATTGCATTGGGTCCCAGATACACTGTTAACAGACGTTAGTTTTTCCTAAGCTTTGTCCTTAAGAGAACTGTTCTGTTTGGGGATTTTTTTCTGTGCTTAAGGATCCATGTGAGCCGACCCTTTTTTGGGTTTGATCCTGGAAGTCTGGGAGTACTTGACAGCCAATCGAGCAAAGCACTTCATCACGTGCTTAACCTGAAGTGCTCAGCCCTCTGTTCGGTGAGTCTCCTCACGTGCCTGAGGGCTTCGCAGGGCTCTGAGCACCCTGAGGCGTCAAGCCCCTTACCCCGCGCTTCACCTCCCCAACCGGCTGAGTGTGATTCTTGGCCCTGCCGCGGCTCTGGGAAACGAGCCATCCTTCTGGTTAGGCAATTGGCAAAGTTGCCAGTCTGCTCAGCTGCTGTCCCTTCCAGGAACCGGTGTCTCTGGGGAAAAAGAGTGCTAATTCTTAATTCTTCTGCATTTCACTGTTAGTTTTCTCTGCTTCATAATGTCATGATTGCTCTTTCCCCCTCGATTCAGGAAACTTTGCCGGCTATAACTGTGGTGACTGCAAGTTTGGCTGGACCGGCCCCGACTGCAACGTGAGGAAGCCACCAGTTGTCAGGAAGGATGTCCTCTCCCTGACGGAGGAGGAGAGAGAGCAGTTCTTCGATGCTCTAGACCGTGCAAAGACAACCATTCACCCAGACTATGTAATTGCAACTCAGCACTGGATAAGTCTGCTTGGTCCCACCGGAGAGGAACCGCAAATTGCCAACTGTAGTATTTATAACTACTTTGTTTGGCTTCATTACTACTCAGTCAGAGACACGCTATTAGGTTAGTGCTTTTCTTATCCAAGGGGCTCTGCAGGTAAAGGAGAGGGTGAAAAGTACCATTGCTGAACAAAGGTAAGTATGCTTTAATACAGCTGCGGTAGTTTAGCGAGCAGTGAGTCCCAACAGGAGCAGATCTGTGGATTGAAACAGCTGGTGCTGTGGCCACCCGCAGTTGAGGGAGGTCTGCTTCAGACCTGCTGCAGTCTGGTTCCCGCGACCGAATGCCCCGTGGCAGCTGGAGCACACCAGCTGCACTCCTGGTGCATCTTCCATCTGACAGGGAGGCAGTTCACAGGCTCCACTGTTGGGTGAACCAAGGCGTGGTCAGGCAGTGATTCACTTCAAAAAGATGTTCCTAATCCACAGGACAAAATTGGCAAAGGACATGTTGAATTACTGTTGGCAGGTTATGGAAAATGCTGAGG
This sequence comes from Calonectris borealis, assembly GCF_964195595.1. NCBI lineage: Eukaryota > Metazoa > Chordata > Aves > Procellariiformes > Procellariidae > Calonectris > Calonectris borealis. The sequence continues at coordinate 162,953,289 of NC_134312.1, forward strand.
TTCTCTTGATAGATACACAGTGTAAGTCCTGCCACTGAGCAAGTGAATGAGATAATATGGTACATATTAGCAAGGAGCTAAGATTTTAGACAATAAGACTGCTTCTTAAAACCAGAATCCACTAAAGTCATAAGAAGTCTTCACAATATCCAACTTTTGGGGGAATGTGAAGTTTTGAGAAGCACTGAAGCGAACATCCACAGAGGAGTTTGTTTTACTTGTCCCATGTAAGTGTTGTAGCTTCTGATGTGCGCGCTCTTTCCAAAGGTGCAGAGCTGGAGGTTTTTGTTTAACTCCACTCCAGGCAATAGAAGAAGGTGCTCTCTTTCTCTCGAGCCTCATTTGTTGCCTAAGTGGTTATTTTATCTTCCCTTTGTAGGACCTGGCCGCCCCTTCACAGGTATCGATTTCTCCCATCAAGGACCTGCCTTTGTTACTTGGCATAGGTACCATTTGCTGTTGCTGGAGAGGGACCTGCAGGTTAGCTGAACAGCCTTTCCCTTTCCTCATGCAGCTTCTCTCTTTTGCTATGTGACTTTGTCGAGCCAGCCAAGGGTAAGCTATTTCCTAGGGTAGATTCTTACCCAAACTCTCAGGAGTGTTTGCTCGTTGATCCTTTTTTGTTTAAAGTGAAATTAGTGTTTTCAAGATACTGAGGACTGAACAGTTTCTCACTGTGAACAATGATGTGAAGGTTATAATGGAGATTTTTTTCTTCATCTCCACAACAGTGGACAGAAGATGTGAATCAACAGTATTTATTAATGAAATCAAAGCAACACCTACACGTAAAACTTGGTAACAGATATTGTCTGCTGATGTTGAAGATACCCTCCTAAGAAAGCAACTCTAAATATTACCCCCTTTAAATGTGCCATGCTATACCTTTAATACACGCATATATTTAGCAATACATCTTTTAAAGAAATATTTTAACATGCCCGACAGTCAGTTGCCAAAGCATTGACTCATTTCCATTTGCATTACTTCTACATTGGCAATGTTACTGTATTTCAGCCTTGCAGATCTCTAACAAAAATGGTTGGTATCAAAATAGCTGCAGGATCTTACTTGCGTGAAATCGTATCTAACAAGCAAGCACAAGCAAATGCCCTGTATTCCTCTATTAATACAAGTTCAGATTCTTCCCCAGGGCTAGCCTTTCTGGAGCGAAAGCAAACCACATGCACAATTTTACCCATTACCCACTTACGTCACTCAGAACGCCTCTTAGTTCCTTAAGGCTCAATTCATCTCTGCTCCTGCTCTCCTGCCTGGTCTCCGAGTTGGTAGAAAGCCTAACATGGCCGGAAGAAGTGCAGGCCAAGTGCAGTAGAATAACTAGTGACAATGTCTTTGCTAGAACTGACTTAACGGCCCAATCTTTTCAAAGGAGTTGGAGCAGCACTGTGAAGTGCATGTAGTTGAAATGTGGAACGAAAAGCAGAATATCCAGTGAAATATCCTGTGAATACCCAGTGAAATAACTTGCAGGAGTCCCTTTCTTTGTCTTTCCTTTGAAGGTGATTCCCTGCTAACGTGTCTCTGTCCGTTGCAGCAACTGATGGGCAACGACTCCTTCGCGCTGCCCTACTGGAACTTCGCCACAGGTAGAAACGAGTGCGACGTCTGCACGGACCAGCTCTTTGGAGCATCGCGGCCGGATGACCCGGGGCTGATCAGCCTGAGCTCCAGGTTCTCCCGGTGGCAAATAGTTTGTAACAGGTTCGAGAATATCTAGGGCAAGCTTGCATACTGACCAAACCTTGCTTTCATTCAGTATTGGCGGTGCGGGCTGCTCTCTCAATGTGAGCGAGCGGCAAGAAAAGAGCCAAGACATCCTTTTTAAAACTGGGAATCACAGTTGGTTTGTATGTAGATGGTGCTGTGTAAACTTCCCCCCCTAGTATTACAGAAGTATATATTTTAAAGATGATTCTTTTGGTACAGGATTTTAGTCAATTCAACCAATTTGAGGCTGCTGAAAGTCTGAAGAGTTTGCACATTGGCAAGTATCTTTTTAAGGAAGAAATGCCCGTGTATCGCTTCCCTGTAACAAATACCTGACTGATTTTGGCAGCAGAAACAGAAAGCTGTTTTGGCATATAGGAAGCCAGAGATAGGCTGAAAAATCTGTTCCCTTGTATGGGTGAGATCTTAACCCTGATATATTTAGTGCAGTTTGGGGATTGACTTCAAAGCAGCTGAGATTTCACATGGAAAACAATACAGAGACAGCCCCGTGCTTGCTGCCAGCTGTCTGTAGGCATATACTGATTCGGGTGAGGGCAGGGCTGTGGCGTGCAGGATTGGGGTGCTACGACGTAAGACACTGCTGGTTACAATACTCATAAAACCTTCTTCTGTCAGCTCCAGGGTAGCGTGCAGTCAGTCAGACAGAGGTACCGAGAGCTCAGGGCTTTTCAAAAGAGTCTCTTTCTCTGGGTACCTAAAGAACTACTTGAAATTCTAGCTTTAGGCACCAGTTGGCTTTAAATCTTGCCCCTACTTTTTCTCTAAGATAAATAGGGTTTTGTTTTTTCTTGAAAGCTGAAGCGACTAAACTTTTGCCTTGCCAAGGTCAAACAGAGAAGGGCTTTTGTTTACTTCAGGAGTTTCTGAAAATGCTGTTTCATTTTATACTGAATAGCACAGAATTTTTTCACAAGCGTTACACTCTTTTTCTCCTCCTCCTTCCCTCTTTCTCTCCCTGATATAAAGGACTTGCTCCCCATTAGCTAGTGGGCAATGCCTGCAACATCAGGATGTCCTCCAGGCCCTAAAAAAGAGGAGGCAATGCATTACAGTTGCTTTTCTTCTAAAGAGGATGAGGGATGGAAAGTGAAATCCTGTTTACTGTCATTTCTTGCATTTTCTTAGCCCGCCCCTCAGTGGGACTTTCCTGTTTTTTTTCCTCTTTGTTAAGAGTTAAAGAAGTAGTCCTTACTCAGGACTGAAAGTTTTTCAATTCAAAATTCAAGAGACTCTTTTAGATTGTTTGGCAAAAACTGTTCTTTCAAAGCCCTCGGGAGGGGAGTAGGTGTGAGGGGAGTTGTGCTTGCCTTTTCTAAAGCATCCTCTCTCTGTGGAGGACGAGCCCGGCGAGTCCTGGTCCAAATGACTGACGGTCCACAGAGGCCGCAGAGCCACGGAAAGTCATGGCATGGTGACAGTCCTGCAATAAATTCAGCTCCCAGGCCACGGCAGGTGGACCGAGATGCCCCAGTGGGTGTCAGTCCCTAACCCCTGCTCTCCCACATGTACAGCCGAGGCCTCTTTTATACCGCGGGAGAAAAAGCCGACAAGCCAGGCGTCATCACCTTCTTCTAACTTGTGCCTCTTGCTGTTTCACGCTCAGCTTGGACGACTACAACCGCCTGGTCACGCTGTGCAACGGGAGCGATGAAGGGCCGCTGCGGCGGAGGCCGCCCGGGGGCTCCAGCGAGCAGCTGCCCACCGCGGAGGACGTCAGGAGGTGCCTTTCCCTGCAGGAGTTTGACAGCCCCCCCTTTTTCCGCAATTCCAGTTTCAGTTTCAGGTTTGTCCTTCAGCTCCTCCAGAGCTGGCTGGGTCACGGGTTTTCTTCACGTGCGCGTTTGTGAGCAAAATATGGTTACTTGGTGCTGCTTTTACCCATCCGCAGGAATGCGCTGGAGGGCTTCGATAAACCAGGTGGAGTCCTTAACTCGCCCATGCTGAGCCTTCATAATTTGGCTCACTCTTTCCTGAATGGGACCAGCGTTCTCTCTCACGCAGCTGCCAACGATCCCATCTTTGTGGTATGTCTTTTTCCCCGAGCCTGAGTGGCAGTGGCGGTGGCTCAAAGGCAGCTGTCTCGCCAGAGATTTGCAGAACAGAAATAAAGTGAATTCCCTAAAAATAAGTCCTTTAAATAGAAGAGGAGAAATCTTTTTTCTTGAACACTGCCACGCCTGCATAATGGTCAAATAAAGAGGGAAGAAATCTCAGGGTGATTTGTGATATACAAAATAAGTTTTTAGGGAGAAGACCTGCTATTCCAAGTCACGTTGCCCTGAATCCTCTGATTAGGTGGTATCTAAATTTAATGGCTTATACCAGACAATTTTACAGCAACGAGAAAAACTGAAAGTGGGGTTAGTTATTTTAGAGCAGTAGACTGAGTAGTTTGTTTCTTTAAAACTTCACAGGCTAAAAGGAAACACATCTAATTTCAGAGTCTCTTGGGGAATAGAAATAATGTGATTTCACTGGTGCATTGGTACAGTGCTGCACTGCAATGAACAGCACAAACAGCAATGTGCAAATGAAACAGTTAACTTTGCTGACACATCTTTCTCTCCTAATAAATTCATGCCAATTTCTTTTCCTCTTTGTTAGATTAAACCACAGTGATTATATAGAGAAATCCCAATACAATTAATTTCTTTCTTACCTTTATTTTAAAATTGCAATCTTCTGTTGGAGAAATTAGCCCAAATACTTATGTAGTGGTTCTCCAGCTTATTTCCTTAATAATACTTGAATTCCTACATTAATTCTGTTCTTACACAATGAAATCTTCATTTCATTATGCCGTAATTTTATATGCAAGATTATTTTCTGTAAGATATTTTCTAAATTTTTCTAGGGTGATAATTAGAAAACATGAGTACATCAGAAATTAATTTGAACCACCCCAGACATTTGTAATAGTTGTCTGGACTCAACTTGGAAACACCTTTCCTGTATTAGTGCTTTATATACCTATAAACTCACTGGGCAAGATCTGATCAAATTCATGGGTACCTGGAGCTGTGGAGCTGGTGGCACGCTCTAAAATGAGCATGAAGAAATCAAATTTCCTGCAATTTTCCATACCTGTTCAGAGACGAGAGAGATTAAAATGTGTTTGAGAGGTACATTCACCTGAATGAGCTCAGCGGGCCCTCACCCGAGAGGACAGACCTGCCCATTCAATGCCAGCTGATATTAAACCGTCTAGAGAAAGAGCTTATTATGAACAAGCAGCAACAAGGACATATACAGCAAAATATCCTGTGCAGGAGATCAATTTACTCCATTCACATGAGCTTTCCTAGTTTCCCATTCTGTAAATCCCACCTAAATTAGATTACCCTCTCCTCTCTCTTTCAAAAGCTGCTGCCACCTTAGGCGGGAGTGTTTTAAATGCTGTTGAGTTCTGAAAAAGCTTAATAAGTGTGGGTGTCCATGCCTGGATTTGCAGGTTCTTCACTCCTTTACTGATGCCATCTTTGACGAGTGGATGAAGCGGTTTAGCCCCCCTGACAACGCCTGGCCTGAGGAGCTGGCCCCCATCGGTCACAACAGACTGTATAACATGGTCCCTTTTTTCCCTCCTGTGACCAACAACGAGCTCTTCCAAACTGCGGAGCAGCTCGGCTACACCTATGCCATTGACCTGCCAGGTACGTCTCAGAGGTGTGGAGGCTGTTCCAGGCGAAAAGATGAGACAGTTCACGTTTTCAACGACACAGGCATTTAGAAAATAAGGCACTTTTCACAAAACTTGGGTCTATTCACCTGCTCACTAGCAATCACATATTGTGGCACAGGTAGTTACAACTCACCAGGTAAGCCGTGGTAACTACAAGTGTGCACATACTTTGTTCGCTCTGCTGCAAAATGGATCAACTTGAACTGCTCCGGCATTGATGACGGTGCTCCTTTGGGGCTGGGGAGTCTTTGATTTTGCTGCTCCCAGCACTGTTTATGCCTGTTACAGGATCCTTTAACCTGTCAGAGGTCAGTCACTCTGCCAGGAAGCTCCTCTGGCTAACCGGTCACTAGAAAATACTTGTTCTGCACAGGGCCCTGAATAATACTGTGCCGTGAATCTCATTAGGGATGAGCTCCATTAATCTTTGGATACCCTGGAGAGATGTACCTGGGTGTTTTGTGTTATAAAACCCCAATTTTAAAGATTTTCCATGTCCATAGGTGTGATGTGCCTTAGGGTTTGTCTGTTCATTTGAAATCACCTTTGACACAAATCAGATAAAAACAAAAAAACAAGAAAGCAAAGTATTTATGCACAAAATCCAAAATTTGCAATACAAGTTACAAATATTTGTAAAAGGCACAAGAGTAAGAAATGCACGAAAACCATGCTTCAGATGCTTCACCAAAGATTAAATCTGAGCAGTTTCTTTCTCCATCTCAGTATTCCTTTGAGAGGCACGAGGTGCTTATCTAACCTATGTGGCCAGAAATTTCTTATAAATGCTTACCACATATCTGTGGTTTTAATCTGTGGAGACTGTTTAAAGCTCTATAGACTGCAAAAGATTGAAACCCATGTCCTCAGGCTGCATTCATGCAGGGGAACCCTGGCTTGTGGAGGCATGCTACCTGCTTCTGCAGTGCTTTTCTTAGGAGTGTCCCCAGAATTTCCCCTGAAAATTTCAACTTCCCCTTTTACAGAGTTTAAGTTTTCCTCCTTCTGGACCACTGCCCCCCCACCCCCAGCTTTGGAAATGCTGCTGCCCCTTGGGCATGAGGTACCCAGAGAGGAAAAAAGGCAGCTTGTGATTCTGCTGCTTCTCAACTCCCACCTAAATAAATTGTTAGCACGCTGTGAAGCAGCCTATCTATCTCTGTCTGCATGGTCAGTGTTCAGGCAATAAAGTTTTCACATCCAAACCCTTCTCTTTTATCTAAATATATAACTTGCTAGTTCTACTTCATGTAACGACATTAGAAATCAACATATGTAATACATTGCTGGCTCTTACGTGAGAGATGGTAAAGTGGTAAAAAATTCATTTTGGGAGCTTACTGAACTTGGGCATGATTGCCCTCAACTCTTTTGTTGACAGAGACTGCAGACTGGGGCACACAACTTCTAGTCGCTTTTATAGTCAGTGTGACATCTCCTTAAGCCATCTGGATTTAAGCCCATAAATCTAAGTACCTTCTAAATATCTTAAGCCCTTTTGAGAGTTTTTTTCTGAATATTTAGGCAAATGTAGTTATTGCCATCTTGGTATATGTAGCACTTTTCAGAACAGGACTGCAGGCAATTTTTGCTTCTGAAAGCATAAATGAATTCACAAAATAAAGTTATTCAGCCAAGTGGAGCAGGGTTATTATACGAATTGGCAACATTATCTTAGAAGACAGAAGTGGTTCCCCAGAAGTGGTTCAAAATCAGAGGATGCGATCCGGAGCTGGTCGGAAGAACCACACTAAGTAGTGTTTCAGTTAAGTTGACAATAGGCTGCTTTGTGGTCTATAGGAAAAATTGAGGGTTTTCTGTTGACAAAATAGCTTGGAAACAGCTACGCTGAAATGTCATTATAGAAAGAATTGCTTAAATCATTCATAATTTTGGCCAAATTAGGTAAGAGAATGATCTTTTTGTCTTGTCACTGTTAATCTTTCCCGTTCTCAGCACTTTAATTTGTATGAAAGGTTAAAGTTCAAATTCAGCTGTAGAATTCTCTGGCAGGAAACATCTCTGGCTCTGGTATGTGTGTTGGTTACACGGTGCATTACCAGCTTCCCCTGTGGCCAGTGGGTCTCTAAACCACAGAAGTAATCATAAATACCAGGCTGTGGGATATTTTCTTTCTTCCCTGTGATTTGAGAAATGAAATTATGGACTGTCCTCACTTCAGACGTTTCGTATTTCCAGATTCACTTGAAGAAACCCAAGTGTGGGCTGTCATGGTTGGATCCACAATTGGAGGAGCACTTATCGCTCTGGCCGTGCTCGTTCTGCTGCTTGTACTTTTCCAGCACCGAAGGCAGAGAAGAGGTTTTGAGCCACTGATGAATGTGAGCTTCAGCCCCAAAAAGTACATGGAAGAGGCCTAGTGCCCTCGCTTTGTTTCTTTGCTTATTCTTGTAGGAAGTGACCTTGATTGCCTTCTTGAGATCTTAGCTGAGAGTTTATCACACACTCCTTCAGCAGCCGACTACATTGTTCTCATTCAGGTTTTCCCGTTATCATGTGAATTGTAATATATGAAATCTCTGGGTACGTATGTGCAAGGCCCAAGACAGGCCAGACTTTTCTCATCACCAAATGTTATCTGGAGTGTGTGACACTTGTTGTAAGTCATCCTCTATAGATTTAGATCAAGACAGCTGAGAATCCAAATAGAAGAAAACCAGCTTGAATAACCAAGATAATTTTTCACCTCAATGTGTTTTTGATTTCATTTAGCAGCTTAGAGATGTGCTGAAAGTTATTAACTCTACGTATATATTTGAATAACATATTATTTTACAGTTATCAATAAATATTCTGAATAACATAGTCTTTTTTAAGGTTCAAAATGTTGCAAAATGTTATTGTTTGACAAAATACTATAGGAACCCCCTGGTTACAGTTTATTTCAGAAGCATGATCAATTCCATATGTTATTTCCAATCAAGCTGATGTTAGCAGTAGATAAACCTCCAAACTCAAATTCTCCTAAAATGTAAGAGCAGGAGTTCCCTGACAGCTGGGTATACACTTGTGTTTTACCTCTGTGTTAAGGACCTGTGACAGAAGTTGAAAATGGTGCTCGTCCTTCTCTATTTTGGCTCTGCTGCACTGTTTCATGAATTTCACTTACATTTCCAAAGTCTGGGACCCAGGACACAAGGTAACAAGACTGAGATAGCTCGCATTACCCAAGGTATGCAAGTGGGGGATCAGGTTTGGATGTGGCACTCCCTAGACACCGTCTTAAACATTCCTTTATACAGTCCATATTTACTTCTTTATTAGACATAGATTTGGACTACATTTGGGTGGCTCTCCTACGTTATCTTGAGACAGGGTTTTTACACAGCAAATGAAGTTCTGAACAGATTGTGTCAGCTTTGGTGCTCAATATATTACATTAATGGAGTGCTCAGGTTTTGCCTTTTGTAAGGTCCTGAGTCTTAGAAAAACTCTGCTTTTGTAGCCTTCAATAAAAAATTCCAGTTATTAACGATTTCTGATATTTCTTCTAGGTCTGCTCAATATTAGCCATGTGGACTAGAAAGAAGATCTCAGTAGGTCTTCACATATACTTAGCTTTGAATATGTGTAACTCCCAAAACTTACCTCTAAAATGCAGACTTCTTGGGGCAAAGGGAAGTTATGATTTGCTCACCACACACTCAGATAGCCCTTGCTGCATCAGGCGGACAATGATCTGCTGCCCTTTCTGCTGTTTTGTGGTGCCTTTGGGGGGGGCAGCGCGCTTGTTCCTGGCTCGTGCCCAAGATGTCAATGGTTGGAGCACTTTTTGTACAGCCGCTCAGCCCAGTACCCTAGCTCCCAATTCAGGTTGCCTTTTGGGGGTTTTTACAGTGTAGGGACCAGTGTTACTTGGTGCTGAGGACATCAGCTGAGGTTTCCAGAGACCTGGCTTGGGCATGTCCCAGATCAGTTGGACCCTGATCAGTCTCAGTTTGTGGCCAGGTCTGAGGTCTCCACATGCCCTTCTCAAGGAGATGTCAGCCACTTTCCAGCACTACAAGGCTATGAGTCTTCACATGGCACCAGTTACTGCTAAATACCAATGTAGAGAGATGATGTTGGATGGAGATTGACACCTTTTTGTCCTTCATGTGATGTGAATGCCAAAGTTTAGGAGACAGGCTAGGCTGGTCCTTCCAAGGGTGAATGAGATTTTTCCTTGGGCTCACAGGGCATAGTGTGTGCCTAACTAGCTTCACCACTTTGGAGGTTTGGATACTGCTGTCCCAAGTGTTTGCTTTGCAAGCTGCCCTGGTTATGGGCAAGTGGCAGTGGCAGTGGGGTAGAGGAAGGAGAGAGCCAGGGGAGAAATGTAAAAAATGTAGCATAGCAGCTAAATTGTTAGAACTGATTTTGCCTAAGAGCGGGTGGGTAAAACAAGGGAGAGTTGCTCAGTTCTCACTTGTAAATTGAGTAGAAAGGTGTTTTCCTTTCCAGAAGAAAAGCAATGAGGGCATTCGATTGATACTATGCGCATAAAAAATGCTAGGTCAAAGGTCCGTGCGTTACTCTTTCCACTCGCTGGGCCTTAGTTTAATAATTAGGGCTTTAAAACTGTGACGGGTCTTAATAGTTGCTTGTAAAAATCTGGCTGCAGCAAGCTGTATAGAGAACACAACCTGCCCTCTCGCGGTTTATTGGAAAATTACCTGGTGACACCAGAAAGCTGGAAAGCTGTTTTTCTCCTTTTTTAAAAAGTACAGTCTGGGTCTAGCAACCAAGGAAAGTTGTGTCCTTGGTGAAAGGAAGAAGTACATTTATATTAAATGCTTAAAAAAGAAGAAAGTTGAGCATAGGCACATTATAAAATGGTTGGAGGAAATCCTGTAGCAAGTCTGATTGTAAGGGTTGGTTTTACGTATTTTAATGTTCCACTCATCCCAAATTACAGAAAAGGCATTTTTTTATTGCTGGTTTATGCAGGTGTTAGTAAATACCTGCAATCTATTGCTGCATAAATTGTACTGAAGCTATTACTGCCAGGGTGAGATGAAAAGGGACTCTTCTGTCCCATAATGGGAGGCAAAGACTCCCACAGACCCCTAAGCTAAGGGAAACAATGCTGACAACACACCAGCCCCAATCTCAGGATACCCTGGGATTTTGGTCCTGCAAATCAGTGCAAAGCGTGACCTCAGCCCCTGGAGTCAGTGTGGGCTGGGGGCATGGAGCGGTGCCCACTGCGACACCCTGCCTTCACACTGCTGGCAGCGCTGGGCTCAGCGTGGGCACCGAAATGGGGACAGGGAGGGCAGTGTCCACCCGGGACAGGGTCACCGGTGCGCATGGACCACCTCTGCCCATCACTTTTTCGTCTCACATTCATAACTGAGCAGTCACCCGGCCCAGCCCAGGGAGGAAGGATGAGGGACCAGCACAGCCATCTCTTGGTCACTTTTTACGCAAGACGTTTGCTGGCAGATGAGAGGTGCGCTCCTGAATGACTTCAAGCTGAGGTGGGTGTAATCATCACCACCTTCCCCCGCCCCCCCCTTTAAAATAATACCTGCTGAATTGGTGCTTTCTTCTGACAAAAGGCTCTGAATCACACAGGAGCATGTAACACGCAGCTGCAAATGAGATGTTTAAGCTCCAGAGAGGGAGAAGTGTTCAAAACCATCTCAGCTTTTTTATTAGCTAGACCTATGCAGCTTCCAGCTCTGCGTGTAGGGCTTTTGTGTGCATTACCTTTCTGAGGAGTTTAATCTCTCTAGTCACTAGTTAATTGCTCTCTCAGTTGGCTGTACAGGATCCGTGGGCAGCTAATGCCTCTTTCTGAGTCATCCAGTGGGTCAGGCGCCTAATTTTTTGACTCTGTAGTAAGCTGGTGGCCACATCATCTCTGTCAGTCATGGCCTGTGCCTTTGTGCAAATGATTATCATGAAAATTCTCCGAAGGAATTAGTGAGAACCTGTTTCCTGAATTAAATTAAATCTCATTGCTGGCTGTTTAGCTGAATGCTTGAAAAGGAATCTGTTCCGATTCTGCCCCTGATTTAGGAAAGAAGCAATATAAAGGAACCACATCTCATGGCTATTATTGTAAAATTGGAAGTTGCAATGCCATCACTGACCTTCTGCTTCTATTAACTGCTTTCTTTACACAGCTTTTGGGAGAGACGTTGTGTGCTTGTGCTTGTGATGGGAAGAAAAGAGAAAGAAGAGACTATCAAAGACTATCAGCTAAATTTAGTAGTGAAGGTGCACACTTACAGAACCAGGCGTGTAGGCTGATGGCAACCAGGAAGGAAACTTAATTTCGTAAAGTACCCCCTTTGGCTTTTTATGCAGTGTGTGCAGCCAGTTAAATGCCCTGCACACAGCTGCCTGGAGAAAGTCACGTTACGAACAAGGCTGCATCTATGATCCTGCTCTACTTCAGTGCTCCTACAGCTGAGACACAGCAGATATTCATTATCCAGAGCTCTTTGCTAAAACTAGGCTTTCCAAGACCTGCATGGCCAGAAGAAACGGTACTGGTGCTAGCCATCTTTTTACACACCAGCCCTCTCTTCTTGTGAGGGGGCATCTAACTCATCATCTAAATGCTGAAAAACCGTGGACATCAAAAGTTACCGCTGCATGGTGTTTCAGATAAGCAAATGTATAAGCCATTGCATTGTATAGATCCAAAATCATGCTCTGATACTAGCAGGGGGCCCTCCAAGGAAGAAACGAAAAGAAAATGTGACCCTCAACCTATCACTTGTAAAGGCTCCAGTATGCGCCTAACTGCAGTGTCTGCAGGTCTGGTTCACTTTGCCTGTCCTGATCTTCTCCACTGATGTTACCATCTCCATGTATTTCCCCTTCAAAGGGTCCTGAGGCCACCTTGTGCCAGGACAGATGGGATTTGCAGATAGCAGCTAAGCTAGTAAATGGATGAGAGTGAGAAACCTGAACATAATAAGCTGTTCAGTAGAGAGGGAATAAGCGGTCAGGTCTCTTCCACAGCAGATGATCCTTCCCTGTTTGTCTCTCCTCCCTTCACTGCCTTGCTGTCTCTGGCCTTTTGACAAACCCATGAACCCTGGAGCAACTTCAGCAGGCAGGATGGAAGGAAAGCATGGGTGGACTCCAAGCATTGCCCTTGGCAGCACTTCCAGGTGCCTGAATAAAGGAGGCAGTCACTTGATCTCCAGCTCAGATGAAGTCTTTTCAGCCCTTATCTCTGCCCTCAGGCTTTCTCACAGACTAGATTACAAAGCTCCTTTTTCAGCACTGTGGTTCTGCCTGTGGTGGGTCTCCTTCTGTGGTTCCTGATTTTCTTTGGTCATGTAGCAGAGAGCTCAGCTGTCTGTTTTGGATATGATGAATTGTATTAAGTGGATTGATGCCTGGGAGACAGGTGCTTAAATGTTTAGTGGTGTGGCCACCAAGTCCCCTATTGTGGCCTCCTTCGCTTGGTGATTTCATTGCTGCGTCCCAGGCTGCTTCCAGACCTCTTTCCCTGCCATCCATCTCTGAGGGTTTGGTCCATCCCATCTGTTAGCACATTTTTTCATTTCTGCCTTAGTAGAGGTCTCCTGAGGTTTCACTGGCTTTTTTTTTTTGGTGGCTTTTGCTTGAAAACATCTTTCAGCAGCTTCATTTTTATATGGAGGCGTTATTGCTCAAATATCTGTAACAGTTTCATAGTTGCCTCCTCTGCTTGAGTTAACTGAAAAGCTACTAAACACATTAAATGCTCAGAAGCTGCTATTGTCAGGAATAAGGCTGATGACAGGCTTCTTTTGGGCTGGTTGGTGCTTATTAAGCCTTCTTCATTGGGTTTCTTTTTCATTTTAACCAGAGACTTTCAAACTCCAGCCTGGCTTTTATCAACAAATTCTTCCACTTTCCTTCATGCTGCCGTGTCCTACCATCCCATGGTCAGCAGCTGCCCAGGGTGGGGAGACCTTGCCAAAGAGCTGCTTCTTTCTGTGTTGCTCCGGTTGGCTGTGCACGGCAAAAGCATCGCGGGGAGAGCCGGTGTGCTCAGCCCTTGCAGATGCACATCAAATTTACTTACAGTCCTTAGGACCTATGTCAGCAACTGGCTTGCTTCGTGGTTAGCAGGTGCACTCTTGCTTGGCATGCTACGCTCTCGCCGGTCCCCTTGGCATAGCTGTCCGGCAGAGATGCGAACAAATGGCTTCATTTAGAGCAGCTCTGAGACTGTTCAGATTCGTGTCACATCCCAAGGCGGCTGCATCTCCTCTCCATGCCTGGAGACGGGAGCTTCGACGAGATGTAAAAGCCTGCTTCTTCTGCAGATGTGTACACCCACTCGGTGTGCCAAACCCTATGGATTTAGAATTCAGCTCGGAGCTTTGAAAAATACCACTTGTGGAGGCAAAGCACAATCCTTCCTGAGAAAAGAAAAAGCTGGATTTTTAACAGAAGGAAAAATCATCCTTTTATTCAGGCCAAGTACACTCTTGCCTACCTCCTCTTCTTTTCCCTCCAACTCTTTCCATGTGTAATCTTAGGATAAGACTTACGATTTTTCAAAAGCAACGAAGGCATGTTTTTAATGTAGAATTTGTTGTTTGTAAACACAACCTCCCAGATAAAAAAAATCTGATCAGGGACATGACATATATAGAGAAGACAGAGCTCAGTGCTCATTTACACTATGTCTGTCTGCTGGTAAGAAAAAAGTATACCCTGGTGGCTGTGCTAGGACAGACGAACAGAAAGATAAAAGGTATATTTCTACTTAAAACTGAAAAGGGAGGAAAAAAAGTGGTACTTTTCATTTCAGTCTTGCCTGTATCTAAATTGTTTAGTTTGGTCTGGGGATTGCCTAGTCATGTTTTTCTGATGTATACTTAATTGCTTTATTCAGACAGATGAATTTGTGTCAGCTCATCACAACAGCCTGTCTCATGCTCATTTTTGCCTTAGTTGCTGTCAGTCATTCAATATCAGTATAGTTGCTATTCGGAAAGCGTATCTCTAGTAGCACTGTACAGAATTGCTCCCTCTACTTTTCTCTAATATTCCATGATTTATTTCATTTGCAAGCAAAGTAAGGGCAGGTTTTACAAAGCAAGGTGAATAGGAATGGAAATTTATTGAACAACAAAACGACTTCTTGGAATATTGCCTTTGCCTTGCAAGTTCCAGTAAATTCATTTTGCAGCCAGGGAATGTCAGACTTTTTTCCTTCCATATTTCATGGAGTATATAGCAGAGCAGCTTTCTCTAGAATAGAAATCCCTTAGTTTTCAGCTGTGGCTGTGGCATGGTTAAGGAACTTTGAAATTGTTTTAGGGAGCGGTCCCCCAAATATTTAAACATGTCAGGGCATCGTAACTGCACATACAGCATGAATTACTGAATTGGGAAACAAAGTTTTCCAAGCTTCACAACAGTTGGGAAAAGAAAAAAAAGCCTATCCGAATTTCTCATGTGTTTCCATTGCAGTGCAGGATTGTCCCAGCTCCATATTTTCTGCTGGGAGATGCCCAGAGATTTCACCTCTGCTGGAGACTTCTCCAGTCTCCCTCCTCTCTTCCACATTGCTTGTCTTGTCCTTTTGATTCTTTCTGCCTTGCTTTGCAAATATATCTATTTCACCCTCCTCTAACTTATCTATTACTATTCATAACTGTGGGAGAAGGTAGAATGAGGCTTAAACTGAGCTGTATTTTTAAAAAGCATTGTAGAATGTGTAGCACAGATAGTTCTCTCATGTATTAACCATTTGTATTGTATGTACTCTCAGTTAAGTATAGTCAGGGTTACAGTTAAAAGATGGAAGTTTTTAACATTTAATGAAGAGTTTGTGAAGAGTGTCTGTATTTACATAGTTTTATTGATTGATTTGTATTAATTAATGCCTGTAGCAAAACTGAATAAATACATAACTGAAGAAAACCATTAACCAGAAAAAAAAACCAGCAAGAAAGAGAAACTTCATCCCAAAACCCAAAATCAGAGGCCATAGTTGGCACCTTTATCTTTCTCACTTTAAGGACATTTTTACTGATACTCAGCTCCAAATTTTCCTCTTAATACTATTCTGCGGCTCCTGGACTTCTCCTGTTTTCCTCTCCCCTCTCTCCCATACTCACCATCTCACCATATAATTTATTTGCATCAAAGCTGGCTTGTTGCAGTAGGCTAGTCCCTTTTCCAAGCCCCTCATATTTTTAATGTTCTCTCATTGCCCCGTCCCCAGAGCCCCCGGCTGTGTGGGCTGCCCAGCCCTGCATCCCTCCCGTGGGTCGGGCTTGGTCAGGTGAAGCTGATCTCAGAAATGAGCACCATCCATCACGTGCAGCTGCACAAAACCGAGCTATCGTCTCTCTGCTATAAGACAACATCATTCCTCATGCAGATCCCAATTCCAGGGGAGTTTTTTCTTGCATTTACATCATATTGCATGTACTTGACACCTGCACATTTTTTATATTAGCTTGGCATCTGTATTTGATGGCTCTATGGTATGTCTGAGCTTAGCAATGCATCAGCAAACATTTCCTTAGGCCAGTTTTTCCTGGATTAGTGACAACAGTTGATTGGATTTATTAATGTTTGCCATTTATACTACCCAAACATTCAAGTGAATGGATATGCATTTCATAGATGCAAATATGATATTATGTTCAATAGTGTATTAAAACAAGAGTGTGCTAATAAATTTAGTAAAGCCCCAGAATTTGGTATATTGATATCATTTCAGTGCTAAAGGGTGGTTTTCAAATATCATCTCTAACAGGTAAAAGAACAGACCAGAACCTTTACTTGCTATTCAAATAAAAGCATCTGTTGTTTTCAAACAGTTAGCTAGTTACATTTTCACTTTTTTAAATACTTTCTCACATTTCATTCTCCTTGAATTTTATTTGCATTCTGATGAGACAAAAAATCATAATAGACTTGCAATGTTTCATACAGTCATGAAGCAAATATCAGAAAACTGGCAGAGAAAATGGTCGTCATAGTATTTCTAGACTAAAGGGATTCAGTGGTGTTTGAATAGGCAGCTAGATTTTGGACGCTTAACTGAATCAAATCTCTAGCGATTCACATTTTCGTTCTGTTCCAGCAGGATTTAAAGCAAGGCACCGTTAATTAATAGAACCTTGTGGTAAGTGCCTGAGAAAAGAATAATAATTAAAAGGGGTTATTAATTGTCAGATTTTCCATCATTCACAGAAGAGTCTATGCACCATTGCAGGTCATGTCTCTTCAGGCAAGTAGCAGAATTCTAGATTCATGCTTCCACTAAGCTCTTCTATGATAAGCAATTGTTTTTTCCTTCTTGTAGAGCATGAAACATGCACAGCAAGGTTTGCCTTGCATGAAGAAAGTAAAGAATACTGCAAAATTATTAGAACCTGGAAATCATTCTTCAGAGGCGGAAAACTACAAAATATTATTTTTTGTTTGAAAACTCAGTGTTTTGGTTTAGAATGGGGAATACAGCAGTCTGCTCTAAACAAGTGAGTGCATTCCCAACCCGGCTCAAACAATTTGTTCACAATTGTTATAAAATGTTATAAATGAGCTGTTATAAAACGTTATAAATGAGCTAGTCTCTCTCAATTCAGCAACAGACATCCCTAGAAGGTAGCAGGCTCCATCTATCTTAGACACCTAGCGTGGGTACCCAGGGGTAGGTAATATAGTGCCATTGGAGATGCTCAGCGGTGCCATGCATTGGCTCCAGCCCCTACCCCAGAAAGGCATGGGTTTCTTGCTGCTCTGCATATCTGCCAGCTACACACTGATATCTTGGATGCAATACAAGCCGTGACTCAATAAGCAACACAAAAGCGTCCAGTGCCATTTGAGATATCCTAGAAAATCCAAGGCATAATGAGTAAGACTAGAAGATGTAGACACAGGATATACAACAGATCCAGTGGGCAGCTGAACTGAACCCTGCAGTGCCCAGAATGGCAATGATGCCTCTATTTAGCAACAAAACCCCTCCTCACGGTGAGATTCAGTTCGCCCAAATCTAGGCTTGTACCAGGTTAGGGTGGGATTCAGCTCACCCAAATTTAGGAAATTGATTCTGTTGCCTAAACTTAGGCCTTTAGTTTCATTTGAGGATCTTGAGACCATCCCACCTGGACGTCCAGCTGCCAATCTGGAAGGTGCAGGGCCTCTACAAGTCCTGTGCCATGTCTGCTGGCTCTCAGCAGATGTCTTGGCTAGCCTAAGCTGTTTCAAGCGACAAGAGAGAGCAATATGTAGGCAGCTGAACAAAACCCTTAAGCTTAGAACCGAATCAACAGAAGAATTTTAAGGAGGCTGTATCAACAGTTTAAAGACCCAGTAGGAAATCTTAGAATCCACCGCAGGAATTTTAGAATAAGTCAAATTAAAATGAAGAAACAGACCCCTCTCATTCACCAGATCCCACATTTCTTAAAGAATAACATTGATTTACATTTTAAGACTCCTATATCACGGGCAGTTTTATGTAAAAAAAATGGTGTTCAACAGTTGCAATAAAATGCTACCATTAAATTAGCTCTCAATCTGATTAACTCGGAACTAATAAGTAAGTCAAAATAACAATTGAGTATCATTTTTTAAACTATCTTACATATAGTCACAGAAAGCTCTTACCTTTTGCAAGAGAATAAATAAATAACTACTGCCTGAAATTTCATCCTTAGATGTCATGA
This sequence comes from Calonectris borealis, assembly GCF_964195595.1. Taxonomy (NCBI): domain Eukaryota; kingdom Metazoa; phylum Chordata; class Aves; order Procellariiformes; family Procellariidae; genus Calonectris; species Calonectris borealis. The sequence continues at coordinate 162,971,385 of NC_134312.1, forward strand.
CTTTTGACACTTCCACAATGTTCTTCACTTCTCTGACAGATTTTAGGGGAACATCGCTGGCACATAAATATAGCTGGAAAAAGAATGCTGTAGAATGAACTTCTCATAAATTATTTTAAAGATTCATTTTACCTACCTCATGATTCTCCAGTAGCTGACAATCATGGGATTAACATTGCTGGCCTGCAGCAATTTTTCATTTTGCAGCCAAGAAACCACAAGACACGAGGCAGGTACTTACTTCAGATATTTATTGTAGTCCATCAGAGAATATCAAATCCCTGTTTTCAAACCACCAATATACATTGCCTTCATGGTGTGAGTGAAGGGTAATGAGAATGAGAAGAACTGATGAACATGATTTAGATTTGTTTAACACGTCTTGGATAAAAATGAATTGGACAATTTTAAGTCAGAGCAGTTATAGTTTTATTCTTTATATGGTAAAGCAATCTAACAAAACCAATACCATAAAAATAACTAGAATGAATAAGGCATGTCAAAGTCTTCACTGAGGTGTCAAGTATATATATACATACAGTACTGAATATTAAGCAACAGTGTAAAAGATCGCCCCACACTTTATTACTGTTGTAATTATGAACCAATAAAGTAAGTGTCATCAGTGTTGTTTGAGAGATAGATACCGAGGATATAAGCGCAAATTTAAATGGTTAGTATCAAACTTGTTAGATATGCTTCTCCTGGTACTGGAGCCGTTGGCAAACTCTCACTAGCTTCAGTGGAAGGAGGACCAGAGAGGCTGGGGAAGGCATTTCTGATCCTCCATTGCATAGTCCTCACACAGCATAAATTACCTTGTCCAGATTGCTGTAACACTTTTAAACTTTGGGTCGAAAGAAGTTACACTGGGGAGTCCTTATCCTTGGGAATAGTTACCTCACCAAAAATGACTACTTCTGATCACCTATCTTTAATACTTGGATCAATGGGCTGCGCGCAAACCACCTACTATGGCACTGTGCATGTCTATAATGGCTTCTAAGCTGAAGACGGTCATGAATCATTCACACGCTTATTATACCATGATGCCAGACCAAGGATGCTCTGTACTGTCAACACAGAGAAGTAGGAGCAACAGATAACATATGCACCTAAGCAGGTGGAGAGAATATATTTCCCGATTTCTGTCTGTTGATAGTATAGACAGTCGAGATCTCATGGCATTGGGTGGCAGGTAGTTTGACTCCCTTGTTGCTTTCTTGATGTTGCATGCCATAGTAGTTGCTGCAACTGGATACCTATAGTAGATGGTCTGCATATGACTTTGTGTGTTGCACCAGTAAGACTTTCCTGACAAGCAATCTGATCTTTTTTAGCTGAGATATTGCTCTCTTTGCACGGAGAGTTAGTTAATTGTGGATTCTATATTCTAATGCTTTACCAATCCAATTACAGCAAGATTAATATAAAGGTCAATATATCTTCTTGTTTAACTGAGAAAAGTCTCTTTATTTCTCATTATAAAGGCAACTGGAAAAACTGTGTTTTCTAACATTTTTAACACAGTTTTTTTTGTGGAGATTCACTGATAAAGAGTTTGCTGTGATTTTGAAAAGAATATTCTTAAGATCTAATAATCAGAACTAAACTTTCATGTAATGATCAGAATTTTATGTAATGGTGTCTTAACAAAAGCAAAACTTTGGCTAGTAATCAGTGACAATCAATTAGACTTTCCAACAAGCCATTGCAAATTTAAAATATGCACATGAATAAACAGTAGAATAACACTATGAGAGAAATAACTTGCTTTACACTGTCATCAATGAAAATACATATTCATTAATATATGTATACTATGAAGCAGGGAAACTAACAAGGTACAATCTGTCTGAAAAGCATTACGTGGATAACGTTTGCAGGCAAAAGGCAGGGCAAATAAAATTAATCTTTAAGAATGCTAGTTTCTGTCTCAGTCTGTTACTGAATATTACAATCCTATCCTAACTCTCAAATGTGTTGTAAGCACTAAAAAAGGATTTTTCAGTAGGCAGTGAAAGAAAGTATTGATTTAGAAAATAAAACGTATGGCCTTTTTCAAATGCCTTTGTCTAGTAACATAATATTGCACCAGGCAAAATTGTCTTGGCTGAGCAGCAAGGTCTTCTAATGCCTATATTTCAGGAAGATGCATTACAAAAAATGAGTTTAATAGGAGGTCATTCATTATCTGGTAGTAATTTTAAGGTACATGAAAGAAGCAGGCGCAGCACTACAAATATATATATATATATGTAAATGACTGTTAATACAACCCTTCCAACAAAATATCCCTGCAGTCAAACTTCTCTTACTAATGGACAGGAACACAGCAGTTTATGGTTTAACTGTTCTGTGATTTCCAAATATCATCTTTAACATCCTTGACATGACAAATTGTGAAAGAAACAAGCTTAAGAAACACAGAATTCATTATAAGTCTTGAGGGAAGAAATGGTATTTACATTACTGATCACTGCTTTGTGAAAACCACATTAACTGTTGTGCACTGGACTTAGTAAAGACTCAAGGGGAAATGGAAAAGCAATGGGCCGAACAGTAACGTCTGAGATGATTGTCTTGAAAATGTCAAACACCTCCCTTCTTTTTATCCACAGGGAAATCTGAATGCATTTCTACTAATCAAAACTTTCTGGAGGAAAGTGTGTGGAAGGGAAAGATGTGATGAAAAAGACCCACTGGCTGCGGAGGTAATCCATCGGGTATTGTTGTGTCATGTCATTCTTGGGTGATGGACAGCGGCAGTATGATTATAAACCTGTAATTCAGTTAAGGGGGGGTCAGATGATACCATTAGAAGTAAGAGCCCCTTTCCATGGATTATAAATTTCATTTTTAAAAAGAACACCAAATTGGATGACAGTTTTGATCATCAATATTTTACCCAATTCATTTTTGAAGAACATACTTTCATAAATATAGAAAAGTCATCATTTAACAGTTATTGTAGACTGAAAGGAAGGAGGTAAGGGTTCTGAAAAGCTTGGTGAGCTTTTACAAGTTTTTTCGTGTTCAAATAAAAACCAAGCAATAATGAAATTCATAACAGTAAAGCCCCAAAATACTGTGAATGAGATACCATCTAGGTTGCTGTTTTTATCTGGATAGTTGTGGGTTTTTTTACATTTTCCTTACTAGTATGAGCAGATGTTGCCAAATAATATCTGCAGACTCACCCTTTTCCATAGTTATTTCAGAAAATTGCAACAACACTTATAGAGACACAAGCTATAAGCATCTCTAAAGCAGAAGTCCCTACCTGGGACTCTCCTTGTTAGATCTGTGTCAAGTATTGTGGTAAATGGAGTCCTTCCAATACTCTTTTATAGCATATGGACTTGAAATTTACTGGCTTGTGGCTGTATTTATAGAGATATATATGTGTGGATATGTGTAAAATAAATGTGTATACAGGGAGAGAAATGCACGCTCACATATACTATGTGAGTGTGCCATTGTCAAAAACATGAAAAGGAAAACCAAGTGGAAGAGCAGGAGACCTAGAAAATGGGACACTGAATGGATGCTGTACAGCTAGGGCTTTTGGTTTCTGCCACATTTCAAGTACCAGCCCCCAAAAAGTATGTTGGGGAAAGAAAAAAGATTCCCTCATTATGGAGTCCCAAGAGATGGCGGGGGATACAGAGGAAGCTGCAGTTAATTATTTTCAGCTTTTAAAAAGTTATTTTCTGTCATAACAGTCAGCTGTTTTGCAAGAGGTGTGTTAGCGGTTTGTCAGCATTATCCTGTCTATATTAACCTTGCTTTCTCGACTGACCTCTTAGAAAATGTTTATTTTCCTTTCATTGATGCAGTAAGGGTGAGACTGACAAACGACTAAGTGCATTAATGATTAAACCCGAAGGGTATCTTTATCGCAGTTCTCACTGTTGAGGCACTGTATTAATCTGCTTTCTGCCCTTTGGCGATGTGCACCTTTCTCCTCGCTAACTCTCTGAGCTGGCTTGAGCCCTGTGCACTGCTTTCACCAGCCTTGGAAAGGCATCTGGGATTTCAGGAGAGATCTGTTGAGCTCCATCCCTTGCGCATACGCGCATTGAAGGCAGTCGCGTTGCATGTTCGTAGCTAGTGTAGTTGACAGGTTCAAATGTCTTATAAGGAAGAATACAAACATAACAGCATCGGGCAGCATTCAGAACAACGAATGAACGTTGGTTGTACGTCTAGTTGCAGCAGGGTTGGTTTGGCCCAGAAAAGAAGTCGTTATACTATGACTTCCCCAAATGGGATCCCTCTCCAGGCTCCTCACTCCAGCACTGGCATGAAGAAGAGGCACCATTATGCCGACAAGGAGAAGGACAGGAGAGAGTCTGGGTGAAGCCTGGATCCCCTCAGTCTCACCAGTGGCATCTACCTCCAGGCACTTACGTGAGGTGCCTAAATGACAAGCCTTGTCATCCCAGGCTGCCTGTGCAGGAAAGAGAGGTAAGCTACTTCCCAGATACGGAGGTGCCCATCTCCTTTGACTAACTGCAGAGACCTAGAAGGACAACCCCGCTGAGCAACGTGCTCCCTGAAGCGCCTGGTACTAGGTGGGATGACCTGAGGCCCTAAGACACAGCCGCTTTTCATGAAGACAGATGGGGTGAGAGGAAAAGGAGTCAGTGGGAAAGGATTTCAAGCCTGAGAGAATGTAGGGATTGCCGATCAGGGAGGTCTCGGTGCTCTTGGCACCGTCACCTCTTCTTGCTTCCAAGCTCTAAGCCTACAAGTGGACTGAAAGTGCATTTACAGCTAAGAAAGCAGAGCTTTCATAGTCTATCTACTGTAGTTAGTAATCATAAGGCTGCATATGATTGTAGTGGAAAGAAAAGTCTCGTGTTGAATCCAAAGTTATTATTACAAAAGGCTATATACAGAAACAAATTCAATTGCATTAGCCCTACCGAAAGTGATTTAAGGCATTTTACACAAAAAAATACTGGGCTCTGTGAAACCTATTTCACAAATGTATCAAAACGATTGTATATATTTTTCTATTTCTGTCCATGGTACATTACTTCTCTGAAGTTACAAAGCCATAAAGAATCTTTCCCTTAAAAGTTCAAACTCTGCCTTGCAACACTGTTTTATATATATATATACACACTTCTATACGCTGCTAAATACTGTATCTTTGTAAGTAGCATTGGGAGATGGGAGAACTTGGGATTTTTCTTTAACTTTCATTTTGTTTGGAACTCTCCCAAAACCGAAGCTGTACCATTTCAGATACAGGTGTAATCTATAAACAGGATCTGTAGGGTTTTTTTCCATGTCAGATTAGGCTGAAATGTTAAAATCGGATCTGTAGAAAAGCAGGTTTAATGTTTAATGAGATTTTTTCAACCCAACCCTATTTCTGTCTAAACCCAATTTTATTCTAAACTTGACTTGCATTCAAATATCACCCCTATCAATTCACATTTAACTATGTTAAATACTAATCTAGAAACACAGCATCAAAACCGGAGCTAACAATTTGCATGCTTTCAAGCGATGTTCATACGTCTGGAGTCGTAAAAGTTTAACAAGCAAGTATAAATGTCAATTGATACCCAAATCAAGACATCTGACCTACTTAAGCAACACCCTTTCTTTGAATTTGCTAAATGTAACAAAATTGCTAGTGGAAATTAAATGATATTGCTCACCAACAAAACAAAGTAACTTGGGAGGAATCGGTATATAAATTTTGTAGTTTGACATCCCTGAACATCTGAATGCAAATTCTTCATTTGTAAATTTGTGTTCAGATTAGGTAAAAGTTGAATAGAAGCTTCAGAATATTTTGGAGATGCAAGTGCTCCCTTGTCCCCCCTCAAATACACGCACATATTCACAAATTATTTACAAAATATTCTTGTGGCCTCAAACTCAACTAATAACAGAAAGCTGAAATCTGAACTCCAGCTTCTCTTTGGGCAGATTTTTAAGAGTGGTCATCACTCTGTAGCCCTTAGTAGCAGACTAAGATTGACCGACTACTTAAAAGTAGTCTGTGTTATTTGAAGACTGAAACAGTTAATCTGTAGTTATGTTACATGCATATAATGTAATATACACATAGCCAATGTGAAAGTAAATCAAATGAAACGCAGAATTTAAAATAAAATAAAAGGAAAAAAAAATCCAACACCGAATCTCAAAACCAATCAATTACAGAACCGATATGAATTGTTTCCTGATGTTGTTACCACAAATTCTTTGCTGTTGGCCTTGCTAGCTCATCAGCACAGCAGACGATAACAAAACACAAACTGTATGCTATAGTTATAAGGAAGAAACAGAATTTTGCCACAACAGAATGAATGAGCCAAAATGTAGTCTATAAGCTCTAATAATAAACTAGATTGAAAAAAGAGTCATGAGGATTTATGTCAGATGATCAAGAACATACACCCGACAGAACATGTTTAGAATAAAGAATAAAAGCTAAAGGTGGGGTCTGATAAAGACTGAAAAAACCCCCAAATAAGTGGACCAAATCTCTTTGTTGCTACATCCTCTGTCTGAAAAGAGAAGCATTAAGTGTTACCTACAGAGATCTGGGGAAGGAAGATAGAAAAATCCAGTGAGCTAAAAGTGACTGAAAAGACAGTTCAGCCTGGAGAAGAAAATGGTCATAGGGTCACTGGTGACTCAAAGGCAGATGGGACGTGTGGCACACTGGAGGAGGAGAGCCAGACAGGAAGCTTTAGTTAGAAATGTTTATCACCAGGAAACACAGATTTGCCAATTTTGCTGGAATGCACTAGCTTTGATGAAACATTCATTTTGAAAGATTTTTCAGGCCCAGGATGATACTTTGAGGTGAGGAGTGAGGAGAGGAGGGAGGAGAAAGAGCACAGCCCACTTGTAACCTGGTGTTTGGGGTATTTAGTGGAACATGGGAGACCTCTATGAAACCTTGGCTGACTGACCAGAATTTGGGCTTTCTCCAAAGCCTCCGTGAGTGACCTCTTCAGGCTTGAGAAGAAAACTCACTAGATGTGTAGTGGAATCGAGTCATTTCTGTGAGAGATGTGAAGTGCCTAAATAATGTATATTTTTAGGAAAGAGGACTACTGAGACACAGAAGTCTGTTTTAGGTAGTAAGCTCTTCCTCACATGCTGAAAGATACAGAATTAGCCAGTGTACTTTGAAACTAAGAAGGGAGAGAGAAATCTTGCAGCAGACTACAGAAACACCACTGACTTGTGAAGCAATATTTGCACCTTTGCTGTGTACGCAAGTGTATGGTTATAATTAGATTACGCAGAAAATTCACAGACAGCAGGTTGAAAGGAAGAGCTAGACAGCAGTGAGGAGCACCAGCTGTCCCTCACGTGATTTTATTTTATTATATGACCGGGATTCCCCATGATCATATATCTGCTGGGTCTCACTGTGAGGTTGCTGCTCCCCTCCCTTGTTCCTCAGTTGTCTCTCTAACCATCTTGGAAGAACACACTCCATCGGCAGCGACAACTTGCATGCCCAGGAGGCTCCTTGCTTCAGGTGGTCTACGTGGGAGCTTGGCAGAGCCCTGGAGAGGTATAAAAGCAGCTCCAGGAGCTGAGAGCAGCAGAACTGTCTAAATGGCTAGCCTCTCAATTTGAAGTAGGTAAATTTCTTTCCAACTTCCCCAACGCTTGGAGCCGAAAGCCATATACTTTGGTTTTTTTTACAAGGAAGAAAATCATACTGATTTCTATTTTAGAGGAAGTAGATTTGTTTTCTCTGGAAATTTGGCTTTAAAAGGTCTTCAGAGATACTGACAGATGGTACTCCACTATACTAAAGTAAATAATTGCCATTCTGTACCGCTTTTTCGTTAATGATGAATGGACACTCCCTTTCCTTAATCCCTCTCAAGAAAAAAGACAACTTCTTTTGGTAATGCAGCTGTTCTTAGTTTGATAAACACACTACACCACTGGATGCTGCCTAGTGCTTAAAGTATTAAGCCTCACAGATTTCCTGGTGCCAGAATAAAGGAGGAAAAGCAGGAAGACTTTTTTTTCCCAGTGCACCATGAAACAAAAGCCTTTCATGCATGTTACACTGTTAAGTATCAACACTACATAATTAAAAATAAAGGTGAAATGAGAGCTGATTGAAATACTGACCCATTATCTTGAAATGGTTTGATTTAACTGTGTAGTCTTTAAGCTATGGACAAACTTATGTGACTTTCTTCAAGTTCTGGACAGTCCAGAGACCTCGGCTGTGGAGAAGCTGGGCAGAAAGACTGCGACTGCTTTGGAGTAAAGTTTGGAAACTTACAGGTGAGGATGCTAATGTCACCTCTTTTATGGACAATGTTGCTGTTTTATTGAGAGTCAGAAAGAAATCAAATATGAACAGCTTCCAGAAAAAAGGGACTTACTTTTTTCTCCCTGATTATAGTCAAAATCCTTGTTAATGACAAAGCTCTCATTTGCTTTGTCATGGGGACGGGATTTCATGCAGGTGCAATGCACCAGTTTGTTATACGAACACACGTGATGCACAATCGGAATTGTAAACTAGGTAGTCAGTTTAGTAGAAAAAGCAGTGAGTACTGCAAGTGGACGCTTAATGTTACATTGGCAAATTACTCTCAAGTGATTGTATTGGTGAGCAGATTTGAATAGGATAGACTGTTCAAAAATGTTCTGACTGAATAAATCTGAGACCATCTCTCTTGCCTGGTGCTAGAAGTTTGTTTTAAAAATCAGTTTCAAAGTTCTTGGTTCTCCATTAGGCCTCCTATGCTTTTTAACAGTTGAGAAAATGGTTAATATAATTTTGTTCATCTTTCATGTCCCCTTTTACCATGGTACTCTGGTCTTTATCATTGTTTTATCAAAAAAGGGTCATAATTACATGTGTTAATATGATCCTCAGAGTCCATGTGAGTAGCTGTAATGGAAACATTGCCCTGTTCAGTGCACCACTTGCCCTAATTTTCTTGGAAGTATGCATTGCTGCGTCTATTGTGTTTTGACACCATATTCTCAGCCCCACAGCTAAGTCTTAGCCTTTGACTGTTGAATTTCCCTTTGAAATTAGGGTTTTTGCAGTTCTATGTGATGTTCCACTGTTGTTAACTCTATTCGTTCTCATCCAGTAGGTTTGAGAATTTATGGGTTAATATAGTAAATATAACTTTGTAGTCTTTGAAATATGGATTTCTTCTTAATCTGAAGTTTGTTCAGACATTTGTTTCCATAATGAAATCTGCAGAAACCTGATTTTCCCGGCAGAATCATTCAAAAATTTTCTGTATTCAGTTTTAATGGATTATCTTTGGAAGTAAATTAAAACCAAAAAAGACAACTTGCATCAGGGCTGTAATTTATTTTTCATGTTGAAGTAATAAAAAAGTCTCAGTGAATAAGTATAGTTACATTTGATAATGATTCAGGGTTGGTTAGTAAACCGAAGGCAACTGCTGCCTGCTGAGACACTGCACGCACAGTCCACCTCCCAAGAACAGCCCTAGCTCGCAGCCATTTTGCATGGGAGCAGCTCAAACTGGTTCACACAGCTGTGGGAATCATCCTTCCTAAAAATCCCACAGAACTGGGATAATTTGTATGAGTGAGACTCAGATTTTGGGAGCTTTCCATGGACAAAGTTCTGCGATACCTGTTAGGGAATTGGGATAGATCAGCCCTTACCAGAACCCTGAGGCACAGGTTCCTCTGCTCTTCCTCTGTAGCTGGAAATCTTTGACCTCTCTTTTTGATTCTCTCTGATTGTCTTTTTTGAAATGCCTAAGTTTAGTCAGAGTTCAGGTAGTCTGCACTGCAGTTACAGTAGTGTGTACCGAGCCATCAGCAGAAAAATCTGCAGTACAGTGAACGCTAAAAATTCGGGGACAATGTAAAATCAATGTAATTAGTATTAAAATGGAAAACCTCAGAGGGGTCTGCAGCACTGATTGTGTTATTCATTGCACCTAATTTTTGAAGAGCCTCCACTGTAAAAGGACATAAAATGGCAAGAACTTCTGGATTGCAGAGCATAAAGCGTTTACACAATCAAAGGATTTTTTCCTTAGGACTTAGGTCCTCTTTCTTGAACAGGTAATTGTTTTCTTTATCATTTCTTACCTTACTGGCTGCTAACAGAAGAGAAATACTTAAATTGTGGCAGACCAAAAAATTACCTTAGAAGAAGAGTTAATGCATATAAAGAATGTGCAAATAGAAGCATTGGAAATTATGTAGATTCTCGCATTTATGAACACGAATGCTCTTTCTTTTCTTTCCTTCATTCCCAATTTCATTTGCTCTGTACATTTAATAGCTCTCTTAATCTCAGAAAAATGCAGTGTATAAAAAGAGTATTCAACCTTTAGGGACTATTAAAGAAATGTATGCCTAATACCTCACGCAAAGGCACCTCCATCTCCTGACAAGATATCACCATGCATAGTAGGAAAAGAAGAGGAGAAATAATATGGAAGACAAATTTCTGGCAGAACTCACACAAGACAATTGCATTTTGGCAAAGATTCGTCTGGTTTGTTGTTTCACTGGCAGTTTGTAAGATCCAGTCCAAGCAGAGCTCCTTGAGTGAGAAGAGCCTTCAGCAAACCCCCTAGTTCTTAGGAATCCCTCTTACTCCTTGCCCACGAGTCCATGGAGGCCTACAAATAGCTGAGAGCACCCTGGACACCCAGTTTGTCTGCACCAGCTGAAAACAGTCATCAGATCACCTAAATGTGGGCCGAGGCTAACACAAAGACCCTTAGCTTCTTAGCCATCAGCTCCTCAGCCAGCAGTGTGGAGCAGGTACAACAAAGGACCTGCCTCAGAGGACTTCGTTACCTGTCAATAAGCTTCCAGACCCAGAATAATCAGATGGAAATAGCATCAGTTATCACTGAATAAACACACAAAGGGAAAAATCAAAATGACACTCAACTTGTCCTGAAACAAGGTTGCTGAGGGGGAGAAGCGTAGAAAGGGTGTGTGGATGGGTAGAAAGAGATGGATCAGGGGACAGTTTTAAAAGGGTCTCCTTGTAGAAAGCTGCATATGCAAGTTCAGGAAAAAAAAGCCAAGAAATTATCCTCTGCTTGGTACCTGCTGTACCAGAGCCACGAAAAAGCCTGTGAAAATTGGCTTAAACTCTGCTGTTTAACTTCCTGAAGGCATTAAATGCTGGATCACGAGATCCGCTCTAGAGTGAACCATCGGAGCAGCAGAAGCACTGCTACGGCCCGTGCAAGACCTGTGTGATGTGAACACCTAGCCAGTGACCCCTGCACACTAGGCCGGGCCAAGAAGAATAGATCATTATACTTTGAAGTAAACAAACAAATGGGAAAAAAAGAATGGAATACAAGTGGCTCAAAACCTATGCTTTTTGCTATTAGACATACTATACAGATAGTTTGTAAATACTTTTTGGTAAAAGTGCTTAAGTATACTTTATCCTAATGTGCTGTGTGTTTTCTACTTTAATTTCATGCCTAAATCGATAGCTAATTATAATTTGACAAGAAAAAGAGATTGCAATGGCTATGATCTACCTGCTCTGCTGTTAAATTGTAATGTGGTTGGCTGGCTTTACAGTGCTTCCATAATTAGTCTATACCATTTCCAGAGTCACCGTAAGAAACAGGAAATAAATTTCTGGCGAATCATTTCAACACCACGCAGAATTGTCACAGAAGCCCTTTGTCTGTGGCTGATGGAAGAGGGAAGGTTTTGATGTCTAATTGTTGACACTCATTTGTCCAGGATCTAAACAGCTTCCACCTCCAGTCTTACGACCAGATGCCAATTAGGGAAACTCTCTCCAGGACCATGGTCATTTAGGCAATGATGATTAAAGCAATGTATCCTTGAAGAATCTGAGAGTACAATTGCCATCCCAAATAACATCCGTGTCCTTCTCTAGGCCTATCACACAAACTCACGTACTCCCCCCAAATACACACGAGAGAGGTTTTCTCCCCCACCCTGCAAACCTGTTAAGAAATGGACGACTGGATATGTAAAAAATTCTCTTCTTTGATTTTCGTGCTCACCAGTCATTGAAGGGTTACTTTTCAGAGCAGCACAAAAAAAGAAGAGCTGGTTGACCAAACATTTTTTTTCTTACAAAGAAGTGTCAACCCTGAGCTTGTAATTAAGAAGTTAAAATCTGTGATTTATATATATTTATATATATAAAAATAGATGATCATACTAAGACTAAAAAAGTGAAAGAAATCTCCATGTCAATACTATATATTTTTTTGTTCTGAAATTTTGCAGAAGAAATCCTTGTGATACTGAAATTAATTGATATGAAAGATGTAGTTAGATGTGAAACACACTATTGATCCGCTCGCTGTTAGTCCATTAGAGAACTGCCATCTTGGTAGGATAATGAACATAGTAGCAGAAAGTCCTAATCGATGTCAGAACAGTGACAAAAGGAAAGAGATTATATCACAAGAGATTATTTTCTGTCTGAACCCTTCAGGGGAGATTTGTCAGGAGCGTTGTTTAGCATTACCACCATGGCTGATGGTGAGCTAAGTGGAAATCTGTGCCAATTGTATAACATGGATAAATACTAAAAGAAGCTAGGTGAAATCGTGCTACTACTCAATTTTTTACTGGGCATTAAGATTTAAATCCTAAACAACTGTAACATGATATTCTGAAGCTAGTGGAGTTACTATCATACTAAAAGATAAACTTATTTTTCAGCTTCTCTACCTTCATACCAATCTGATGTGGCTGGCAGATGGAGTGCAAGACATTCATCGTTGAGACATACTTTTGTGTTGGAAAAAAAATCCAGACTTCCTCCCTATAGCAATGATTATTCTGATGACCTGAATCATCCTACAGAAGTTCCTAAAGGAAACCTGGCTGTCAGTGAAGAACGGTTGCATTTTTTTTGTTCCTTTCTTGTCTTTTTTTGTTTTGATGCTATTCTGTTGAAATGCAGCAGCCTTGAGTCAGGCCTCATTCAGACAGAAAACTGTTTTCTTGGTTTCTTCCCCCCTCTTTTTTCTCGTTAGGGGAAAACACACACTGTAAGATCCTTTTTTACTTTTGCAGCATGAAAGGAAATGAAGCTCAGAAAGTCTCCTGTAATAAAGATTTGAGAAAGAATTCTCTCAAGAGTGGATATCGTCTTCAGAGATATCTGAAAAAAGCAGGAAGCAGTTCAGTCTGGCACCTGGTATTCTTTGGGAAAACAAAAAAGGGAAGCAGGTTGCAGTACCGCTCTCTTCTCATAGAAAACTGCAAGTGTTTGTGGCATGGTCCATTGTCCAAGAGTATAAGAAAAGAAGAAAGTTGGCTGTTTCTGTAGCTAAAACACAGTTTCTCCGACCAGATACAGGATTATCTCCACCGTCTCTGCAGTATGAGACTGATGAAGACGACGAGCAATGTCTGCAGTGACCGGCCAGGCTGCGCGGCTGAAGCCTCCACCTCCCTCCTGTCGGAGTCGACCGGTGGTGCTTCGGTGGTGACGAAATCGAACTCGGTGGGACAGATGTCATCTGTACAGCCGCTTCCGCTGCCCGAGCCGCTGGTTTCGTCACCTGGCACAAAGGAGGGAGGGAAACAACGTGAGGGCCACGGGTTACGGTGTTCATCCCTTTTCTCCATTCCCATTCCACCCAGCACCCTGGTGGGGTGAACACCTTGGGAACGGGAAAGTGTTGCTGGTGCTAACTTTCATTCAGTAAAGCATACAAATGAAAGCCACTGTGATTTAATTAGGTGCTTAAATGCCCTTCTGAAAAAGGAGCGGACTGCTGGCATTATGGAAAGCCCTCAGTGTCTTGACGCATTTGACATGAAGAGAAGCAAAAGAAACAAATATATAACTGGGATTTCATGGGACAGAAAAAGACTTTTTTTTATGTTGTAAGCAGCACAGAACACAAGGACCAAAAAAAGCTATTCTAAGGGAGGAGATTTATAAATGTGTTTAAAAACTATACTTATTTAATGACAGTTAATGGTTTCTTACTTGTATCCTGGAAGTTGACATCATTTCCATTATATGCGTTCTTCAGTTTGTTAGTCATGACACGTAAGGCCATGATTTGTTGTCGAATGAAGGTGTCTGGCCTTGTGATGTCCACATCTACTTCTGGATTGTTGATCTGGTTGGTCAAGCCATCGTTCATAATCTCAGGCAAGTATCTATATGGCAGGATGAACAATTAGTTTAAAATGCAATAAGTTTCAGAAATAAAAGACTGTACAGTAAATGCTGTGCTAAGCAATTCGACACTGATAATGATCACGCAGTTCTTAAACAGCTCCAGTGAAACCGTTTTAAAAATATGGTTTTTAATTTTACAGACTCTGAAGGCTCTGTTTAGTAGCTCAGCTGCATGGAGAGCAGAAAGGATTTAAGCTCTCCAGCCTCCTAACTTTCCACATACTCCCCAGCAAGTGCACTGGCTCTGTGAACTATGGAAGAGGTTCACCAGCCAGCAGTAAGTCATTGCATGTTCAGATCCTCTACTGATATGGATGGTTGCACACTAAATTAAGCATCTAACAGTGTATTGTTCTGTTTTTATTTCGTTCTGCTTAAAAATTATGAACTCCTTTGTCATATACCACATATTTGTTGTTCTGAGATAGTTTAGAAGGCTATCTTGAGGCATTATGGGTCTCCTTGTTTAAAGGAAGCAGTTAATTAATTTTCTTCTCCAGTTCTTCCTTGCAGCCCTTTTTGGACCACCGTGAACAACATCTCCAGCCTGTCTGACATCCAGGCCCATAAACAGCATTGCGAGTTTACCAAACTCCAGGGTTCTCTTTGATTTGGTCCTTATTCCTTACAAACAGGCTATACTTGCACCTCTCACGTGCATAACGTATTTCAGGCATTTCCCATCCACCCACACATCTGAATTTTTTATTCAGGCTCTTAGCTTATCATTTCTTGATTACTGCAGCATTCCCTTCTCTGACCTTGGCAAATGCAGTCTTAGGCTGCTCACAGACAGCAAGTGTGCTTTTGCAGGTATCCCTCCCCTACAAAAATCAGTCTGTGCCTCCAATCATCCTACGGTAAAAGTCTTCATCGTCTTTTGTTAAATAGGCACACTTTGTCCCCTGCTGCTCTTTGTCCTCAGGAAACTCTCCTTACAGGCATCTGCAAAGCTACCTTTTTTCCTACTTTGAATCTGTTAAAAATTACCTGTGCATTTTACAGCTGCTAGGCTGATAAAGGGCTGACATTATTTCTCTGTGCTGGCATGGTATCCTGTGAAAATAGTGTATCCCTTCTTCCCAGTTCTCTCTCGTCTGTCTTTATTTACCTACTATTTTTGTCTCATATTTAGACTGCAAGGAATTTGGGGCAGATCTACCCTTTGTTCATGTTCTTTATCAGGACATGATCTATTTTGTAATTAGTTTGCATACCAGGCTATCCTACTGATGTTTGTGGGACTCCTCGTGTGGGTATGTGCTCAGCCAGTAATGACAGCACAGTCTAGCTTACTAATGGCAAACTTTCATGATGCCTGATACCAAATATAGTTTAAGAGTATTTTACTTCACTCTCACTTGTGCCAGCCCAATTCACTGTCAATCTTCAAATTCGGTGCTGGTGCCAGTGTTATGTTCATATTGGTCTGGAAAATAAATATATCCCTTAAAAATAAATGTGAAAGTAAGGGAGAAGAAAGGACTTTCTCTGCTGAAGTCATGGTTAAGGGAAGACAAGTTTTGTATTGCTTCTGGAGGTTCACAAAATGATGACTGCTTTGCTGCACCAGGGAAGGGTTTAGTCTCATCGTAAGAGGTACTCGCTTTGCAAGATAAGACTCATTCGTCATCAGTGACTTTTGAAAGTTACATGAGAATAATCCTGGGGGACTGTGAACATATAAGAACAAACCATGACTGCCAAAAATACCCAGCTTCAAACTGCGTGTCCTGTTGTTTCACTAGTACCATAACGAGAAATAACAATGCTGTAGGGATCCCATCCAGACTCCTGTGGTACTGACTTAACTACGGTGAGAATACAGAGCCACCTCCCCTAGTACAGAAGACTGCAGACAGCAGTGTTATGAATCACCAAAGATAGAAATTGGAAATAATTCTGCAGAGCTGCCTAGAGGCAGCAGGACGGAGACCTTGGCACGCAGGGAAGCTCTGGGCTGTAAAGGAACAGCACCTCCATCTGTCACATGTCTCTACAAATGAAATGGCTGCTGTAGATAAATTACTCAGCCTAGAAGTAAATCAGCGATTTCAAGGTACAGTTGATTAAAAAAAGTAAGAATGTAAGAATTGCCCTACCAGCTGAGAGAGGATGTCCATCTTGCCTGGTATCTTGTCCATGACAGTTAGCAGCTAGAAGTGATTTGAAATCACTGAGCGTTCATGTGGATTGCTTTCCTTGTTTATGAAGGGTTAGCTGCTCTTTATTGCAAGCCATCCATGAGAAGCTATGGCTAGCTCTGAACGGCAGTTCACAGGCTGTCTTTCACTGATTTATGTTTGATTTCATCTCGTCTTATCGTCAATAATAAAAGAAGAATGTACTGACTTCTTAGTAAGCTTTTCATACAGAAAGAATATGAGTTAGTTTGGAGATTTAAAGCAGTTAGAGAGTGCTCTGGTGTGTTCTTTTTATCAAGATTCATATTCTGCACTGTGATCAGTGTGGATCTGGTGTCCTGAAGACTAACTTTAAATGGGCCAGCCCATTCAGTCGTAGGAAGTGATTCAGTCAATCTGTCACACACCCCCTAGTATCTGCCTCAGGATCTGATGATCCCCAAAGCGTTCCTGGCATGGAGGGTCTGTCCATGGCAGGAAAACGGTCCAGTGCACCTCACCTAGATGTCTAAGGGAGCCATACTGGATGTGAGTCACAAGAAATCCATTACCTTATGATTTCCTGAAGGTTAGGTGGATACTTAAATTCCCAGGTGAATGAGCCTCTTGGCATTTAGGGCATAAGAGCAAAAGAATTAGCGAGGCTGAAGATTCCTCTTTAGGTTTATGCAGATACCAAAACTTGTACATCTAAATGCAAGTGTCTGCATTTGAGCAGAGTCCCACTCTCACTAGATCTAGTCAACACAAGTTCTAGTCAAAACTAGTCAGGAATTTCTTTGTCAGTGGAGCGGGCACAGCTGTTGGAGACTCACGTGCCTTTGGCCAGATGACTAGTTCATTAGATTTCATCTGCTGGGATTTAGTTGCACAAACATAGACATCTGGTGCCATTTGAATGCTCTTGGTTATTCCTCCTCTTCTAGTTACTAACCCTGAAAGTTGGGGCTTTCCCATAGGTCCTGCATCATATCCACAGGCTTGAGGGGGAGATCTTGCACATCTGGGGCATCTAAAATTACATTAGGTGTCTTTCTTTAGGCATGTGAATTGAGTCTCGAGCGCCACTTTAGCCACCGGGGGATATGCTGCTTGGTGTCCTGGTGCCACTCCAGTAGGGTTTGAATATCCCATAGGTCCAATGTCTTATTTGCCAGCTCCATGAAGTATTCAGACCATCTCATATATCAGTAGATAAGTGTGTTTAGGCAGTTGAAAACTGCCTCATTGACTACACTGACAGGATATTAGGGCTCTCTTCAGGCACCTTAACATTGGTGATTTTTAAATTGCTCTAGCAGTTCTTGCCCAGGCTCTGGTCCAGATTGGAGGTAGCGTCCTGTGTCATACTCATCTCAGACATGCTGGAGAGTCTCAAATGACACTACTCTCGCTTGGGCAACACAAATGACTCCTTATTGTCTCATCCACAGGCATCTATATTTAAATGCATGAATTTACATGTCTGAATGTGAAGCTGGATTCTGCCCTCATTACTGACCTAGTTCACCTGCTTCCTCAGGGAACAAAAAAGGCAGAAAAGCCTATATTGAATGTAAATATCTTTGAATTGTTTTCCTTTCTTGAAAGGACTGGAACAGATACGGGAACACACAGCCCAAGGTGTTTTGTGAGTGACAGCCTCTGAGAGGCAGCCCGGCACATGTTCTGGCAAAAGCATTCTGATGTGTGTGGGGTAGGGTTAAGTCACACCGAATAGGAAGCCATGTCTTGGGACCACTTTTTGACAGATTTGTTGCTGGCTGGGCAAAGTTGTTCAACACAGCTGCTTTTGCTGCAGTTCTGTAAGTGGAGACACCCCTGTGAATTTTAAGCTTTGCTGCTGCTTCTGCTCTCGTTAATGATCTCTTTGTACGCCTGGCCGTTACGAGAACGGTATGCCCATTATAAATGAAAAGAAGTGCCAACCTGAGTCAGTGTCTGTTCTTTGCATCCTCGTAGCAAAAAAAAAAAAATCAGCTTTCTTATCCCTCTGAGTATAGAGAAGCTGAACAATATTGTTTGTTTTCTGCTGTTTGCTCCTTGCTCAGCTACATCAGGATTTTAGTGTAATTTACATTGTTTTCTAAAATATTAATGCTTTCTGTTCCTCTTAGCCTTTCCACAGTTCTTGCTTGTCTCAGCAGACACAACAAAGATGTCTTTTGGCACATCATAGCCAAGCACCACAAAGCCTATTTAAAACCACTTTTTTTTTTTTTTAATATCCAGTTAATGTTCCAGGGTGTCTGCTTCCTTTTCAAGTCTAAAAATGACTGATGAATCTTTCAGGTCATTTATATAAAGGCTGTAGCTATGAAAAAAAAACAACAAAAAAGGAGGAATCTTCTGTTTTTTAAAAGATATCTGCCTTAAAGGGCAGCGGTTTCCGTATTTTGCTGCTGCAGCAGCTGCTTACAATATGACTGGAGCATCCCACCTAGGCAGTACTGGAGTTTTTCCAGGTGCACAGAATTGTAGGCAATAGAGTACAAAATACAGCACAAGCTTACCCAGGCTGGGCTGGGGGTAGGCAGTCACATCTGGTCCAGAAAGATAAGTGCAGTGGAAAATTGGCTTGTTTGGCTAACTAGATCACCTCATCTGATTCTGTTTGCTCAGGAGGTAATCCCCATAGCATATTTTCAGTTTGGGTTTTTTTTTTTCTTTTGCTCTGTCTTGGAGAAAAGCTTGAGGAGACAGAAGGAGAGGGAGAAAATGGCTCATCTGCCAGTTTGGTAGAAGGAAGAAGCTGAAAAAATAAACTAGAGCCATCAATTAAAAATAGGCAATTTTCACACTTACCGAGAAGTGGTTTATTCACACTTTCACTAGTGGTGCTAAATGGTTATCTTTGCCTACCTCCAGGTAAAGGACATTCAACTCATTCCCATTGCAAGCCTTGCTGGTCAGCAATGAGCAACTTTCCCAGGGCAGGCACTGATCTGGTGAGTCTTTCTTCCCACCCGAATTTCACCAGGAATTAAAGGCTCTCTGCCAGGGAAGTAGGCATTCACCTACCTATGGCAGCAGAATAAGAAAATTACAGGCCAGCTGAGACTCTATCCTGTGTTTGTTTTGCTGAAATAGCTTATAATTTTGAGCTAAACATTGAAAATTACAGTGTTCAGTTTTCCTTTTATTCCTTACCTTTCTCTATTTTTTTTTCTGTTTATAATTACTGTCTGTCTCATATACAATTCTACTTCTTCTTCATTGTACTCGGAGCAGTGATAGGTTCCTCATGGAAAAGAACGCAGGTCTCATCTCTTCCATAGATTACAGCCTTCCAGAACTAAGACATATTAGTAGGTCTATAGTCCTGGTGAGCATGAGCACCAGGATGATAGTGCATGAGCACAACGTCTCACATGGGTTGGTTGAAATGAGTTGGCTGAGCTGGCTGGAGCCATTCAAGGTCCTTCTGACCACCAGAGTGGTTGCAGATTTGGCTACTGTTCTCAATTCAGTAAAAGTCACTTATTCAAGGGCTAATACCTTGGATTTGGTTTAACTCCTAAAGTCTGAATTCCATCATTCCTGGGAAAATTCCTTAACTTCTGGAGAACAGTGAAGAGGTTATCAGCTGTAGTTAAGAATTTATCTGCATGTAGGGAAGGAGCTAAACTTTTGAAGTTTGGTCTTAATGATGTTTTTCAGATCCTAAATATCTTTAAAAAATCTGTCTCTGTGTGTGTGGCAGAAAACATTAATTCTTTAAACATAAAATTACGTTAAAGTTATTTTGTGAATACAGATATGATGGGGAAGTCTTGTTGGGCATCTCTCTAAAAGGCAATTTGTCTGAAGTAGCTATTATTATTATTTTTAATATGGATTTTTTTTAAAAAAAAGAGATTCATGCACCTAATAAATGTTTTCCCATTTCCACAGCACTTAGTTTCGACCTGATGTGACCTGATTAAAACCATTCTTCGTACAGGATCAGCAACGAGCCAAGTGCACCCTTCCAGAACGTCAAATGGATGACTTTGTTACCCCATGATTATTTGCGAATTGGCGACCTTCATTTGGCGAGCCGGTGTCACTGTAAATTAATCATGGTAGCAAAGTGATATCTGGGGAGTGTAATAACCACAAGTGACCTTGGTGTAATGCCTCTCTCAGGAGAAAGCCTAGCTTTCATTTTCTGTGGTCTCAGATTTGTAACTCTTTCCCCCTGTAAAAGCAGCATCAAAAGGTGATGTATAAAATGAAACATGAGGCGTAATGTCTATCTGGCAGTTCAAAGCTTCTAAGACTTTATACCACCACAGGATCTGATCAAAACCCAGCAACAATCTCCTTTCCCAACAGTAGCCCACACCATGATGTCTTCTTATTTGTAGTATTAATGTCTAGGAAAACAGGAGGTGGCTAAATTAATTTTTTTTCTATCATGAGCTGTTGTAATATTCTCTGGAATTCAAAATGCAACTCTTCATGTAGCACAGGGGTGCTTATGACGGGTGACACAGTGAACACAAATAGATATATGCATATTGGCCAGATTTTGCCACCCTTGTTCTTGTGAACTAATGTTTATATCAGATACTAATCAGTATGATCAAGGAAACATTTATGGTTTTTCTTTACGCTGCAGTAAATGTCCTTGCTCACCAGCCAAGAGGTGATTTTGCATCTAAAGCTAGTTATTTTCAATAATATTTTCAATATTATTTCATACTTAGGCCATGGCATTCTATGGTATCTCTCTGATTTATTACTGTTCTCTCCACCTGAAGCATTTATTGAATTCTGTTATTAAGACTATGACTATACATTTCCTTTGTGAATGGATATGAAATAGAAACTGGACAGAGGAGCAGTGGTTGGGCCTGCTGAGACCGTACTTTCAGGTGATGCTTTGAAGTTGTGATTCCACATCCAGTGAAATGTCTGTGTTAAATTAATCAAGGAGATTATCAGCAGAGGATAGCTTTTCTCAGTGGCTCCAGAACATTAATCTCAGAAGGCACCAGGAAAATAACCAGGCTTCTCCTAAGATAAATACTGCAAAAGGAGGGTGAAAAACTACATGCATAAAACGCACCTCCATAACTCCCAACAAATGTGGAAGTTGTGCCAGACCCTTCAGGGCAGGAGTAGAAGACAGCTGAAAAGTATTGGCCAGACGTGGTACAAACACTAGCGTTGGTCATGGAAACCAGGAGGGATATTAGCAGGTTTGTTTGACTGCTCTTTTGTAGAAAGAGTTGCATATATCTCTTATTAATGCATGCATGTGACACATGGCATCCAGCTGGGAAGCCTGGAAACACCATCTAACTGCTGCAGCACATTGGCCTGGGGTCGTATCTTACAAAGTCCACCGACAAGTAAAGATATTATAAAGGAAGATAAAACCACGTTTTTATTTCTCTCTTCACATCGTTCCTTTGTGATGAATCCTGTAATAGCCAGACGCTCCTCCTACCTGTCTTTCTCAGAGTCCCCTGGGGCTTCCTCTGGATCTGGGACTTAGGAACTGAGCAGTGACCTGTGCTTTGGGACAGATATGTTCATGTGCATCTCAAAGTGGGTTCAGTGGGCTAGCAGCATCCCAAACAGCCCTCTGCTCTCATCTGTAAAATTAATTCTTTTGAGCATTATGGGGTAAGGCTAGGAGAAAAGGCGTGCGTTCAGTGCAAAACCTCCCCCTGTAAAGTGTGTGCCTTATAAAAATGGTTAGATGACGGGGTGGGTGTAATCTTCTATATATCTGTCCATCCGTCCACCCATCCATGCAAAATGAGATTTAACATTATGAGTTTTTTCCCATGTTGTCTTATTTTCACTGAGTTTTTATATTTTATGTGCTTGTCTCACTTTTTGTTGTGGTGGTTTTTTTTTTGTGTATGTTTGTGGTTTTTTTTGTTATTGGCTCATTTTTTAATTCTGGCTTCATTTGTATCATCAGGTAAAAGGAAAATAACGATTCCAGTCCCTGAGTGCCAGAAAGTATCACTGCTCTCCAAATTCAGTGCTCACCAGACGCTCAAACCTCTCCACTCCTCCTGTCTCCCCAAAAGCACAGGCTACCGCTGCAGACCTGAAACCTGACTGCCCCTGGCATGGTCCTTGAGCCAATTCCTCTCTCTCTTTCTCAGCAAGGATAATCAGATCCTCTCCTCTGTCAGCTGATGAATCCACACTGGGACCTTTGGAGACACCTGCTCATCTGCCAGCTCCAGCCCTGCCACAGCCAGAGCCAAGCAAACTTCAAAATTAAAACTTACAGAAAACTCATCACAAACAAGGGCAGATGACCACAGTATCTCTGATGAAGTAACATAAGGTCAAGCCTTCTACACAAGATAAGTAGGAGTGTTACATTTATTCTCTGCTGGCTATTTTTCAGTTTTGTTTTTTTTTTTCCCTGCAAATAGCCCTAAGCTTTGCCAGCCAATAGCAAATAGAGCCGAAATTCCAATTTCTGTTTCATCCCAGTATGATATCCCGAGAGTGCAATTGCTTCACAAGCTGTCAGTCCCAACACAGGGATGCTAAATGGAGCTAAAGAGCTCTTTGAAATCTCGGTATAAATTATCCTTCTGGAGCCGAACCAATGAACATTTTCTGTGTTCACATGCTGACACTCTGTGCACATTTACCCTGACTCACACTCTGGCTTTAATGGCACCTCGACAATAAGTAATATCGGCTACAAGCTGCGTGTGGACAATTACTTGTTCTCCCCATTTCCGTTTCACTCTTACAAACAGTGCTGTGAAGTGCCCTCGGTTTCACGATTGCTTCAGGCCGGATGGGGATTTGGACCGAGTGCGGTGGAGAGGGGTCCACCTCACCTCGCCTTGGTGTGGCCGTTCCAGCAGTCCTCCTCCATTGACGGACCGGCTGTCACTCGCTCATCCTTGCAGATTGTGTAGGGTAACGTTGACCAGAACTTTTTAGAGAGCTTTAGCTTTTCTTTAATGTCCGTTACCTGATTAAGAGACAACGAGAGGGAAAACAGGTTAAAAACATCAGCCACGCTAACTATCGTGTTAAATAATAGGTTGTTTAATTCTGTAATGGTGATGACGGTGAAGGTTAAAAGGGCTGAAGGTGCTAAAACTTAAATTCCTCTATTTACGAGCAAGGCACTCAGCATTTGGGTTCGCAGAGTACAAATAATCAAAGTCACCTTTTTCCACAGGCACGACATTAATAAAAAGCGTGTTACATCTTGCTTTTTCTAGTCTCCATTTGTCTAAGGTTTTCTAAATCTACATCTTTCTAAGAATTACTATGCCTCACAGTCTGCTGAATGTAAATTCAGTTAAACAGTGTACATCAGATAAAATGTCTCACCCACCAACTTGGTCATGCCTTAGATAAATATTATATTTAGAGCTACATGTGCAGGTTTTAAAAAAATTATGCAGTGCTGAGCTGATGTTGAACTGATTTAAGATACACAGGCTGAATACATTGCAGTACATTTGGATCTCAGTAACATCAGGAAGTTTGTGTATATACATGCATGCAGACACTATATCCATCTTTGCTGTTAGGTAGATAAATATCTGTAGCCAGATACAGACTTCACGTTCAAGAAATGTCGGGACAGTATCGAAACAGCTTCTTTACATTATAAACTCCTTGAACGACAATTTAATTTGGCATGATTCAGGCAGCAAGCAGGAACAAACTGAATTTCCAGCATCAACTTAATAAATAAATGGCTAAAATGTTATCAGTTCTTGTTGTGCATTTGGTTTACTACAGTGGAAAAATTTACAAGAATAGATAGAAAACACAACAAAGGACAGACTACAAAGGATGAATGGTGCCACTGTTGTTCTTAGGGAAACAGATGCATTTCACATTAAGTTGTAATAGGATTTAGGGGAGCTTGTTGAATACCTTTCAAAGGAAATCGCCGAGCTTTATTCTTTAAAAACCCAAGAAATAAAAGCTCTCCATTCTTCCTTTCAGTTTTGAGATTGGCTTTTAGGTTGTTGAGGTACAATATTGTACTTGGCTATTTATCTCTTTTATCTTTTGTTCTGAAGACATGATAGCTCTCCGAGCAAATGGCCCACGCTGCTTTGCCGTGCTTAAACTCCGTGGAATGTCACTTTATAAGCCAGGAGATAGAAACAGCCAAGAATGTTATTTCAGAAGCACCGTCTGCATTTTCATCCGTAAGAAATAAGTAGGACAGTATTTGGATGCATGAGTTGTTGACAGTGTTTCTTGCCATGATAGACACCTTATAAATCTCCTCCACACCCCTTGCCAAGCCCTAGTTGCTTTGTTTTCATATGAGATACGAGCAGCATTTGCAAGCCTTTAAAGTCTCAGTAGGGGAGCCCTGCCAAGCCAAAAATTAAATTCCAGTTTACAGACCATCGGCAAGCCTTCAGCAGCAGTGGGGATGGCCTCAGGATGCCTGCCCTTCCTGATGTCTTTGGTCCATGGGACCAGGGTCTTTGGGCAAACAGCGGGCTCTCCTCTTCCCCTGCTGCCCACGCTGAGGGTAAAAACCTCAGGGTCCGAACTGGCACAGTTAACCAGCACAAGCAACTCAGTTAAACTCCCCGGTGTTCATGGAGAGGTGTGTAAACTCCTGTTAGGCCACCGTGCAGTAAATCAGATAGAGAAATCCTATAGAAAACATAGGAAGGAGGGTCCATTCATATAAGCTTGGGGAACACAAGAGTCAAAGGGACAGATTTTCTCAATTATTGCTTCTGCCTGGATAACTATTTACACAAGCAATCTGACTGATATCTGTGATGAGTAATTAGTTTTCAGAGCAGTAACTTTGTTGCTATATGGAAGTTATTTTAAGCTATTCAAAACTCACATGTTTAGAGTTACATTCAGATTTCTACCGTAATCAAATTACAGCTGGCGCTCGAGGACTGCAGATTTCTGTTTTGAACCACAAGTGAGTCAACACCCCTTGTAAGGGCTATAATTTGGAGTACAAACCTTGTGTTTTTGTAGAAGTCAGAAAAAGAATGGAGAGAGGTTCTCACACGCTGCACAGGCTCTCCAGATACTCCCTGAAAATAAAAATGAGGACTCCCATTCCCCAGTCACTTCTGAAGATATTAAATGATGTTTGCCTACTGTATATGTGTACTGCATATACACAACAATCATTAAATTTCCTAACAATAAAGATTTTTTTTTTTTTGCATTTCAGAAGTGCACCTGGTAAAGTAAGATGGTCTTACTTTACCCAGGATTGTTGGTAAATGACAGCTAATTAAATCTCACAGACATCCCCCTGAGGCGTCATTCCCATTTCAGAACCCCTCCCTGCGGGGGGGGGGGGGGGAGGAGGGGGGGGAAGACATTTACATGACTCACAAAAAGCAGCAATAGCAAAAATGAATACAGCTTAGGGACAGGTTACCATTTGCAGCCCTCTCTAGATGCCTCCAATTCAGAAGCGTTTTAACAACCCTTTCCATCCCTCTCAGATATTTCCCTTCATAGCTATCCTCCCCTCCCCGTTGCATTATTTCACCATCGAGCTTTAAACAACTTGGGACTCAGCCTGCGAAGTCTTGCTCTTTCCTGCTGTGTGACGGGAGCTTTTGGCAGTGGAGTTTACACATCTACCTAAACAGTTCCTTGACCCTCACCCTGAAACTGGTTTTCTGGAAGTGCAGTCTGGTTTCTGATGGCCTTGAAAGAGGAATTACGAACACTGATTGATTCACCTCCTCTTTCAGGCAGTAGCCTGATGGCCACATTCACTTCTGCATGATGAACGTTCGGGCAGGCAACGACTTTGGAGTACTTTTAATGTAACTTTAAATGCAGAATAGAATTAGGTGATGTCATGCCTGCCATAACATGTAAAACTTTTGCCTGTGGGTTTTGGTGGCTTCAGTTCTGGGATCTCCTCAAGCATGACCACAGAAAGTCTCTTATTAGTCCCCATGGTTACACACGTTCCTCCGTACATCGTTTTGATCACCGCCAACATTTAAAAAATATGTAACAGATGTACAGTCCCTTGAAAATGGGATAAAAGCCACTAAGGATTCAGTTAACATCGCTTGCTTGTGATTTACGAAGTCAGACTACTATATCCCCCTAGTGACCTGTGGCCTTGTAAATGATTCCTTGGTATTTCCTATTCTTTGAATTAAAGATTAACTTTCAAGCTCGGTTAGACTTCTGTGGAAACATTGAAACACGAGATGTATGCAATTTTGATATTTTACATATTTCCTCTCCACTTTCTCTAGCAGAGATTTATTTGGATTAAGACAGCTGGATGTCTTTGGCTGTAGCTTGCCCGACTTCCCCTAGCTATCTTCCTGACGTAGCCCTGATATTATATTGAACTACTTTTTTTTCAGCTACTTTGAAGTACGAAATTTGTTTTGAATTGCCATACTTTCTTTCTCATAAGAATAGCAAGAGCCATGCAAAGAGTTACATTTTTAATTTATTGAGGGATATATAGAAATGGATATTAAAATAGCCTGGCCGTCTATAATTGCTAACAGAAGAAAGCTTTACTCTGTAGGTGAGAAAAGTTAAATATTTGCATCATTTCCAAAGAGAAATTCATACCCAGAGTTATGGAAATGGTGTAGTTACATGACCTACATTGAGAAATACAGTTCATTTCTTACTTCTGCCACTGACTTCTTGTGTGACTTATGGGAGTCACATATGTCATGCAGTTTCTCAGCAGAACTTGGAACAGCACCCACGAGCTCCGTTCCAGCCCTACCAGCATGGGCTCAGGTATAAGCAGGTAAATAAAGTTGGCCAATGTTTCTGTCTTCTTTACTCACCTTGCACTCTACAGTAATGAGGTGAGCTAAAAAGCAAGCCCATCATTTCAGCAGGAATCAGACCTTAGCATTCCTTGTTTTAATTCAGGACATCTGGATAAATCGAAAGATTCACCAGGAGAATTCACAAAAGCACTGAAAATACCATGCAGAACTAAAAGTGAGATGACTACATTTTATAAGGCATGAAAGATCCCAGAAAGACACGTCCTTGTGAAGTGGGCAGCCAATCGCCCACGGAATCCACTTTGGTTTAATTTCTGATGGAAACGCGCTTCTTTGGCAGGGGGATAATGTGCGCTTAGAAGCAATGGGGACCAAAAAGCAAATTTTAAATGTGGGGGACCTAAAATAATTTTTAAAAACTAAATTCTCTTTTTTCCTCCTCCTCCCCTGCCAAGTCCTCCCCCGGCAAGTCCATCTCATAGTCCTTCCAGATTTATCATCCCCACCTATTCCTACTCTTGCAGATAGAGGAGTATCAAAAGATGCTAAAATCATGTTCAAAGATGGTGGAATGCATCCAAAACTGACTCAGGTTCAACGCAATAAATGAAAGAAAATAATATGGAGTCTTGCTTGTGTTAAGAAAAAATGATTCTCATTAACCTTCTTTTCTTCCTCCTGATGTTTTTGCATTGCATTTTTTTCTTGTTTATTCTGCAATTTGGAAAGATTTTCCTTTTGAAATGCAAGCAGAATATTCAGCTTGCCTTTCTGTCGATACCTTCTCCCTGGGGATGCTCAGCAACACCTCAGTGCAAAGTCCCATTGAGAGTTAAGCCTTTATGCCCTGGAAAAATGTACAAACGTTTCTGGCTGCTCACTGGGCGTTGCTTCTCTGGTGTCCCGGGGTGCCACTCTGGGTGATGTACCGTGGGTTGGTATGCGGCGGTGTAGCCGCTTGGCAGATGTTTCAAGCGGATGCTTGTGACGAGGCGCTGTAATTTCAGGCACTTCAGGCCGGGTATGTAAAGTGTATCCTACCCGTGTGTCACACTAACAGAACAGCTACAGACAGTGAGTAGACAGAGGCCTGGGGTTTTGCCTTAGAGAAAAGACATGAAAGTAGCTATCACAAGCCACGTTCGTGTCTCTGTAGTTTCTTTAGTCATATATTCCTTTGCCCTTTAATTCACAAAGCAACATTTAACTAATGCCACTTCTTCATGCGACATTATTTCCAGGTGAAAAAACAGACAGTTTTCTACTGCCTGCTGCTTGCTTTCCCCTAGACATGTCTAACATTACCCAGCCACGCACCCAGCACCCTTGCAGTCTCTATTAAAAATGATGTAGAGCTTGTATAATGACGGGCAGCTTGATAACAGATTTATGGATACGGCGCTTGACCACCTGAACCGCACGTGGGACCGTGAAGAGCGTGCCCTTCGTCATGGACATGGCCAGGTAGGAAGAACAAACAGATCATCGCGATCTGATTTGTGTTACGCTGTACCAGCAGAAAACTGCGTCGGGCTTCCACACATCGATCAGCATTTATGTCCATTAGGGATTTAATCTGAAAGCCTTCTAAGAGTAATGGCCAACAATTTGTTTAAAAGGACGAGGTCAGCAAGCACATATTATATACTGTTTCTAACTGGTTGTTATGTTTATGTCTCTGCTACATGTGGGTGTCACAGTCAGGGCAAAAATCATATGTCACAAGCAGGTTAGTAGAGGACAGCTGGGTATTTTAGTTGACACACAGTTTTCCTTGTAAACTGGCCTTAATGAAAAGCAGTGAACTCGGACCCCTAAGTTTTAGGGGCTGCGCCTCGAGAAAGACGTGTCTCCTGTATGTCCTTTGTTACATCTTCCATCCTCATAGATGTCTCACAGGCATTAGGCACTTATGCATAAGCAACTGAACAGGGCTTCCTCCATCTCACCCAGGTGTTTGAATTTAGCTAAAGAGGATCTCTCTCTCAGAGGTTTTTTAAGGCACCTTCATTCCTCCACTGATTAGATATAGGGAGCTTAGGTGCATATTTTTGTTTAGAACAGCTCATTAGGTGCCCAAAATTTCAATGCACATTAGGTACCTCAGCGAGGGTGACCTGCATTGATTTGGAACAAGCGAAGCAGAACTTTATTTGCTCTATATGGAGATTATTTTTTCATACATTATACATTTCCACACTTTCTCACAAAATAAATTTAAATGCCAAGCAGTTGCCGAACCACCACGCGCTTAACCGCGGATTATTTTTCAGCCTTTTAAACAGTGAAGTGGGTACGGCACGGATTCAGCGGGGTTTGAGCACCGTGTCCCCCCAGCTGCCGGGGAGCACCCTGGATCGGGGGGGTCCTCGAGATGGCAGTGTTGCTCAGCCTTTGCGCTGCTGCCAGCCCCCCGGCGCACACCCGCAGCGCTTCCCAGAGAGTAAGACCGTAGATTGTTCCGCTGAATATAAAACTGACAACCCTGTTATTTTAAACTCGAAAGTGACAGGCTGTTATTTTAATGAGGTCTGCCAGTGCCAAGGTTAACCAAAGCTTTATTTCCCCTACAAAACGTTAAGGCTGTGGTTCTAAAAAGGGGGCTGTGAAATTTTACGGTTATTGATACTTTCTCAGGGCAGATAAGTTCTGAGAATTTCACCCGGGCCTTCTTGTGCAACAAATGTTTTTTGTTTTTCCGCCTCTCTTCTTTTTTTTTAAATTTGACTTTGCGACTTTAAATGGTCCGGAGCCTTACTGATAACTGCCTGCTCATGATTCATGTTTCTGCACAGAAAAGCAGATGACAGCTCTTCTAATCAAGAACTAATGGCGAATCCCAGTTATAAAGCACAAATGGGCGCTTCGGTAATTTGTGAAATAAAACAAATGAGCTAGGCGACTTTCCAAAACAAGACTCTTCTCACCAGAGTATTTTAAAGTGAAATGAAAGGATTGTTTGCTCTCATTGTCTCTAAGGGCTTTCCACATCTTTGACAAGAAAAATGTTAAGGCCTTTAATAACAGTAAAGAATGTCTATTAGCCCTACTGAATTCTCAGACTAACAGATACATAACTTCAGAGAGTTAGGGTGGCTTCAGCTCCCATACTAAAACTCCTACACTTATGTATGCACATTCGCAGTATAGACCACAGCAACCCGGCATTGACTCACTTAAGTTTCTAGTGCCATTTGAAATGCCTGCAGCGACCTGGTCAAATCTCCTATACATTGTGAGTTATATGTGACTGTCCGGTGTACTGTCTTGGATGACCTAGCTGCATTTTGTTTCCTTCAGCTTTGATCTAAAACACACATTTTAAAGCAATCCAGGCTGCCTATTGCATGTTTTTTAAGGAAAATAATTTACAGGTCTGCATGAATGCTGACATGCGCTTGCGGAATTCTCCTTGCCATCTGTGGCCTGGCAATGCTTGTGCCACAACACTGCATGTTAGCTGGCTCCAGGGGCAGGTGCCATTGCCCGTGTAAGGGGCTGGACTGTCACCGCTCGGAGCTGAGGGCCCTGTGCTCAAAAATAATACGAGCAAAGCGAGCATGTTTCTTATGGGACTGCCATATTTTTGTGTCTTAACCTTCACCTGGAGATCCTACCTTCAGCAGTCTCCACAGATCTGCAGAGAGCTTAGCACGGTCTCACATCACCAAATTGAGACTTTTTAAAAATTAAAACACTGACATTATTGCTTACAGGCAGTGGAGCCTGACACCAAACTATTCCCACATTCAACATTCATTTTGGCTGGGGAGAGAGGAAGGGGAGGAGTCTTTCAAATGGTGGAGCAACCTGGGATGAACTTCTACTCCTTTCCATAAATGTGCCCCTTTACCCTGGCCTTTGCTCTCGGCTTGATTTGCACAACCAGTCCACCTCCTTAAGTAGCTATGTCAGACCAAGTTCACTGCACTTGGCCCCCCAGTAAATAAAAACATAGCTTTTAGAAAGTGGAAGCTACTGGAAACGTCAGCGCCCTGAAATGGAGGTCTGTAGGAACCTGAGGCAGCTTTCCCCTTTCCTGTAATACCTGGGAGCAGTGCTAAAAAGCTGCTCTATAAATCTGATTCAAGCAAATCCAAAGCACTCGGAGGAATCAGTTTTTTATTGCAGATCAGTATAAAAGTAGCACCAGAAATATGCTGGAATCTTAAAGATAAAATGCCAGAGGCTTTTCTGTGGCAAGGCTTAGCCGTTAAGCACTGATTCTTTGTGAAGAGTTCTTCATCTCTGCAAGCAAAAATCTTAATAGCTAATGTAAACAATTACTGGTAGAGTATTTCAAGCTTATACAGACTTTCATTTGTCCTGGAAATGTTCATCTGGTACCAGAAGTGAAGTGGCTGTTTCTTCTCTTAAAACTCAAGGGTTTATGCGGAACTGCATGTGTTATAACAGACAAGTAGTTCAAGCCTCCCGACAGCTGTGAGAAGGATATGATTTCTAAGGGCAGCAAGAGCTGGGATACGTCCTTTCATAACAGAGCAAGAAGGATAATTGTACTGCATACTTGAAGTAGCCTTACATTTAACTTAATTTCTTCTAGCGGTTACTTCTTGACATAGCTGCATTGCCTTCCAAACTGAAGAAGCTCTAAGTGGACACTCAATGCCTTGAAGTAACTCAAGATTCAGCAATAGGATGACGGTTACCCTGGCAGCAACTTCTGGGCTTCTGACCTTCCTCTCCCTCCACCACGAGTGGCACATCCAGCTGTTTGCCCAGAGGAGATAGAGCCATGGAGAAAAGGCTGTGCTAATGTGGCCGAAAATACAGAAAGCAAAGAAATATGGAAAGTCAGAGTATGCAAGTGAGAGTTTTGATGAAGGGTCCACCTTAAGATTTTTGAAATTACTGTGCGCTGCCATAAAATATTTGAGATGTCTTCCATACAATATCAAAACCAGTACAGTTTTCCCTATGGACTTTGGGGATATTTTGGCATGGTCTATTTTTCAGTGCCCAGCTACGTCTTTTTTGAGGGAGTTTAGGTGTACTAAAGAGCACTTGCTCTTCCATGACTGGTGTTTTTATGCTGCAAAGTGATTAATTACTTAGTTAATCAGGCTACAGCACCGTTCCCGGCCCATTAAACCCTAATTTTAAGATTATTGGAAACCTGTTCCCTCTTTTTCCACGTGCGCTCCTACGAGAGAAACGTACGCAAACCCCCTTCCCGCCACATCGTGTCTGCGGGACTCCCCGCACCTTGCCAAGTAACTTTCCGCAGCCTCCGAGCAGGTTTTGTGCAGCCGGGGGCGTGAACCCCTGCCCGCCCGGAGCCCGGCGGGGGGAGGGGGCGCTGGGCGGACGGGTGCCCCCCGCGGAGCCCCCCGAGCGGGCGGGCGGGCGGGTACCCAGCCCTCCGCCCGGCTCCGGGGGCAGTTTTGCAGGCTCGTCAGCGGGCGTCGGCCTCCCCTCCGCCTTAAAAAGGGAAGGGAAAGAGGAGGGGAAAGGAGGGCGATGAGCCAAGGGCGGAGGTGGGAAGGGGCTGCGTGGGGGCGCTGCGTGGGCAGGCGCGGGCCGTGGCGGGGGGGGGGAGTGGCGGGAGGGGGGCGCTGGGCTGGGCTGGGCTGGGCTGGGCTGGGCTGGGCTGGGCTGGGCTGGGCTGGGCAGGGCAGTGTTCAAACCCTCTCATCCTGGGGGGAGCTTCAGGCCCCGCAGGCTCAGCCCGAGGGAGGGCGGATGCGAGGAGTAAGAAGTTAGAGCTGGCAAAATGCGTTTCTCCGCATCATAACCTGTGATAATGTTTTACCCGAACATCCCAAACTTGCAGCCACAGCATGCAAACTCCTGCTTCCTCCAATATTACGCTTTCATTTCATCCAGAATTAATGCTTGGTAGGTTTCCTGCCTAGTGCTTCTGGTTGCCAGTCATTCAGCTTAACTGAAACTAGAGCTTGAGTTCAATGACCTGGACATTTGCATTCTGGATTATTTTAATCCAAATATACAAATCTGCATTATTACAAGTGGTGAATATATACAGTCAGGAAAGAATTAAAAGTCAGCGTGGAGGTTTTGTGGCATTGCATGTGCTAATTGTGGTGATGTGGAGTTCTGTATTTATTTTTTTGCCAAATTTTCTTTCCAGACTCTCTGAGGAAGATACACGGTTTCATTTTCAGAGTTGCTTCAGAGATGAGAGAGGATTCAACAAATTGGTGTTATATCACATGCAAATATAATTTGTTAAAACATCTAAGTCCAAAATGAAAATCACAAAAGATTTAGAACGAAAACAATAATCTTTTCAGAGACAGAAAGGTTTATCAAAGGACATTTCTGGCAAGGCAAGTAGGCTCAGCAGCAAAAGCGCTTATCAGAAAAACAATCAGAGTCAGAGGGCGCCTTGTACTGTAAATCTACTATGTCAATATACTAACGACTTTCATTGCCTTCCCACTGAGGAGAGGGTGGGTTATCCTCCACTGATGTGGAGTTGCTCTCTCTTGTCCTTTCATGATAGGGTTAAGTACTCCAATTACTGGTTCCTAACAGAACAACTGCACACAGCTTCCTCGGGGCTGCCAGGGACTCCGGCACACGTAGGCAGGAGACACAGGCGCTGGGTATGGGTCCAGCTACCGCTAGCGCTTAAGCATCACTCTAAAAGAGGGAGACAATTTAAGTCCAGTTTGAAGTACAGCAAAGTAATGACGTGTTCTCATAAGATTTTATCCTAAAGCAGCAAAAATCTAACGAGACTAATTGATTTCCTGTTTTCTGCCATAGCCGGGTAGAAAGTCATGAATTTAGATATTCTTGCAAGATTGGTGTTCAATCTAATCCTGAATCAGGAAATGGACCCCTTCTAGTTTTTGGTTTACTTTGAAGTTAAAAATGCTAGCACATGCGTATATCTGGACTCTGGAGCCTGAGCCTCGTCACTCGATGCGCAGTATGAATTCAAGGTGCACTGCTCACCTCTGCCATAAATTCAATACACTCTGCAAGACCATTTGTGGAATCTAATCTGGGCAATTTAAAGAGCAAACACTGATGGAGAAATTTTGTATGGGTAAGAATGGGCACAGTAGCAAGCACTTGAGGCATACTGTGTGAATCTGAACGAGGTGTCTGTCCCAAAGAGGTTTCATTCCAAGTAGAAAAAGGGAGAGCAGAAAGGAATACCCCTATTTTTTATATATGTGTGTGTGTATATATATATATTTTTTTTTTTTTAAATAATTATATGAAAGAAAATGACTTGAAATCAAACAGGGAGTCACTGGATAAGCAAAGCATTACTCCTACATCTCTAGCACCTTTTTTATAATGAAAAGCCCATTTTCCCTCCTTGGATATTGCTTTAGGTAATAAGCCTCCCCACTCCTCCAAGGATATGTCTGCCTAACAGTCATGACAATATAGCACAGTTCAAGCTGTATTTAAATCAAGCAGGTAAACACAGCATGCAACTAGACTTGGTGTTAGTGCTCGAGTATTTATTGTGGCTCTTGGGCAGGCTTTGTAGGTTGCCATCCATCTCCCTGCCACTGCAAACGTGCTGCTGGCATCTGGGCACTCTATGTCACCGCATTGCTGAGGGGGACACACCACTTTCTGGATGCTGCCAAGTGAAGAGGCCTGAGTCAGGCTGTCAGGCAGTGTATGTAAAGTTGATTTTGTCTCCCAAGAACAAAGTGCAAGCATCAACCCAGGGCCGGACGGGAAGGCAAGTGAGACAGAGCTGGGAAGAGCTGGAGGAGGTGAAGCTGTGGCTGCTGCTCCTGATGGTCTGGGAAAGGGGAGGCAGCCCTGGCTGCTGCCCCGCATGTGCTGGGCAGCGACAGCAGCAACGTCAAGGCTGCCTTCTGCGACAGGCACAAGCGGCAACAGGCACCGACCGTCTTGCTGTGCTTGCCCCTTGCCCTTACCTTTTGTCCCAATGCAAGAAGCCCCTGCATCACAGAGGCTATGGAGGGAGGGCAGGCTGCATGGCTCTGCAGTGACAATCATAGAATAATAGAATCATTAAGGTTGGAAAAGACCTCTAAGATCATCGTGTCCAACCGTCAACCCAACACACCATGCCCACTACACCATGTCCCTAAGGGCCTCATCTACACGTCTTTTAAATACCTCCAGGGATGGTGACTCCACTGGGCAGCCTGTTCCAAGGCCTGACCACTCTTTCAGTAAAGAAATTTCTCCTAATGTCCAATCTAAACCTCCCTTGGCGCAACTTGAGGCCATTTCCTCTCATCCTATCGCTAGTTACTTGGGAGAAGAGACCAACACCCACCTCGCTACAACCTCCTTTCAGGTAGTTGTAGAGCGCGATGAGGTCTCCCCTCAGCCTCCTCTTCTCCAGGCTAAACAGTCCCAGTTCCCTCAGCCGCTCCTCATAAGACTTGTGCTCCAGGCCCTTCAC
Source organism: Calonectris borealis (assembly GCF_964195595.1). Lineage (NCBI taxonomy): Eukaryota > Metazoa > Chordata > Aves > Procellariiformes > Procellariidae > Calonectris > Calonectris borealis. The sequence goes on from NC_134312.1 coordinate 163,006,830, forward strand.
CAGCTTCGTTGCCCTCCTCTGGACACGCTCCAACACCCCAATGTCCTTCTTGTAGTGAGGGGCCCAAAACTGAACACAGGATTCAAGGTGCAGCCTCACCAGTGCCGAGTACAGGGGCACAATCACCTCCCTGCTCCTGCTGGCCACACTATTTCTGATACAGGCCAGGATGCCGTTGGCCTTCTTGGCCACCTGAGCACACTGCCGGCTCATGTTCAGCCGGCTGTCAACCAGCACCCCCAGGTCCTTTTCCTCCGGGCAGCTTTCCAGCCACTCCTCCCCAAGCCTGTAGCATTGCCTGGGGTTGTTGTGGCCAAAGTGCAGGACCCGGCACTTGGCCTTGTTGAACCTCATACAGTTGGCCTCGGCCCATGGATCCAGCCTGTCCAGGTCCCTCTGCAGAGCCTTCCTACCCTCCAGCAGATCAACACTCCCGCCCAACTTGGTGTCATCTGCAAACTTACTGAGGGAGCACTCGATCCCCTCGTCCAGATCATTGATAAAGATACTGAACAAGACCGGCCCCAAAACTGAGCCCTGGGGAATACCGCTCGTGACCGGCCGCCAACTGGAGTTAACTCCGTTCACCACAACTCTCTGGGCTCGGCCGTCCAGCCAGGTTTTTACCCAGACAAGGATGCTGTCACTGGGATACGTGGGACCCAAACGGGGTGCGGGAAGGAGGCGCTCTGCGTCTTCTGCTGCTGGCTGTGAGGGCAGGGTGGGTGGTGAAAGCAAAGCTACAGGACCCGAAGCAATCAAGCTGCAATGGATAGCTAGGGAGTCACTTCACAAAAAACAGTAAAATATTCTTGTCTCATTCTTCCCTCAAAGACCGGGCAATCCACTGCCTGCTCTTCACAGCTATCTGTGAGCACAAACAGGTATAACTGAGCGTTGCCTGCTGCAAAGCTGCCTATAGTTGGGGGCAGCATTCTGCCGGCTACCTCTCTTGATGGAAGCGAGTAGCTGGACAGAAGATCGATGCTTGCTCCTTGCGCATAGGCAGCTTAAAAGCAGCCTAGCCTCTGTGCCAACACCCTCAGGATTGAGGCAGCTGCACACTGGTTGTTTATTTGTCTCTTTTTGAAAGTGCCTTCCCCACCTTAGCCTGCTGCTGCATTTCAGCAAGGATTCGTGCAAGGCCACGCCAGGCATTAGGTGATCACAAGCTGTGTTCCCACGGTCCTGAGTCTATCATGAAAATAATGACATCATAAAAGTAACAAGTGCTGCAGTTTATTTGCCTCCAAAATCTAGCAGCTTTAGGATTCATGTTTTGGGGGATTTAGTAATAGTCACAAAGGCTGGAAAACTGGATTTGTTTTACCATAATAGTGAAGACCACAGATTTTAAGAAAAGCAGTTTCACAAGACATGCGGTGGAAAATCTAGAACATTTGTAGTTTTGTCTATAAAAACTAAACCCAAACTTCTTTACAGGGTAGAAAAAACTCAGAATGGAAAAAATACAGTCTCAGGAAGGGTAGTGTCACAACTGAGATAAAGATAATTATAGAAACATTCACATTTTCTCTCTATTTTAGATATAAAACCAGTGATATCTTCCAGTCAGGAGCTCTTCACCAGGCAGAAGAGATTACCCTCACTGAGTCAAAGCTACCGCTGATACTGAATGCATAAAATATAGGCCATTGCCTGAAGTATATTTTCAGGAGCATCCCATAAGGATCCTGAGCTTCACAAACTCTTTCATTTGTTATCCTCTTAATTGGAGCATTTCAAGAATGTCGTTTGAAAAGTCTGGGATTTGGTGACATGGAGTAGAAAAGGACCAGGAAGGTACTCGCACAGGGTGGAAGGGTCCTAGCTTCCCCCCCTCCCCCGCCTAGGATTTGATATGGGTATGTGAGGAAAGAGCAAAACCTGCCATCTCTGGATTACCTGTGAGAGGAAGGAGACAATGTTGACAGGAAAGAAATGATTTTTGGCAAGATAGTGGGAAAATGCCCCTTCTAAAATCTTTTCCTCCAAAGGTCTCAGAGCAGTTTGATAAGTTAAACTATATGGAAAAATTATGAGGACTCACCTAAAGTGTAAACTCAGTTAATTGTTTTACCCATCAAATTGTTCAGCAGCGGTGATTAAGCTATAATTTATAACTCATTTTTTAGTCAGTGCGAATTTACTTCAGTACTTCCCTGAAAATTCTCTGACAGTAATTTATGCAGGCCAAAGTCATATTCTGTCAAACGTGTCTCAGGCTATCATACTTCATCTGTCCATCAAAGCCAATAACAGTAGACACAGGGAGTTTTGGGGGAAAAAAAAAAGTAAAAAAAAAAAGAAGTAGAGGAACAGAAGTCTTTTATAATGAGTGAGATAACGCTTGGGATAAAAAAAAAAGATGAGAATGGGTTTCAAACAGACTGTTCTGCTGCTATCCACTGCTCTTAAATCTTTGCATACAAGAACAGCAGGTTCCTAGAGGGGACCTGGTGTTTGTGGAGGAAAGAGAGCAAATGTACCATTGCTCTCAAATGTACAAATGCTCAGAGAGGGGTGGCTTGAAAAAAATTAAAAGCCCTGGGGAAAGAAACAGCCCAGCACCATTTTTTCTTTATTTAATTCCTATGTACAATGGAAGAAAGAACATGAAGCAAATATGGCGTTCAAGGTAAAAAAAAAAAGGAAAATTATACTTATGAGCATGCCTTTTATTCTGTACTGCTAACATCTTGCTGTTGTGTAAAAAGATTGCCACAAGGAAGAACAAGAAGCAGGAGAAGTATAGAATCCTAATTGAGATTTCCATCCTGAGCAAAACACCGTGATGATTGCTCATTCATTTGGCATTCCTCCTCTCCCTTAGTCAGTGCTCTGACTGGCAACACCATCCTGTGATATTTCTGAGTCACAGCCTGACCTACTGGCCATTTGCCAGCAGAACTAACAGTTGTTGACTATTCTGCCCTAAATATCGAGCAAGTAGTTACATTCTCTCTAGTTCACATCTTCAGCCACAAATGGGCACATACGAGGAGGAACGGTCATGCAGCATTGGTCATATGAATTCAGCAGCTCTGGGGAGGGGTGGTAAGGTTCAACATTTTTGTCACAGCAGTAATAACTTGCCATGAAATACAATGAAAAATTCATTCCTTCTCATTTCATTGGGTTCTTTTCTTTTTTTTTTTTCTATTTTATCTCTCTCCCCTTTCCTTCTTCCTTTGTGCAGAACAGAATCTCCCTCTTCAGCTGTCTCAGCGTTGGCTCTGTCTGTCCTGCACAGTTGGGGTATGCTGAGGTTGTGGTCCAGCTTGCTAAGCATCTCCCAGGGTTATGGTAGCTCCAGCTTTGGCCTGTAAACACTTCCAGGGGAGCTGGCCCCACTGGGTGAGACTTGACAGCCTCTCACGCTCTGCGAGTCTGGAGGATGGTCCCCTGCACCACAGCTGGGCATGAGAGATGGGGAAGAGGAACAGCTTCTACCACTGCCCTTCAGCCGGCGGGTGCTGCCTCCTACTTGTACCCAGCTGCCTGCGTGTGCTCCTCCTGCCCCCGTGAGATGTTAAACAGGTTGGCTCAATACCTGCCCGACAGCGAACAGGGGAGCAGTGCTCATGCAGTCAGACAGAGATGGGAGGTGGTTTAAAAGACTCTTCCTTGGCACCTCCAAGCTGTGAGCCTGCCAGCGCGAGCACAGCTACGGGGCAGGAGATTTGTTGGGTCAAGGCACTGAGCACATATAGGGCTAGCTAAGCCAAGTGTGCAGTGTAGATGTGGGCTTTTGTTGAGCTATTCTTTTAGCATATCCATTTCTCAGGACCAGCAGATCATTCTATATATGTACATAGACATATACCCCCCTACACTTAACTGCTGCTGCATGCCATGGTGTGTCCTGCAACCCCTGGTCATCTAAATCAGGTGCTACTGGAGACCTGTGATTCCCATCCAGTCTTTATACCAGGATTTCCTTTCTCAGAAACCAGGAATTACACAGGTTTTGGGTGATGTGTGCTTTGGTCTTGACAGTCTGGAGTTGGGACTCAAGCAGAGGAGTTACCCCAGTCTAAGCATCCAGAGCAGCTGGAAGCTGTCATCTAGCCTTTGCCGGTGAGGACTAAGTGGAGCAACTCACTTTTAGATATATCAATTCAGCATGCAAGAGGTTAAAGCATATTAAAAAAAGTTTCAAGAAACTTTCCCTAGAAACTAATGTTGCCTGTAGTCATAGAGCAGATGTACTTCTTTGGAGCAGCTATAAATCCTATGAGTACCCTAATAAATACACCACACATTCATTGGAACAATGTGCCCCACGGATTTAAACTGCATCTTATCACTTTTTCCTGAAAATAATTATCACACCTATTAGAGGCTATATTTGGGATTTTTAGCCTTATACATACATCTGCTTTCCTCTCTCTAGACAGATATTCTGCCATGAAGGACATGTGCATTGGCAGCCTGATTTTCTCCCCAAAGAACAGAAATAACCCTGTGACTATACACTGGGGCACTGGTTACAGTTTAAATCAAGGTGCCCTTGAATATGGCTTGAAGATACAGGCACTGAAAATCCTACTTTTAAACTGTTCCAGGAGCAACACAAACCTTTGTGCACAAAATAAATTTTTAAAGTGTCTCTTCTCATATCAGTCCATTGGAAGATCATGCTGTATTCATAAAAAATCAGTCAAGAATTGGAATAAGAATTTCGGAGCAATGTAATCTTGGTAATATTTCTGTTAACTGGTTTCCCAGAAAGTTGCTGCTTTGGAATAACCTTCTGAAAAATATCTTCATTGCAAAATAAAGCCTTATGAAACTTCTATAATTTCATTTTTTTTAAAGACCTGACAAGTTAGATTCGGTGATGCTGCCTAGGCTGGATTCAGATTCTAGCGACAGATGATTCAATTTTTTCCTTCAAAATCAGACAACAGCAGATATCAGTGCTAGGATCTTATTCTTCTCTCAAGTTCAAAAGGAATTCAGTAGGTAGAAAGCACCAAAAAAGCCCCAGAAAAATAAACTGAACAAACCCTCCTAAGGATAGCACGTATTTATGAAAAATCCACAAATTATTCTTACCAGAAAGAGAAGCAAGAGGTTGTAATAACGGGGAGGGGGCAAATAATGCACAGGGACAAGTCAAGTGAGCCCAATAGGCAAACCTAAAATAAATTCAATTGTAGAAAGAAAAACATGCCTGATAACTGTAGGAATAGAGTTAAAATTTCCTTTTGATGAATGTACAATGGATACATGTATTCCTACACAATAAATAACAAAATTATTTTGTGCAGACTAAGTTCACAGCATGCTGAAATGACTCCTTCTCAAATTAATTTGATTCCAAACACCAAAATCTGGTCTTGCTCTAACACGGTGAGCGGTAACCTGCATTACAGCTCTGACCAACCTTATTTTCATCACAAACAGAATTTTGCCAATACAGTATTGGGAGCAGATAGCTCTGGTTGTCATCCTTAGAGACAGCAAACTAACCTACTTTCTCTCAGCAGACGGATGCTTTCTAGGTGTTTACCTCAGCAAAGAAAAAGTACTACTGAAAAAAATAATAATCCATACTTGGGGACTAAAGCATCCTAGAAAATCCAGGAGATATTTCCTCATAACGTGCAAAACACTCGCAATGCAGACTGAAGTCCTGCAGACATTTCTGGATAAGATGCTTCACATGCAAAAGTAATGATACTGTGAAAGCCACAAATACTCAGGTTTGCTGACGGGAGCTTGCAGTACAGCAGTTACAAAATGATCCGTGTGTCCACTTGTAAAAAAAAACTTATTTATGAACAGCAAAGCCGAATGAAAGCATAGCTCCTTTACTAGCAGGAATATTCATGAAGTGTATTTTGAGCTGATATGGAAATATATCATGTATAAATTACCTATGATGTTCAATGTTTAAAATTTTAAAAATAACAGCAAATGTAAGGCATATTGCCCCCACCTCCCGCCCCGAGAAGTCAAAACAAAAGTGCTAACGTCTTTCTAACGAACCATTGTTTTGTTTATCTAGAATCCAATAACAACACACACAGGCTGAGAGTCAGCAAAACCCACTTCGTTGCAAGAAACTTAAATCAAAACTGATATTAAATCAATGTCCTGATCATTTACTTCCCCGGAGCCCTCTCACTCCCCACAACAGGAAAGTCACTGAAACTTAAGGTAGTAGTGCATCGCAATACTGGTTTGGATTAGCTTTATTGTAGCCAGGAGCAGATTTTAACCAGTATTAAGTGCTTAATTCTGATTGACTCTCATTTTTGGGGGTGTGCATATTACCCACAGACCATCTGCTCTCTGTGGGATGTAGGTTACATCAATGAATATACTGATCTCGCACGTCTTAGGCAGGAATGCTATAGAATGTGGTATTTTGTATGGTGTGCTAAGGGAGCTGGCATGCAAAGTTCCAGGAAGATCGAGCAGAATTGCTCATTCAAGTCTTCTGTCCAAGGACACAGTCATTCTAGCACAAAATAGTATCAAATTTTCAAGCACACTCTACTTTGTATTTCTCCTATATTTGAAAAGTTATAAATGCTAGTATATTTGTAAAGGCATGCATTTTTAACCCTAGCATCAATAATACCAACCACTAGACACTGAAGGTGGATCTACATTGCTAAATAAAAGTGGGAGAAGGCACAAGCATGGAACCTCGAATGGTTCATGGTGCTAAATTGTTAACTTATTCCCCGGCGCTCTGTGGACCACTCCAAGTGCTTTCTCCATCGCAATGTCCTGGCGTGGCCAGGGAAGAGTTCACTCCAGGGACTGCTCCCAGCAGGCAATGCACATGAGACCGCGTATTTGTGGTACCCTCTGCCCTGTGCAGCTCTCTGATGCCATCCTGGCAGGCTTTGCTTTCTCTTGCACAACCATATACCTGCATGCCGTGTTCAAGGGCGTGTGACACATATGCTCAGTTTCATGCTACCACAGTGATGGACTGCAGCACAGCTCACACGTTATTTCAGATTGTTTGAACTGGAAACACACACACACACAAGCAGTATTTTCTAAGACTACAGCAACACAGTGTGAGACCCACAGGAGATCCAAGACCAAGTGGCGTGGTCTGCGGATGCTGGCAGTTTGCTTCTGTGGAAACTAGTCCTCAGCAATGTGAACAAGGCACAGTTTAGATTGTATAGCCTCGAGATGCCGGGATCATACCCTAGCTCTCTTCCTATTTAGTGATATCAATGTACTCTTATAGGCCAGATTGCCATTTCCAATACCTGTGGAAACTCCTTTGCCTAAATTGATGGACATGGTCCGGTTGCCCACATGTAGGCTGTCATTGATGTTGGAGATGCCCGGGAGAACCCTACCTGGCTTTCAGCTGTCATTTCCAAAGGGTATGTGCCTGCTATCATGCTGAAGCACTGCTGTGACACATGTGTTAGCCCCATGCAGATACCTCACATAATCTACCATCATTTCAAATGGAAGTAGGTACCATATCTGGCCAAATGCATTGAGCTCTGACCGCTAAAATATTAGGTGCATACTAAATGCTAGAACATCCCTTTGTAGTTCGAAAAAGAATTGAACGTATGTATCTCATGCTTATCTGACATTGATGAACAGCATCTGGGAGGTGCTTCTCTTCCAGTAACTCAGAAGAGATGGTCTACAGGCTGGATACAAGGCTTCAGATGGGCACACTTAGGAGACCTGTATCCCCAGGCAGCCATGGAGTTCACAGAGAGTTGGAAATTGTAAATTGTACAAAAAACATGCTTACTTAAGGCAAAACTGGATGAAAATTTAATTGCTGGTATATTTTAAATTGAAAGGGCTAGTGGTAGGAAAAAAAGTATCTGGGAACTGAACGCATTTATTATTTTTGTTTGTGCCTTGGGGGTTCACATTTAGACTGGAACTAGTTCTAAGCTGTGACTTCATCCTCTGAACACCTACAGAATCTGCCTTGTGACTCTCACCTAAGACCTCACTAAATGAACAGAAATTTTCCCATTGACTTCACTGGACTTAATATTAGGCTGTAGATTTTCTTTTCTAAATACAGTTTGGTTTGTAAACATTATGCCCAGGTTTGTTTTAAGAGGGTATCATCTGAGTTAGTCTGTTATGTCCACACTTATGCTCTTTGGAGGAATGAGCAGGTGCTTCCTGCAAAATCACTGGAACAGTCTGGGTGCTCAGACCTGCTGAAAAACAAGGCCACTTGCTGAAAAAGCTCAGTATGGTGTTATTAGCCTAATTGTGGGCTCTAGTAAAGGAACATGGTGTCTTGTATTATTCTGTACCTCCTGTTTACCTGGGACAAGAGTTTGTTTGCTCACTGTGATTCCAAACTCAGCTAACATCACTCCAGAAAAAACAGTCCGATCTAGCTGAAAAGATTTCAAGTATATAGACAAAAAAAGATGCTTGCTATTATCTCTAACATGAGAATCAGAGAAGTTACTGCATCATTAGAGGCAGCCATGAAAGAGGCCACACATCTGGTGTCACCACTATAAAACAGCAGGCTGTCCTTATTACAGAAAGCCATTTATAGTTCAAAGCTCCTCATGGAGGGTTAAATGCTTTAAATACTTATGAGTGATGCCATAATGGCAGAATCAATAATAGTCTAAATGACCTCATCTTAGTGTTCCTCAAAGCTGAAGGCATTCCAGAATTACAGGTACCATAAAATTACAATTTGTCAAAAATGGATGATATAATTTTTATGCTACACTTCTGTATCTTTTCTACCTATCATTAGTTCTGATAGAATAGACAATACTGAAGATGCATTCACAATTCAGTAACATATTTCAGCTTCCCTCCAAGCCCAAATAAATAAGAAACTTTATAGTCAAGATTTACTTTCCTTTACTTACAACACTGAAACGTTCGGTGTTCCACTGAGAAAAAGTAAGACTGTTGTGTTGACAGTCCAAGGAGGACTTGCCATGTGAGATTGAAAGGTTCTTTACCCAGGGATGTGGAAGAAAAAAACAGAAGTAAAACTTCAGTGGAGAAGAACAACAGCTGCCCGAATACCCCGAGGTGAGACCCACTCGGAAAAAGACACTGGTTCAAAGAGAGGAACAATCTCTGTTTCAGAGTTCATGTTGCCTCTGAAACTCTTCAGTGAAACTCAGCATTCAGATCTGTGTCTCGCTGTACTGTATTTTTCCACACTGCATCTAAAAGGGGTGGTAGTAAAGTATGTGTAATCTGCTCCTAAGGATTGCCTATGTGCTTGAGCCATCGGTTCTTACATCAAGCGCAAACAAAACAAGACCAACAACCAACGTACAGTGGTAAATTGAAATAAGGGGAAGTCACCTCAGTGAGACACTAACAGGTACTGGGAGGGTTGTGAGATTTCTAGTCACTGCACTTCACAGCCAGGCTCAGTCGCACTCCCACACTTCGCTCTAAGACATTTCGATGTCTTTCCTGCACGCTACTGAATTCAGCTAGAAGGATGTTCTTGTGCCAGGATGGACAACAGGTGATGATAAGGCCCTTTCTAGGAAGGTGGGAGGTTGGAGTCTCTTCAGCCGGGGAAAGGAATTAAACCCAGACTTTCCATGGGCTGGTGAATGCTGTGATAATGAGCTCTGTCACGCTTGATGTCCATTTTGGAAGACGACCTCTGCTCAGCGGTTCAAGGTGATAGCTATGTCGAACATAAATAGATATATGATCCAGGCTATATGTGGAGGTGCTTCCTGGTACCGATGAGTAAATTACCGAACATGTCAAGAAAGTCAAGATCTAAAATGTTAGCCTGCCCTAAGCAGTGACTGGCTATCTCTAGGCTAGTGGCTCCCACCTTTTCAGCCAACAAATCACTGCTAACTTTTAAACTTTCCCCTGGGTCACTTTGCTTCCTTAGAAACATTTTACTGAAAACACTATAAATAGCATTGTTTTATGTTTTTCCAAGACCAAGCCTGCAGACTGTTGGTTTAAGTTCTGGAATTTGTTTTGCATCTCACAACGAGGCACAAAACTGTCCCCAGATATGATACAAGTAGTGCTAAGTGCCTGACTCAAAGATTTAGATTCAGCTCTGGGGTCACTCAATGTGTCCATTCTTTTTACATCTAGCCCTAAAAGACCTGATCCAAAATTCACTGACAGCAGTGGGAAGATTGCTGTTGACACTGGGCCATATCCTAATGAAGAGATAGATACACATAGCCCAAAACTATCATTCAAATTTGTATCACTGGTGTTTCCATTGAACTGTACTGATGAGCTAAATTACAAAAAGGATAAACATTTACTTCTCATAACAGAAGACTTCAATACCTCATTGTTTGACAGGAAAAGAAAGAATATAAATTGGGAGGGAGAGGACACAACCTCAGTAAAGGAGGAGTTTCAGCCAAGAGCCAAATAAGAGAAGTGATTTGTTTTTAATACTTGCTATTTGTATTTGTCCTCTTTTTAGTTAAAAGGAAAGGCATTACTGTGAAGATATTTTTTTTTTTTTGGTGTAAAGTGAGACTCAGATAACAAGATATGCTGAAGAATGGCTTAATTTTAAACAAAACCAGCCTCAGATTGTGTTCTCTAACTTTTTGTAAAACTAGGCATCAAAATACACTGGATACCATTGGTTTGAGAAACAGCACTTTTTTGATAACAGCAAAGGAAGAAAACCTATACCAATCACAATCTCACTGGTGACTTTATCCTGAAACACAAACATTGAAAAGATGCAATACATACAGCTAAATACATGGGTCTAAGTCTTTTTATTGCATCAGGAAAACCTATATGGGGCCCACACATTAAATATTGGTATAATCATCCATATGTAGACACATCTTTTTCATATACAGACTATTCTTTGAAAGTCTTAAAAATAGTATTTGGCTGTTCAGACATGAACCCTCCCCACCCCCAAACCCAACACTAAAGTTAGAGACAGATGAAGATGTGATGGTGACAAAGACAGCTAAGAGTTTTCTGAATATTTTGTGCCTGATGTTTGTCTCCTTCTGTGAAGAAGCAAGAGGCTGAGAAAATAGCTGCTCTGCCACCTTTCATGTCAGTATGAAAAGTGATATCACTGAAGTGAGAGCTAATGGTCAGAATCCTTTAAAAAGCTCTGTCAGGCGTGCTTGAGCTACCTGACTGATTTTTATTTTGGCTTTTTGACTCATTTGTCCATAATGGTTTGCTTTTGCATCCAGGAGGAATGTGATGCTCAATTAGGACTCAATCATGCGGTGTGCTAAGAGGAAAGTTACTTACCTGTTCAGTAATTGGAGGTCCTTGACATGCGTTATCTCTGTGTGCATTTTGTCCTGCATGTGGGGGTGTACATGCACTGACTGGAGACTCTTTCCCACCCGTGCCTGCTTGGCAGGGGAGAGCAACAGCAGTAGTGATGAAGGAATAGCAGTAAGTGAAGTGGGTTTCACATTCCTCTTGTTTTAAGCAAGAAACAATTAGTTTGAATGGGAGTCGGTTCCCCTGCATATCCATTCGGAAACAGAGAAGGCATATTTTGGGGCCCCACAGGACCCACTGAGGGGTCAGGTGCTTTGTGGGCAAGACGGTTTTGAGTTCCACACTGGAGGAACTAGTTGTTCTGTCCCATTTGATTTTCCTTAGAGCTCTCAGCAGTGCAGAAACCACTGGGGATGCAGACATTAATTGACCTGACAGTGCATTAGAAAGGTGTTCTGGCTCTGATGTCCCTTGAGCAAAATTCGACACATCTTGCTTGTGCTGCCAACTGAGGGGTTCATGGCTAAACACCCCCATTTCTGAAAAATGAACAGAATAATCAAACTTCAGAGCTGCCATTCACGATCTGTGGAGAAAATGCTTGTGGAGATTTCCAGCTGGTATTCTCCGTGGGCAGCATGTGCACCACTGATAGAGTGCTCTTACACTGCATACGCTGTTATCAAAGCATTGGCTTTGGTATAAAACTAAGGAGACTGTTTTTTGCTTTTGCTTTTTGCTGGTGAGGGACAATGACTCTTGGGGAATTTCTCCTTGTGCTTTCTTTCATATGTCCAACCAAATGGGTTCTCTGCCCTAGTAGCAATCTATGCATTGACTGCTGTTTTCACTGGCATGGGAAGGAAGAAGGGAGTTCCTATACAAACCTCTAACTACTTCTAACTACAAGATAGTCAGGGGGTTGGAGCACATGACATACGAGGAGAGGAGAGCTGCGTTGTTCAGAATAAAGAAGAGAAAGCAAAGAGGGGATCTTATTGCTGCCTTCAACAGCCTAATGGGAGGTTACAAAGAAGATGGAGCCAGACTCTTGAAGGTCCACAGCCTAAGAATGAGAGACAGTGGACACAAGCAGTATGGGAAAATCCAATTAGATGTTAGGAAAATTTTTTGCACAATGAAAGTGACTGAATATCAGAACAGACTGTTGAGACAGTTTGTGGTATCTCCATCTTTGGAGATATTCAAAACTTGACCGAGGCAAGGCCCTGAGCGACCTGTTCTAACTTGGAAGATAGACCTGTCTTTGAAGCTGTCCCTGCTTTGAACCGAATGGGGATATGAAGGGGAGGTGGGGGGTGGACCAGACGACCTTCAGAAGTTCCTTCTAATCTAAATTGTTCTATGAGTATGCAATTCTGCTTTCCATCCACTGTGAGTTATTTAGATCTTTTAAAGAACAGAGACTGGCATCTCTGGCCTGTGTCTGGATGATGTAAATATCCTCAGGCATGCCTGCAAACAATAAAGGTCAATTCTCATGTTGTGTGTGATGTTATATGACCCAGAAGAAACAAAAAAGAGGCTGGTGACATTTAAGGATTTGATCAAAGTCTCTGTAGAGGTTAATATATGCATAGTGTCCAAGGATTAAGCTTTGCTCCAATGCCTTTTAGAGTTTTACACGCTTTTCATTTACTGTAAAGGAAAGTTTGAAAGAGTTTGTTTACTGATTGCTAATGCTCCTTATATGGACCCTTTTAAATGCTAAAACAATTCCAAGTCTTGTGAAATACAGGTGGCCCACAAGCACCAGCAGACACAAGTGCAGATGTCTACACAAATAATACGAAAAGCATTTATATCTATCTGAAAACGTGCATCTTTGAGGTCAAGAGCTCCGAACCAAACTCCCTGACCTAGCAGAAGAATTACTTAGTGACCAATCTGAATCTCAAATAGTGAATCAAAGTACTTGGTGTCTGAAGTGTAAAATGGCCTCCACTCCTCTTTCTTCCTGAGAGAAGGAAATTGGACAGGATGGGTAATGGGGACAGATGAGAAGGATATAGTTCATATATTCAAGGATATAAGTTTATACCCTTTTAGAGAAAAGACCACACTCTCCATGTAAGAAACCTAAAAAGGGCACAGGAAAATTAAAGGAATAGATATACTTGATATTGTTTGCTAGAATTTGATGCAAGCATACTTACTATGGAGTGAAAATGCAAGGAATGAAAGCTGTATCTCAGAAATTTTTTGACAATTTTTTCTGACAAAATTCTGGAGGGATTCTGACAAAAAGGAGGTCCAATACACAATTTTGCAATGCCAGAAGAGCTGGATAACCATTAAAGACCGTCTGTCTCTTGCATTTCCTGACATTTTCATGTTAATCCATGAGAGTCAAAGGGAAATCATGGAGTGAAGAGTTTTCTGTCACCAGCATGATCATATGCTACCTGACTTAATTTTTCTCATAGGCATAGAATACTCCTAAAAACGAAGCATAGTTTTTAACATGTAGTAAGAACTGTCTGACTTCTCTCTGAAAAGATTTGCTGTTGGCAAGGGCATATCTTTGTTGTCACCTACACTTCTGATGATGTCTGAATACAGTAGCCAGGAAGATGCTGTCACTGTTATGTAGTCTACATAGGTGACAAATTACTGTTGAAGACATTCAAAGCTATTTGGCATGAAGATGTTCCAACAGCTTTCTATTGTGATTGTGATGATTTTGTTCACTGATGTCCTCAGGCTGTTATCACTGAACTCTCTTAATTTGTCATACTTAATGAATTTACATTTGGCCATGAGCAATTGGTAATTTGAAATAGAGACTTCAAAATGCACTAACAAGTCATATTTGTTTCCAAAGCAGTCCAATTACTTGATTTCTTTCTAGAAGATTATTATGTTTGAGTGGTACTGATACTTCCTATATCTGTATGTAGCCACTGTGCTGATAAAAAATATGGTACGGAAGGAGTGTGTAGAGGCTTTAGGTCCTTGCATGGAGTTATATCATGTCTTAGTTTTCTTTGATATGGGAATAATAATGCTATAATAATCATCCTCTTGTCTTTTGCCCCCCTAGAAATTAAATCTGAAAAGAAAAAATATAATCTAACAACTTACTCTCTATTTTTCAACTAGATCCATGAATGAAATGAATTTCATGTGTGTGGGTAATGCCTTCTGGAGAATTATACCACCCAGGTGCTTTATAAACATGAAAAGCTGACAATTTTCTACTCTCTGTGCAAGCTATTTTTTGGAAGCCTTGGAAGAGTGAAGAGGCTGGGTGGCAGCACTTCTTGCAGGGGTGAGAGCGAGCTCCCTGAGAGCTGTTAGTGGGTCTGTAGGCTTCTGACTAGACTAGGCAAGTTGTGCTAATGCTTTAGCCGCAATTGAGGTATTTAGGGGCAGAAACAGAACAGCAGTCCATGTGTTTAGAAAAATATTGGTAGCCAAACCAAGCCAAATGCACCTTAATATCTGCCATATCCTGCATTAATCGGTAGGATGAGACAGTCATTGTTAGACGGGTTCAGAGTTTGTAGCTATTTTGTTTTTGTTAAGAAGGGCAAAGGAAATTTCTCTTTTGTTGTGAAGCTTATACGAAAATCCTGTTGCTAATGATCCCATTCTAAGAGAACTGAAGCCCTGTGGGGGAGTTTCTGGGTAGAGATAGCTCAGCAGGGCGGTGGTTGTGGCCAGCAGATTGTACAGCAAACACAGCTGGTAGCAGCAGCTATAAAAAATAATTCCAGCCCAAATCTGCAATATTTATTCTTCTGTGATGTATCCGAGACTGTCTAGATGTGTAAGAAGAGTGTTGGGACAAGGTGGGGGGTAAAGAACTGGAAAAAAATCTGTCTGGTAGAAGAAGTCTGTGTGTCGAAGCAGAGGCCTCAGTGCCACGGGTCCTGAGGAGCGGCTCAGGCAGGAGCCTCCAGAAAGCCTCCACTCTCCCTGCGTGGGGGCGGTCGGACCGCAGCTGCATAGGAGTCCTCCTGCCTCTTCTGAAACCTGCTGCCAACTGGATCGGGAAGGAGTGACTTTGCCCTAGTCACCTGTGCGTGTTACCAACCTGATGGATCTTCATATGTTGCCTGGTGTTTTTCACAACATAGTCATTAAGCATTGTTTGGTTCTGATGATAAATCCTTGAAAATAAGAGCACAGAGTGTCTCTCAGGTTTACAAGGATAAAGATTTGTAAGCCATTCCCTTCCTCCTAAAGCAGTAATAGTGCAACTTTTTTGTCAGCTGGTGACAAATTTATTTTTAAAAAGCACTGGGGCTCATTACTGCTGGGGACAGCCCAAATACCTGTCAACAGCAAACGTGGCATAAGTGTCAGTGGTTGCCATCACTACCCTAAATTGTTCAAATGCAGAGCTTACTAAATGCTGTCTTACTACTTGCAGAAGAAATTCTTAATTACACTCCTTTAGCCCTCATTTTCTTTTCAGAGAGTAGAGTTATGACGACCTTCTCTTCTTGGATGGGCGCTGTATAAGCCCGAGTCTTCATTCATATTTAGCTGAAAGGATTTTCATCTAGTACTGTGCAACAAATCAAAAACCTGCAGCAACCTGCTGATATTTTATAGTCAATCTAGCAAGACTCTGCAGTTTTCATACTGAGTAGTAATATATGACCTAGACAAGACCCAGACAAGGGCTTGTGAGAAAGACCGTGCAGCTTTAAACTGATTGCTTTGAATGTAGGAAAGAAATACGGGTAATCACTGGCATCCTCTGACCCAGGGTAGTCTTCCGAGAGATAAGTATACAGCAGGAGACAAAGAACATCTGGGAGTTGGCAGGTTTTGCAGCTAGGTCATACCACTTGAAGCTGAGATTTAAGCTGATGTATATTTAAATAAAACTTTTGAACATTGTCTTGAGTGGAGATGAGGGGGATGACTTGTTCTCCCTCCTGGGACAAGGAATTTTAAGCGTTGCCAGAAGAGAAGTGTCTGAAGGCAGTGTCTACCTTTCAGGCTCCAAATAACCTAAATAGCTTCAAAAGTAAAGCTTAAAAATCAAAAGAAGGCTTTGGATAGTTCCAAGGTGCAGTTACAGCATGCAGTAACTGGGAGAAATTTACCTCATTGCCCAGACTGTTTGAGTCCTTACACAGAGGAAAGCTAACTCCTTACACAGAGGAAAGCTGACTTTGCATGGGGTATGTGTGACAGGAGGCGTCTGATGGCCAAAATAACCCATGAGATACAGTACAACCGCCCTGCAGAGCTGTATGTCCTGCACTTACATCCCTTCTGCTGCTAATGGGTGAATGGAAAGTGGGTCCTGGGCCTGGAGTTGGGGTGTGAGGGAGAATAATCTTCAGCAAGATACTAATCTATCTTCTATTGTTTAGTACTGCCATTCAGAAAAAATTCAAGGTCTGGTTAAAAAGAGGCATAGTCACCCTAGAAGGAAATTTTACAGGCATCTGGATGAGAATTGCGTGGCTGCCTTGCTGTTTCCAGTGTAACATTACAAACTGTGATATCTGCCTGGCCCCAGAGGGTGCGTGAGAGGGCTGGACTGAGGTGCCATGATTGCAGTACACAAATAGGAAAGAAAGTCAGGTGTGTCTCAAAGGCTACCCTAAAATCCTGTCCGTGAAAGGTGGAGCCACCTAAACCTAGCCAACTACAAATGTGGGCACAGTGGGTATGTCCCCACTCTGCAAGGCAGTGCTTGAACCCTTATTAGTATATTTTTACATACTGAGGTGTGTGGTCAATGTGGCAAGGTGGCACTTGTATTTGGCGCAGAAACAGTGAGCCCTGATGTATATTTCTGCCCTCAGAAGGCAGCTTGGCTCCAAAAATAACGTAGGCTTGGATATACTGCAGTGCTTAAATTTTCTGTTACCTGTCAATGCACTTTCACCACCTACTCAGCACCCATACTTTAAATCATACTTCTGAGCTTCTTTGGCTTCCTAGGCCAATCCATTTGCCTCCAGTTTTTGGACTCAACACTGGGATCCTGCTGCTTGAAAGTTTGGTGGTGGGCGACATAACTTGCAAGTACCGGAGTTCCCTATTGGAACCAGCCCTTGGTGACCACAGAGCAGATGACTTTTTCGGATGGCATCTAATTTCCCTGCACTTAGTTGATATTCCGATATGCCCACAAAGCTGTAGGTGGTTTGTATAAAATTAGGCCATAAATACAGCATGAAAAACATCTCTTTAACAGTGACATCATAAAGCTCTGTGGTTATTGCTTCTCAGTGGTTTCAAAATCAAATTTGCTTTCTATATAAATAAAATGGTGTGAGATTTTTACCTAATTAGCAGCCCTCCCTTGAAATATGAAAGTCAAGCACTTTATTTCTAGCTGGGGATTATTTCCAGCTCTGAATGAATTGCATTACAGGCACAATAACGAAACAACTGAGCTGGCTCAAAATGGAACTGGGGGAGTCAGGAGATGGCATGGGGAGGCCTGCACACAGCATGTTGATGAAACTTTACATATCTGTCCCATTGGTTCCAACTGGTGCAATAAGCCAACTAACTGAGTTCCCCCGTGAGCGAGACAGCCGGAAGACGATTAGCTGTCTGCAGATGTATTACAGATCACCTGAGACAACTTGGGTGAACTGGGAAGAGCAAGTGTGGATGCTATCAAATATTATATCAGCATAAAAATTGAAAGAGTGCGACTCCCCCACTCTGCGATGTGGCAGGTGGCCATTCCAGTGTGTTATAAGATCTTAAGAATTTCCTGCATGCCTAACTTGCAATTATAGCCCCAAATAATATTTCCATCTATGCCTGAAAAGGCAAACACAACCTCTTCACTCCAATAAAACTTTGCCACATACCTTTGTCAGTTCAGGACTGGATTACTGTAATGCACTCTATCTGGAGTGACCTACTGAATTCACTTGGAAAATGGAGTAAGCATGGAGTATAGCTACTGCTTCATTGCTTACTAAGCTATACGCTATGCCAAGAACACATTACACATTGCTTTAGGATCTGCTGTACTAATATATAAGGAGTGAACTTTTTATCAAAATCTATTTCAAGTTTTGTCCATTCTGCTGGAAAGAATATTCCCTGTTAACTCCTTATCTTCTGAATTCACAGCCCTGGATTTGTGGATGTTGCAGACAGACAGAACACAGTCTTAACCTCTTGCAAAAGGACTATCACCCATTGCCTCTGAATTTTACTAAAGATGGAAAATGACCAGAAAATGACAGAGGGAGAATCCACTATTCCCTGCTGGAGTCTGCTCATGTGGTTTGTCATCCTCACTGTTAAACTAAATGCCTTATTTCAAAGGTACATTTTTCTAACTTCACCATCCAACCATAGGCGCTTATTATTTCGTGTTTAGATTAAGTTTTTTAGTACTTGGACTTTTTCCATTTGGAGGCACATACACACAACCACTGAGTCACTTCTTGATCTTTTCTGATAACATAAGGGGAGAAGGGGAGAAGTTTTAAGTCTTTTGTTGTAAGGGATTTTTCTAGCTTTTATATAGGGTTCATACTGTTCTGACTTTTCACCATCCTTGTTAAAGTCTGCATTTAAAAAATACATGCCCCTTTCTAGAAATGATCTCAAGAGTTTGGCCCTGATGCCAAGTGGCAGAAACTCCCTGCATCTGTTCTACACAGCACTTGGCCAAGGGTCTCCCATTGCCCATGTGTTACACGCCCTGAGGTGTGTCAGGTATCTGGGCAAAGTGTTCTGAGGGTGATATTGGGATAGCAGATGCTAAGATAGTGTTGGAGGAATATGCTGGATTGAGAAGATCAAAAGTGGGTTGACTTTGTGCCCCTGCTGCTGGCTTTTGGGAATGGTTCCTGATGTCCTTCAAACTGTGTCCATGTCTTGGAGGGTATTTATTGGTGTGGGTCAAAACTGTGACGGGGAATGAATTAACACGTAAGCAGTGTGGGCGATCAATGATCCAGCCCTTGATCACAATCTAGCCCTTTCTTATTCAGTGATGTAGTAAGTCCATACTCAGTTCCATATTCAGGCAACAACATAAATCCTTAGTACTCCTCACCATTGCATGTGTGATGGCCAGGCTTTTTCTGCCACAGCAACTGGAAGTCTCTGCCTTGCCTTTTCCTGATATCTCCTCAGTTCTCTTAAGTTTTTCCTTTGCAGGATAGTCTCACATTTTTTAGGTCTGGCAGGTAGTCATTGTTGCCAGATACATGACCTTGTATCTGGCTCTATCAAAACATGTTCTATCTAAATGGACTAAAATCATAAGAGACTTAGATCACTCTCTTGGGCTGTCCTATTCTAGAAAATATTTATTATGTGACCAATCTGTGCTACCTGCAAAACTCAGTTCTACCAATAAAACCACTGAATGCTGCAAGACCTACCACTGGTATGAACAGAGTCCCACAGGAAGATATGGTTATGTAGAGGACCACAGCTGTGTGGAAACATAACATTTTGATGGTGACTCCTACTTGCTGAGGTGAGTCAGCCAGCTAGTAAGGCTAGATACTTCTTTTGGAAATTAAAGAACAGGAAGTGCCGATATATCTTTAAAAATCTGTCTCCATTCTTTATGTTTTTAATATAGGTTTTCTCCATGTTTTATAGAGGAAGATTTTAAAGCAGAATACTGAATATTGTCACTTCAAATAACATGGATGTGTTACTAAGCTATGGTACTAAACTAACTGATTACCTCTGTGAAAAACAATAGCAGGCAGAGATGTTCTGTGTTGTCACCTGCAAACTATTGCCTTCATGGCATCATTCTTGTGGGTTTTTTGTAGTGACTTGCACAAGATTTTTGCATTTTCTATACAGTTGTCCTTGAACCATAAGTTCTGTATAGGGATTCTGACTATGGAAGTAACTCTATTGCTTAAATAGCATCACATGGCTGTACTTCTTTTTTAGAAATGACTTCTAGTGGTGCAGTAATTTCTAGTATACATTTTAATGTCAAATCAGCCTCTGTCTATAACTATTTTGGGTTGCTTCATTTCATATGCTTACTGTTGTAATTTTAGTTTCCTGCCCATGTCAATGCTCTTTTGATTTACATAATTGAGAAATAGTTTCATTTTCTTTTTTATTTTAGCAGTCAAAACTCTTAGCTGTCTGCCTTAGCTTGGGAGAAAATTCTGTAAGATTTTCACAAGCTCCCAGTACCTTTACTTTTCTCACTATCTGATGACCTATTATATGCTCTCCAGTACCTTGATATAACTGGGCTAAATCACCAGTGTCACTATTTTTCTAGTGACTCCTACACTATTCACACTAGAGGATGATTGCTGCTTTCTCCCCATTCCACTGCGTCTATGAACTAAGATCCCTGATGCTGCCTTCATCTACAGGTGATTGTTTTGTTGGGTTTTTTGCTTGCTTGTTTGGTCTTTTATTTAAGAAGAAGAAACACGGGACAGAAAAAGCATCATTGAAGCATGAGGGATCCCACAGCACACTTCTCCTCACCTACATTCTGTGGCCTAAGCTATCAGTTTTCTCTTCAATAACTTAAGAGTAACAGTAACACTGCTGGACCCACTGGAAATTGATCGTCCATACAGCTAAACTGTGAGATCAGTCCCTGGAACAGTTTTGGCATGGGCCAGCTCTCCAGACCAATCTTTTGGCATGGTTCAGAAATTATTATAGGCCAGGCACCATGCTCAAAACCAGTTTTCATGAGGCCACCAAGCTTGGGAAGATAAGAGGTTTAGCACCATGGTTACTCCAAGTTCTGAGCTCATTACATTTCTAGAGGGCTCTTCCTGAGTCAGCAACTCTGTGATCCTATCTCAGACTATGGAAAGAGCCATCCTGTTGGTGATGCCCACAGCATGGCAAGTGGAGGCAGCTGGCTGCAGCACCAGCGAAGAGTCCCAACCGTGATTAAGATAGCAACATAACCACAGCCATACTACCTCTAAAGGCACTGTTTAGAGGACTAAGGCATTTAAACAACCGATACTTGTTGTTGTATGCTGCTGCTGTTCACTACAAGCAGTATTCATTTACCTGTCCAGTCACTTGAAAAGTAAAAATTTAGGCTAGCCTAGTTGTCTGGACTCCCACTGTAGTAATTTCTAGAGGCCAGTTCAACCTCTCCTGAGAAAGTACATGGACTGGATGGCCATGGGATTACCTTTGCTGACTTTATAGGGAGCCTAAATGCCCAGCTTGGGCTCATTTATGTTTTAGGCTGCTGAAGTTATGAGAATTCATTTGTAATTTATACATCAAACTGGACACACCAAAACCAGGCCCTGGACAATACAGATTTGGGTGCAGAACTGCCCGCTAATAGACAACCTCAACAGCATGAAATATGTCCCTCTAGGAGAGACAAAAGCTATAAATGAGAAAGAATTGACACAGAAAGGCCTGTGCTATTTGGAGAGGAATGAACGGGGAAGAGGATAGACAAGGGGCGCAGCTACGTCATGGCAGTCAGAGATCCTGGAGATAACCTCAGCCAAGCTTGTTACGGACCTGGGGGGTGGTTGGCAGTGCCATGTCAATTGAACCAATTAGTCCTGTGGAGAGTCAGGTCAAGAGGTGCAGAATGGTGCTAAAATATCTTTATTGCCTCTAGGACCTAAGCTGGCAGCTTCCCAGGGTGCGGCGCAGCGCGGGGTGCCAGAGGTACACCAGCTCACTCAGAGCTGGCTTTTTAGCCTGTGTTACTGCAGAGCACAGAGCTGACCCATGACATATTTTTAATTGTAAAGTTCAAAACTGGAGGGAAAATAGCAGCAATATCTCCTTGAGGGATCAGAAACCATTAAAGACTTTGCATAAGGAGAGGGAAAAAAAAAGAGACCTGAAAGAGATGGCAACTTGCCACTAGGTTACTCGTGAGCAGTAATAACAAGTAGACCCACAGGGATAAAACAGCGGCCACAGGATGAAGTCTTGTCCTAGAAAGACTCTGCTTTCCTCAGATGAAAGCCTCAGGGGTCTGCCCCTCTTCTACACCGTGCAGCATAGGCATATTTCCATTTCAGTAAGGTATCATGGAAATGAACTGGAAATTAGCCAGTCTCATTCTTTCTTCTCAGCTCTCCCCGTTTCACAGTATAATGAACTGTGCAAACTCCCGAGGCAGGCAACTCTTCTGCTTGTTGTTTTTTGCTCCCTGGCAGTTATAAGCCTCTTGATTAGCTGGTGGCCACAGGGCCACCACGGTTCCCGGAGGGCAGCTCCCCCAGCCACCATTTGGGAACACGCACACTGAAGGATGATGTCTGCCTTGCCTTCAGAAATCAGGATCATCCTGGTGTGTCGAGACAAAAGCTCCTGATGCAATTTTTATGAGTGACTATGAATCCTGGGGTTTGAGCTCGGAGCCCATGAGTGCAGGGTGGTGTGGCTGAATACTGACAATGAGATGATGCATAGCTTTGGCCTTAAGTGAGATTTATGGCTAGGGCTGTTCATGATGCAAAGCGTTTATCACTGTCAAAAGGAAGAGAGAAAACAGGCTCTCTCCAATTTAAACAGTTAATTGTAGAGGTTGTTCTCTGTTGAACGGAGGTACAGATATGGGATGTTCAAAATTTTCTTTCCTGGGTGCTCAAAA
This sequence comes from Calonectris borealis, assembly GCF_964195595.1. Classification (NCBI taxonomy): domain Eukaryota; kingdom Metazoa; phylum Chordata; class Aves; order Procellariiformes; family Procellariidae; genus Calonectris; species Calonectris borealis. Next base: position 163,029,610 of record NC_134312.1, read on the forward strand.
CATCTCTGTTTAGACTGTGAAGTTTACAGTCTGAAAAACTCAGCTATATGTATATGTGATATACCTGTATGATACAAATATACAAATATATCTATACTTTTATGTAATGAAAACATTCAGATAAAGACATCCCAGATGCTCCAAATGCTTGTGGTTTAACATAACATCTTGCATAAAAATAATGCTCCAGCATAGCTGTGGTGCATCACAAATAAAGAGCTTGTATTAATCCCTCAACAGTGATCTCCCAGACAACATATTTCAGTTTTTATTAGTATAGGTAAATATCAACTTAATTTTGCATGAGGGGACACATTAAATATGCTTTTTCTTTGGAAAAAAGTCCAAGAGATAACAGACTTTTTACCTGCAATGAATGCTGTTGACCCATACTAGTTCACTTTTTGATCAGTTCAAGTTTAATTTAATGGGAAAATTCCTCAATTTTTAGATAATGGTTTTGAATGAAAATGCATTTGAGCCAGTTTGAATGTAAATCACAAGCCATGTGTGGGACAACCAGGGGATCAGGCCCAGCCAGCACAGGTTCATGGAAGGAAGGTCCTCTTGACCAACCTGATCTCCTTCTAGGACAAGGTGACGCACCGAGTGGATGAGGGAAAGGCTGTGGATGTGGTCTACCTGGACTTCAGTAAAGCCTTTGACACTGTCTCCCATGGCATTCTCCTAGAGAAACTGGTGGCTCATGGCTTAGACAGGTGCACTCTTCGCTGGGTAAAAACTGGCTCGATGGCCGAGCCCAGAGAGTTGTGGTGAATGGACTTAACTCCAGTTGGTGGCCAGTCACGAGCGGTGTTACCCAGGGCTCAGTTTTGGGGCTGGTCCTGCTCAATATCTTTATCAATGATCTGGATGAGGGGATCAAGTGCTCCCTCAGTAAGTTTGCAGACAACACCAAGTTGGGCGGGAGTGTTGATCTGCTGGAGGGTAGGAAGGCTCTGCAGAGGGACCTGGACAGACTGGATCAATGGGCTGAGGCCAACTGTATGAGGTTCAACAAGGCCAAGTTCCGGGTGCTGCACTTGGGTCACAACAACCCCATGCAACGCTACAGGCTTGGCGAAGAGTGGCTGGAAAGTTGCCCAGAGGAAAAGGACCTGGGGGTGCTGGTTGACAGCCGGCTGAACATGAGCCGGCAGTGTTCTCAGGTGGCCAAGAAGGCCAACGGCATCCTGGCCTGTATCAGAAATAGTGTGGCCAGCAGGAGTAGGGAGGTGATCGTGCCCCTGTCCTCAGCACTGGTGAGGCCGCACCTCAAATCCTGTGTTCAGTTTTGGGCCCTTCACTACAAGGACATTGGGGTGCTGGAGCGTGTCCAGAGAAGGGCAACGAAGCTGGTGAAGGGTCTGGAGAACAAGTCTTATGAGGAGCGGCTGAGGGAACTGGGGTTGTTTAGCCTGGAGAAGAGGAGGCTGAGGGGAGACCTCATCGTGCTCTACAACTACCTGAAAGGAGGTTGTAGCGAGGTGGGGGTTGGTCTCTTCTCCCAATAACTAGCGATAGGACGAGAGGAAATGGCCTCAAGTTGCGCCAAGGGAGGTTTAGATTGGACATTAGGAGAAATTTCTTTACTGTAAGAGTGGTCAGGCCTTGGAACAGGCTGCCCAGGGAAGTGGTTGAGTCACCAACCCTGGAAGTATTTAAAAGACTTGTAGATGAGGCGCTTAGGGACATGGTGTAGTGGGTATGGTGGTGTTGAGTTGATGGTTGGACTGGATGATCTTAGAGGTCTTTTCCAACCTTAATGATTCTTTGATTCTATGATTCTTTTATTCTATGATTCTTTTTAAATAATTTGTGTGTGAGAAAATGTACATGTATGATAAAATGAAGTACTCACAGCTTTCCGATCCTCTGTAGAGGAATGAGTACAGAGGGATTTAATCTTAGTACTACTCCTTTCACCTTGACACATCACTTATGCCATCTCTGTAACAACAACCAGGAAATCTAGATAAAGTCCTACTAACAAGGAAACACTAGCACTACTTTTCTTACATTCTATGACAGGTGGTATAGAAAAGAAATGTTTTCATTTAAAATATGATTTGCACCAGTTTTCTTTCACACAAATCAGCTAAGGTCCATAAGGGAGAAACAACTTGGATTTTATTTTAACCAGATTCATAATCCATGAATAAATTACTGCCTTGTAACAGTGTAAGAAATCAATCTAATTCTGTGTCAACCTGCTGCTCACACACAGAGAGCTCCCTGTGCAAACACACCCCAGTGAAGCTGAAGGCTACTTGCAGCGTGAAAGCCAGAAGTGCCCTGGGCTGGCAGCTGAGCACCCTCGTGCTTCAGAGAAACACTAATAAGAAAATGTTGTTGAATTTCTCGAGGTCTGTGGTGAATAACAGCACACAGTGCTTCTTTTCTTGGGGGAATATGACAGGATTCAGAGTTGCCTGGCCCCAGCAGAGAGATAATTGCTGTAATTCATTAGAGAGGCTCATTTCCATTTTTCATTACTGGAGCAAAACTTTATCAACTGTGCTGAAGGGAATGGGAGCTTTTGTTTCCTGAGGCAGCATATATAATCATTTCAATTCAAACAACCAGTTGAACCAGCCTATACTGGTCATTACATTTCCTGTCTTCTTCCTGTCATTTTGTAGTTTAATTTCTTCATCAACTTGATCCTAGTTTTACATGCTCTTTCAATTTCTCTGTCTTGAGGCATACAGCAGGTAAACTCATTGGCGGTGATCAGTTAGCACAGTTTCTACAGGCTCCTTTTTAGAATAGCCATCTAACATTGATCCTACATAATTTATTTTTCAGCCGTGCAAAGAGAATACTTTCACACTGGGAATGACTTCAAACTATGTCCTATTTTAAGATAAGCTCATTTATTTTCCCCATGCCCTTGCCACATTTGCTGATCAAAAGCACTTACATCTAAACAAATTTTGTTTCTTACAGATGCTTTGCCTGTCTTATTTTATCCTACAGTAGAACTGCTCGTGAAGCTGAATTTATAACTCAGCTACTGTATGCATAGCTACGGCCTGTGATGGAAAAAGCAAAGGGTTAGAACTCCACTGCAGGTTCAAGAGGAAGGCAAAGCTGTGTCAAAAGAGTTACAAAAAGAAAAAAAGAAAGAAAGGAGACTACAGGTTACATCATTAAAATCCAGGAGAACTTTACCATTGTGACTATAACTTCTTTAAGATTTGGCTTACAATATGCAAGCAGACAAGCCAAAAGCTGTTATTCAAACAGCAGAAATAGAGAACTGGAAAGGTGCAAGGTACCACAGCAATCAGTAGACTGCTCTCAGAGCAATCCTTCGGCAAGTTTGTCTCTAGCTGGGAGTGACATTCTCCAGGACTCTTGGCTGAACCATGCAGACTTACAGACGTGTTCCAGCTTCTGCAGTGTTATGCATCAAAGCAAGGAGATACCCAGCTATGATTTTTTTTTTTTAAAGCTGCACTTCAGAATGCAGTTCAGAATCAGCCCAAACTGGCGTACTTCAATTTTCTGAACATTTGAAATCTGTAAAATACAGCTGCAATTCGACCTGAGATCGCAGACTAGGTCAGAAGCTTACTGTACTTCAGTTATTTGCTTATTTGTGTTTCTAGTCCTGACCAAAAACAGATAAAGAAGAAACATACAAGAAAAATCTGCCTTATTCATATCTCCTGCCTGCTTTTCAAAGGAAATATGATTTGATGGACAACGGCTGGTATGGTCAGGATCTGAATTAATTTCTGACTCAAGTTCTTGGTGCAAAAGCGATGTGTTTATACAGTTCTTAGATTAATAGATCCTTCATCTTGTCAGGAACCCTAAAAAGGATTGTATCCATAAAAATAAGTAAGAAAAAGGTCCCATTATTTTTTCAACACACAAATGTTTGAATTCAATAAAGTGTGGGAGAAAAGGTAGAGTCACTTTTCATTTTATCTGAACTGGCTTACCCCTCCTCCTTTTATGTTGACATGCTTCTTGGGTTCAATTATTTTCAGAAGATATAACTTGCCTCACATTTTCCCACAGATGGCTTCCAGCCCTTTAAGAAATGTACTATGCAAGCCAAATCTCTGCGATGTTTACACTTCCTTTCAAGGTGGTTTTAGCAACTTTATCTCATTTTATTTTCCTACTTAGGAAAACTTGGCAAAATATCAAAAGAAAAATGTGCAGATGAGTGCTCTTCATGGAAACTAGATGGATGCTTAGTACCTTCCCAAACCAGGCTCACCTTGGGCTTTCTGATTAGCTTCTTGAAATTCAAATTCATTTGATGCCCGTGGATCCTTTCAGGATTAGTACCTCTTCTGACAAAAAGCAAAGTTAGCTCAAGCTGTCTGGTATGATGCACCCCAAAGGCTAAAAGCTGGTGATCGTGTTGGTGAAAAGCACCTCTTGGTTTTCCTTCTGTATTCATAAGTGGGCTACCCAATGCTCATGAGTTTGGCCTCCCTCCCCTGAATTTGCAGTGCAGAGTAGCAGCTTACTCCCGTGGCGGCAGCCAGCATGGCGTGCTTTGCACTCGGAGCTGTAGGAAATATTTACCAGGCTGCAGTGCTATGCTGCCGTCCCTTATCATATAGGCCAGCAGGCGCAGGGCACTAGGCACCTTCTTGCACTGGCTGTATCGTCATGGCCTTTCACACCCAAAGCCTACAGGTGTACATATAGGAAAAAGTAAAAACTTTACTGCTTGCCCTCCTTGGCTGCTGGGGATAGAAGGAGACAAGAACACCCTCTGTGTTCCCAAGCAAAGACCTCAAGAGCTTTGATGTTCCCTGAACCTGCACGTAAGCATACAGCCAATTCCCAGAACTGAAATTCCTGGCTACCTCGAACCTCGCTGCCTGCATATTCACAACATGGGGAAATCTGTCCCGGCCTCGCTGTACTGTTCCCCTTCTCCCTGTGCTCCAGGGCATCCTCGGTGGAAAATCCAGCACCTTTTTCTGCATCACTTTCTTGGTGGCTGTCATACTCCATTGTCGTGGTTTAACCCCAGCCAAGTAAATAAACCCTACACAGCCCCTCCGGTGGGATGGGGGAGAGAATCGGGAGGGCACAAGTAGGAAAACTCCCGAGTTGAGATAAAAACAGTTTAATAATTGAAATAAAATGAAGTAGAACAGGAAGAATAACAATGAGAACATCAATAATAACAGAATATACAAAGCAGACGATGCGCCATGCAACTGCTCACTGACTGCCGACCGCGTGTCACAAACGGGGGCGAGCCCCCCCCCCCCACCTGGTTTTTATACTGAGCATGATGTCACATTGTACAGAATATCCCATTGGCCAGTTGGGTCCACCACCCCAGCTGTGTTCTCCCTCCCCGGTGCAAGCACCACCCAGCATCAGCCAAAGCATCAATGGGCCATCAACGCTCCTTTCACACCGAACCCAAAACACAGCACACCCCCCAAGCTACTGGGAAGAAAGTTAAGTCTGTTTCAGCTGGAACCAGGACATCCAAGAAACAAGTTTTTTGCTAGTCTAACATGGATCCCCACATTGGCCCATGAAAATCATGTTGCCTTTCTCCTTCACAAACCACCACCCAGCCATAGACAGGTATGGTAAAACAAAGTGAGTGTAGGTTCCTGGAGGCTATAAATGATGACGTATGAAAGAGAATTAGGACAATTCAATTTTCCTATGCAGGGCTGACCCCCCTAAGACTAAGTAGAGAAGAAAAAGTGCTTTGACTAAGCAAATACGATATGGTAGTCACATAAGCAATAGAGTAAACCATATGGAATATCAGAATCTTATTTAAATAAACATACTTTCTAAACCAGAAAAAACATTTAAATATTCACAATAAAAATTTAAAATACTCCTTGCTCTGCCTCATCTCCTCATTTTCCTCTGTAATTCCTTTATACCAATGTATTACGCCTATGATTTCCATCTGACAGACCCTTTCCCTATTTACCTCTAGATGAACTTCGATCTGACTTTTAACAGCTGCCTAAAGATCCATAGTTGGGATTCTTTGCTCCATCTGGTTTCTGATAACAGGCAAAGCTTGATTAACTTATCCTGATAAGTTACTATGGCAACTTCCACTAGTGCAGCGAGAGTGAAGCATTCACAGATATGTTCTTATCAGTGCACATTTCCCTTGACTACGCAATTTAATCCATTAAAATTAAATGGTGAATTGTACAAAGGAAGGCTGAGCCTTGGACTCCTTGCTGGAAGTTTGTCATTAGCCTGGATTATAGTGTGAGTATTGCTTTCTTTGTTAGCAAACACTTCAGCAAGCCAACAGCTAGTGGAGTAAGGTCTCAAAACCAGGTAACATTACATTCAGAAGTGCAATAAATCCTAAAGAGAACCTTAGTGTTGTTAATCCTGTTATTTGGCACTATTAATAACACATTCCTGACTGGTGTAGAGCATGGCTACCTGAACAAGTGCAAAGCAAATTTGGATTTTCTAAGCGTCAGACACTCCGGTGCTTCAAATGGGGAAAAAATATGTAGGTGTGGGTCTAAACTCAGCTGTGTGGTCAACATGCAGCAGCTGAGCCCTTCATAGAATCATTAAGGTTGGAAAAGACCTCTAAGATCATCGAGTCCAACCATCAACTCAACACCACCATACCCACTACACCATGTCCCTAAGCGCCTCATCTACACGTCTTTTAAATACCTCCAGGGATGGTGACTCCACCACTTCCCTGGGCAGCCTGTTCCAAGGCCTGACCACTCTTTCAGTAAAGAAATTTCTCCTAATGTCCAATCTAAACCTCCCTTGGCGCAACTTGAGGCCATTTCCTCTCGTCCTATCAGTAGTTACTTGGCAGAAGAGACCAACACCCACCTCGCTACAACCTCCCTTCAGGTAGTTGTAGAGCGCGATGAGGTCTCCCCTCAGCCTCCTCTTCTCCAGGCTAAACAACCCCAGTTCCCTCAGCCGCCTCTCATAAGACTTGTTCTCCAGACCTTTCACCAGCTTCGTTGCCCTTCTCTGGACACGCTCCAGCACCTCCATGTCCTTCTTGTAGTGAGGGGCCCAAAACTGAACACAGAATTTGAGGTGCGGCCTCACCAGTGCTGAGGACAGGGGCACGATCACCTCCCTGCTCCTGCTGGCCACACTATTTCTGACACAGGCCAGGATGCCGTTGGCCTTCTTGGCCACCTGGGCACACTGCCGGCTCATGTTCAGCCGGCTGTCAATCAGCACCCCCAAATGAAAGCACCCCTTCCTGAAAGCCCAGTAAGTTCACTTGCATTTGCTGGAGAGCTTCTAGAGTGCGTGTAGCCATCTGTCAGGGTGCAAAGTTTGCTCGTGTCCTTAGCATCCACTGAGTACCAGCAGATTATGGCTCATATCCCGGAGTGAGAAGGCAGCCTTGGTCATTTGGTCCAGGAGGCCAAAGTTAAATCTTTAGGTGGTTATAAGACACAGAAATATCTTGGTCAGATCTTCTTTCTTACAATGATGTCCTTCTAATCTCTGTTTTCTCTCTGATAAAGTGAACGGCTGAGAGAGGCAAGAGAGTGTTTTAGCATGGGGATGAGTGGCCTTGAACTGATTATGGTGCCTTTGCCACAGGGAGACATTAAGGAACAAATGACATTGAAGAATATGTCCCTATATATCATTAACTATTTTCTAGATTTCTGAGAGTGTTTGCCAGCCGTGTTATTTCACATTTTAGCACAGAAATAAATCAGCATTACAACCTGGGAAATAGGAGTTTTTAAAAGTGCTTCCACAACTAGCTTGAGAATTCCAGGGGTTTTGTCCCAGGACATTACCAAGTCAATTTGCAGCTGGTCACACTTCTGAGTGAGCTGCTGCGTGTTTCACAGGCAGTGCTTTTCCTCCAATCAATACTTTTCCTATCTGTCTATATCCAGCTGATTTCATGATAAAAGAGATTTTTAAGGGACTCAGTTTTGCCACATTGATTTTTATTAAGCAAGGGATGACTTGATGAAAAGTGTGATGAAGCTGGGACTCTCTCTGCAGGCAGAGGGGAGCTGAGTTCATAATTTTCCATCTAACAACAAAGGTCTTTACCTGGGTGAACCCTAGCTGGCCTGGGAATAAGAAGCTGGGTGGGATTGAGACAGGACATTTAGCTGTCCTCTTTTCTTTTCCAACACTGTGGGCATTATAATCTGGGAGAGATGGGTTGCAGATAAAACCACCCATGGTTTTCCAGTCCCATCACTACTTGTGAAAGTGCCCTGTACCTCACGAAGAGGAGGGTATTCACAATCTCTGGGAGTCCTGTACCCTGGACAGCATTGCTTCTCTACTACTCTGCTCTTGGAGGTGTAATCTGAACTGAATTGCCCGAGCACAAGTGACAAGGGGAAGACTATGTCAACTTTCTCCTCTTTCTCTTGTGGGGCAAACAGGTTTACCAATTCAGACTTTGTTAACTGGGATATTATAAAGATCATTCTTTACAGAAACAGCTGATTGATTTTTCTGGATCACTTCGTTCCCATAATGCAAATGGATGGTTAGAAAATCGTACAGAGACAATGCGCAATGACTGCGAACCCTGCATCTTCTACTTCAGAAGAAAAGAACGCCTGAAAGAAAGATCTCATTAAGGTGTTCAAGAGAGGAACGTACTTTTAATGTGTTCAATGCCTAGCACAGGGTGACCCCTTGTTGCCAAAACAAATGAAGTAGAAATACCATCAAGGTGTATGATAATAGTTTCACAGTCTATCCAGGTTTGTAGACCGTGAGCTCCATAAGACAGTCTAAGAACAAAATTCATCTCACATGACACCAGCGTCCACGTCCGAGCTATGAACTCTTCTTCTGCAGTCAATGGTGAGAAACAGGAACTGAAGGGTGCAAGTGCATCTTAATCCAATAGAGATTTTTAAAGTAGCTCAGATCAACTGTACCCTGAAAATGCCTATTTCTCTCAGTAAAGGATACATTATTTGGCTAGCTGTAGGGTTAGATACCTCAATTTGGTCAACCGGATTCCATTTGAATGAATAACAGTTGAAAGGATTTTTGTGTACATATTATTTCTAAGATTATAAATGTTCTCTGATTTTTAAGCCCATTAACATTCAGTGTGAGATCATGGAAAAGGAAGTTTCTTTCAGGTTCATTTATTATGCAGTGAATTTTTTCCTATAAGTGATTGCTGCTTTTTTCAGCAGAAGAAATGCATTTCTCAAATTCCTGTTATTTCTGCATATATATCACACTTCTAATACATGAGCACTGAAGGTACGTTATATTAAAAAAGGCAATGCACTTCAAGCAATTAGCTTTTTACTTTAGTCGCTGTAGCAGTTACTTAGGTAACACAGTTGTTATTATGTACTGGAAATTTTTATGGGCTTGAATGTTTAAGGAGAAAGCTAACTTTTATTCCAGTCTATTTTCATTTGGGTTCTTATATAGTATTTATGCTGTCCAAATATATAATAGGAAAGCAAAATTCCCAGCATCTTAAAGCAAAGGCAATTATCCTAGGGACTGTTAAGAGCTGGTTGTGTATCAGCAATGTGGTTTGCTCCCATACAAATGAATAGCAATGTCAGTTGTCTGTCAGGCTCTGGCAGTGAGTGAGTCTTGCCTGAATTTAAAAGCTCTCAGTGTGGGTGTTGACATATGAACTGGTGTCAAAAAACCCCACCACAGACAGTGGAGACCTGGAGTGGGATTCAGTTGCCTGCACACAGGTATCCACTGCCTTTGGAGGCCTTCCCTCTCTTCCACATGCCAGTACAGGTTTCCAGTAGGTCCTGCACCATACCTGAGACCCTCATGTGAAGGACCTAGATGCCTCTCTCTGGACAGCCTGTGACCTCTTAGTCAGTGGAGTCTAGGGAGTTATTCAGGTGGCCAGCTGCCTCATTTTGGTCTAATTTAGGATCTTATGAGTAGCTCCTAGATCCCTCATTCAATATAGAAATAAATGAATCTAATGCCATTTTGCAGCACTCTGAAGCACCCAGAAGACTGAAGAACTTCTGTAAGGCCCTTATCACATCTCTTAGCTCCTTGCAGATGCCTAGATAGTTCAGGGCATCTCACTTAGCACGAGGCACTTGTGTTTTAGCAAGTGAATTCTGCCTGTTATTGACCACCTTGACTATGTCTCTATTGCCACCATGGGAGATTAACAAACCCAGCTCCACAGAGTACCTGTATTGTTGACATTAACTAAGACACAGTGAATTCCATTTCTTATGTACCAGAAATGACATGTACATGACATACATTCAGTGCAGAAGCAGCAAAACTCAAGAAAACCAACAGAGATATGTACACAATGGTCGTTTATGATTGTTGCCACCAGATCGCAAAGCCACCAGAACACGGTGAACTTGTGAGCATCTACTCAGTTCCCAGTGAGTACACCCAAGTCCTAAATTCTAATGGCCTCAGTCACCTTCACTTTGGTAGGGCTAATTGTGGAGAAGTCAGGTATTGACTGCTCAGCAGGGGTTAATCTAACTCAGCTCTAGCCCTCTGTAAGCTAAATGTCTTGTCAAGCCCGAAGTTCTTCATAGCTGACAAAGAAATATTGGCACTTCCAGGGAGCTATTCATGCAATGTCTCGCCGATGTCTACATCAGACTGGGAATTACTCTCTGAAAATGCCTGTTTTCTTAACCAACTGTGGAGGGAGTCCATACTACTAAGTCCTAATCCTGTAGCTGGAGTTCTCTCTTACTGTGTACCTCAGTACACGCCAGTGTCCAGACTGGCATCTGCTGAAGCATCTTGCAGGTATTCTGTTTTCCACAGTGACTAAGTATCTGGAGTGGTAATATGGGAACTATGCATTTTGTCCTAATGTAGAGCTGTGGTGCTGCTAGGGGCTACACCCAGACCTAGAATCCAAAAAGTGCTGCTGGGTCTGCTAACAGATGCACAACCTTAGACTTGTCCTTAGTTGATGATGGATAAAATTAGACACAATGAATCCTTTCCTTCCCCCTTCCTAAGCATTATTAAATGTCTTAGCTTTCCCATCAACGAATATCTGTAACTAGCCACTCAAGCTTTGCTGTTTACAGGCAGCTGCATTATAGAAGCATTCCGTATTGCTATCCTAACAACCTAGACTGATACATTGATATGATTGGGGGATGGGAGATAAAAGCAGGAGGAAAATATAGGAAATCTTTCCTAATGTAAAATATTTGGTTTTGACTAAAGAAAGTTCACAAAAGGGTCACTGTTTGTATGAAGGTAAACCTTTTTAGTTCTTCTATTTTACCTCCCCTCTAACCACTAGTAATACACATAGAAGTCCATAAAGTGTCAACTTCTGTCTATTACAACCAAAGAAAAATGTATGAGATGTTTGGCTTGGGAAATCAGTTTTCAGTCTGCTGTAACCTACTATTTGTTATAAGTGGAGTCCGGCATTGCACACTCTTGTTATGAGTTCACAATATATCTGTGTGCTGCAGTCTAGCAAAATAAAAATAGCTGCAAAAGGCTGGAGAAAACTAATTGCCAGTAAAGTATAACACATATTTTTCTTTGGAGAGTGAGAATCACTATTTGCCATTAATTCAGAAATTACCAAAGCTTTAATTTCTCTGTCAGTATCCACATTTGTGCACAACTAACTTTGTTGCTGAAAAGACATTTTATGGTCTGTAGTCACTTGCACAAAAGGATCCTCTAATTCTCTAGTGGTAAATGAACTGGTGATATATTACAAAATCCATTTTTTATGGAAACCTAGAACTTGTTGGTTGTACTCACATTAACAATGCAAGAATTCATCTCAGTGTAACACCTTCCAGGCAGGTAGTCAGTCATCGTTGTTACTGTCATGTTACTTGGAAGCATCTAAATGAGCATGGTTTATGCACTGCCAGTGGGGATACAAGCCCTGCTACCATATTTTTAAACCATATTTTTTCTTTTAATATCGTGTCAAAATGCTAAAGTGCAGAGGATGTTTATACAGTCACTATCTTTCTTTAGCATTAACAACATTAAGAATTCACTTTTCCTTCTGCACAGATTCATGCACAGACATGTGAAATGAAATGTGAGTTATCTTTCAGCTGAAAGAGCAGTGTTGATGTATTTCCTGCTTAGATTCATCTTCCAGAGGCTGATAATACAAACTTTCTGTATATTGGAAAAAAACCCCTAGTCTTTATTGAGCAGAAGCTAAAACATGAAATGGAAGGATTTTAATCCAGATTTACAGGGGGGAATTGCCATTGAATAAAACTTGTGCAGCCTCCGAATGAACTGTATTTGTTGGAGACTAGCCATCCTTCTAGGTACCTGATGATCCCATGATGATGAGTATGATTAGAAGTATGATTGGATCTACCAATCAATATATTTTATAGACCAAAATCTCCTTTGTGTGCATTTGATTCATAGAGCTTAACTCCAAAGCCCAGCATTTCAGTTACATTTAGACATCTACAAATTGGATGTCTGAGCTAATCATCCAGATTCTCTTCATGCTCCGTGGGGAGAAATGGGTAATTCAGAGGGTAATTCAGACTCTTGTAATCTCCAAGTGAGTATCTTAAGCAAGGTCTGGAAGTGCCTAATTCTGTTCATCAATTAGTAAAGGAATGAGGTGATAGCTCAGACTTTGATAGCGACATTAGAAACATGAAAAGCTAGGGCAAATAAATCCCACTTCATGTTAGTCTGGTTTGATATGACACAGATGTGCAAACTTTAGCCTATATATCTTGCTTTTCTTTACCCTAATAGCCAAGCTCAGGAATCACATAATCTCTCAATGTACAACAGCTGAAGACCCGTGACTATGCCATTTCTTTGTCTTACCGTGTGCAGACAAGTCTAGTAATCAGGAGTGGATTCTGCCTGCAGGTTTTGTATTCCCTATCTCTGTAACACGGATACATAATACCATTCATACCCCTAAGACTTTCCTGGAAATGAGATGATGACTCTCAGTGGATCTTCACACCCATCAGGTAAAGGAAATTCAACTAGTACTAACAAGTACATTTTTAGAAGATGTTCAAGCAGGCACTGTGTTCAATGAGACAGGCAACACATCACTCTTCAGGCAAGGCAGACACTGCATGGTAATCAAGATTGTGCATTTTTTTGGACAACTAATTAAGATTGTCCAAACTGTCTTTCCTGTTACTGTTAGAAGACGGTCTTTCCTTGCTTATACTAAGCAGGGTCCGAACTGCAGGCAGACCCATTCCACCTGAAGACAGAGGCAACCACTGTAATAAAGCTCTTTCTTAGTAACCACCTCACGCGCATTAGGAATGCAATGCATCAGATACAGCAGCATGCAGAACCATTCAGTTGGGGGATGGAATAACATCACTGTTTTTAAAAACAGGACTCTGGCAGGTCTCCCAGGGGGGTTCTGACAGCCACCATCATTCATCTGCCTTTGCCACCTGAAACTGGTATTAACCGTGAAGGAAAAAGTGATCGCACAGACTTAAACTTACTTAGATATTGCTGTGACACAGAAACTGAGAATAAACAAAACCTGACACTAAGCAAACACCTATTTTTGGAGAACCAAGCAAATCCTAAAACTGACACCAAATGACCACGATAAATGTTGTAAAACATATTTATTCATTGTGCAAATTATATCCAGACAGCTAATAAGAAACAGGACTCTGTTTAAACACACAAAACCTAAACCTGGAGGAGCTGTACACCTGATGTTTTACAGGGGTTGTCTGCTGATTAACATCACACAGGGTGAAATGGCACATCCAACAGCACCGCATCTAAGGGTTGCAGGGGGAGTAGCCTGTGGGAAGTCAGTGGGCTTCTAAAACACCTGCATGAGCCTGTCATCTTCACTCTTAAGAGTGTGACCAATACCTCCTGAGCTATGAAGTCTTTTACAGGTTCATTGTTTTTATCTTTCCCTATGGCCTCTGTACGCAGAAGGTGTTTGAAAAATTAATCTCGGTATTTTAAACCCTCTAAGATTTATACCTACTGGATTTTATTCTAGGGCCTCTTGAGAAATAAAATGTTGAGAATAAACATCCTATCTCAGGAAAATTGTGCTATCGCTGCATATATTTAACATTTCTAGACTCTGGATTAAATGGATTCTAAGAAAACTGAAACATAAACTCCACTTTCAGGAGTGCCCCAGAGTATTCCCTGGGCAATTCAGATCAATGTCTTCACAGTATACTGTCCTGTTAATTTTAGTCTTTTATAGCTAAAATGCAAAGCAGATTCTTTTTTTTTTTTAATCATATTTTCTACTTCATGTATTTTTGGAGCACTGGGAAGGAATTGTTCACAACAGATTTGTTAGGTTACTATTGCATTTTTTTATTGTAACAAAAATCATTACACAATGGAATAAAAAAAAATTAAAGATATGACTGAATGGACACTTTAAATACATCCCACTTTATTCCTAAAAAAAAAAAAAAAATTCAGGATCTTTTGCTCCTGGAAATTGAGACTTTATTTACTTTTATTTTAAGGAAAGCACGAGGAAAGATAAAAGAACATTTTCCTACTAAGTGTGACATGATATATTCCCATCCCCAAGGTAAAGAGCATGAAAGGTTTTCTTTTTCAGAGTGGTGCATGCTCGTCCACTTATCTATGCAGCCACTATACTGTACTTGAATGTAAATCACTTGCAAAATGCCACGGCCAATTTCTCAGTTGCCTACCTCCATAGTATGCATGTGCATTATGTATTATATGGTTAATAGTGCATCATCTCCCTTGTGGAAAATCAAGAAAGCTTCCATGTCCTCCTGAAAGAAAATGTGGAATTATTTTATACACGTCCAGCCAGGTCAGGCTGCAGCATGTTCTCGGGAGAAATTCCAGCTGAATTAAGGCAGCACTGTGCTGTACGGTGATACAGAGGTACTTGAGGCAGCTCAAGCGCAGGAAGTAGTATGGCTATATCAGCATGGTGGTCTCTGTAGACTAATTAGTCCTGCTAAGAAGCAGGATATAATAGTCCAAACTAAATGCTTTGAGGTACTTCCCAGGTGAGATGATGCATATCTGCGTGGTGCTGTGTTCCTGCCTTCCCCTCGGGCTGGGCTGAACCCTGCCAAGGCGGCCTTCTCTCTGAAACCAGGGACCTCTTAACATTCACAAAAACTTACGAAGCTGGAAAGCATAAGGGAATCTACTTTATCCAGCTCCCACAGAGAAGCTCAGTGGTTTGCCCAAGATCGGACAGCAAGACAGGGGCAATTCTAGGGAGAGAGCCCAGGAAAGCCTGGCAGCTCATTTCCATTGCTCCAGTGCTATCTCAAGGGACAGGACTCAGAGCTGAATGCCACCGCAGTGTCTGCATTGCTGCACATGCATATGTGGGGTCTCCCCATGAGACCATGGGGAAGCTTATGCCAGCTTTTAGCTCACTGAGGGAATACATACGCTCCTTTCTGGGGGGTGAGGCATCATCCTTGAAATGGGAGAAAAATACTGGAAGGAACCAGCAGCTCTGGGCACTGGGCAGAATTAAATCAGCCATAACGCAAAATTACAGAAAGAACTGCTAGCATTTTAGCCTACAAGACATACACAAAGTAAAGATGGTGAAGATGAAACTTAAAGAAGTGTTTGCCCAGCAGTGCACAAAGACAAATGGGAATGAAGGTGAAGAATAAGAATACCAAAGCTTACACCATGTTGCATTGTCCTCCAGATAGTCCTCTGGGAAGCAAGAGGGAAACAGATTCAGGGAACAGAAAAACAAAACAAAACAAAACAAAATAAACCACAGGTTATACCAAACAGGCAACCACAGAGAAGATAACGAGTCTTTATAAGCAGTTGATTTAAAATGAGAAATCTTAGATCATGCTCTACAGAAGCAGCTGAGTGGTTAAAATTATTTCATTTCTGACAGTATTTACCTTACTGAACTTCAGGTGTAATTGCTAGATGCCTAGCTTAAGGTTGTTACTTTTTGGCACTTTGTAGCAGAGGGATAGGGAAGGATTTCTCTCAGCTGTTTAAACATATATTTTAGGATGAGATGAATCATACTTTAGAAATATTTGATCTTAATTCAGTTGCCTAAACCTATGTTTAGATAGCTGAACGAAGACCTTTATTTCTCTCTGTTAACAGTAAAAACTACAGTCATCTAGACTTCAAATCGAGATAGCTGGTTATAGGTATCTACACTATGGATTTCTATATCGAATCAGAAGTCCTCATTTTTGCTTGTGTTACAGTCAGTAGAGAAATAGGATGGAATCCAGTTACCTAAATATGGGCATAGAAAGTGAATTTAGTAGCTCTGAGGTATTCCATCTTACTTCCAGCCAGGTCTCCTGTAACTTTACTTTCACATTTGGATATCTTGAAGACCATAGGCATCTCAAATAGCATTAGGTGACTATGTTTATGTAGCTGAATTCCACCCACAGGGACCTGCAGAGAAAAGCTGCAGCTCAGTTCCGTTCTCCCACTTGGATGCCACATAGTAGGCATCCTTGAGGATGTCCTACCCAGCCTTCAACTGCCAGTCCAGGAGGGCATGGGCATCCCAAAGGATTGTCCTATCTGCCAGCTGAATTAGACGTTTTACATACTCCGAGGCATCTCAGTGTTGCATAGCTACATGTGGATATCTCAGTTGAGCCTTTCATTTCCCAATCTGTGAGAAGGTCTGTGACAGATGGGGTGAATCACTCCCCAAAGATGTGTCTCTCTCTCCATTGACTTCAGAAAGAGCCTGACTTTTAGGCCCTGTGTTGTGAAGGCGTGATTGAATTGCCTGAGCATAGGTATCTTGAATTGCTTGAGATGCTGCAGCGTATTCTACCCGGCTCCCCACTGCTCCAGAATTATATTGGTCTCCTCTAGTCCTGTGCTGTATCTACCAGCCCCATGTTTCAGATACTCCGGGGTGTCTCAGATGGTGCTTTACATCTATGCTTAGAGAAGCTCTATGTAACTTCCTAAATATATTGGATGCATTTTAAACCAGCTATACCACTGCTTTTGGGGGACATTTAAATTTTTTTTCATATTTCTCACAATTTATTTTGATCTATTTCTTGTTTATTAAGCCTTACTGGTTATAGCTATGACAACAACACAGGGAAACTGCTCTCCCTTTTGGAATGGAATAGCTGGATTAATCACACAAGTTCAGGCAAGGATGAAGGAGTACTTTCTCAGAAGGGTTCAGTACCCGGTGATTTCAGTGCAGGCTTCTTATGAGGACTGCTTTGTGCAACATGCCTGATAAAATATGCTCACCTGAATTAAGCTTATAAATATGAGCAGGTTATGAGGGATATGAGCAGGAGTAAAAAAATTGGTTCAGATATGCTACATGTTTGTATAAGATAGAGATGCAGAGGAAATATTTTCCAAACTTGGTCTCTTCTGAGGACATGCTGTCAAAGACAGATGAAAGCAGAATTGTTTGTCACTTCTTTTGAGGTTTACATAGCATGTTTGGACTTTGCAATGACAGTTTAAAGTTAAGTGGCCTGACGGTGTTTTATGAATACAAACTCCAGAACAGACTTGTAAAAGCACTAACGTAAGACTGAACAGTCAGCTGACTCACAAGGAAAGATTTGTTTTTCATATCTATAGTAATCAAAAGGGGCTTTAACTTTTTGACACTGCTATCAAAATACTAATATTGCTGCACGTCTGTGTTAAGCAAGCAATAGAAAATGATCAGTGTGCAGACTGCAGAACTGCTGTGAGTGGGATTCTCCTTACATCCTTTTGCATTGCAAGGGTTAGGAGGATCTAACTGAAGCTGGTCCTCCAGGCTCTGTCTATAGTTAATGAAGAGAGATACGTGATTCAGGAAATGATTCAGCGCATTAAATGCTAAAGATCTAATGTAGGCAGGTTGAATGGTGTTCCTGTGAGGCAGGAGTGCAGCATTTATATCCTTCTGGATAAAATTACCCAAGTTGGTGTGAGATGCAGGCAGTGACCTTTCCCAAGTGCTGCTAAGGGATTACAGCTCTGAAACAAGGCCTTCTGCTCTAATCCACATAAACAACTTTCCTTGCTGCAGCTGAGGTCAGTGGCCATCTCTAACTTGAGGGATTGTTGTCTCAACAAAGGAGATAACAGGTGCATCACTGCCATTTGGAGATGGATTTGGTACCAACCCTCGTCGTTAACAGGCCATGAATAGTTATTATTTTAAATATCAACAGCAAGAAAAACAAATAGGTATTTGGCTTGAACACTTTTTAAAGTAACAGCAGCAATGCTAAGCTCTTTGTTTTTTCTGAAATAATGTGCGAACAAACCTAGCTAAATCATATGGAGACAAGTTCCCTTTTAAAAGTTGGTAAGTTATTATGAGTTATAAAGGATTATCTGCACTGGCAATTTTCATTAGTTACAGTCCTTAAAGGCCAGCAGCAAATGACACATCTCTGCTTTATTCAGGATGCTACTCAGTATTTTGGAAGCTTGTAGTTTAAAAAAGATATTAATGTATTTAGAAATATTCTCCTTATGTGAATATGGAATGTCTCTTAAACCTGTCTTTTTCATTGCACAAATGCTTAAACTGTCCTTACAACATACGAGTAATCCAAGCTGAACTGTGCTACCAGCCTTCCTTTTCATGCGCTTCCTCCCACTTCCTCTGTTTGCAACCTTTAGCTTTGTCAGGAGCGTGACTGAAACCTACGGGCTTTGGTGACCTTTCACTTTACCTTGGCCAATTCTAGATCAAGATCCAGGCCTCTGCACTGAGCAATACACAAGGGCTGGTTCTTTGAATCTAAAGTGAAAGAGTAAAATTAAGAACCTATCAAATATGGATTGAGTATTACCAGCCAGATTTTTAGCCTGAGATGCTACACTGGATTACGAATCTGCTGTGGTAGAAAGACTTAAGTCTACAACGGAGGTAAACATCATCTTTTCTGCTTCTCCGTTTAGAATAACCAGGCTACGTTGTTTCCAGACGAGCAGAGAACTAATAAACATTGCTTTTTTGCAGGGTAATCCCATGTCCTGACTAGAAATGTGATGGTATTTTTTTAGTTGAATTGCAATGAAGATTGACAGAATACAGTACATAGATAGAATACGGCATAGATAGAGGCGATTGGAAAGACTTGGCACTGTGGAAGACTACTGTGATCATCAAAGGAATTTGCTGAGTGATGGTGTCAAGGAGATACCCAGGTCCTTATCTGAATTAGTATATTTGGGTTCCTGCTCAGTGATTTAAGCTGCATATCAGAGAAACCTCTAGACATTTTAGGCTCATGATCAGAACCATAGCAAGACATTTTGGTGCCCTAGCGCAGCCGACACCTGCCTGGTAGCCAGGGGGAGTGCAGCTCACCGAAGCCTCATACCCCCAATTAATGGTGGCGGTTTCCAGCTGGGCACTCCTCTCCCCTCACTCTTGCTACAGCCCTGAGCACGACTCTCTTCGGCAAGACCAATGCTGTGCAAGTGTTCAGCAATGAGCTCGGCAAGCGGAGGGTATGATATACAGTCTGTTTTGATTCAGATGCTTTACAACTCTTTAATTTTGCTCATTGGCTTTACCTCGAGATGATTGCTGAGAGAGTATTAAGAGCTATAATAATTAGCCCACTATAAATCTATAGATGTATAAATAGCAGGAACATCGAAGTCTGAAATGTGAATCCAATGACTGGTAGTAAAGAAAATAATCTTATGTTAAAATCCTGTTTTCAAAACGATTGAATAAATAAAGCAAGATTAATGATCACTGAAGTTTTAGCTGATAAAAGTCAATTTTTGAGACGGATGGAAATAAAACAGTGGTAATTTTATAATTAAGTAAAGAAGTGGAACAAATCAATATGCCTTTGCAAGTGTATATGTTAAAGAACTAGCTGCTAAAAATTGCTTTAATACATAAAAACATTTTTAATAAAATAAAAAAAAATATAAAATGTTGCTGTAGATCACTTTTCAAAGAGAATTTATACTGCAAAGTACCTGTCGTGACTCATCTGTTTTTTGGCCTGCAAGAAAGAGCTTGTTCTCTTCTAACATTTTTAATACATAAAAACTGAGTCATATTGTTATCCTACAATGCAATTCTATACCATTTCCAATGGAGAAAAAAAGATTTATTGAATGCTGGAACAGCTGGCATAGAAACTATATAGAGTGATTATGAAATTATTAAAAAAAATTGTCAGGAGATTATAACTCTTCTATTATATTACCAAGCCATTTCTACTAATTTGAAAATGGAATATATTTTGCCTTACCAGCCTATCCAAACTTGTGCCAGCAGCAGTTGTAGGTCGCTCCTCTGGGTTATATGGTCTAAACCGGGTATTGAAGTTTTCAGGGACAGAACGGGAAGATCTCAGGGCAGGTGCTGGTTTAGGTTGGCCACATCCTTGGAAAACCTGAAAAAGACATTGTAGGTTATATGGCAGTCATAGAAAAAGGGAAGCTAGTACTTTACAGCCTCTTTATTCTCTCTTTCATATATTGGAAACCAGCATTGATTGAAATTTTGATAATAGTGAATTTAGCACTTGCCCTGCATTAAAACTCAGATTAATAATTAAGCATTATTAATTACTCGGTGAAGGTATAAAAACATATAGCAACCTTAAACAAACCTTAATTTAGGAAGGTGATTATTCTAAGAAGTTAACATCTGAAAGCATTTTAATTGCTATCTTTCCAGGAAGAGAAATGAGCTAAAGGAAGTCCTTTGTGGCAGGACTTAGTTGATAATTGTTTTAGTTTTTGTTAAAATGTGGTATTTACCCAGAATCACAGCTCATTCATAATCCCTACCCACAGCTCTTCCTACCTGGTGATTTTGTTTGTAGTCTCAGAGAAAAGGTCAATGATGAAATAGTCTTATAACTGGATTACTTCCTTATTCCCTAGCAAGTCTCTCGCTAGAAGAAGGGTGAGGAATACTGAGTAGGCAATAGTGAGAATTATTTTCTGCTAGTGTGTTTGTTTTCTAGGTATAAAAAATAATATTTAGGGTTATGAAATTTTTCATATACTTCCATTTGAAAAAAAGGTTGCAGTAGCACGTGTCTTGTGGATACTAAAGGACACAGAGGACACTTTTGACTACTAGATATCAAGTATATATCCCAGAGGAATTCTCACAGAAGTTGCTCGGCTGAAAGGAGGTAGAATATTCACAGAGTTAAATTTTTCAAGTGCTCTAATGAAGTAGGATCATAGTCTTTGCCTTCATACCAACTTTTTCAGTTCTGGATTCATCTTTCTTTTTTGAGACCATTGTATTTTGGCTGTTTCGACATTTTGCCTCCAGTCAGAAGAAAAAAAATTGAATGTCAGAATTTCTTGTAAGATATATTTTATAAAACCCTAATGTCAGACACCAACTATCTGTCTGAATGAGCTTTGGGGAGGTGAAAAATTTTATGCAGGTGCTGTGTTTTGTTTGTAGGACCAGGACCTTTTTGTGTGGCAGGTAAGATAACAGCTATGTGGTGAGCCAGCGATCAAAAAGACTCATGTTTCACTTTTAGACTTTTAGATTTTCCGCCTTGAGTAGTTCTCTCTGAAGTAGCCATGGATGTTATGACTTTTGCTGCTTTCAGGATACAGTACGATTGGCTCTTAGTTATGTTTCCTGATGTTAATTTAGAGGCCCCAAATGATTCAAGATTTGCTGAAAGTGATTCATACTAAATTTATGTCCAATCATCAGGTCTGTTTTGGCTCAAAGTCCAGCAAGTCAGCTGTTGTATGGCCATTGGGATTTTTAATTTATGAGTGGAATACTGCTTAGTCTGGTTTAAGAATATCTGTAAGATTTTTTTAATAGTTTCTAGCCTCCCTAGTCATAAGGACTCTTGGACAGTAAATTCATTTAATCAAACAGGAAAGATGATTTAACTTGTAAAGTTCTAATTTCTTCAGCAGAAAATAATCTGATTTTTCCTCTGTGAAGAAAATTTGAGTAAGATTAATGTTCAGAATTTATACATGATTGTGGATGATACTGTACATTTTAAAGGGCCAAATATATATGTTAAGATAAATTATGTGCAGAAAACATAACTGTTTATTTAGATACCTATGAAATCCCATTTAGTCAATTAGACAATCAGGTATTTGCTTACAAAGACAAGTGACAATTATCCAAAACATGCAACTTGACTCTCAGGAGAAAGGAAAGTGAGGGTACTGAATCTTCTCCTTAAATTTCACAGTGTGTGACTGTTAGGCTACTTGTATGACCATGTGGAGTAACTGCGAGTCTACATAATTTATATTTAATTTTTCATATGACATACTGAAAAAAACCCAACATAGACTTTGTGGCACTTAGCTTCATACAAATAGTTGTAGCAAGTAGGTTTATATGAACAAATTTACATACAGTCAGACAATAATAGAGATGTAAATTAGATAGCAATTTTTACATCACAGAACAAGAAATAATTTACTTTTTAAATGACCTGGCAGAAATGCAGTAAGGATACAGTATTCAGTAACTAAATTTTGAGTGCAAAAGAGACATTTTCTAATTTGCATCCAGGTTATTAACTGACAGAACAGAAAATGTAAAGCTGATGTCTGAAATTAATAAATGCTTCCTAAAAAGAAGCACATGAAATACTTTCTTCACAATGTTACTCAGAGATACTGAGCAATTTCTGGAAAAATATTTGGGTGTTTCATTATGCATGCTGTAAATTGGCAGCATAAATCCACTCCCTTTAAAAAATTGCATTTTATATATAATTGGTGCAGTCCATTTCATCTGAATTTAGAGAAGGGATTCCATTTGAAATTAAGAAACCTAAATTTAGGTGTATACATGTAGGTGTCTATATTTAAACTAAACTTTTAAGCTCCCATTTTAGACAGCGGAGATCAAAAGCTCCCTTCAGTTGCTCTCACATCAGCATCTATAACAGTTTGTGATGTCCTGGGATATCTGAGACATCTGTTAAGACTCTCTTAACACAAGACCATTCCCCACTGAACTGCAGCTAAAGCTCAAATGAGATATCCTAGGGTGTCACAGGAGCGCCAGACCTCTATGGTCAGGGATATGAACCAAACCATGAGATAAGTCAACAGAGCCAGTGAAGAAGTACATCTATCGAGCTGACTAAATGGAGGTATCTACTTCAGGACTATGTAAAAAAAGAGTCCTTTTCCCAGGAGAACTCGAGGTTTTGAATCCCAGCAGATAGAGTTTGTTCTCTATGAAGCCTTGAGTCATACCGTTATTTAGACATGCGCTAGTGCTCAGTGTTTCCTATTTAGTCTCTCTGTATGACTCTGCTCCATTGACTCTCTCATCTTCAGAATAGCATTGATTTTTTTCCTGAAATGCCATTATATTTTTCCTGCACAGGGCTCTGGAAAGAACACAGATAAATGAAGAGGTTTTGTTAATATGAAACTCGGGGGCTATTTTAAGAAGAACCTTGGATGTAGTTTTATGAAGATTTCCTCCTTATAAATAATGCATAGGTAGTCTGCTATGTCATGGAGCTCATTCATCCTTTTAGCTGAAGTAATTGTCAAAAAGGAACATATATCTATAGGTTAAAATGGCATATCCATCAGCTCAGATAAAAGTAGATTTAAGACTTACTAAGGGGAGACTCAGTTATGGGATAGCCTTTATTAAAGTGGAAAAACCTTGGCATGGCAGCCAAATGACACTTAGAGCAAGCAAACATATCTGTATAGAACTAGACTGTTGAAAATGCAGAAAATAGTCCAATATGTTGTGTTTTGAGTAGCAATGAAGACAAAATTATGCTGATGCAACCAGATTAGGTATTTTCTCCATTTTGAAGAAAAATGGATGTTATAACATCTTTTCTGCTGTTTTTTGAGTTTTCCTCCACTTCTTGTGAACGAGCAATCTCTGCAGATGTCAACTGCTAAATATGCATATTGTTAAAATGGAACAGATGTAGGATTTACTCTTTGACTTGAAGCAGGAGTCAAAAGTAATGGTACTGACAGCCTTATGGGAAGATTGTGAAGGCCCCCAAAACACTTTTGTTTTGGCCAGGATTGAAATGAACATTTATATATTACGACTCTCCAAATATGACTCCCTGAATTACCTCAGGGAGAAGAGAATAAGAATAAGGTAAATGTATGCTATGACTAAGTTTTGGATATGAACTGAGCCGTGGGAAACAATATACAGAATATGAAAGTTTTACCTGAGAAATAGTCAATCCATTGCTGAGTACTAAGTTTGGCACTATAATGTTCAAATACCAAAGAGACGTCACTGGTGAATAACAAAGATATTTCAGTAATGAAGATAACATGTCTCAGACATTATCAGGAGAAATCCAAGGTAAATCTATTGCAACCTGACTTCTACCAGAGGCAACCTTCAGTGAACACCACTGAAGTCTGGGTAGACTCAGACTGCAAAGCCTACTCTTAAAAAGTGCTGATGTCTTGGGAGGCATCTCAAACAGCTCAGACTGATTGTTTTTGCACTCTGTGTGGTTTGGTTTGCAGAAGGTAGTCTGTCAGAATGGCTGCAGGTGTTAGATGATGAAGCTATGGAGGCTGGTATTAATGATCTTCAGTCCTTGCCTTTTTTTGGAGAAGAGAAACTCGGATCTGATTCAGAGCATGTCGATTCCTCTAGCAGAAAGGCCTTGGGGTCTGACTTTCTAGACCATTGCTGTTTTTTGAAAAGCATCTCCAGATATTGCAACTGTCAGGAATGTGACTTTCCCTGAGGCAAAGTAACAACCTCGTGAGGCTGTCGTTCAGGGACATGAGCAGTGTATGAAGCTTAGAGATTTGTGGTCAGGCTTTCTAGACAGCCAGTGCTGAATATAGACGGCAGAGAAATATCAAGAAAACAGAGAAAGATTCCAGCCTCAGGATGAGTTGGAGGATCTTAACATAATACTAGTACCTGGTTAATGTGAACTGTGCTAAAAGAATCCACCACAATCAACACACAAACAAGAAAAGTTAATGGTCTAGGAACAGAGATGCTCCATTTTATGCAGTGACAGGTACTGGGATATGGCTGAGTCTGTATGTCCTTGGTCGGACGTACAGAGATAGAAGAGGTACATGTGGCACCTCTATAATTCTCTGTCTCGATATTGATGGGCACCCATTAAGAGTGGAAGACAGAGGGTTTGTGTCTTCTAAGGAAATGAAAGACAAGGCATGAACTCAAGCAATAAGCCCTGACTGTCTGCACTGATTAATTGTTAAGTCATTGGCTTTTTCTTGGACTGCTCCAACTTGCTCTTGGCAGAATGAAACAGCTCCAGAGAAGGTAGCTCTCAGCAGTATAGAAATGAATCAGGCTGTGACACTTTGGCCTCAAGATCAGGCACTGGTCCTTGTCCCCCTTTTATTTATTAGTATAATTGTAACCGTGAAGACTATTTCTCAGAAGGATAGTGTTGAATAGGAGGTGCATATTTATAGGAAAAAGATATTGGACAAAACCTTTAGTACTGCATCAAGTGAAGAATGGAGGGACAAACCATAAAAATGGAGACTTAGGAAGTTCATGATGTATTTTTCTGCCGATGTCTAAAATTGAAGACTTCATCATTCACGTAAGAGCATGCATTCTTACTTATTTTTATACACTTATTATGTTGGAAAGTGCACACTGTTGGTCACTTAATTTTGCCTCCATATGCACAGTACTGTACAGTCAATGTGTTATATCAAACATATTTTTCTCAAATAAATTTCAATATATAATTGCAGCTGGTATAATACAAAACATCATTTTGTGATACAAAGACAAATTGACAGCGCAATTTAATGCAAATGACTTTTGGAATAGGGCAATTTTATAAAATATTTGAAACAGAAGAGGGATGGATTTTGGATTAAATGAACTCTGGGTCTTCTGCCCACAAAGAGGATGAGATTAGTGAGAGGTCCTTGAGGAAGAAACTGTTCGTTTTCATTTGTTCCACTCCTTTTAAAAGAGAAACATCATTATACAAAATGGCCCAAAATTCTACTGAATACAGCATAGAACCTTGTCCCAGACATCAGCCAGATTTTTAGGATGAAAAAGCTGCATGTCAGTGGTGAAGAATAATCTATGTGTATGTGAGTGTTGCAGGCATAACATTATTAGTGCATCATCATTTTCCCATTGTAAAAATGCGCTGACTGACTTGTGGAAAAATAGCTGTGATCCCTAGTCACCACTTTTTCAGTGGGTACAGTGAAATGCAAGATACAAAATAGTTTGAAGAAAGAGAAAATAGCGTGATTTCGGCACCCTGCCTGAAGCTTTCTGAGCAGCATCTCAGAATAATTGACAAGCGTGGCTTTTCTCCTACATTAGGTCTGCAATTGCATTCCATGCACCCCATTACATCCGGCAAGGTATCTGTCATTTTCACTGAAGCTCTAAGTGGTCAGTATGTATAAGGGGGAAAAATTAGATGACAGATGACTGATTCAAAGTCTGCTCATATATCATGTCTACAGATCTGACATGACATAGGAGAACCCAGCACTAGACCCAAAGTCTTTGCCTTCTTATACTTTTCTTTAAGAATAAGGCATTTCCATGTGTTAGGACCTGAAAAAAAGATGAATATAACCTAGGAAAACAAGGAAACCACATTTCAGGAGAATAATGGTCTACACAGAAATACACAAAGGCCTCTCAAGGATAGACAGCTCTGTTATCTATGAAAATATAATAAAATAAATGTCACTGATATAATTTGATTTCTGTTCCTCAAGATTTTAAAAAGCATTGGCTAAGGTTTCTCTCAGAAGAAAAACTTTACATTGCAAATGGAATTGCTGTGATTTATTAATCCTTAGAGCAAACGAAATATTTCTGAGGGACAGGAGAAACAGTCTGCTCTGCTACAAACGAGTAGTGAGATGAGCTTGTGCCAAGGTGATGTCATTGGACTCTGGCAGGGGATGCAGCTTCCCGACTAATGGAAAAACTGTGAGAACCGAGCAACTAAAAAGGAAAATGAAATACATCTGAGCCGTGGGTGAGTTTTCAGTGAAAATATTTTTTGTTTCCTTTTTTGAGGTAAGGGCTGAGTTTGCTGAAGCTAGCCTTTAATTCCCAAAATATTTGAGAGAATTTGGCTGTTAAATGCCTCAATCACTACTGCCAGAAAAAAGTCTCATCGTGCAGGATGTAGACTGCTTTTAAAATCCGAGTAGCTTCATGTAGGTTGAAAGTAAAAAGCATCTTGAAGGAAATCCTTAGCAACCTGCAGCACTTGGGCCATAAAAAGCATCTAATTTTGAGTTGGCAGGAAGACTATTAACCTCAGCCTCCTGCCTTTTGTTCCCACATTTTTCCCAGCTACGGCAGCTTCCAAGCAATGGAAATTCACTGGCTCGGATGGCGGTCTAGCCAGCACCTAACTGACTACTGGGAGATCAATGGAAGATAGAAACTCCTAATGCAGCGAAGCTGGCAAACTGTTGACTTTAGATTTTGAGTTGTAGTGCACTGATGAATATTAAGGAAAAGCCATTAATTGTTGACTATTGGCTCAACAGCACCTGCTACTCATTTCAAAGGATCTTATTAGCATGAGGTTCAGAGGTGGTGGTGATCTGTGTATACACACACACACTAAAAATGGAAAGGAAGAAGCTGGTATCATTAGCTCTGTTTATCTTCATGTCAGAATCCAGACAAAACTCTATCAAACTGAGGTCTGGTAATCAGAGGCTGTCCAATGTAATGATATTTCCCTGGAGTGGCTATTAAAGGAGGTTAAATGGAACATTTTGTGTATTCACCTCAAACACATTGTACTTCAGTCTGACCTAGACAGATCAAAATGTATTTGGAAGTTAATATGCAGAATGACAGATGAGACACGAGCAGAAGTTACCAAATGTACTCTGCAGGATATTGCTTACAGAGTTACCACTAATTTTCAGCACACTCTGTTTTCCTTAAATCTCTTACAGCTATTAATTTGGAGTTTACTAAATGGTACCTTTCTCCCTGCCACTCCTTTTTGAAAACTTCAAGCTTGTTTAACTAGATGAAGGATTCAAAGGCAGTCTGGTGAACTGTTGAATGAGCAAAAGCAGTTTCTAGTGGTCTGGACAATCTTTCTTAAAGTCTGGACAGAAAAATGGTGGAGGTGTTTTTCCCCCTGCTTGTGACATTCAGCAACAGAGAAGGCGCGACTCACACAGTACCTTTGCCGACACCTGCATGCTGTTTTCTTGCATGTTCATGATGGCTTCAGAAATCTTGACATCAATAGGATCCATGACTGATTCAATGTTGAATGGTCCCTCTAATCTCTCCGCTACCAGAAGCATAGCATCTGTTAAAACACAAAGCAGCCATTCCCTTAAAGAAGGGATACCTTTGGGTGCCTCAGGCAGACCAGCATTGCCAGCCAGACGTGTGGGTACCGAGCGCTCCCGAGCAGAAGCCCGAGGGGACGTGTGGCAGCGGGACCATGAGATCTGCAGGACAGCTTCCCAGCTGTCAAAAATATCTTGCCCTGCCACTGCCATCACAGAAAGAGGAATAAAGACTGCAAAAGTTAGATTAATAATAGTTGCCATAGAATTATCGAGCTTGGGGTAAAATTATTTTACACAGCATTGCACCACTCGAAGCAGCCAGTGCTCTGGAGTGTATTATGTAGTCTCCTTCCCGAGAAAAAGCAGGATGATAGAAATGAATCCCTGGGGTATGTTCTTTGAGTTTGTGTGAGATGATGAAAACTTTGATATGATATATCAGGGTGTTATAATTAAAGCAGCTGTTCTTTCTGACCTTAATGATCTCATTTTCTTGCAATATGAACAGCAGATGAATATTGGATTTCTGCCATAGCGTATAGGTATAAACCATGTTTGCCTTGCTACATTTTCAAAACACGGTTGAAAGTGGTATGCAGAAAAATATATTCTTTGTATGTTTTGGATTTTAAAAACTTGTTTGCTTAATTTACATTGGAGTCCCTCTCCAAAATAATATTATCTATTTGTGTTCATTAACAAGTAAAATCCAAGCAACTAATCAGAAATTAATAACAGTAAAAAAGGTTTTGCCATATATCACATATGTTTGTCTACACACACAGATTCATCACAATTTCTGTGGCAATAGCCACGCGATAAACTGGTTTTATGCTATACCTTTGAACATCATATTTGATCCTTGTCTCATATGTTAGCATTTAAAATTTTCAGCGTCTAATTAGCTTTAAACAGATGCCACTTGCAATTTTAATGTAATAAACAAAAATCTTCACATGCTCTCTTCTTTATTGCTGAGACTTAGGCTCCAAAAGGTACTAACCAGACTTCCTTCCAAAACAGACCCCACGCGTGCTTTACTGTTGTAAGCACCAGTCCCACGGCAGCTATGTGGAGAAGGCATGGAGCACCCCATAGCCCCAATGGCAGTGTTAGCTCCTCACTTGGCTGGGGCTTCTTTCCAGCCTACATGGCCATCTTCTCCTTCCCCACAGAAGCACATGTGCGTGGATGTATGGGAAGAAGAGGCTGGTGTCTCACAGTTAAGACACAGACTCCCATGCACAGCCTGATCTGAGGGCTACAATACGTTGTTTATATGCAGTCAATGCATGCCTAAAAATACCACTGAAACTGAAATTACCTTGTATGTAGTACCTAAGCACTTTTGCAAATTCGGGTCTAATATTTCACGATACTTTTAGGCTGGAAAGAGTGTAATGCCAGTTATTTGGAATGGGGCGTATAGCACTTGTAGCTAACTGTGAGAAATGGTGAGATGATAGGAATTTGGTTTCAAACAGAGGTGTTATTTTGACTGTACATTATTTTAAAATTCTTTAGTTTAAACAGTTTCCAGTGGGAAACTCGGTGAAAACAGCACCTAGCTCTGATAGAGGAAACAAAAAACAGTTTTCATACACACAAAGATACACACACACATATACACATGCACACGTATACACTTAAAGATTCCTAAAATAAGTTAGCAATTTTTCCACATGCAAAGAGAATTTGTAAATGTGGACTAGTATAAAGTATCTTCTTCCTCGCGCGTTCGGAATGACTTGTATAAAACATTTATGCCTTAGCACTTTGTGAGCAATGCGATCAGCCTAAATCCTATCTACCACAACCAGCACTAGGCATTGTTAGGTCTTGGTGGCTGGATTTTGGTGTTTAGTTCAGGATTAGGGTTAGGATTAAGGTTAAGATTAAGGTTAATGCATAAAACAGTCATGAATTTTTTTTTTGTGTTTTTTTTTGGTAGGAGTAGCCCACAGCTTAAGTCAAGGACAGATGCCTCTTTAGTTTGGGAACTAGCAGGTTGGACAAGCCTAGTGCTAAGCTCAAGTACATGTTTCGGATAAGGGACTCTGTTGAAGTAGAGTTCAGTAAGTAGGTAATTGCTGGAGCCCCTTCATGAGAATGGGTGGTGGCTTGAGTCTACTTCCTGTTTCTTCTGATGGCATGGGGCACTAGTTCTGAATCAAATCTTGAACTGGAATCTCCGCTACATGGCAGAAGAGAAAAGTGCATCATTCTTAACTGAAGAAGAACCACAGCTTTATTTGTAAGAGCAGCCTTTCCTCAAGCAAAATGCCTTCAAAATTAATAATTCTAGGAGATGCAAACTAAAGATCTGTTCCTGGCTTAGAGAGTTTGTATCTTGAGAAAAAACATCCTTTAGTTCCTCAGCATCTGTTTTCTGAACCTTAACACTATCCATAGACTTAGTCTTTCCTTAGTCTTTGTACTGGAAGTGGGCAGAGGCTGAGAAATGTGGGTAATTCCTGGCTGCCAAAGGTCTCTCTGAGCTTTTTTGCTATGTTGAGCTTCCTTGTTTGATGTAGTATGGTATAGGTCTGATGGTGGGTTCAAGAGCTTGGGTTCAAGTTAAGGTTAGAGTCAAGTTTCAATCTCATGGACTATAGCTTTATGCTAAAAAAAAAAAAGGGAAAGAAAAGAAAAAAAAAAAAGAATAGAGAGCAAAATCAAGCAGTAGTTCTTGGGTTGTCCATATTCTTTAATTGTTATCTCCTCCTCTGGCTTGGAATGACTCTGGACCACTCCAGGCAGCTATTCACAACACAAATCTGCAGAGAAGCTAGCCTGAAACAGTGAGGCTGTGAGCCAACAGTATCACTTGACGTTGGAGCTCTGCAATCTTTTATGTAGTTAGCCCTATAGGGATATAGCTAGGGACCAATGGGTTAAGACAAAAGATTAATTTGAAATATCCACACCTTTATTGATGACAGGTACATCTTTATATCAGCAGTCTCTATTTTTGTTTTGGAGCTAGAATGTGGGACAGGACTAGTGTTAAACTAGAGGCCTATACAAGGACATATCTGAAGAGGCAGAGTCTGAGAAATGGATTAAATGCTGGGATGAGAGAGGCTTGAAGGGCTAAGGTAAAACAGGTTCCTCCTGCAACACTATTTCTGAGGCTGATACAAGTTGTGCTTCCAGTCAAGGCTCATTTTAGGGCTCAGCTCAGACTAGAAGTCTTGGGCAATTGCACAGTTCAGATGAGCTCTTGCACAAATGGAAAACTAAAGTTGTTTGAGGACTCATTTTATCTTCTTCAGTTTCAGTAGGTGTGGGGCCATGGCTGATATAGCAGTGACTGGCCTGCTGGGTTCCTCCTGTCTCCTGCTCAGTCGAGCAAAAGAGGATGAGCAAGTGCCACTTCTATGAACGCCAAAATTATTTTATTAGCCTCTGTCTGCCTGAACTTTTCCTTTTACCCTTTCTCTAACCATCATGTTGTCTCTAATATTAAGTCAAACCTATCCATATGATATCTGACAGCTCTAGACTGAGAGAAGCCTTGAAGAGCAAGGCAGTCATATTATTGTGAGTGTGCAGGCCCCTTGGGAACATAATCACTACTGTAGTTAACTAGCTTCTATCTACTGATTCTTTGAGTTAGCCCTCAGATTAAAATTCAGACTGAATTTCCTACCCTTAACATTGATCTCTAGGAAAAAAAAAACCCCACAATATGTTGTCTTAAGATGAATTCCTCCCTTGGAAAATATTTCCTCAGCTCATTAGGTTGCATCCTCTTGTTTGCCAACCCTAACCCTCACTGCAGCGCTAAACCTTATTATTCATTTGCACAATTCTATATGAACACATAGAATATATACACACCAGGTATCCTATGCAATTGAATGAAATAAAAGCTGTTAGGTTGAATATAGTGAAAATCAGATGAAATTTAGCAATCTGAGATTTTTGACAGGACAGTCAAAATGATGTAATGGTCCTTCCCAGACTGTAGCTCTTCAAATCTATAATCATGTAACAACAAACACAACACTGTTGTCCCAAGTCTCTTTTTTCTCCTAAAAATGTTATGAATATTATTACAGGAGAAGCTGGAAAGCTTTCAAAATGAAGTTAAGAAAATCTATATGCCTCAGTCTTGAATCTTAATTCTGAAGAACAGACCCTTGAACTCAAAGAAAGCCTAATTCAGTTTAGTGGGATGCTGTGTGGGTTTCATAATTTCTCAATCAGCTCAAATAGTAGATATTGGGAGCTTAATTATTGTTTGTGCTATAAAAATCTGAAAACTGATTGATTAATTGACTACCTGTTTTTTTATGTTGTTAATACAATTGGACTGCGTTGTTCATATGTTCTTTATTCTTACCTCTTTTGCATTTTTCAAAATCTGCTTTGCTTAAGCTAAGTACATGTCTTCCCTCTCCATATACTACAGCACTTGGCAAAAAGCTGGCATCTAGCTGCTGGGTTAGTGGATCAGGAACTCAGTTTAGGCAAGTCATTCTTGCCTTGCGGGTTTGTTAGCAACTCGGAAACAATAAACATGACTAATTGCTCACTTGAGGACATGGGCTTGCAAAACAGTCCTGAGAAAGTCAGAGCATATGGCACACTAGATTCACTGTCAGTGCCACTGCTCTCAACTTGTTCTGCTAGACGCACGTTGCTCAAAACAGGAGTGGGGACCTTCCTGATGCAGTAATAAAAACAAGTCTACTGGAGTCCCAGGGTGGAGTCCCAGAGGGAAATGTCTCAGCTGGCTGAGCAGAGTAGCTCTGTTTAACTGCTTTATATTTTCTTGTCCACACCAAGAAATACCATAGATATTTGACAGTGGCTCTTAGAAGGACATTGTTTCATTTTAAGCAATATATAAGAAAGAAATCCTGCAGAAATTTTTGGTTTACTTCACCGATTTTTTTTTTTTTAGAGTTTTATAGGTCCCATTTTAATGAGATGCACAAGAAAAAGCTGATCACCATGCTAAATGATTTATTGTATAACTTAAAATTTCAGAAGCCATTTGTGAATTTCAAGATACGATGACATTTTGTGAACCCTGATCATCTCCAGGCAAACTACTGGATAGACTAATATGCTGGTCTTGGCTGGGGTAGAGTTAATTTTCTTCAGAGTAGCTAGTATGGAGCTATCCATGGTTTGGATTTGTGCTGGAAACAGTGTTGATAGCACAGGGATGTTTTAGTTCTTGCTGAGCAGTGCTTACACAGAGCCAAGGCCTTTTCTGCTTCTCACCCCACCCCACCAGCGAGGAGGCTGGGGGTGCACAAGAAGCTGGGAGGGGACACAGCTGGGACAGCTGACCCCGACTACCAAAGGAATACTCCATACCATATGACGTCATGCTCAGCATATAAAGCTGGGGAAAGTCGAAGGAAAGGGGGGATGTTCGGAGTGATGGCGTTTGTCTTCCCAAGTCACCGTTAGATGTGATGGAGATGGCTGCTTTCCTGGAGATGGCTGAACACCTGCCTGCCGATGGGAAGGAGTGAAGGAATTCCTTGGTTTGCTTTGCTTGCGTGCGCAGCTTTTGCTTTCCCTATTAAACTGTCTTTATCTCAACCCACGAGTTTTTTCATTTTTACTCTTCAGATTCTCTCCCCCATCCCACTGGCGGGGAGTGAGCGAGTGAGCGGCTGTGTGGGGCTTAGTTGCTGGCTGGGGTTAAACCATGACAACTAATAACATAAATAGACAAGAATCTGCCTCTCTTTGCCAGGAACTGCATCAAACCACTGCCTTTTTGGCTTATCTTGATACCAAAAATGATGTCTTCCTGTTTATGTTTCATTTCCTTCAGGACAGATTTCCAGAAAGCTTCCTAGTAAATCCCAGATTGAAACAAAAGGAACAGGGACAAGGACACTGATTTATGAGACATCTGACAATTGAAAAAAACCCCAAAACTAGACTGAAATATGAAGTTCCTGTAAAAATGATCAGTGCCTCCTTTTTTTTGCCACCTTTCTATCATCAAGAACATGTAAGGAAGCTCTGATAGGAACGACTCAGGGAGCTGATAAGGGAAGGCATTTTTTGAGACTGTGTTAGTTTGGCTGTAACACCAGTTTTTCCTTTCACACACACTTTGTTGTTCTTCTGCTTTTAAATTATCAGTGAGATTACAGCACTGGCTGAGCTTTCCCCAGGGAAATGCAGAAAAGCATCTGTGGATGAAGTCTCTGAAAACACTGTTTCTTCAGTGAGACAAAGAATGGTAAAATACTAAATTGCATGTCCTTCACAAAATCTTAAGGTATATTTTGTTTTGGGAAAGGAAGGGAGGAAGATCTTATCTTAAATTTCCCATCAGGAGGTTTTTATTTATTCTAGTCCATAGATGTGGTCTAGCACTTATTTGTGAAGAACTGTGAAGTGCTTGTTCACATAGTTGCTTGTGAAAGAATGTAAGGATAAATTTTTATTTGGGAAGCTTCAAAGGATTAGTCTATGGACAAGTCCATGGATTGCAGAAGAAGAGAGACAAATCAGTTGTAACCAGACTGAGCAACTTATTGTAGTTGACTATGACTGTGTGAGTGGCAATGACTTTTTTGGAAAAGGATATAACTGTTAATATGCTGGGCTTCAAAGCAGTGCTCATTTAGTAGCTTCCCAACCTTCTGACCAAGGGCAAGGGGAGGCGGGAGTTTGGGTTGTATTTACTACGTCTTGTAGGCAAAACTCAGTGAGTTTTCCATCATGACACTAAATATAAATAGTGGTCATAAAATCTTTAGAGCATTAGATGGTAAATTAATGAAACAAAATAAAAAATAAAAATTGAAAAGTGAAATATGGGTACGCATTGACTTTTTAGAAATATAATCACAGTGGAAATACATCTCTCTAATACTCTGCCAAAACTTTTACTGCTAGATTATGATTTACTAAAAAAATTCAAGAGGAAAGTAAAACTCCATGTTTAATGAGGTGCTAAGGACTTTTTTCTCAGGAAATCAGCATAAGGCATGGCAGTGGTGCCAAAATTGAGGTTTTTCTTAGGGTCCACAGTCCCCTTTTCACATTATTATTCATATGAAAACACTGTACGGTTCTATTCTGATGAGGCTTAATTGACAGATTTCCTCTCTGACTATCATTAAGCTCCACATATGTATTGGCACAATAATGTTATAATTCTCTACATCCAGCTCTTTTTTTGTGAGGGGAAGATACTTTTCTTAAAACTCATGTTTGCACCTGTGTAAAGGGGATCTCAATATTCCTTATTTGGATATTCAGTTATCAATATCCAGTTAAGCCTATCCGTTAAGGTATGCAGGCAAATGACTAGTCATTGCCTGAGGTTTAGGTAAGTGAGTAAAACATGAGAAACTGCTGGACGTGGCATGAGATTTTCCTGGAGGTAACAAGTAACAGATTAGGCAGCTGAACAAAAGTCACAGTTAGCGCCATGAAGAATGGCAGGGTTTCACTGACAGTTAGCAAAACCGGGAGCAATGGGGAAAAAGTACCTGGGTTGTTTACATGGGAGAAAACACGGGCAAAGAAAGGAATGGATTAAGGTGAGCTGGGGAACAAGCACGGGAAAATGGGGAGAAGAGGACATATGAAAAAGGCCATTCATGTGGAAGCACTGCTAGTCAGCAAACTTGTTGGCTGCCTGATCACTGCAATCTACTCTATATTCTTATTAAACTCTATTCCTAACTATTTTCTGGTTGAGAATAATAGTGTGGGTGTGCAGCATATTCTGTGTGTTTGTGTGCATGATGTCCTGCTAGCAACATCAAGCTGGACTACCTGGCGAGTAGGAGGAGACTAGCAGCTGGAAAGACCCAAGGTCTAAGCTGGACACTTGGTGAAGGGTCTAGGTCTGGGTGCAGAGTCTGGATGGTCTTGAGGTCCAAGCTATGGTTCAAAGGAGCTGCTTCAAGGGCATTCCCCTAGTGAACTGCCACAGCGCCAGAATCCCATCCTGATCCGTGTGGCAGAGCTGTTTTCTGAGAAAACATTGGCAATGCATAAGGCAAAAGTCGGACCCTACACAAACTTCAGGTCAGCCTTAAATGCTTTCTAAAGCTTAATAATGCTTCACGGCAGTCTGACAGGGATCCATTCACCCTCTCAGCCCTTCTAAGCCTATCGTTTCTGTAGCTATTCCTAGAGCATGGAGTTCTTCAAAGGAGTAGTGAAGAAGAATGCAGTCCTGAAGGTGTCTACCTTTACACAGTACAATCACGAAGTGGGAGATTAATTTCAATTTTTTTGCCTGCTGTGAGGAGGCTCAAAATTTTACTTGCTGGAAAAACACCCTAACCACCTCTGCTATTCTTACGTGCCTGATACCTCTTCTTTCAAAGCTGTTTCTATGGAATACTTAGCTATTCACCTGGGCAGAAAGACTGGTCTCTAACTTAGCGTTAAAGGCACACAGTTATGAAGGGGTGAATCCAATTTTCTGGCTTATGCTTGTAAGGTGATGTCCAAAGGCTGATGCAATGGAAAGTACATCATAAGTTCTTGCAGGAGGGACTGGAATCCAGAATTGTCCCTGCCAGGTTAATTACCAATTAATTAAATTACCAATTAATTAAAAAGGCAAACTTTAAAAATGTTAGATAATCAGATCTAGTTATTTATTATCTATGTTTAATTTCAGTTATAAGAATTTGCAGATTTAAGAATTATAATGTGTTTTTTGATATTTCTGATCAGCTATGTAGCCATGCTGATTGATGACAATATCACTTACTCTTCTCTCAAAAAAGGAAAAAAAGAATTGTCAACAGTATGAATAAGCTAAAGTTTTCCATACCCAATTCTGTAATAATGGAGAATTTTTTATCCCTCCTGCTGGGTTTGTCTTTAACCGTCTCTTTTATGTAGAGAAGCTCAAGAAATCAGTTTAATATCATGTACAATATATGTATGAAAAAGTTATTGACACGCAGTTGTCATCTTATTGTAGCTGATAGCAACAAAATGAATTTTGTAGGGTGAACTGCAGATTCACTAGCGTTTTTTAAGCATTTCACATAGCATACATTTTTCTTCCATGTATTGAAAAAAATGACCATATTAAAATGATTTTGCTTCTTTGTCTTTCTATAACTTTGAGCAATTCTAAATAATTTAGTGCACTGTTATTAGATTATATCTTATTTTTGTTCATGTATGCAAAAAGAAAGCAGCAAAGACTATGCAAAATCGTAATCCTTGTCTATTATTATTATTCTTCCACTACCCTATGGGAGCTGAATGCAAGATGTTCTTCTGAACTGGACTTTTAGCAAATGTTATTGCCAAATGTTGTTGAGGATTCCGTATGAATGTCTGACATGAATCAATTAATAAAATGCAATACATTTATAAAATCTTTGTCTTGTTCCTTTTTCCATATGCCAAGAGATGTTTAAATAGTCTCATCATCAGTCACAGAAAATGTTGTTAGTAAATAAAATAACCCTTATTGATGCGTGCCTGTATCCTACCTGCTATAGTCTGTTGTTTAAATTTGTATTAACAAAGACTAGTACGCATAGTTCTTTCAAGATATGTGGGATTTGGAACACTGAAAAAAGTCCATCTTTCTGACTCTTCTTTGATGAGATATGCTCAAATGGTTAAAGACAGCAAATCATATCCTGAAATTTCATATTTAATGTATTCTTTTCTCAGTAAAAATCTCCTGAGTATATAGCTTGCATTGTGTTGGTACAGTCACAGACGTTAGAACCTCAAAGATCTTTTCAGGCATTCCACTGCCCATGCAGAGTTACTACCCACGGTATACATTCCCTAGTGATCTGTCCAGCCCAATTTTAAAATAGCTTAGTTATGTTCTTCCCATTTTTTTTAAGAAAGCTATTTCATTGTCTACTGTACATCACTATTAGAATATTCATCCAGTTATGTGGTGTATTTTTTCTGCTGCTTAATTTCACTCAACTATTTCTAATAAGCTACCTCATATCATCTTAAACAGTCCTATTCTTTTCTCGGTCACACTTTCCATGCTAATTTTTTTACTGTGTTTTCATAAGAGATTTCCTCAGGTCTTTTGCTGTTTTCTTTATTTCCTTTAAAAGAGCTCTCTGGTATTGTGGTGTCTGGAATTAATTAAACTTTTAAAGTTGGATCTCATTAGTGTTGTTTTGCAGAGGCCTTTTTTGGCCCATAAGTCTGAGTCAGAAAACTGTCTCGATTCCCTTGATGTATCTGATTTCCTTATCTTCTTCATCACAACTGATTTATAATTCATATTTACCATGTCAGTCCTGACATATTTTTTCAAGTGTCTCCTCATATTCAAAATTTACAGTTATTATATTTTCTGCACTGGTTTTTATTTCATTCCCTACTTATATTTCTAAATTTTGTGTGGTAGAACTTTTTCCAACCTTGACAGAATTTATGGTACACTTTTGAAAGCATAATTAATGAGCTGTCCATTATCTCATCTTGAAAAGTGATACATATTTTACTTTTATAAGCAACTGGTTCAAGAAACTGGTTATTTCAAGAATAACTTCACCCTTTAGCAGCATCTAATCTACACATAAACTTTCTACTGATAAGTGTGGTGGCATCTATGACTTTAATGTCTTCTTCTGTAAAAACCCAGTTTAAACCTAACAGACTTGCCATTCTTATTGGCAGTTTACTGATAATTACTTACAGAAGGGCATTGGTCCTCATTCTATTTTTTCTTTTCCTTGAAAGTTTCTCCCTACTGCTGGATGTAGTGCACCTTCAGTGCTGCATTAAGATTATCAATGAATTTTTTGCCAGTCTTTGGGTTAGAAGGGTCCAGTGGATGTCCACCTAGATGCTGAGAAGGTTGGAGAACTTGACAAATAAAGAAAGGCTGAATGAACTGGGTTTGTTCAGCTTACAAAGAGCTGGCTCAGGGGAGATCTCATCAGTCTTCAGTGCATAAAGGGTAGGTACAGGGAAGATGGGGCAACTGTCTTCATATGGATGTGGAGTGGCAGGACAAGACACAATGGACACAGGTTTCTGTTTGGCTATAAGAAAAAAAAATCACCATGTGAACAATTACACCCTGGACTACGTTGGCCAGACATGTGGTGGAATCTCTCTCACTGAAAATATTCAGACTTGGCTTGGCAGAGTCCTTCAACTAAAGGTTGGACACTAGAGGCTCTCCACACGTCCCTTCCTAATCCAGACTTTCCCTGTGATTCTGTGGTTGGGCTTTGATTCATTTCACGTAGAAGTTAGGCTTACAATCTGAGTTAGTTGTAGAAAGCTTAGGTTGGGATAACTTTTGCTCCAAAGACATTTTTAATAGACTCCACAGGACTCTATGCTTAAGACTTTGCTGTTGTAACCTTTTCATAAATGATCTGGGAATGAGGGTAAACAGTGAGGTGAAAAAGCACACTGGTGTTACTGTTCAGGAGAGTAAAGATGAAGAGTCTCCCAGAAAATCTGAGAGCGACCTCATGATATTGAATGACAGAGCAGTAAAATGGAATCAAGTGATAAGTATAAGAAAAAAGAAATAAATTCTAACATTTTTTAGGCAATGAAGGGCTCTGAGATTACTATTGTTTCTCAAAACCAAGATTTTCAGTTCATACTACCATAACATTGATTTAGCAATCGTTAAAAAAATCCACACTGAATATTGGGAATAACTAGGGAAGGAATAGAGCATCAAAGAAAACATGTTTATATTTGTGAATAAATCTACAGTGACATAACACCTTGGATACCGCATTGCAGAAGAAGTTATAAATGTAAGCTTTCAAATAGGGTGCAAATTGTAATCTAACATACTACAATCTTGAATTAGAAGAATTACTGGAGGATATAATAGAGGCCAGCCAAACTGTGGGTGACATGGGGACCTGTTAAGGTTCATTGTCTATTCCAGTACAGGAAGGGAGATGTAGAATATGAAACTAGAGGATCACATTTTATTAATTTCTTAACATTGCAATAACGATACCTTGCTAATCCCAACACTATGTGGCAAATTCCTTAGTGTTGCCATGACTATTGGAGAACATCTGGATGCTCCTCAGTTCCTTTGGTAAATTCAGCCTTTTTTTCTTTCGAATCAAAGAATATTTTTGCCCCTGTTTTATGCGGGAAACCACAATTGCTATTAAGACCTGAAATACATATTTCCCAGGTACCAATGCCAGATTTTTGAATAGACATCCTATGAGTAACATCTTTCCTGCTACTTTGTCACTAAGCTGACTTTATGTGTTTCCTTGCCATAAATAAACAATCAACCTATGGCCAGCTTTGCTGGCATTAATCCATCCCAATGGTACGGCTCTTAGGGAGGTGTCACACACAGTTGCACAGACAAAATTGATTTTTGCCTTTCATGTTATTGATTAATATGGAAATGTACTGTGGATATCTCATTGCGTTTAAAAGCCTGCCACTATGCAGAGAATTTTGAGATGCCTAACAGCATTTTCTCCCAGTGAGCCCCAATGCAGCAAATAAAAATGGTGGGTTTTTTTCCCCCCAGATAAATGTTTGAATCCTAAACGATTGCGTACATCAAGGTTGTTACAAATCAATACAGCTGGTATGACTAATCTATTTATTGTTTTGACATTCCTCTTGAAAGGAAAGAGCAATTTCTGTATGTTTGCCTAGCTGCACTAACTATATTATGGGAATAAAACAAAACTAATCAATAGGATAGGGGCAACGTTGTAAAATCCTACACTTGAGCTCCTTAATTCTTCTAAATTATCTATGCCCTGATCTTTTAAACGATTGGGAGATCAAGAGTACAAATGTTCATCCAGTCTAGAGAAGGTCAAAGTAATATAAAAAGCTAATGTTCATCACACAAGGCCACTTGCCTGATATGTTGTAATCATCATAAATATTAATAACACACAGACAGTGTTGGCCAGAAAATAAAAGATCTGTTCCCACTAAAACTTTCACAGCAGGAAAAAAACTGTTTTAATTGAGGGTGAAAAATTTAAAAATGGAACATTTTTCACAGAAAGATTGCTGGCTGGCTGCACATTGGCGAGGCTTCCAGGCCAGTGGCCAGGGAACCATTGTATTAATTCTCCCTCAAAATTTTTTGATTTTCTAAAATGAGCATTTTCCAACAGAAGAAATTCATCCAATCAGCTCCAGTTTCATCCAAGAGAGATTTATGAATATGAATTAACTATATTTTCCCATCAGACTGCTGAATGTCACAAAAACAGAGTAGGGAATCTAGGGAAGTATGGGGATGTTTTGGGATCAGTTCTCTGTAACTTTGAGTTTTAACCTGTTCCTACAATTCTAAGCACTTAGTGGAACAGTCCTCCCTGATTCCCTGTACACTAAATGAGGAGATGTAGTCAGCGCTAGAAATCTCCGGAGGGAGATGCCATCCACCCAGTTTATTTAGGGATTAAGTTCGTTGTGAATTTATTCACATTGGATCCCCTCTTTAGCGGCCCCCCCAAGAGCATCAGGTTCGTGCCTCTGCATTCAAGCCTCTGCACAGCTCTGTTCTACCCTCCCTGCCCACCTGAGCTCCTCCTCTGCCACTGACCTGTGCTCGAGGCCAGTTTTCATGCAATTCCTAAACTTTGTGCACATCCACTTAATCCAGTTCCTCTGCTTACTAGAATAACAAATGTTGGTGAAATTCTGCTGTCACTAACCTGGCTATACTAACACTGATTTCATTGCAGCTTTTTCAGTTCCATACAGGCAAAACAAGAACAGGGTGTGGATCCACTAGCACAGAAAGGAAGAAGAAACATTAGGCTCTATTCTATGCTGTTGTACCCATGGTTTATTACTGTCAAAAATAAAACTGATTTCAGATTTTCTGAATGCAAAAGTGTAAAAACAAAGATATAACCTCTAAA
The DNA here is from genome assembly GCF_964195595.1 of Calonectris borealis. Taxonomy (NCBI): domain Eukaryota; kingdom Metazoa; phylum Chordata; class Aves; order Procellariiformes; family Procellariidae; genus Calonectris; species Calonectris borealis. Next base: position 163,071,711 of record NC_134312.1, read on the forward strand.
CATTAAACCTTTTAATGAAGACATTAAGATTATTATTAATACACATATCTGCCAAACAAATAGGACGTGATCCAAGACCTACTAAAGTCACAAAGCATCTTATACAATTTGGTTTGGAGGAGGCTGTTCATTCCTATTCTCAGGTTTTGCAGAAAAGATCCAATTTTGTTTCCCCTTGGCTGAGTGCATGGCAGCAAATGAAAAACTATTATTCCCAGTGCTGTACTGATATCTGTGGACAGTGTTATACATAGCATGACAGGACTAGGTGGTAATTAAGTTGATTTTTTTTTTTCCTATTATACAAAATAAGCCATGCCAGTTTTGGCTCCACTCAAAACATGGGGGAGAAAAATCAGTGTTTGTCAAATGGAATAGGACAGCATCTATGGGGGAAATTGTTTTTCATGTTTTCAAAAGGCAGCAAAAGTGAGGAGGCAGAACAGCAAAAACTATTCTGAAAATTGATACAGCAAGGTCTACTTTCTTAAAATGCTGCTTACAGTTGTCATATACCTTTTCAAGGAAAAAGATAGGAAAAATGACATCATCTGACACTGATGTGCTGCATTGGATACTGGATCCTATCTTCTAGAAGGGGAAACCTTTTCACAGGCACTTAATGTTACTGACATACAGTAATTAAAAAAGGCATCCAAAGACATGTCAACTTGGTTCCACTTCAGTAAAAGGAAAATTTAAGACACGTTTTTTGTCCTCACTGTTTCGCACAAGTTCTATACGAAAGATAACAGTTAAAAATATAAATAATGATGATTAACTTGGTAAAATTATGTTCCTCTCCCAACCAGGAAAGAATACCAAAAGGCTTTGATAATACTTATAGCCCAGCAACATCCTTTCTCCTAAAGCAGATAGATCCCGTCTATATTTTCTTTTAGAAAAGCAAGTTAGACAACCTGCTTTTTCAAAAGTAAGTTGCACAAATGGGACTGGAACAAGTCTGTCCTTTTGGTGATGTTCATTCAAGCCATGGAATAGAAATATTTATTTTGATTATTTCAAACATTTCTCTCTCTCTGTATATATGGAAACATAACACCCATTAAATTCAACTCACCCCTTGCATTGACCATATTGTTTAACTTTTTTTATTTGTTTATTTTTCTGCAAATATTGTGTGCTTGGTGTTAGTTTACACAAATATCTGTAGAGGAGTTTTTATTCACAAACAAATTATTGTGTCTATGTTTCAGACAAGTTTGTTCAGCCTTGTCACATGTCCCAGCCCACAATTTCTTGACAGAAGTATGACACAGAAAAGTTTCACTAAAATGTCAGTTACTTAGATGTAAAAAGACAGTATGTGAAAAGAGAACTCTTATTTTTCTCTTTCCTTTGATAAGAAGGAATCTCACTAATTTAAAATGAAAGAGGCTCTGGCAAGGAAAGAATATGAAATATTTCCATACCTCTATTATGCCTCTTACTACAAAGCTTTTCTTTTCTTCTTTCCTATGGGAAGGCTAGAATATCTAGTCAAGAACTGGAAATCCATTTGCTGTGAACTGAGTGACCAGTTACAAAAAATGTATGCCAGATTGACTGTAATTCATACTTGTGGTTTCCTTTAGTATAAATGGTTCAGTAGAACTGAAAATCCACTTATGTTTATAAAATCTGTTCTTTGAAATGTAGTGAATAATGATTGCAGTCATGGCATGATTGCATGCTTCTGGATAGCTGCCTGGAGGAACAACAAGGGACACAACAGTGTTCATGTGTCTCCTCGGGCACTTTCTCCTGTCCTTCTGCTATCCTGGATGCATGACACAGCCTGGAAATCTACATGCAGTAGTGAAAAAGGGGACTTGGATGTTATGCATGGAGGAGATAACTTCCAAGGGACAGTCTAGAAATGAGAAAGCAGTGGCAGAAGACTGGCCAACTGTGCCTGCCCAGCTCAGGGTGCAGTCACACAACCTGTTTAAGCCAACTGAAAAAGTGACTTCTTCTCCACCATGCCATGGAGGACAAAATTTCATCCTGCTCGGTGCCAGCACTGGTGCTCAGGGAGTGCAGAGACAGCTGCAGGGAGGGATGGAGCTGGTTGGAAACAGAATCCCTTTTTCAAGCGGTTTCATTTTCAGCAGGGTGTGACCTACTGCAGAGCAGCCAAAAAGATGATGGGAATGGGAAGGAGGTTGCTTTTCAAAAGGCAGCTTGCATTAGGGCGGCTTTTACAGGTACTCAAACTGGTGCTGCCATCTGCTTCAGGATCTCAAGTGGTGCCCACCGTCCCAGGTGTTTGCAGGGAGAGGTGACTGCAGGGCTAGATGATGGGTGCACCCAGAGGCATACTCTGTGGGTTGGAAGGTTGTGACCATGGAGAGGATGTGCCAGACCTCCCCTGTAGCAGCAAGAGCAGCTCCAGAACGGGATGTGCACACTGCAGGGAAAAATATTTTCAGAAGGATGGAGTGGGAACAGCATATTGGAGAGAGGTTGCTTTGCTGAAGTTGAAACAGGGGACTGCCACGGTGCTGGAAACTATAGCCAAAGCCAAAACCGTTACAGTGATGTGAATCAGCAGCAAAAGATGGGCCACAGCAAAGAGTTGGCAGAATGGCACTATGGCACTGTGAAAACAGCGCCAAGAACAAAGTTCTGCCCAATTTCTGCTTCTCAGCTGGACTCCTTTCCTGCATCTACTGTTGTTCTTAGACCTTTGTTATTCTACAGTAACCACCGTGTGCTTGGAAAGCGCTTAGGAAGTTTTGAATGCCTCCGCGGAATAAATTAAAAAGAAAAAATCAACACTGAAATGACATCTTGATATGCCAAGATATATATGCCTTTCAGTGAATGCCTGATACAAAAATTAATTGTTCCTAAACAAAAAAATGCCCATAAATCAATCTTGTTTTAAACAGTAAATGGTTTTTAGTCCTTTGTATTTTGTGGAGAAGCAGGAAGGTGTAACTAATAAATGCTGATCAGGAAGGGTGTAACGAGTTACATACCAGCTTGTGTTCTTTCCAGCTCCCTGACAGACTTTGTGTGCTGAAAAAATGGTGAGCAGGTTGTGATAGCAGATTGATGGATTCTTCTGGCTGATTAGAAAAAAAAAATCTGCAATACAGGGGAAGAATAGCGGAATCTCAATCCTTTCCACGCTGAAGAACAAAACAATTATTCTTGGGGACAGAGGCTGCTAAAGACACATTTGTTCTGAACTTTTTTTTGTTCATTTAAAGATTTTTATTTTTATTGTCATTTATGATTCATCTAAGGGTTTCTGAAGTGTGGTTGCTTTGTAGACTTTCATGTTGTTTGAAAGAATCTCATCTCTCAGATAAATACTGTCATTATGCAGTTATTTATCCCTTTACCATTATGGCATCCTCTTTGATTAGTAGTTTTACAGATTTGTGTACAAAAGAGATTGCACTGTGTTGTGCCCATTCTTGACAATCAGATAAAATACCTTTGTTCACATTCAGCTTAGTTGTTTCACACTTAGCTAGTCAGTTTATATCAATCACTTGCTCACATTCTGCATGAACTCTTAGATGAGTCATCAATAAAAAAACATAGGTCTTTGCATGTTTTGTATTTCTTTTCTTTCTCTCAGAAGTGGACAGTATTGTATACGGATATCTCCAATCCCATCTTATCCAAAACTATTTGATGGCGTGGGAAATAAGGTAAAGACAGCCAATCTGAAATGTGCAGCACCTTGCCTGTTCCCACCGGTTTCCTGCAGTAAGCAGCAGATCATGCAAGCGTAGTTTAGGGGAAAGAAAAAAGTCTCTGATGGCATTTGCATTTTTTCCTCTTGGGTCATGCATTGAAAAAATTCCTAGATATGACTGGAAGGTTTACAATGCATTTAATTTTGCTAGAAAATTAACTATAATTTCCTTCACATCCCATTTTCCCCCAAATATCATGCACAAATTGGATGCAGTCACCAGAAAGACATTTTATTTACCAAGAGTTTAACTGAGTTTGAAGCAAGAGAATAAATATCTTTTATTCCAGATAGTGGAGAAGTATAAGAGACCACATATCCAAGGCTATTGAATTTCTAGGTTAATGTGTTTGTTTTCGTACCAAATTGTCAGAAGAAACAGGTGTCCTCCACCCCTTAAGCTTTCTATAAAAGGCCTCTCTACAGTACACTCCAAGGCACGTGAATGACAAATCTTTCGCTATTGCAGTTAAACCAGGAGACAAGTACATCCAAGAGAGGGAGGGCCACCCAAAGTGCCTCACATCAGCTTCATCTCCCAGAAAACAGTCATTCCACTGGTGTTAGTATTGCCAGCAGAGGAGCCAGGACTCTGCTGGAAAACGGAGCAGACCACATATATCAGACTAGGAATGAGAACGTGGAGTAGGGCTATGTTATGAGGATAAATGTCTTGCAGCTGTTAAGTAAGGCATCTCTCTAGCCAGAGCTGATGAATCCTGCAGCACAGAGCTGCAGAGCAGAGGGCTTCACCCAAGTAACGATCTGTCTGTCTTCTTGTAACAGTTTTAAAAAACTTAATGCGTTCGTTTGAATGCTTTCCTTATTTCATGTTTCATACTGTTCCCAATGCACTATTAATGGCACATGTCATGAGATCCTTCCTCTAGCTGTCATTATTTGTTTTAAAGAAAAAGATCAAAGAATTTTAATTGCAAAGTCTGCTCTGATTCATCTATTACTTAATGTTGAAATGCGCAGCGAAGGGTGATAAAATAATTCCTGCTTTATGTTGACTTTGGTGAGACCTATTTTTATCATTTAGATCACTGAGGGTTTGGATATTTAAACTAACTATGTCTATAGAGAAGATTGGAGTTTTACCCATTTGGATGGGTACAAGATGCACTTTTATTTTGTAGGGCTGTGCTTTATGTGTGCGTGACTTTATACATACATGTGCACACACACACACACACACGTATATCCGCCAGCACACGTGCAAATTTCATAATTGAAAGTGCAAGTAAATAAACCTTTTAGACACACAGATGCATATCTGGCTGCAAACACCAGTAGCTGTTTACTAGTTGCTAGTACCAAGTTATGGCAAATAAACTCAAAAGCTACAGTACATTTATGAATTTTAGCAGAAACTTCCAGCCCTGTAAAAATACAGGCCCAAAAAGCCATTTGGTGACTTTTTCATACCAGTTGGTATGTTTGTTGTTCACAGTTTGGCTTGGATCTATTTAACAAAGGAAATTTAATGAAATTTATTCTTCCATTCTTATGCTAAGTTTATCATAGAGACCGGGTGGTTTCAGGGATGAAGGACAGGACAAAACAGTTTTATTCACATGAAATGTTATTGGCATATTCTGTGCATTTACAGGGCCTGATTATTTATGCTGCTTAAAACTGACCAGCACATGAGTCCAGCAAAGAAACTGGGCAGAGAGCTGAGCAAAAAAAACCATTTCCGTCCCTGGAAAATTCAAGCATTTCGCAACACATTTTTTGCTTGTGCATTATTATGATTTACAACTACTACCCACAGAAAGGGGAAAACACTATGGAAAATAATGAGGTAAATTATTTAATGGTTTCAGCTTCATAATTTGTAAAATGGAGCGATTACCTGCTCCAATTCCTGGGGACTCCACACGTTACAGGACTGGGCAGTGGGAAAACTCTCCAGCCGAGTGGCAGAACATCCCCTGCCTCATAATGGAGAAGCCGTAATATCTTGTCAACCACCTGCTTAGAGCTGGGAGATCTTGAGGCGTCTGGTCCTGAGTACGGAGCAGGAGCTGCAGGATTGTGGGGATGTCCATGCGGGTAGTCTGCATGGCAGGGCTGAGCCAAATAAGCCATATGAGATTTATGTGCAGGCTGGCAAATGTGCATGAGTATATGTGTGCATATATGTATGTGTCTATGTGTGTGTGAACACAGTCCTGCACACATAAAGCAGAGCCCACAGAATGTAATACATGTGCATCTACATCCAAATGGGTAAAACTTTAAAATGGAGATGAAATGATGTGAAACATCTGATTAAATGGAGGTTTTTTTGACAAACTAGTGTTTTCCATGGAAGCCCTTTTTGTCAGCACTTTTGTGACTCAGTCTAGTTGGGAGCTGATCAACACTCTGCTGGCCAACGCATAGCTCTCAAAAGACCGTGTCCAAATGTGCATAAAAATTAAGCCACTCGTTTAGTCCTTATGGATTTTAATCAATAGGCACACTGGCAGGGAAGCAAGAAGAAGTCCTCACCTAACTTCTCCTGCTCACAGAGGTTTTCAGGATACAGAGTTCTGCATTTTTTCCCCTTCAGTGGGTTTTCAAAGAAAAGAATTCTGTAGTGCAAGTGGTGAGTTGAGCAATGATAACCCTTGCGGCTGAGCTTTGGTGCGTACCAGAGCGTGCAGAACCTTGGATGGACAGGAGCGCATTTGTCTCCAACCAAGGCTGCAGAGGGAATGCAGCGGTTGTTTTATGTGATAGCAAAATATCAGAACGCTAACTATACAATATGACCTTGATTCAGAACTAGTTACGGGTCTGGTATATTGGAATAATTCCAGAAATGACTCCACAATTTTTTTAGAAAAGTTGGGGACAAAATGTAATGCATCAATTCTGCCTATGATAAGCAATTTAGGGCCCTGAGATCCATACAGAATAGCTGCAAGCACTGATGGATTGCTTGTGCATTATCCCTACTGATTACTGAACACTGCATCTGGATAAGTACTTTCACTCTGATTGAAGATACAAGGTGCAGACTTTGATCAAAATGAATTAAATGACCACTTTGCAACACCTTTCCAACTAGGCACATCATTAACTGCAGGCAGAAGACAATGCGAGCAGGAGCTGAAATTGCGACCCGTGTACAATGGGAAGGAAGTCAAAAGGAGATCAGCGTCACCCCACAAACGTCAGACTGATCTATTGGTAATATGAGGTTTCTTCTATTTGCACTTTAAAGTCACTAATATTAAAGAAATATGTATTTTCTTCCAATGCTATGATGGTATAGGCATAGAGTAAGTAGACTTTCTCTAGTAATGAAATGAGAATTAGTATCTTGGCCCAGTAGAAGCTGCTGCTGGATGTTTCTCTGTGATGCATCACCCTAGGAGCCCAGTTCCAGATGGGCATCCAAAAAGCCAGGAGCCCTGGGCATTAGCTACTTCTGACTAATGCCACCCACTGACCTGAAAAGCAAGTGGCTTTCTGCCGCCAGTGGGAAATGTGCATAACGTTGGACATTTCTTCATGCCCTCCTCTCCCTCGCTGGTCTTCCCACATGCCTCAGGGCTGCGGGCGGTGCCTGGCCGCCGCGGCTCTCATGGGGGGCAGGGCGCAGCAAGACCCCGGGCTTTCCCTGGCAGGTGCAGAGGAACCACGCGGTGTTTCTCACGCTCCGCTCGTGACCCTCCCGGGCCCCTGCGCATCTCCGGAGTGGCCCTTGCCCGAGCGAGTCTGTGACTGGGAGCTCGGCAGCACTGCGGCTTCGCAGCGGGCTGGGTGCCATCGCCCACCCACCGCGCGGAGAGGTCAGGGGGAGCCCCCGCAAATCCCGTACTGACAGCTGACATGCGGTGCCTCCTCACAAACCCCTGCTGAGTCCAAACCTGTTATACCTCTTCCTCCTTCTGCTGGTTTTCACTGGGGTAGAGTTAATTTTTTTCACAGTAGCTGGTATGGGGCTGTGGTTTGGATTTGTGCTGGAAACAGTGTTGATAGCACAGGGATGTTTTAGTTCCTGCCGAGCAGTGCTTACACAGAGCCAAGGCCTTTTCTGCTTCTCACCCCACCCCACCAGCGAGGAGGCTGGGGGTGCACAAGAAGCTGGGAGGGGACACAGCTGGGACAGCTGACCCCGACTGACCAAAGGGACATTCCATACCATATGACGTCATGCTCAGCACATAGAGCTGGGGGAAGAAGGAAAGAAAGGGGGGATGTTCGGAGTGATGGCGTTTGTCTTCCCAAATAACCGCTACGCATGATGGAGCCCTGCTTTCCTGGAGATGGCTGAACACCTGCCTGCCGATGGGAAGGAGTGAAGGAATTCCTTGGTTTGCTTTGCTTGCGTGCGCAGCTTTTGCTTTCCCTATTAAACTGTCTTTATCTCAACCCACGAGTTTTTTCATTTTTACTCTTCAGATTCTCTCCCCCATCCCACTGGCGGGGAGTGAGCGAGTGAGCGGCTGTGTGGGGCTTAGTTGCCGTCTGGGGTTGAACCACGACATCCTCCTCCCCGTCTCATCTCTGGTTTTCTGTTCTGCTTTGATTTATCCTGCTTAAACTTAGGCACTGAACTGAAGTACCCGGGTTTGAAGCTGGACTAAATCAGTGCGTGCATTAGAAAATCACTGACACCAATGACTGCATGGAGATATTTTCTTTTTATTTTAGTGGTCATCATTTAGCACTCATGCCTGACTGTACAAATAAACCAAGTGCTACGCCTATTTGAGCTAAGTTAGCTAGAGAGAGGTACAGCAAGAGTGCTGTGAGAATGGGTTGCTCAGCAAGGCAGTGGCAAGCAGAAATTCAGCTGCCTTCTTGATTTTTCCTGTTAAATCACATCTTTACTCACAGCCTAATCTGTTCTGCAAATTGTCAAGTGAGACCCCAGTTTGAAAATAGTATGTGCCCTTCTTCTTTCATCAGGTTAGTTACCTCTTCAAAAAAAATACTAAGATTTTTTTTCAGAAGAAACAGCTGCTTCTGTTGTAGAGCTGCAGCCTCTGGGTTTCCGACAATTTCAGTTTTAACTCTCTTTCCTTCCTTTTTCTCTCCTTCTATGATCTGTTAATTAAACAGAGGCTAGGTAGAGAATAAAGAAAGAAAAAGTGTTGCAAACTAATTTGTCACATACCACCTTGCTTTTCTGCTGTCGATTCAGCTGCCTCCTGAAAATCTTTGAAAGAGATAAAGTTTCTGGCTTTTTTTGGTGTTGTCCCCAGCAAGAGGACAAACATCAGACATGATTATCTTTAAAAGAGTAAAATTGGCCTTTCTTGGACATATTATTAGAATGATTGTTTCTGAAGGAGGGTATAAGGAGCAGAGACTTTGACTAGAAGAAATGGAAGGAATGGAAGGACAATATAATACACGGATGTTTCCTTTCAAAATGCGTGTACTGCAAAATGTACAAGATAATTTCTAAAAAAATACATAAAACCACTCAGTAGCCCTTTGAAGAGTCTTTGTTAAGTGTACTCCACACTGAAATATAGAAGAGAGAAGTAGTCGGGGCTGTAAGAGCTTTATCCAAGGTACCCAAGAACAAAGCTCTAGAATGTGCATCCGTACAATAGCAAGCTTTGTTATTCACTTATAGTTGCTGTAAAATGGGCATGGAAATTGTTCCATAGTTGACTGAAGGTAATTTTGTTTGGTCAGACACTACATGCAGTTTTGATACTCCTTTCCTTAGACAATGAAATATAAGCATCTGAAAAATGATACAAAAAGGCAAAAGATTATATTATAGGGGAAAAAAAAAGATTAAGGAGAAGGAGAAGCCCAATCGCTTTAGCTCTTTTGAAGATTCGAAATTTCAATCACAACAAGTTTAGTTTTGAACACATAAATGAAATGCCATCCAGTTAGGTATCCAGCTTGCACAGAAATTTTAGCTGTCCAATGAAACAGTTCAACTGCAGTGAGTGCATTTATATTAACATTTTAGTTCAGATCAAGATTACTCTTTTTAAGTGCATTCCTTGCCTGTCCTCATTTAGTGTGCTTTGGTTCACCTTGCAGCGTGGGCTCAGGGCACACAAACTGTGTCCCTTTGAGTGGAAGCTGCATGGGAAGATGTACTTCAGGATCACGCCCATTGCATTCCCAGCATCACCGGGCATTGGTGCTCAGGACCAGGTGAGAGCTCTGAAATGTGTATGCTGCCGATATCAGGTCCTCAGCACCAACTGGTTTGCTTTGCAGATCTTCCCCTATGGGTCCACACTTCTGGCTAATATACACGTAATTCCTTCTTTAGTCAATGGGGGGAGGTGGCAGCAGAGGCCTCCAGAAGGAGATCCCTGTTTGCCTAAGCAGACATAACCAGTCTGGCAAGACTTCTCCTGGGAGGTTTTCAGAGCCACCTTCTTCACTGTCTAGATAAGGAATATAATTGTTTATGCCAGGAGCTAAATCAATACCTAAAGTTTGGGTGCAAGTTGTAATGAAGTAGAGTTCAGCTTCCTTACTGATTGAGTGCTGGCAGCCCTGCTTTTGAACTCTCTTTAATCAATTAATTATTTTGAGCAGACGTGTAGATTGATCAGTTTCTTAAAAATATTAATATGTTGATTTGCCCCCTAACTTTTCTTTTACGTGTACAACAGATCAATATTACTACCGAGGTTCTTCTCCTTTCTAAAGGAAAAAGTCATGAACTAGAACTTCCTTTACTATGTATTGATGGTCATAAAATAAAAGCCTTTTCAAAGGTTTTCAGATGTGACTTTTGATTTATACTTATGCTTTATCCAAAAAGTTTTAAATATGTTACATTTTTAAAGTTGCCCTCAGATGCTCTCTTTCTATTTCTATAGTGTCCTACTTCTCTCTCTCTCTAGGTCTCTCTCTTTTTTTAATGTACATATAAATATTTTATAGAAAACAGATGGTCTGGTAAAGTTGCTATCCACTAAAAAAGCAGAAGATGAAACAGAATGGATCATATTATTCCCTAACTTATGCTCATAAAATAATTCTATTAACATCAAAGTGAGCATTCAAAGCTGTAGGGCTTACCTTTATGTATTGAAGTGAGTTACCTACACACAGCCCAAAACATAATTATTGTTCTAGGATGATAACTGTACTTAAGCAGGGAAGCCTTGCAAGAAGAAAACAGTGTGCAGCCAAATGGTGTTTATACATGATTAAAGAGAATAATAACCATTGAAAGGGACATTATCTTTCTCTTCCTCAGAGCCTGTTCATCAAGAGATGGTGACCTTTCATTGGTCTTTCAAGTTGGTGAATCTTAGGAGTGCAGATCCCTCTGTTGCTCCTACTTCTATCAGAGAATGATGGCGGCTTGCAAGCCAACTTTTAAGCTCCTGGCATTTCAAGAAAAAATGGTCTAAGGTAATAAATGATCAAACACCTGTTTCCTTTATTTATAAACAGTAAGTGTACCTCTTTGTTGGTTCTAATCTGAGGAACTACCCCAAGGGTGATTCAGTCCCTCTTTTACCTGTGCGATACCAACCGGTTCCCCTAAAGGCCTGGAGAAGTTTGACAACGCACTGCCAGAGAGATGCCTCTGAAAGTAGGGCACATAACAAGAAAGCATCACTGTAATAAATTAAGTCAGTATTTATTCCATGCTCAACTCAAATGTTACTTAAATTTGAATTTTCCATCAACTGACTCTGCAGAAGTCCATCAGAAACGTGAGCTGATTCAGGGAAAGGATGACCATTGTTCTTTTAAACAAAATAGCTTCTCACCATATCTTTATTTCAGCACAGAGACAAATGGAAACAGCCTTTTCAAATGGAGTATTTTGAGTATTTTAATATAACATTATTTTAAACTCTTGTGGGCTTTTTATACTGAGGTTGGTTTTCTCTTTTAATGGGGAAAAATGTATGGGGTGCTACTATTGTAAATCCTCCTAAAATCAGGGAATTAATCTGAGCTGGCAGAGCGTACATTGCCAATACCCTTTGTTTGTTAAATATGTATCAAGACCCAGCTCAGATTTTGAAAGTACGTATGATAGTTATTTCAGATTTTGATTCAGATGTGCTGTTGACAATTTACAACAGTACTGACCATACACATATTAAACAGCTGAGACCACAGTTTAATCTGGCTGCAAGTCATCTTTTACAGACTGAGGCAGAAGTATTTTTCTAACTTAAGATTCTAAACTTTAAAATAGGTGGTTATATGTTATTATGTTCATATGTTATTTCATAATTAAAACAAAGTCTTTCTGATAAAAAAGTAACCTGCAAGCACTTCAAATTTGCTTTCTAAATGAAAAAAAAATTGTAGTGCTTGCAGTGTTTGAGTCTATGATTCATTTTGTGCTGATTATTTGAATGCATTGCACTAATGTTCCTCAGACTTTTACAAGCTAGGAGTGCATAAAACTTTTAAAGACAGGGCAATTTCTCTGCAAAATATGGATTTTTGTGTCATTAAAAAATGCTTTACAAGCTCTCTCAGGCCACCACTGCTGGAAAAAAGTCCTGTTGTTGATCTTAGTGTCAATGCCAACGTATTTAGAGACTCACAACACTGACTTCTGGGAGGGAGATTGTAAATGCAGATATATATTGGATGATGTGATGGGAATTGGTGATGTGTGTGTGCATGAACAACACTGGGGTTGGAAACTTACTTTATTTTAGTTGGAATGCAAGAAAATAAATAGGGAGAAATTCTGCTGGTTCCTGTTATAATTTAAATTGAGGTCTAAACTAAACATTATCTTATGAAAGAGGTTTTTGAAGGACAAATGGAGTAGTCAGTCCTCTATGAAAAGAGGCTAATTTGAAAAAAGCTGGTCTATCCAACCAAAGGAATCTGCCTGCACTAGAAATATTTTTCTGTCTTTAAAATGACGCTGTTTGAAGCTTTTCTGCATATGCTTATTTGAACTGCTTGGCTCTCTACTTCCTCTCTGTGTACTCACCCATAAGCAAAAATAGTAATTTGTATAAGCATGCAATCATGTTTTTCTACTGAAATATTTGCATGCAAATGGTTTTGAGTCACTTTGAAAAACACTTAAAAAAGTTCTTTTTAATGAAAAGGAGCTAGCAAGGACTTCTTAACAGAACCAGCACTTTATGAAAAGGACAGGGCAACTTTACTTGAAGAAGTCATGGTGAATTAATAATAATAAACAGCGTCACTTTGTTTGGCATAGAGGATTTCTTATAAAGTGTCAAAATGACAAGTAGCATAATGGAAGAACACCAAGAACACAGGAGAAGAGACAAGTTTTGAACTTATATTAGAAACAAGCTATAAAGGAGGTAAAGCAAAGGGCTGTTCTGCATGGCTGGAGAGGAAGAGGAGAAAGTTCATGCAATAATTTTGGGAAGACTGTATGAAAAGAGATTACTAATATTGGGTATGGAGCAAGTGAGCAGTTAGCTTGAATGGGATTTGCTAAGGTCTGAAAACAAGGAAAATTCTGAAGAGGGATTTGGTGGGAGTTACTTTTGACTGTGGGAAGTAGCAAAGCAAGAACAGAAGAACCAAATTTTCGGGGGTGAGCGCTCTAACCTGCTGTACATTTACATCACAAAACAGCAGCTGCAACTGCAGATACACTCCCAGAATGAAATCTGCCTCTGCTGAAACAAACAGCTAAACTCCTGTTGATTTCAAGAAAGCCAGTGTTTCAATTCTGGATAATATATGTCTGTAGTAAGAGTAGAAGATTGTTATCTGTATATCACAATTAACCACACAGGACTATTTTTATTTATTTGTGATCCTGGGTTGTGTGCCAAACAATCTGAGATAACTTGCAAAATATGAAGAATAAAAAAAACCAGTAAATTAAAATGTTCTTTATCCTGTAGCCCCTGCTTGTTTTATGAGATTAAAAACTACTAGTTAAAATAATGAAATCATATATTATTATTTTGTTTATCTTGCAGTTTAATTATCACAAGCCATTTAAAAATCCTTTCACTACAAATGTTAAGTAACATAACAGTATGCATTTTACAAGAGCAAGATAAGCAAAAACCAAAGATAAATAACGACACTGAGCACAGCTTTTTAATTATCTAAAGTCTTTTAAGCTGTCCTTTGTTTCTTTTAATAGAAAGTTCATAATAAAAACAAATCAAAAAGTAAGATTAAAAAATGTATTGCATTGAATAAATCTAAAATGCATTGTTACTATCGTTTCATTCCACAGTATTTTTTTCATGATTTAAAAAAACCGCAATAAACGTTTTAGGGGAAAGGATGAACACTCTATAGACTCATATATATTAAAATGATAATACTTTCATGTATTGCTTTCCAGACGTGGGCTTAAAAGCTTTTTGAAAATAGTCTTTTTTAATGGCAAAACTGAAACAGAGAATTTCTACTTTACTACTTTTTAAAATTGTTTTTTGAAAATCTTTTTTCCCTGTTCTCTTAAATTATCAAGTAAAATATACACATTTTGAAAATCTCAGTCTACCCACTCAATTAATGTTGAAGCTACCTGCCTAAATGATTAGTTACTTCATATTTGACTGAAAGATAACTGTTATATTTGGAGGAGACTGATGCTAATTATAGGGGAAGACAAGACAACACATTTTATTTTAATAGTATCTACGTAATTGAAAGTTAAACATCCAATAAATGTCATACTAAACCTTTATGTAAGGAAAAGGTATATTTTCTTTGAGGAAATAACTCATATTCTAACGTCAGTGTGCTTGGCTGCCTCAGATACCTCCTCTTTCAATTTTCCTTGCAGATGTCAGGTTAAATGGCAGATGAAATATGAGCATCTTAAAAAATGTTCTCAAATTCTTCACTCATTGTTACACAGCTTGCTTTCCTGCAGGAACACTTGAGATAATTTGGACCCATAAACTCCTCAAGTTTTCCTTCTATATAAATACTTTAACTTTATAATAAAGCAAGTCTTTTTGATCTTGGCAAAGCTTTAGAAACGATACATTGACTTTGGTTGGGGAATGGAGAAAAGCATTAATGTTTCTTCCATTGGCTTTAAATCAGATGTGTTTTCCTAGAGCACTTCTGTAGCAAAAAAAAAAAAGAAATCAAGTTGCCAGTATTAGAAAGAAAACCAAGCACTTTAGGTATATAGTAAAAATGATGAACTAAAATAACAAAGAACAAGATCTGCAAAAGGAACTGACATATGAATTTCATAATGTGAGATTTATAACTCTTTATTTAGTGTCTTTCCCTCACTTCTCAGCCAGATCCTGTCTGAAGTGTTTAAATTGATACTGACAATCACAGTGTGGTCTTTACATGTGTATAAAGATATTGCCAAATAAGCAAAAAAAGAAAAAATCCTGTTTAACTTACATAGGAATATGAAAAAATAAAAAGTCTTTCAGTCCTGGTGCCTATGAAAAACGAAGGTCGCAGTTTTGCTTAGAGGGAGATCTAGGGCACCCTCACAGATCTGATGTGGGCAGACGCAAGCTTCCTCTGCCAGAACTACAAACCACAGACAGGATACACCATGCAGTGCCACATCAACACAGGCATGAAGCTCCCGGATGGGCACCCATCAGGGTTGGCATGCCTACAGGTGGCCTCTTGTTGCACAGATTCTGCTCAGCCAAAGCGTTTCACAATTTGTTGTGTAGTGCTCCCTCATTGAGGTATATGCTTGTGCTTCCTGGCTCCTTTCCAGAGATGTACCTACCATTTTTAAAAATACCTCTAATTTTTATGATTGAAAAGTAAGCCTGGCCTGAAACCAAAATGTTTCTCAGGTCCTGTATCTTGCTTCTGTAATTTTGAGACTGGCTGTACACCAGGACAAACCTCAGGCTTGCATTTGTCCCTCCTCTATTCCCTGTTTTACACGGAAAGGAAATCAAAGATGTAGTCAAATGAGAGCCATGGTGCATTCCCACAGGTCCCCGGTCTGGATGACAGAGGATCTGAGACATCTGCTTGCACTGGTATGGTATGGATTTGTTCAAGGACTGATCCACAAGATGAAGCTCCTGTGCAGCTGCCCACTGTGTCTGCTTGCCACTTGAACTACCAAGAATGTATTTAGAGAGAACAAGGTAGAACAGCTATTCTACAAAAGGTATTTCAGCCAAATACCTAGAAAATAGGACTTGGGGTCTAATTTATTTCAATGGTTGCTAACAGAAGTACTATCTTGTAATATTAACATGGCTGTCCATTTCACGGCACAAAGTCCAGCAAGAAATAAGAAACAGAAGTATATGAAGTTCTGTATTGCTTACTTCCGTGGGTAATCCGCTAGTATACCGATGCTGATGAAGTTGGCTGTTTCACCTCATTTTTGTCACTTTGAGAAGCTCTCAGTTTTCAGACGCATTTGAGAACCACTGTTAAAATAGAGAGTTTAAAAGCTCTCCTTGGTGCACTGCAGTCTTGACCTGCAGCAGCCTTCACCCTTTCCATCAAGGTTGTGTAGTAGTTTTATGATACACACCAACATTCACTAGTGCAAGGTTGAGACTGCTAAGTCATGTCTGCATGGGACAATTGGAATTTGAACCCAAGTTTCTAGACGTGAAGAGTTAAAGCACCTTCTACAGCTCCATTTGTGACTTCCCCTACCCTCTCCTTCTGCCATAATTTTGAAAAACTAGGTAACACTAAGTGAAACCATTAACGCTGAATTCCAGCCAGACTAAATCAATCCGTAATTAATATTTTATAGGTTTGCTTCACAGTTTGGTAATGCCATATAGTTCTTCACAATAATACGCTGTGGGGGCCTATTCTTCTGTACATGTACATAAGGATTTACATTGTTGTTTCCCACTGTTATTAATGGAAGCAGCCACATCTATTCAAATAATATAGAAATAGAAAACAGGATGGGATGTAATGGAAGCGAGTTACTAAATTTCATGCAACTGAAAGCTGATACAGAAATATTGTTTATCACTATATACAACACATATACAATTGCTACACTGATTTATGTAGCATTAAATAAATAAGTAGGTGGTTTAAGTTTTGTGGATGCTTAAGGTAGTTTTAGGAGCTGTAGATGGCTGTATCAGGTCAGACCAAGGTTTACATAATTCACTAATCTTTGACAGTGGCTAGTAGCAGATGCCTAGGAAAGCATGGAAGAGCAGGTCAGGCACATATTGAAGTGCCGTACTGCCAGAGGAGCATCTTTGTATTTGAAAGACCTTGATTTTTCTTGAATGTGTTCGCTTAACTCCTTTTCTAAACCCACGTAAACTTCTCTGGCAACCACACCACCATCTGGCACTAAGATCTGAGGCTTAACCATGCCACGTGTAGAAAAGCACTTCCTTCTGTTGATTTGCAGTCTGCTATCTGTTGATTTAACCAGATATTTCTCGCGTCTTGTACTATGAGAGACAGGAAATAAATTCTCTGTGCCTATTCCCCTTGCTTCTTGGGGTTTTATAGGTCACTGCAATGTCTCCCTGGAGGTGTCCCTATTCTAAACTGAAGAGTACTGGTCCACAGAGTCATTCTTAGTGTGGAAGAATTTCTATTTCTTTGTTCATCTTCTTTGCTCTGTTCTGTATCACATTTAGTTTTACTTAAGCTTTTTCAAGATGGAGGAGCCAAAGCTTTACAGAGTATTTAGCGTCAGCTAATATTACAGTTTAGATGTAGAGCTGAGTGATAACGTATGGGCTTCTGAAACAAGTATCTGCTTTAGCATAGAGTGTGTAGAGACATAGTGTAATTATTTTTTTTGTTTTGGTAGCACTATAGACCTTAGAGCCAATTTATGTGAGTAGCTGCAGTTTGCATCTAAAGCTTTTGTGGCGAATTATAGGTTTCATAAAACACATCGCACCTTAAGTGTGGTTCCATATTTTATACTGTTGATGTTTTATTTAACTACATATTATTCAAAAGATTTTCTCCTGTGTGGAAGAACTCTTAACACTGGCTGTTTATCCTCTGAAAAGTTGTTCTGTTATCCGGGTTCATAAGAGGGAGATGACAGACTTGTTCAGGAAACGTATAGCCGTTACTCAGATATTTTCAGAAGATCTCTCATGTGACATTGGAAAACACAAATCTCATGTTTTTGGGTCATCCTTGAATGTGAAGGGATATAAGTGTGATAAAAACACAACTATATTTGATTCTGTGTGATGTTTAAATCTAGGGACAGTTAGCCTGAGTGCTCTAAAGGATCTCAGTGATTGTACTACTACCGAGGCAGCAAGAATACAGACAATTTGAATAAATAACTTCTCATGGCATATGACAGCCCTATTTTCACCAATGGGATGTTGAGCGATTGTTTTGCAAATGATATGCTTTGTGTTTCACCTTAAGCTTTCTTTTGTCCAGAGAACTTGTCTCATCTCACCTGCAACAGTTCAACTTGAGACTGCACTGGAGAAGAACAAAACACAAAATTATCTGGGTCTAATAAAAATAGCATATCATTAATAAAAATACTGTTCCTCTTCCACGTAAATTTAAATGATCTTCCATTCTACAGGAGTGATATTCACCAGGTGCTGTCGTGAATGAGTGGTTTTGAGGCCGCTTAAAGAATCACTGGCAAATGTATCAGCAAGAATGATTTTAATAAAAATTTATAAAAGTGCAACTTAACAGAATTCGATGGCAAGGTTCACTCTATTAGTTATTACATGGATTAAGTATACACAGGGAAAAGCATGTCAGAATTGAGTTGGAATGATTTATAGAGAGACCAAGGACAAAAGGGTAAGGAAGACCCTTCTGTCGAGTCACAAGGTTCAGAGAAGACCCGGCTGGATCCAATCTTAGTCTCAGACTTGGACAATGGTTTGTGTCTGATACAAAAGAGATAAGAAGGCCCCCCCGTTGAGTCACGAGGTTCAGAGTAGACCCCCTTGCTTTCTAAACTCCTTCTAAGAGAGGAGTCTAGGTGCAGCTGGATCTACCCCTAGTCTCAGACTTGGTCAACGGTTTATGTCTAAGGGATTAGATGTGTTTAGCAGCAATTTAAAGTTCATTCACAGTTTTGAGGTAGATCATAAGATTTTAACAGCACTTAATCATTGACTAATTTAACAATTACAAAGTAAGTTAATCAAGTTTACTACAATTACTAAAGTGACTTGATTACAGATTATGCTTATTACTGGTTATCTAAGTCAATACACACAAGCACACATACACACACGAGATCTAGATCAATTCACACATAAGGGCCCGAGGCCAGATAAATTTAGAAAGGCCTAAAGCTAGATAAAGGTACCTGTTAAAAATTCCCCTTGAGTCTGGTGAAATACTCATGTTAAGTGTCTTGGCATTTCTCAACAGACAAAGGGTTGAGCCCGGAGGAGGGTCTCGGCCGAGGAGTGTTTCAACCCAGGTCCTGACAGTCCTCCAAATATCACAAACTCGAGAGTTTGTGAACTCTGAGAGGCGTCCCACTCAGAGGGAGACTCTGGGCACAGCCCGCTGCGGTCCAAGAGAACTCAAAGGGTCTCGCTTGGGACTGCTCTTTATAGGTTTGCAAGATGATTGGCTTTAGTCATCAGTAAATTTCCATCCTGGCCACTATCTGGAGTGATCCGGGATAGTAATTATGGTATTGTTCCACAGTAACCATGGTATCATTCCACTTGAGCTACGATCCAGGTAGGGAATGCTTCAGGGCTGTCAGGGATGACAAATTATCCCCTGGTTTTGTTCCCTACCTTGATCAGGTAGCCGGTGTTCCTAGTACGATCAGTGTCGCTCCCCACTTTAACCATGCAAGAGTGCCTGGTCAAGGGATGCTCAACCGCTCAACTTGTTACACAATGGCTAAGGCCTAAGGGGAGTTCTTGAGGTCGTAGAGTGGCCCAGGGGAAGGGGGGAAATGCACCACCACAATCCACCCCGTGACTGAAGTCAATCCACAGAGTGGCGGTGTGGTCGCCTCTTGCCTCTGTGCCTATAAACAGAACAATGCCATATTCCAATTGTAATTGAGGGAAATTTTTGGTTAGTCTACCTAATCATTAAGGTAATTAAGAATTACACCACTTTCTTGATAGTTACAGGAGCTTTCTGTTCAAACTGGTTCTGATTTATACATGTTTCAATGCTACATATGCCCGTCGACACCTTGTATGCCCTCTGTCTCCTTGGGACTAGTATAGCCGTGAGAACAACTAGACCATTTAGACTGAAAGACCCTCCACTTAAGCACCAGGTAGTGGTATCAGTGCTCAGGACATGTCCCTAATTCTTTCAGCTGATCTGAGAGCACTCGAGAACAAGAGCACAGGAACAGTTAAAGCACAGAAGAGAGTCAGCTTGCTTACGTGGGGAGAAGGAACTGGGAGGATGCGTGCCACAGTCGAGGTGACCGATGTTCTAGGCTTTGAACTGACATTGAAGAAGCAGGTAGCAACTATTTTTATTAACGTTTCTATAACTGGTGTTAGACTAACAATAGCAATGATGAATAGGTTTGATACTTATACCTGTTTAAAAAAAAAATATGTGGAGGTCTGGATTAGAGGTTCTACTCCAAAATTGTCATATAATAAAAAAAGTGGCATTGAATTTTTAAAGTAAAATTGTTTCAATATGCATCTTACTATCCTATTTATTATTCATATAAAACGAACCTCAAAATACCATTAAATGGTGCTCAGTGATATCAAACGCAATTATGATTAACTGAAACTGATTTACCGCCCAAGTTCCTCAGATTCAAATGCCTCACATTACCGTATTTATTTACTTAAATTGAGCATTCATCTACTTGTTCTTAACATACAGCTACAGAAAAGGCAGACTATAAATTCATGTTCCTCTCGTTTATTTACCAGTATAATTTAACTCTCATAATAGCTGTTTCTCACTCTCTTTTTAAGAACTAGTCATTACTTTTATATATGATGTTCCACCCTCCAAGTAGAGGCCATCATGAAGTGCAATATTCAGATGCTGGTCTCAGCTGGACTGTGTTCATGAGTACTTGAATCCTAGGGCTTGATTCAAGTTTATCTCCAAATTATCAGGTTATTCTCCTGAAACTGAGATTCCTGCCTCCATGGCAGGATGACTTGTCCTTCTGACAATATTTACTAGGATAATTTTACCAATACATTTCTTTGCATGGATGCTCTTATTTCTGAGTAATATCTGAATCTCTCACACTTGGTGAGTTATGCTCTTCCTACTATGGCAGTATAATTATGCTTCTACATTTCACCATAAAAGCAAATGTTAAGCTTCATTACCAGTCTGCAATAAGTAAGTGATATTGTTTTTTTCATGAATTTCTAAGAGGCAGTGAGATGTATCTGTATTTATTTAAGAAAAAAGAAAGAATGATAAAACTTTTCAGACTTTGCTCTTTTGTGTAATATAGCCCTCTTTTACCATTCCAGTGACCATGCAGGTTGAACAAGGGGCTTTAAACAGCCCTCCCAGAGTACTGTAGTAGAAGATAATGTTATTATCCTTATCCCTCCAAAGACCCTGCGTTAAATGGAAAGCCCTCATCAAGTCAGTGAGAGATAATTTTTCTCTGTCCTATGCCTGCAGAAATCACACGGAATTTGTGAAACGTTTAGGAGTCTTAAATAGCTCTGAATTGCACTTGGGCTAGACGTGCAACTAAGAAGGTCCAAGGGTGGTCCGAGCACAGGTCCAACCTGTCCTCTGGCTCCCTGAAAAAAAAAGGAATGGTAAATCTGACTGACTGCATGTTATGTTTTGCAAATTTTCAGGACTTTGCATAGATGAAAATAATACTTAAGACCAAAATGCTGTCAAAGTAATTTCAGCAGATCCCTACTGGGATGTCTGAAGTCTTTCATTCGAATTCAGTATTCAACATCTCCGTGTGATGAACAGACAGTCTAACTAATGAGACTGAAGGATATCTTATAACTTTACTGTGAGTGAAGCTCTGCAGATTGATTGAAGACTGGCACACTCACACCTGGTAAGATGCATGGACTCATACTGGGATGCAATTAGCACATACATTCTCATTTGTTATTGTCTCTTTAATCCCCTTTCCTTATTTTTTTTTAATCAAGTATTAGGAGACTTTCTCAAAGATGAAAGTTTTCTCTATGTTTATTTCCCTACAGATGAAAATAAGTCTCCAACAGTAACCTGTGTTTAAATTCGGGAGAAATATAGCATTTCTAAAGCACAAATAAGCTCTCTATGGTATTCTGTATCACGGAAACAGTGTCAGTACATAAGCAAAAGAAGAGAAAGCATTCATATTATTCAAGAAGCATCTACCTTCTCCTCTAACTAAGCCTGAACAGATTTGAAGAGACATGAAAGCACCACATGTTCAGCACTATTTAGGTATTGTTTGTTTATCCCTTTTTCCATTTGAAGGGATTCCCATGTTTATTATAAAAATTCACTCTAGAGCACCCAACAAAAACCTTCCTTACTCTGATTTTTCCTGATATATATGCATATATAGAATCATAGAATCATAGAATAGTTTATATTGGAAAAGGCCTTTAAGATCGTCAAGTCCAACCGTCAACCTGGCACTGCCAAGTCCACCACTAAACCATGTCCCTAAGCCCCACGTCTACATGTCTTTTAAATACCTCCAGGGATGGTGACTCAACCTCTTCCCTGGACAGCCTGTTCCAATGCTTAACACCCCTTTCAGTGAAGAAATTTTTCCTCATATCCAATCTAACCCTGGCCCCCGGGTGCAACTTGAGGCTGTTTCCTCTCGTCCTATCTCTTGTTACCTGGCCTGATCACTTGGTTGTCCTGTATGTGCTGTGTGATGGCACTCAAGATGATCTACTCCATAACCTTCCCCGGCACTGATTATGTTGTGGTTATAAATTGTTATGGTTAAGAAGTTATAAAGAATGGATGCTAAATAGGCAGAAAAAATGATTTCTATTAGCAAAGTAATAATCCCCAATGAAATATAACAAGCCACATATTTTTCCTACAAATAGTTTAGCAAATTTCCTTGCTTATTCACTTTTGTTCACCCAGTACATATAGCAACTACTTTACTGAACCTAAATCAAAATTGGCACAAGATCAAAACATTTCTGACTTTTATTTAGCAGCTTGGTAGAACATGAGGAAATCACCTTTTCTGAACAGCTCTTGACACACACCCTCCATGGAACCACATGTACCCTCCATTAAATGTAAAGCAGTATAGAACGAAGACAACAGTTGTGCTGTTCCACTTTCCAAAAGTGATGCCTTATTGCCTAAATGATATCATTGCCCAAGTGTTTCAAAAAGTTTAATTAAATGTATCACTTCCAATAAATTCCTTGGGCAAACAGACTACCATAGGGGCACATAAAGAATGTGAACATTAATTGCATTTGAGATTAGCCTCGTTGAATTGAATTCTCACACACTGATACCCTTTGTACTTAAGCCATAAATATCAGGCATTTATACATCCAGCTATTGGCAGGTTTACTGTAAAGTAATATTCCCACTAGACCACAAGCCTACACAGGAAAAAGTTCCCACTAACAGAAGTACCTGCTTACAAATGACCAGTGAGACAGACAGAACCTCTGTTTTGAAACCCTTTATAAATAAGGTATTTCTGTTCAATATCATTCCTCAACAACCTCTGCATTAAAGAATTGTAGATGAAAACACCCTATAGTTACATAAACCATCAAAAATTTCTGAGGGAAAAAACCCCAAACAAACAACAAAGCAAGGACACCTAATGAAAAATCCAATTTGCTGATAAATTAATTAAATTCCCTATTGACCCAACCCTGACTGAACATGCCCCATGTGGGAGAGACTGAAAGCCAAATTTGCTAATTAATGTTAATGCAGAGATTGAAACAATTAGAAGAATAGGCTCACAGCAGAACACCCCTCTTTTACTTCAGCGAGTACAAGCATGGTAACTAAATCTTTACATGTGCAAGAGCTATTGTGAATTAAACAATTCCATTATACACAACACAAGCAATAATATCGCAGTCCCCTTGTGGAGGGAAATGTAAACCAAGTGAGGAATAGCTGTTCTTTCTGAATTTGCATTTAATCATGTCCCAACATCTTGAGTACCATGTGAAAATTGTAAGGGATGAGTACTACTGTGGCACTTCAAATAGTCTAAAAGATTATCTTGCCTGAACATCTTTTCTAGGCATATTCTAATAGAGACTTTTCACTGTTTGTAATTAATTGATTATTATAATTGTATTTCAGTGAATACAGTTGTAAAATAGAAAAGTGGATAAACTCACCTGTATGGTATTATAGACTAATGAGAGAAGGGAAAGCTCCAGATAGCTCAAATTAAAAGTGGCTGAATTCCCTTTACTAGTGCTTACTTTCACCACTGATAAAGTTAATTTTGATAAAGTTAATTTTTATAATGAGTAGATGAAGACTGTATACATGGTGGTAACTTGCCTGACTCCTTCCTAGTTTTAATAGCTCTCTTTTAAAAATCAATTCTGGATGAAGTAAGCTTCTCAGCCTACACAAGGGAATCTCATTATATCAGTTATAATTTTATTGAGTTTATTGGTTTCTACATGAAAGCAAAAATAGTGCAAAAGACATTTGCCAGTTCCTGATGTTTTTACCTTTTCTATAAATTACTTCTTTAAGATTGTTTATGATCTATTTCCATTTTGCCACCATGCTATCTCTTAATTACTGATCAATATGACTCTAAATATAGATCTACTCAAATGGTAGACTATAAGGAGCCATAATGGACTACTGGGTAACTACTGTCTGTTTTAAAAAGTCCATAACCACGTATTTGCTATAGGAGATGATACTTTAGTATGGCTCCAAAGGAGCTATTACAAGCTATTGACTCCAAGCACATTCCTACCCTTCTAATTATGTATTAATGTTACTGCTGTTACTGTCACAACAGAGAGAAAATTGAAGTGAGACAAAAAGTTAGGAAGTGAAGTAAATGCAAATTTATTTAGCATTGAAAATCCTAAATGAAATGTTTCTTTGCTGATGTTTACATGTTTCTTGGTAAAAACATGAAATTGGTGAGCAGTTGAAAGGAAGAGGGATGACTACTAGAGCTTACTAACACTCAGTGGATTCAGTTTCCAGTAAGTTAAACAGTTGTTTTGTTTCATCCTGCATTCCTGAACAGAGGCATCCCACAAATTTCTCTTTTAATATTGAGCTGAGTGAAAGGAACAAATTTGGTTTCTTTTCGTACCTATACCATTGCTCTCCACATGATTTTCAACCTAAATCCTTAGTGAGAAGGGTGATTCATTCCTCTTGATTTATCTGGGTTCAATTTTCAGTTACATAAGGAAGTGTGAAGCAAGGAAAATTTCATTTATTTCTTCATTTTACAATGAAGAATTTGCACAGCTTCAGTCCTGGTAGCAGGGAAAAAGCAAAGAAACAGAAGAGGGACATAATGATATCTTCTAAAAGGGAAACAAAGCTAAAATGAAGGAACAACTCTCTGCAGATGAACTAAGTAACTTTCCACCTCCCCAAAAGACAGCAAGACTTTGAGCTACACTCCCAGCTTTCCTGCATTCAGGGGTTTGACTATATTCACATTTACAGAAATAACAACTATCTGAGGCTGATTAGGAAAAGACAGTGGATGTATCTGATAGTGCAATCAAAGACAAGCCAGGGATGGTATCATTTTGGAAGACAGCCTGTTTCCAAGCCTTTCTCTGCACATTAAGATTCTCTAAGGAATCTCACAACTACGTGCATGATGACCAGGCAAACCATACCTGCACATCTTACTTTTCCAAGAGGTAGCAGGCATAACCAATAAAGTGGGTCAAAAGCAGAGTCCTTTCCTAAATTCCTGCTGAAAATCTTCATCAGAAGCCTGGAATGCAGAGTGCAAAATATTTTTCCTTTAAATAAAAAAAAAAAAAAAGAATCTCTAACTCCATTCTTCAGTAGTGTGTTTAGTCTTCAGCACCATTAAATCAAGGCCTTTTCCTAAAACATGCAACAATCCTTATGCCCTAGGGGAGAGAATGGGAAATAGAATTTTTCAGCAAAATTGCTCCTGGACATGATTTGCTATGGCCTCTAACCAAAGACTTCCTGAACTGAGAATGAATCACCCTGGCAGTTACAGAAAACTAAGCAACAGAGGCTTAGAAATGTCCACAGAATACATATTTTCCCAAGCTACATGATTCTAAACATTACCCAAAATCTTAGATGGAATCCACCTCACCTAATTTCAGGCATCTGTGTTGTAGATGTTTAAAGCTGAGCTAGCCAATTAATCTAGGCAATTGTTGTCATGTGACAGAAACAGACACTTTGAAAACACAATTCATTTGACTTATTTTAGCCATCTCTACCAGAATGAGGTGATCTACATTGTAATATAAATATTAAAAATAAGCCTAAGGTGCCCAGCTTAGATATGTAGCAATCCATATTTAGTTTGATTAATTCCCCTCCTTAAAACGAAGTTTAAGGAGTACAAAAGACCACAAGTTACATACTTGAAGGAACTACACAAAGGAACAGGTAAGATCAAGAGCTTTTCAAATCTCCTTCAGCAGCATCTCACCATTATTTGCCCTAAAAGTCACAGCCCAGAGATTGTATTTAAAAGAACATAAAAGCAAAACACACCCAAGCAGAGTATATCTAAGAATCATCCTGAATAGCCTGACTTTCCCTCAAATTTGAGAATTTTAGTGAACTAACATTCCAGAGGAAATTGCTTAAAGCACAAGCTACATACATTAAGACTATCAGCTGTTAGTCCTAATGATAATTAGACTTAAAGGGACATCTGGAGGTCATTAGGGCTAACTTTGAGGATAGATTCAACTTCAAAGGTAGCTCAGGTTGCTTCGGGCCAAACCCAGTTGAGTTCTGAATATCTCCAAAAACAGAGAATCCACAGCCTCTCTTGGCCACCTGTTCCAGTGTTTGACTATTCTTTTTGTGAAATTTTTTTCCTAAAGATGGAAAACATCCCGTGCATCTGCAAACATTACAAAATGTGGTGAAAAAGCAATAACATTCCTGTTAGCAACAATATTCTGCATTCCTTCATTTAATAGGTAGCATTCAACATGACAAAGCAGCAGAGGAAGCATGTATGTACACTATCTAGACAGAAACCCAACAACCTGTTAATTATTTCCTTGGCATAGTTTGGTAAACTACTTAGTTTGATTCAACGTGATAATATATTTAGTTTTTGCAGTTCCACTCTTTAAAGAAAAAAAGAGACAAAAAAAGAAGAGATTTCTTCTTTAAAGAAACCTGAGGACAAAATAATCTACTGAGCAATGGGTGTTATGGGTGCTCAATTATGCCTAATTGACCATCAGTAGCTAGAGATATCTAACAGCTCAGGTTATAGACAGATATACTCTCTGTTCCTGATGTCCCCAGCTCAGTTTTAAACTACCCTGACTACTATAGCTATATTTGATCTTTATCTCATAGAAGACGACGGCATTGCAAGTGAAGGAACAGGAAAGAATGAGGAATTGTGGCTTAGTTGCATATCTGGAACAGCCTCAGAGAAATTACAGACATTGTAAGCATAAAATCACTGAATGAATTAACTAACTAATGAAATGTCGTTTCTCAGTTCCCTCCTTCTGCACTGTAATACTGTGTGCCGTTGAACTGCTGCCTGTACTCACTCACAAGTCTTTATTGTTGGAAAAAAATGAATGAGACACACAAACTTGTACTTTCTATTATATATGTTATGGACAGTTCCAAATTATGCCAAATAGTCAGAACAGGGTTGCAAAAATGCTGCAACATTGATATATATAATTCAGGAGCAGGAAACATTTTTGCAGTATCATTAAAACGATAGCCAAGATTGTGGGTGTAGATACAGTCATGTCTTTATTCTGTACAGTAAAATGGTTCATTGCAGCTCTTATTTTCTGCTATATATTCTGAAGTGAAAATTAGGGCAGCTAGGCATGGGTTTACTAGGGCAGGTAATATCAGCAGCAAACAAATCAAACCAAAAGGATTTGGCCTTCATTAAGATAACTGAACCTTGTAACTGCCCCTTTCAGAAGAGTAAAATAAAGACACCAAATAGCGGTAGATGTCCGTCTGCATCATTTCGCTTCTCCTTTTAGCTCACAAGAAGCAGTTTGAACAGTTACAGCTTTATGGTGATTAGATGCTGCAGGCAGAGCAGAACAGTTCTGTGCTAGAGCCAGTGACCCCCATTACATAGGAATGTGCACGCTGTGAAGATTACTAAAAGCATCCTGGTTGCACAGGACCACCATCCCATCTCATCTATTTTAGACACCAATGTTAGGATATGATGCATCACATCCCTGAAGTGTATATTTCTCTTCCATGAGCATAAAGGCAGCACAGGGTAAGTAGCACTACTGTCTGCACGGGAGGTACCTGGAGTAACAGGAGGCAAGTGAATCTTGGCGAGGCAGTCAAGGGACCTGCTTGAGGACCAGTAGTTCTGGGGCTGGAAATCGTGTATTATTTCCAATGACAGTGTCACGAGCAGAACCTGCAGGTGGCAGTTATCAGTGGCTGTCAAGTAGCTGGCAGCTCTGGGACTGGGGAGCGACCCTGCCCTGCTTGTTGGCAAGTGCATGGTGCAACGCTGGGGAGCGTGGGAATCGGGTTTGGAGTACAAGGAGGAACGGAGATGGAAGCAGAGGGGAAAACAGAAACAAGGTTGGTTTCCTGGTCTGGAGAGGGTGAGGAAAAATTACGGGAGTGTGTGGATGTGAGGTCCTGGGTTGAGGTGCTGAGAAGGACAAGGGCCGTGGAGCTGTCAGGTTGAAGATGGGCTTTGGGCAAACTGTCAAGGTGGTGGGGAGGCAGCTAATTATGCTGTGTTTAAAAAAGGTGGGACCCCTCTAAACTTTCCTCTCATCTCCACATTATTTTATACCATATTTAAGAATATATATTTTTTTCTATCCTGTGAAGATAGGATGTGAGACCAGGCTTCCGTCATACTGTGAGCTGGAGTAATCAACTGATCCTGAGATGACATCAATGTAGGAAGGGGTGAGAGATATATTCCTGAATAATGGTCCTGAAGTACAGGCAAATGAAAATACAGAAAAATAAGAAATGAAAATTAAACTGAAAGAGAAGCTAATTTATAGAGAATGAAAGGATAGTTTAGAACCAAAGAAGAAAATACATCCCCTGTGTGTGTCCTGTCCTCCATTCCCCCCACCCTGTTTTTACTGCCTTCTATTATAGTTTCTGTTCAATTTAAGCCAGTATCAAGAATTCACAGAAGATTAAATTAAATCGCTTCCTTTAGAAAATAAATTACAAAGGACGACCTATTAAAAACAGCATCTTTAGAAATGGATAGTAAATGGCAAAATTAATGTCCAGTCTGAACTGAGAATAATTCAGGTTTCTGTTTGAAGCAGTAGGAATTCAAGAGCCCAAAGGAATTTGGAAAAAATAACAGCAATGGAACTCAATAAGGGTTTAGGAAAACTATTCAAGAAGTAGGTAGAAGTTCTTATAAATCAAATATTAAGGCTGCAACTACACCTTTCTTTTTCAAATCCTTTCTCCTAATGCAAACCAAAGAGCTCTTTAAGGCACTTGCCTTACTTCATATGCCTGCTTTCAAGTGCTGACATTTTTTCTGATCAAGTAAAACTCCATACGGCAAGGATCATGTTGTAAAGTGTCCTAAGTCAGTAAAGCAACTCATCAGAACAGAATTTATAGTAATTCAGGGTTGCATGGTGTTCTGTTCTTCCAGATCACCCGGATATCAGTAACAGTACTGCCAGCGAGTGAAAAAGTGCTAAGAGCTATACATAAATGATACATTTCCCAGAGCTCATATGAAAGTCATGACACCTTTGCCAGAGAAACTGCTAGGTTAAAAAATGGTCCTTTCTTGGTTGTCATATTCAAACCGAAAAATAATTGTTCAATGAGTCAAAATGTCTTTTTTCAATTCTCTCTTAATCTAATTTTTATGTTTTTTTATGTTTTCACAGAAATGTTCCCAGCCAGTAGCAGCACTGCCTAAACACAAAGCTGCATCATGGTGATGTCTTGTACACAGCATCCAAAGGTTTTGCTTTTAGTGTCAGCATGCATGAGAAAGAGGATTTTCACAGTTGCTTTGAGTTTTATTTCTTAAGAGATATGGCTTTGCTTGTTCATTATTGCTTTAAAATAACTACATCTTTTGTACATTAATAGTGGGTTTCACTGTGGTTTTTTCCCCTCCTGCACTGAAATGCTGAGCAGTGCTTCATTTGCCAAAAAACAGATGCTTCTTCCTGCTACTCCTGTAGCCAAATATTTGATTCGAATGGGGTTTTGCATCTGTTATACCAGTTATGGGAATTGCAGGAACTCATTAGCACTCAAGCCCTATGTCAGCAGACTTTCTTCAGGAAAGAGAGGAAAATGAGTGCCCCACAAATAATCCACAGCAGGAGGCTTCATCCGTTCAGAGATATCAAGACAGGTATCTCTAGTTCTGTAGTTATTTCTATAGGTATTTCTAAAATACCTACTTTTTCTTCATAAATATGTTTATATTATCTGATGCCAATGAATGAGTCTGATGATTGACTTCACTGGGAATAGAAATACTGGAACAAAAATCAGTAATTTATTTTTAGGTGACCTCTTATGGATTGGCTTTACTTTAACATAAGCAATCCGTGTCCTGCAGATACTTCTAAAATAAACTTTGGAGGCTGCTTTTCAAAGCTATACCATATGTACTGGCAAAGCTCTACTTAGATTTGTTTCTTCCCTTTTTATTAGTACCTTCATAGGACAACACCTTGCTGACATAAGA
The DNA here is from genome assembly GCF_964195595.1 of Calonectris borealis. Classification (NCBI taxonomy): domain Eukaryota; kingdom Metazoa; phylum Chordata; class Aves; order Procellariiformes; family Procellariidae; genus Calonectris; species Calonectris borealis. Next base: position 163,102,151 of record NC_134312.1, read on the forward strand.
ATACACCCACCTCCTCTTCCCCCTGATAACAGTGGCTTGTTGTTAGAATGGATGCTGTCCAGGAATTTAATGCAATTGAGTGTTTGTTGCAACTTTATAACTTCTTTTCAGAACAGATGTTTTTAAGTAGCATGGCAAAATGAGAAAAGGAAGATATTTGTTTTCTTTAGCTTTCTCCAGAATTTCTTTAGGGTACAAAGGTGTTGCCATTTGGATGTTTTAAAGTATAAATAACATATTTGCTCCTTTTTATGCTGAATAAACAGATCAATCCCCTATGAAATGTCAGATATATTCTTAGCAACGGAGCTATTTCTCATAAAGGATCAGCAAACCTAAGCATTTTTTTCTTATTTATAATTAGCAGCTTTGCCTTTCCAGTCAATCTTTTTCTACATCTTAACATCCCAGAAATTCTCTTCTGTTCCCTTTGAGGTTTGTTGCCTGACACATATAAGATAATGTTTTTATTTCAGTGCCATATCCCCATGGAAACAGGAATTACACTGCCATTTATTGAGTGTTTTTGAGAACAGTGCCCAACCACCACCTCTTAAAAATCAGTTGGCTAGTTATGCCACACTAAGTAGGACTTGCCAGTGGGTACTGTGAAAAGTATGTATGTTCCCTATTCTAAGATGAAAGACATTGCAAAGCACTTAAATACACTGTTGAGAATGAATAATAAGACCACTGAAGACTGAATGGTTATTTTTATATACATGCAAAAATGACATAACTGAGTGATTGTGTAAAGCAGCTCTGCTGAGCAGAGAAGGCTGTTCAATAATAAATTTAAGATTTATTTTCAAAACTTCCGTTATTAAATGAGTGGCAGCATTTGGTCAGATCATTTTTGGTTTGACAGTTGTGATAAGGAATCCACTTTGTTCCAGCCCTCGTAGTAAGTTTCTTCCACTTATTCCAACCAAAGACGACACACAGAAAATGACCAGATATAATTCATACCGCAGCCTATGAGAACAGAGGCTTGTTTAATTTCCAAAACCATCCTGCTTCATGTATTATTCCTGCAATTTAATGTAATGACTTTCTTAATGTTTCACTTGGATTCACTTCAGTAAAATGTCCTTTACCTCCTTCCCCCCCAGTTTCCTGCTTAGAAATTGCAGATTAATGAGAATTTGCATGGATGAAATGAATTCTACCCCGTCAACTCTCAGTTATTTGTGGGTCGTTTACAAGTTGCGGGTTAGTTGAACTGCAGATGCAGCGACACTGAGCTGGCTCCTTGCAGCGCCAGGTCTGGTCTGGCAGGGCTTGTGTGCTAATATACAGTGCTGTGGGAAGGTGACTCTATAGTTTCCAGGGTCAAGGTGGCCCAGAAGCGGTTCAGACACTTTACAGAGCCTAAACTAATACCACTTCGTCTCCCTGCACCATGCAGAGTCAACCAAATGGCTCTGCATGGACCTAGTCCAAGTCTGTCACAGCTGGCTTGGAGAGGAAGTGAAGGGTTTGACTGGCACAGCGTGGTAGCACATAGAGCTTTTTTTCTCCATGTCTCTGCACTGTCTTCCAGCAGTGCTCCTAGTCCAAGGGATTATTACTAAGAGGCAGAATGGAACTAATGTACAGAGCCAGTGTGGGTCTGGTCCCGTGCCCGAGTTGATACACACTGCTAGAGTGGGAGTCTGGGGCAGAGACAACCGAATGGCTCTGCTGAAGTCAGCTGGGGAGAAGGTCCTTACTTTGTACTGTTTCTAGAGATGAAAGGGTCGTACCAGAGCAGACCCGGAGAAAGCAGAATGTAACCTGGTGCTCTCTGACTACCAATGAGCATTACTGCCCATTTAGGAGTACAGGAATCAAAGACAAACTACATTATTTACTGCACGTACTTGAAAAGAATCTTAAAGATTACATCTTATTGCATGAAGCCCTTTTATCAAACTCCACATCAACAGCCACGAGTGTGTTAACTCTGAATTTGGTGCAGCATTTAATTGGGCCAGGGATCTGGCTTAGCTCCTGAGTGGACTTCTTGAGCTTTTGTTTCGGAAAACTTGTTCTCGTGCCTCATTTTTCTAATATTGTCTGTTTTCTGATAGATTCTTCTGGGTACTGAAATGTTGAGAAAACATTAACAAACACCAGTTTATTCAAAACTAGGCTTCCAAAGGTGCAGTCAGTGAATGACGGGTCCTACATAAGTTGTCGAGAAAGCTAAATGACACGCTTGCAGAGAAGAGTTTACATTAGACAAAACCTACCCTGAATTTAAATGTTTTTTACTGTAATAGAAGCTGGAGTATCTATCACACACATATCCAGGGGAACATGAATCTTTGGGAATCTTAACCTATAATGATGAATTTTAGGTATTTCTGTATGCAACACTGATCTCCCTACAGACTTCTGGAGAGATCTGAGATCTAAAATGTGCTGCATGACATTATTTGTCTTTGTACCACATATATGTGACCTTAGAAAGAATCTCTCTTTAAGAGGATATCTTATTTTTAAATTTTTTTTTGAGAAAACTTTCTATTGCGTTCATTTGTGATATGTATAGCAGGCTTTTTCCTTTGTTGTGGGTATATCTTAGCTTTTCTTTGGAGTAAAACTTATACCCCTTGAAACTGATGCATCCTGGTGCAAAGAAAAGGCTTCTAGAAGCATTATCCACTCCTGAAGATTTCAGGTTTCTGGAATTATCTGTTTTAGAAAAAAGGAGATTCAGGGAAAACCCAAAATTAAGAAATGCCTTTGTGACTGATTTTTCAGCCTTATTCTTCCAGCTGTCAACAAAGCAAAGAGTGATCTCCTCTTAACATGTAATACTTATGCTGATTGTGAAGAAGTAGCAAAATCAAAGGGAACATCTGCTCAAGGTACTCTCAATAAAGAGAAGGATGGATTGATTCTTTTGTCTGAAGCTTCAGTCTTTGTGCTCTGCAAAGGGGGGCACCATCATCTCTGGAAGAGTACCAGGGTGCAAATTCCAGTATCCCTCATTCCTTCCAGCACAGATTTTCCAAAGCTATGAAGATATGCAGCACCTCAGAGGACAGAGAAGTACTAATCCGCGGAAAGCTACTAGGAGAATCTAATTCAGAGAGATTTTATGTAGCTTTTTTTTACAAATATTTCTTGTGAGTGCTTATCAGGCAGAAGAGAATCCCAGGGCAAAGACTGGTGTATTCAGTTTCAGTCAGAGTGATGATCTTATTGTCCTGTTTTTGAATATGGTAAAAATACATTTTCTTTTGGTATTATAATGCCGTTTTCTAAGGAAGCAGCAGTAAGCTTTATCTGAGGCATATTAATGAAATCTTTCGACAGAAGCCAGACTTCATAGGAAATTCCCACCTCACTTTAATTCAACTCTCAAAAACAAGGGGATGAAGAGCTATACAGCCTTTTCTAAGTTTGCAAAGTATTTTTTAAGATTTTGCTTTCTAAAAATATAGAAAACATGAAAAATATGGACCCCCCTGCAATGTGTGGAGTTAATTCAGTTTGGCTGTCTGGTCTTGCTCTCAAAACAGCCCTAATGATTTCTCTTCCTCCAAATGTCCTCTTAAAAACAGTGTGATACCCCATTAGAACAGGTTATAAATTATATGCTTCACCACCTCCCTTTGAAAGGATGGAGAGGAGTCACTGAGGAGTGAGGACACTGTCGGGGAGCTTAAGGAGTAGTTTAGAAATGTCTCTCTCTCTGCAGTGAGGAGTAGGTACTTCCATCTTCCATAGAAGAGACTCTAAATTGCTTCAGCCTATTGCAACTACTGTAAATAGATTGAGTGCACAGAATGAACTTGTCTAGAAGCACTGGAGACAAACTGCACACTTCAGAAGATAAAAGAAGCTGGTCTGCATCCTTGCTTTGAGCTGGGAATCAATGAGGAGATGTAACTGGGCGGACTATCTCAAAGAGCATCTTGCTCCATGCTATTTATGCATCAGCTGCCTGGAAGTGAACTTTGCTCACTCGCTGGCTGGGAAGGAAGTTCCTTTGCTCTTTTGCCTTTAGATGATATCCGACCTTGCAGATATACCTAAACACATTTTAAATTATTGGCAGACTGCAGCAGCAGGGAGCCCAGTGCATGCTAACTGACAGAATATTTTATTCTTCTTGATGGGTGGCTTTTCCACATCATTCTGAGCCATGCTACCTCAGCTAAACAGCTACCAGTGTCTGAGATAACAGATATAAAATGGCTTAGTTAATTCCAAATTACATGCAGACATTGTGTTTCAGATTTACTGTTTGTTTATCATTCTTGAAGAGAAAAGGGAGTAAAAGCAATTTTTTGGATGTTAATATATTTCTTTTAAAAAAAATTCTGCAAATAACAAAAAACAACGGACTGCAAGAGATGTGGTTCACTGAGATTTGGTATTTCAAGACTCTTATGATATAATGCTTTTCATAAAATTACCAGGCTGCCCCTTAAAAGCAATTAATTTTGTCCTCACTACTTGAATGAAATCAGTTCCAGAATCTCAGTGCTCTAATTTTGCAAAGCCTGTCTTTAACTCCCAGAAAAAAAATATATTCTTGTGCCATCATCCTTTAACTTAACTTAAATTTCTCTTTTCTTTCCTTATGCTTGTTTCTTACACAATGTGCTGGGTCTGGCTGGGATGGAGTTAATTTTCTTCACAGCAGCCTGTATGGTGCTGTGTTTTGGATCTGAGACTAAAACAGTGCTGATGATAACACACCAGTGTTTTGGCTATTGCTGCCTGCACGGCGTTGATAATTTCTCTGTTTCCCACTCTGTCCTCCCAACGAGTAGGCTGGGGGTGGGCAAGAAGTTGGGAGGGGACACAGCTGGGACAGCTGACCCCAACTGGCCAAAGGGGTATCCCATACCGTATGACGTCATGCTCAGCAGGAAAAGCTCAAGGAAAGGAGGAGGAAGGGATTGTCATTCATGCTTAGGGTGTTTGTCTTCACATGTAACCCTTACACATGCTGAGGCTCTGCTTTCCTGGAAATGGCTAACCGTCTGCCTGCCAATGGGAAGTAGCGAATGAATACCTTATTTTGCTTTGCTTCACACACAGCTTTGATTCACCTATTAAACTTTTTTTTTCCTCCACCCAGAGGTTTTCAGCTTTTGCTCTTCCAATTCTCTCCCCCATCCTGCTGGGAGAGAGTGTGCGAGTGACTGGACAGGTACTTATCTGCTAGCCAGGGTCAACCCACCACCGATACAGACAACAATAATGTTTTCTTACTCTCCTCCATTATTCATTTTGTAGCTCTTCTTACAGCTGGAGCCTGCTCACAACCCTTCCCTACCAGTTCCATTTTGGACTCTTTTTGCTGACTACAAACTGCCTTTTATTGGTTTGATTATTTTTTTTCCCCTAATGAAAACATTTCTACCGGTGCATGCCAGGATGTAGTTTTCTTTTTCATTGCACTAACGGATCACACTTAGGTACATGAAGTTTCTGACTGTTTTATCCTGTGACAGTGAATAATAGTCACTAACCATTTCTTCTCTGACCAGCACAGCTCACAGAAAGGGAAAATGTTGATTGTCTACGTCATCAAAGGTGTCTTCACACTACTAAAAAAGTCAAATCATAATTTACTATTATTACATATTATAATGGCATACATTATTCAAGGAAAACATTTGCACTTTCTCACATTTTTTTAAAGACCCATACAGTAAGGTCAGGATTCATATCTACAAAGCATCGGTGGTACTTTGGAGAGAGTAAAGTATGGACTCTTAAACTGTGTGCTTCAGATTTTCAACTACATCAAATTTTGTGAAAAATGTTAAGGTTAGAGTGGATAATACAAATCTTACAATAAAGGGAAAAGCGTCATGTGGCTGTTATGGATAACAAGACAAAAGACAGTTGCTCAGTCAGAGGGTCTGAACACTTGCCCTGCCCAGAAGAAATTGGCTTGGGTACGTCATCTCACAAAAATTTACAGTTGAGATACCTCTGACAAAACACAGATTTATTTTGTCGTCCTTTTCCCCCTTAGTCTATAGAGGGAAACAGGCACTGCTAAGGCAGAGTTCATCTCACCCTAATGTTGGTGCTTTTAATGTTAGGTGATATGAATACTTGTTTTGGATTCTTTTGTCATCTGGGCAGGGTTTCCTAAATACCCTCCATTCCCACCTTACTTTTCTTCTGAGTTTCATGAGATAATTTTATGAGCTAAATTCAGTTTCTTTTCAGCTCTGAAAAGAAATCTGATTTTTTTGACACATTAACATGAAATGGCTAAAAAAGCGCAAGGACCAAAAGGATCAGGTTCAAAATAGAATCATAAATTTAATTTCCTCTCCTTCTTCCTCCAGCTAAAGTGATTTCTGACCGCTTGCTTCCTGGCACATGAAGTTTTCTTGCCCTATATTTTAGCTTTTTAATTATTTTTTATCAAGGATGAACAGAATTTCTGTCAAGCCGAGATATTTTCTGAATTGTTTAAAAAAAAAAAAGAGGGTCGTTTAACTTGGGTAAATTACAGAAAGACAGTTTATGGGCTCTAGCAAGTAAGAACTACTGGTGTAAAATGATTATCAGTTACTCATTTTCAACCAGCTATATCTCACTGGATCCATTCTACCTACTATATTGTAGTGCATTTATCAACTTAATTCAGGCAGTTAGTAATTTGATTTTCTTATTTCATTATTATGTATAGAGAGCAATTTTTTTTTGTAATTAAGGTAATAAACTATATTTGGACCTTATTTACTCTCCCACAACTTCAGGCACCTCAGTTAAGTGTGTAAGTTGTGATCCTTTTTAGCCTTCCTGGTACAGAAGCTCCCTTTATATTTGATGGAAGGAGAAAAGCAGCTCTCGGGAAAATTAAGATCTTAAATGGTCTCACTGAAAAACTTGAATCAGGCAGGCTGGGTTTTGGCCATGCTCGTTACCACACAGAGAGGTAACCGATTCACTGTTTTGAACTCCAATATGGTTTTGGCAAATCTGGCACTGTTTTCCTTTAACACACTTGCTTGAAATGTAGTTTAAATTTTTCTAAAATTTTTCTCAATTTGCTGACTTGAAACTTTGGAAGACTTTGAGGTTTCATAACTTCTCCTGATATTAGTCATAGTTAAGTACACAGCAGGTACACAGTGTATCTCTGAGGATTTGTGCCATTTGTAATTTTCTGTCACTATTTTTCTAAGGAGGTGTTGGATCCAAAACCAGGACAGAAATCAATGATAACAAGAGGTCAATCTCCTAATAATGTATGCACTACCTATAAAAGCACCCATAAATTGGCTGTTTAAATGGCTGAATTTACAAGAGGCATTTAGAACTAATTTTAGGATTTTCATATAGTCCCTTGCAGTATGCTAATGAAGTATTGTAAAAAGTAAATATCAGAGTTGCAGTCCTCTTGCACAACAGTTTCTGCTCTGAGTCCAAAATATCTTTGACAGTTTTTGCTATTTCTTTCAGCATCTTACACTTAATATCCCACTCCCTGTAATTATTTTGGCCTTTATCTTCTGATTATTTCCACATCCAAGAATATTTTATTTTCTGCCTTGAGAAATTTTTTTTTTTTTTCCCACGGAAAATGTATTCCTGCTATTTGTTAAATGTACTATTAGCTTCATCACTGACCTTTTGTTTTTCAGCTGTATTCATTTTACACAGTCCCTTGGATATAGCTAGAGTGTATATTTTCAGGTTTGTGCTTCTTTGTTCATCAACATTAGCTTTCTTTATTTCTGGTGTATTTTTAGCTAGATTACATGCATAACCCTTGGGCATACATTAATTTATCTTTGAATGTTTTCCATTTCCCTCTGTGTCCTTTATCTCTATTGATTTATCCTACTTGATTTCATCCTGTGCTTTTACATTCTTCTAAAACTCACTCTTTGAAATTTAACATCCTTTTTTTTCCTTTTGTGGTTTTACCTGTGTCCTAATTACCACTCTAATTAGGTTATGAACACAATTGCAAAGAGCCCTACTCACATCTGCAATCCCGTTATATTTACCACATACAGACCTAGCCAAAGATTGATTTTTTTCTCTAAATTCTTCCTTTTTCCCTACTGAATATATAGTATAATGCTGTGCCTTAACCACAGAACTAACAAATCTCTTGATTTATTTCTCGTATGTAATGAGCCTAAATTTACTAATTCAGAACTTTAGCAATATGCTTTAGATTACTCATCTCTTTTCATGTAATTTTGTGTTTACAACTCCTATATGTTACTATGTGTTTTTTCAAGCGGAGGCTATCAATTTGTTTGTTTCCTTTTTTTCTTTTGATTTATTCTCATTTCAAGACATGATAAAAGACCTTTACTGTCACATTTTCAAATATACACTACGTTTACACTTTTCTTAAGAAAGTGTACCCCTGTACCCCCTTTCAAATTTCTGGGTTTTTTTTATATTTGTCTTAAATTGTTATTCAAAATTTACTCTTTGTTCCAAATGACAGCTGCATGAAATTTTTCTCCTTTCCTCCTCCTTTGACTTTCTAATTTACCTCAGATTTTTGTATCAATCCTTTGTAGACTTTCATAGCATTCATCTGATCAATCTTGAGTTAATTGTATCGCACGCTTTTTTTGTTTGTATGTGCCTGACAGTCTTTGCCATGGTGATAATGTCATTGCCATGCTCACGTACTCAAGAATTGGGCCACTGAAGAACATCAAAACAACTAGCAGGTACACCTTGGGCACCCAAAGTGGGGCTTGAAGGATTCGAGATAACGACAGATTTGATTGGAATGTGCTAGATTGAATTTATAGCTGTTATTACTGTTTAGCTATTAATTGGCAGGCTCCTATGCTTGCCATGGGGCTTGCTTGCCTGACTGTATGTTAGAGTCTAGTGCTCGTTAGTGGCTGCTTTTTGCTTTCGCTGCTTGCTGTCCTGCTGTCCTGCTCATCATCTGACTCTGCTGTGCCTGGGAACACTTTGATAACAGCCATGGCGATGCGCCTGGGCTGGCAGATGGCCAGGGCATCGCTGCTGCTTCTGTGCTGCTGTGCTGGACAGGCTGGAACTCCAGTGCGAACTCGAGTCGAAGGGACTGTGACCTGTGGATGAGTCCATGTCGGAGCAGGACACCCCGAAGCGTCTGTGGCCGTGGATAAGTCCACACCAGAGCAGGTACATCTTGAAGTGTCTGTGGCCGTGGTCTGTGCCGCAGCAGGTATACCTCTGAAGGGATTGTGGCCCAAGGACAAGTCCACGCTGGAGAAAGTACACCTCGAAACATCTGTGGCTGTGGATAAGTCCATGCTGCAGCAGGTACACCTTGAAGCATCTGGCTGTGCATGAGGTCATGCTGGAGCACCTCAAAGCGTGTGGCTGTGGATAAGCCCACAACAGAGCAGGTACACCCCTGGAGGGACTGCAGCCATGGGTAAGGCCATGTTGGAGCAGGTTTACTTCTGAAGGGACTGTGGCTTATAGGTGAGGCTCCACTTGGAGCAAGTACACCCCTAAGGGACTGCAGTCTGTGGATAAGTCCAAGCCAGAGCAGGGGTAAGGAGAGGAGTTGATTGCAGTGTTAAACCCGATGGTCTGGTCCAAAGGGACCAGGGGTGGAGACTGTAATGGAAATACCTTTAAATTGTTGTAACCCGTGATTTGAGTTGCATGTTATAGGAATTACTATAGCAGGAACCACCTGAACCAATGGAGGACAAGCCTTACAAGATGCAGTGCAAGTGCAGCACTGATCCGACCTGAGCTGGCTTTGGTGCCAGTAACTCCATGCAACACACCATCTCTCCTGTCCTGAGTGACCACCATAACAGATGGATCCAAAAGTCATGGACTAAATGAACGCAGTGGACATTTTGTGGACATTTCTGGATATTTTATGGACATTTGTCATGGTTTAACCCCAGCTGGCAGCTAAGCACCACACAGCTGCTCACTTACTCCCTGTGGGTGGGATGGGGGAGAGAATCAGAAGGGTAAAAGTGAGAAAACTCGTGGGTTGAGATAAAGACAGTTTAATAAATAAAGCAAAAGCTGCGCACGCAAGCAAAGCAAAACAAAGAATTCATTCACTGCTTCCCATCAGCAGGCAGGTGTTCAGCCATCGCCAGGAAAGCAGGGCTCCATCACACATAACAGTGACTTGGGAAGACAAACGCCATCACTCTGAACGTCCCCCCCTTCCTTCTTCTTCCCCCAGCTCTATGTGCTGAGCATGACGTCATATGGTGTGGAATATCCCTTTGGTCAGTTGGGGTCAGCTGTCCCAGCTGTGTCCCCTCCCAGCTTCTTGTGCACCCCCAGCCTCCTCGCTGGTGGGGTGGGGTGAGAAGCAGAAAAGGCCCTGGCTCTGTGTAAGCGCTGCTCGGCAGGAACTAAAACATCCCTGTGTTATCAACACTGTTTCCAGTACAAATCCAAACCATAGCCCCATACCAGCTACTGTGAAGAAAATTACCAGCCAAAACCAGCACAAGGACAAAATTAAAATTGTTCCGGAATGTACTATGTTATTGTACATCTTTAGGATAATGAATATTTAAGTTGCAGTCACTTGTATACTGGGAGTAGGTCGATCCAAATACTTAATAATTCTATGAGAACTTATGCATGGCTACAGCAAAAAACCCCTCCACATTGTTTTGTCTTAATATTTGTTTCTTCCTCCTTATTTAATCAACTTCCCTTGCTTCCACAAGCATACTCTCCTTCTTTCTGTTCAGCTCCTTCCTACTGTTATTTCTGGCTAAGGGAAGGAGCTGAACAGCAAGAAGGAGAGTATGCTCCAAGTGAGTTGTCATTTCTTTCACCTATAGTATATTTGAGGACCAGAAAGCATTTAAAGAGACTTAAGATTTTATGATTTCATATCTCCATTGTATTTATAACTGTGTGTTCAGAAAATTATTCTGTTTCTTAAAAAATGGCCTCAAGTTGTGCCAAGGGAGGTTTACACTGGACATTAGGAGAAATTTCTTTACTGAAAGAGTGGTCAGGCCTTGGAACAGGCTGCCCAGGGAAGTGGTGGAGTCACCATCCCTGGAAGTATTTAAGAGACGTGTGGATGAGGCGCTTAGGGACATGGTGTAGTGGGTGTGGTGGTGTTGGGTTGATGGTTGGACTTGATGATCTTAGAGGTCTTTTCCAACCTTAATGATTCTATGATTCTATGATTCTATGAAATTATCCTATTGCATTTTTCTTCAAATTGCTTTCTAGCCATCAACACCCACAGATCCTGAGATAAAAGCTCATATTGCCTTCATCCCATGAACACCATCTTCAACCTTACAGGTAATGCTGTAGTAACTTCAAAACTGTTCACCTGAAACTTCATTGCAAACTTTACTTTTCGACAACATTGTATTGATGTTCAGAAAATATGGGGAATGGTTTGAAATCTTGTAGCCTCTTCATTTCAAAACCCAATCCAATCCTGCAGTGTAAAACATTAGTATTTTTTCTTTTCAATGACAGCCTTTTTGCCTTTATTTCTCTTCAGTAACTGCTGCAATAGCACTCTGTGTGCAATAGCAATAGCACCAGACTATGGCTACTGGTGCAGTGATCTCCTACAGGAAGGTGGGGTAGCATTAGGAGGTGGAGAGGGAAGAAAGCAATATGATGCATGTGTGACTTTCTCCTTGAAATCCTGCTCCCAGAATTGGGATATATCGTCTGCAAACCACAGCATGTGTCAGCTTCTCCAATTCATGTTCCCAGTGCCTCAGTGCAGCTGTTTCTGCATTTTATAATTGCATGTGAGTTAGACTAAAAAACACACACCTTGCATACATTTTTTGCATGACCTCATGATCCACATGAGGTTTCTTCTGATATTCACTTGTGGTTGTTTCTAGAAGGCTTTATTTCTTTACCTCTTCAGGTTTCTCTCCCCGAGGAGCTCCTCTTCCACCACCAAACTGACAGGTGGTTGAAAGTTTCTGTGTGTGGCTTGGCATCTATTAAGCTCTTCTTTCCTCAGTGTCTTCCTTCTTTTTCTCTTACTCTGTCCTCTCTTACTAGCTCTAAACCCAGATGCTCCTGATCTTTTCCTTGCTGTGCTTTGTTTTTTTCCAGATATCCTTGCCATAGAATACTTGTTCTAAACACTAGGCAATGTGGTAACTCAATTCATAAGCTCAAAAAACTACACCACTGTCAGATACTTCGGTTAATGTTGTAGATACCATATGTAACTGCATTTCTCCTTAACTGTCTTCCCTCAGAAATCAGCACATCTTGCCCTAGTTGCAAACTTTATGTTTTACTAAGTCTTAAGATATACAGTCTTTCACGTTTTATTACCCACCAGGTCAAAGTAAAAGAGGATGAACACAATATGAAGCAATCAAGGGTCTGTGAAGAGGGCCCTCGTCACACCCAGTCAGACCCCTGGTGTAATCCAATTAAATTGAACAGTTTGCAGGAAAACCCAGAGGATTAAACACACTTACCGAAGCAAACCCACTTCCTACCACTTGAGGGGTATAGCTCTGAAAACATGCATCTCGTTAAGTCCTGTTAGACTTCCTAAAATGGCAATTAAGGCTAAAAGGTTAGAGAAAGATAATAAAACACGATAGGGATTTGGCAAACTCCATCTCCCTACACCTCCCTCTTCCCCCCAGCCAGTGCCAGCTGTTTTCTAATTAACCCAATGGTAGCAAGGTGTCCGCAAGAGGATATCTGCTGATTAGCCAAAGAACTCTAATTTGCTCAGTGCTATTAGGACTGTGCCTCCAAAGCTCCCTTGTTTTACAAAAGTCTTCAGACATCGTCAAAGTTATGTCTATGCAATATGCAACTGCAGTAGCTGTATACAAGGAAAGCCACACAAATTCAGCTAAAGCGATCAGCTCACGCTAAGCATTGATAGTTATGCAACTGAGGCCAAGACGATGCAGTGAAATTATCAATATTCTCATTTCCACCTTTTCCTCAGTTTGTATCCTCTCTTCTCACCTCCAAACAGTCTTTTTAATTCCTTTTCCAACACTGGAGTGTCAGTCAGACTCTGTCCTTAGGGAGCAGCGTGCCACTGCAGCTCCAGGGTGTCTGGGCACAAGTAGGAGCCCCTCAGCAGGCTGCCATCACCCACCCGCTCCCCATCCTGACCAGGATGTGTTATCGGGAAATCAAAGGTGCAAGCACACGTCTGTCTTTCCATCAATTTTGGTAAGCTGGGGTTTAGACCAGGATTCATTTAGGGGAGTAGTCAACAGAGGCAACAGAAGTTATCAGTGTAGGGAAACAGGTACTCCCGAAGACCATTTAGGCAAGCCAGGGTCTGGACTGCCCACTGGAAGTACCTGGGGTATGCCTTCCGTGGTTAGGCTCTCCACTTAAAGGTCTAAATTTAGGTGGGACAAATCAGTTTCAGAATATAGGCATTCAAGCTGATGTCTTTTAATTAATATGCCTTTAAAGACTTAGGTAGAGTAAGTTACAATAATCCTTTATGTGAAAGGGAGAGAAACTGATTTGCCTAGCCTTGGTACGTTAAGAGACATATTGGTAAGTCTATCAATAAGACCTATTCTGCCTCAATACTCTTTTTATTTCTGTATATTTCAGGTCCTAAAAGGTAATTTGCTTGTGCTTTAGCAGAAAAGAATACAATCTACAAAAATGTCTTCTGATTTTTACTAGAGTATCTAAGAATATGTTAAGGCTTTTGTAGAGCTGACATAGACAATTTATCTACAGTTTGAATAGCTGATTTGAAAGAGCATTTCTGCACCCTGTCTGTATTCCTGTCTTCTAAGACACCTTCTGAAAACCTACCCCACTTTCTCATACCATTCAGCTACAGAATCACAGGCAATCATTTTACAAATAATAATAGAGCTACTTTTCTATTATTAGTCGATTTTTTTGTGTGCATTCCATTGTAACATCTGCTGAAATTTCATATGCCACTTCTCAAACAACATTTTTTTCTTCCTCAGAAGTGCTATGACAAATCCCGACCTGATGTTTTTTCAAAATGTGTAAGGTCAAAGTTGGGGCATGTAAGTCATCTGGGGATGACAGTGATAGAGAAGTCATTTTATGAAATGCTGAAACTTAGTCTTGCTATGAAACTTTCATCCACTTGACAGTGTTTAGGTGGTTGGATAGTACAGTATCTTCTATCATTTCAGTATAGCCACAGGCAGCTCTAAAGTTGAAACTTTTATGTTGCTGTACACCAGATGTTTTAAGTCGAGATTTTGTAACACTAAAATTAAACACCAAAACAGTAGAGCAATCACTGTACTAGCTTAAGTGTAAAATTAACTAAGGTGTAAGAGAGAGAGTTGTTGTTGGGGTTTTTTTTTTCATTCTTAATGATATTCATTATCTAGTATACTAGCATAATTTGTTATTTTCTATTTACACACCAGTCAGAACTGAAAGCGCATGGTTTGTTCTATTTTCAGTGTGAAAATCAAGCTCCTGTTACTGCGAATTATAGCTACAAATTAAACATAGATGGGAGTACATAACCCTATGTTTTCCTTTTTTTTTTTTTTTTAATTCTTCATGCAGTATATTAATCTCCAGATTTAAAATGCAGGTGCTCCAAGAAAAAAGTTCAGTTCTGATCTCTGTCCAAGAAGGGAAAAGACAGCACATCATAAATTAGGTTACAAAGTTGGAGATAATTTATTTGAAGAGCTGCAACATTTTAAAAATAAAAGACTTGATGCCAAAAGTAAGTCCAGATCTTTCTTGCAAAACTGTGCTTTGTTGGTAATGAATAGGTTTCGTTGCGCTATTAACAGTCCATATAATTCAACCTCCTCTTGTGCAAAAAACTTATCCAGTGCAGACATAATTTCATTTCTCTAGTACTAAGACTTGTTTTAAGATTTTTCAGACCAGTTACTTTTTTAAAAAGAGCCATTGCTTGGATACATTTATTTAAGGATCACAACCGATCTGAAAAGCTGTAAAATTTTGCTTTTCCCCTTTCTAAGTAGAAAACATTTGTAGTCTTCACAACTGACATTTAATAATCATAGTGCTATACGTGTTTTGCTTAATTTTATAGATACTTTAAATGAAAATTTTTATTAAGAAATTAAAAACGTTTAAAGTAGGAATGTAAAATAAATAAGGCTATAAAAGAGCATAATAAAGGAAGAGGGAAAGAAGTAGAGAAGCAGTTCAGTAATTGACACTTCTATTTAAATTTAAGTAGTTTTAAAGTAAGTTAAAACCTATGAAAAAAGCTAGTTTGAGAAATATTTCAGGCAAAATAATGGTGTGAGTGCTACAAACCTAGTAAGTAAAAAGCTAAAGGATGGAACTGTAATTGTTCAGTCAGTGCAAGTTTATGGAGATCAAATTTGAATACTTACTTTATGAGTCATAAGATCAGTGGAGATGGTAAAAATGTTGAATTAAACTTATGGAAGGCATTTGACTTGATGTTACATGGCACTTTAATTAACAAATTAAAATTATTTTAAAGCTCTGCAAGGGATATTTTAAAGCGATTAAAGATGGCTAACTGATAGGTCTCAAAATGTCATTGTAAATTGAAATAATTCTTGTTCATCATCAAATCCTTTTAGTGAACTCCCTCAGGGACTGGTTTGTGGCACAGGGATACATCGTGTATTTATCCAAGATCTGTAAGAAGCAGTGAAATTATTACTAGTATTGTGCGAGGAAGACCCAGGGACAGGGTGAGCGATAAAAAGGGAAGAGGCTATCTCCCAGATGCAGCAATCTGGGACTTGTCACACAAGCAAGTATGAGCCGCAGGGCAGGATGTGCTCTGGCACTTCCCACAGCCTTGGCCCACCAAGGCCAAGGGACTGCTCTGTCACCCAGAGAGCCTTCTCTTCCACTGAGAGCCAGGCAGCAGAAAGAGAAAATGATTTTTCCTCCTGACCTGCACAGCTAGGGTGTAAACCTACAGCTAGAAACAGGGATAAAAGCCCTGGTTTAAATGAAACATATTTGTGTTTCACAACTCTCACTTAGAAAATCCTATACCTGATCAGGACTGGAGGTATCAGTGACTCTGGACCCAAAGCCAAAAACGCTGGCATCTGCAAGACATATCCGTTCTCCAGCCCATGGGACAGGTATATGAAATGAATACTGAAGTGTACAGAAGTCATTTGCCTCCACATTTGTTATTGGCATGTATGGTATTGACATACTTTGTCAATTTTTTTTGTGTGCAATTTAGTAAGAAGGATAAAATGGAAATGTCCCAGAAAGCCATGAGAAAATTTGAATTAGAGTGAAAAACTCAAGCTCTGTTTGTTGAAAAGCATTTTGTTTTAGTTCAAAGATAGTACTTTGAGCTTTTATTTGGGTTCTGAATCACAACCAATCTGTGGTACATCCTCCAGGGTCCCAGTCCTATGATAATCTTGTCAGACCATAACACATCTCAAGCCTCCTGCTTGTCTTCCTTGTTCGTTAGAAACAGGAGGCTGTAAGTATCTTAAACTGTCCATTTTACTTGTGAATTTTGCTTGTGACAAAGACATTGTTGTCACCATTTTGCAGAAGAGAAACAGGCTCTGAGAGGTTTGAGTCCTGGAAAGATACTGCTGTACTCCTCCACATCTCTTTGGAGGCTGGCATTTTTTTTTTCCTTTCGGGACTTCTGTCCCCTAAAGGAGATTAATTAGAATGAACACCTTGTTAGTGCAGTGCTGGCCTAAAAAAGAAGGCAAAGGAAGTATGGCTTTTCTCTATAGGAGCAGCCTACTCAGTTTTGAATGTAGATATTTTCTAAAGAGTGTAATGGACACGTATAAGAGTTTCTGAAAGAACATTACTTCTGTGTTACTTGATTTTCTGATATTTGCAATTATGTAATTAACACAGAAATAAGGACTATGACTCTAAACCAGCAAAGCTCTGCTTATGTGAATATCAGTACTTAAGACTAGTGTGTTAAGCATGTGGTAGTTTTTTTTCTCAGTTGTATGCATAGCTTCTCAAAATTTAAACTTATGCCTAGGAAAAAACCTCAACATATTTAAAGAGAAAGCATTGTGGAATGCCATTTTTTTCAGATGCTTGTATTTGCCAGTTTTCCTTTATTCTCAATACAACCAATAATGTTCTACATCTCATAATACTTTTGCTATTATTTTAAACTAAGTCAATAAATTATGGAAAATTAAAGACCAAAAGCAGGCCTGATGGAAATTGCAGTTGGAAGTATCTTTGACTGTTCAAAGCCAAAGAGATATCAATTAATGTGCCTGTCATTCTTTTCTTTCTGAATTGCTACTGTTATTATTTCCTTTTCAGTGCTTAGGAACTTGTCAAGGAACATGCTCACCAATAAAAAACATTTTGTCAGGGATGCTGTAAGAAAGACAGTTGTGACTGAAAACATTGCAGAGAACCACTATTAGAAACATGACTGTTAGTGTAAACACTTTGGTTCAACTTTACAATATAATAAAAGATGTGTTAAACCATCCTTCATTGTCTATGGGGCCGAAGAAAGATTTTGACCTCTGGAAAGCCAAACCGCGTGGCCCAGCCCTGCCGTGTGCCTCCGCGGCAGGATGCTCTGCAGGGGTCAGATGCCCTGGGAGCAGCGCTGCTGGCTTTTACACCACTGTGATTTTGGGCAGCGTCGCTGCTGCCGGGACGCCTGTCCTCTCAGAGCCGGGTCAGGGAGCAGACACTGCCATCTAATACACTATGTACATCTGCTTTACGGAAAAGGTACATTTTCAATTTCAGTCAAAAACAGACCACAAAACCCATGCTACTAGCAATCTGATATAATTTGCACTTGTGTCAGTCCAGAAGCGTGTATGAAATCAGTGTAATTGAGAGAAAGGTATTAACTAATTAACATATGGGCCACATTTCTTTCTTCTCTTATTACCAGAGCCTCATGAAGGATTTCAGGTCAACTATGAAAACAGCTGGTTTCTTCTTCTTTCATCACTTAGAGACTGATCTTTTTCTTTTTCAGCAGAAAACAGCTCTCAGGTGATATTTCAAAAGTTCTCAGGACTAGCACAGCGCTGCTGCAGTGAAAGCTTTACAATTGCCAACAATGAGCGCACAGTCAGGTTAAAGCTGGCTGAGTACGCCTGAAAATTATGCCTGCAGCAAAGCTGTATTATTTGCAAGAAGTTCATAATTTTATTCTCAGGATTAAAGAAAAAAAAAACACAACAAAAAAACAGCTAACGATTTTCTCTTAGGAAAGACATACACATGTTTTGCTAGAGTAACAGATGTTAAGTGTGAAATTCATCAGGCAAAATTCAGCGGTCACATATATATAAAACATTGTCTCTGGTCTAAGCTTTATACGTACTTAGAAGACTGCTTAACATGCCTAGCTTTGGTAGTTTACTTTTAATTTATATATCATATATTTATAATATGTACATATTATAATATAAATATAAATATTTATATTTATAACTGTGTTACAGCAGCCTTCCAAACATTACTTACAATATATTGATACATTTGCGTCAGATATAACTAAATTATAAATAGCTTTCAAAAATATTTAAAATCTGCCCTTTGGGTGCCAGACCCTTTTGGTTTAAGAAATTTAATGTTTCATGTTTTTGAGGAGCTTAGATTATGTACTGCATTAACATGAATTATGACTGAAGTCACCATGTACCTTATTCTTCCTTATAAAAAACAAGTGCACAACAGATTGCTATAAAGGCTCTGCAAAGCTTATTAGCTCCCTTTAAATTTGTTTTCTTAGATGGAAAATGAATTTGTAAAAATTTGCTCTACAAAACAATGTCAGAATTGACTTCTTCCAAAAGGCAAAATGAAATTCTATACTATATTAAGATATTTTGTAATTTAGACACTTTGATCTTGTAAGTGCTTGATCAAGTGAAAAAGCTTGCTTCTGACTTATACGAGTAGAATCACTGAGTACTGCAGACAGTTTTAATATGAATAGAATTACTTTTATGCTCAAATATTCTCAGGATTAGGTCCATCTTTTGTGAAATGGAGACCACGCAGAGATTACTATTTGAAGACGTATTTCAACTACAATTTTTTTTTTTTTTTAGGTTTGCTTTTAATTGCTCTTTTTCTTTATAAAAAGGAAGTCCCAAAGCTCTAAGAAATACCATTAAGAATCAGTGCTTTAAAGCCTATTTAGATGGTAAATGAACACAGGTTCTTTTTGCTCTGAAATCAAAGATTATGAAAGATGCATACTCGAGGGATTATTTTCTACCTTTAGCAGCTGGATATATTTTAAAGTTAGATTAATCTGTTATTAACTGTAAATTCACATAGTTCAGGATCAGGATTCAGAAGATGATAACAAAGTGCTGCTTTAATAGATGATCCGTAGAAATTCTAGTATCAACAGGCAGGTGTCACGTTCGCATGCATTTCTCATACCCTGCTTGGATCTCAAATGGATAGCTGCCAAGTAGAAAAATTTGCTTTCTTTTTCATCTAAGACCTGCTTCTTGTTGGTACATAATATATTTTCATCAGGAAAGCATGAATATGTAAAACCCCTGAACAATATAAAATATGTATTTGTATAATCACTCATAGCCAGGTCATATTACTGCAATAAATTATACTGTTTGGTGTAATAGTGAGAATAAAATGATGATCATAATAAACAGAGAGGCTATCATTATTACTGTTCTCACTCTTCTGGCACCATGACCATATTATTCTCATTTCAGCCATATTTTTGTCAAGGCAGATGTTGTAAAAATCATAAACCTGATGATGCATCTTGCATTTTAGAATGAACTCCAGAGAAAAACAAGACCCGTGCATGGGTTACTAAAACCAGTAGATGACCTTCTGCTTTCCCCTTTGAATGCTGGACCATCGCTAACAACCTGACTTGCAGGTCTCAAGTGCCTTAGTGTTAAAAGTGTTATTGTAGTGACTGGAGCGGTAACTCCCAATGCCATGGAAGGACTGAGGACACTCCATATTCACAGATGTCTGCATCAACCATGAAACCTTATATTCTTCCTTCTTTTGGATCTTTGATTAGGGTACTTAAAATTTTTTTCTGGCTGTGTAAAAGACAACTTTGTTTTTACTCTTTTATTACTTACTTGTTACTATTTACAAAAAAACTCACCAAACTGCTAACCAAAAAGAATGGTAGCATGAAGGTTAGTAGTTAACAGATATGAGAAACATAGAAAAGCCCAAGTTCATCCCACACTGACATTATCAACCTGAAACTGGTCATTGAGTGAAAGACAGAGACTTCCAAGAGCAAAGTCATGACTCCTAGACTTCCCAAAAGTCTCATTCGTACAGCTATTCTTGCTGGGTTTGCTTTAGTGAGAACCAAAGGCAATTATGGTCTTGACTCAGCAGCCTTTAATTAGATGAGACACATCTGGCCTTCAGTGTATTTGGCAAAAATACATACTAAGACTCTAACACTTCAGCCATCTAATTTGGTGAAAACATTTTATATGGTAATTTTAAAGACTGATGAAATCACAGTAATTTTTAAGATACTGTGTTTCTGAAAGCTTCATAATTTTAGCCCCAGTGGTTCTAATCCAGCTATGGATTAGCATAAATTTAGTAAAATATAATTTTACAAGAATGTTCCAGTTTGCAGATTGCCTAATTCCCTAACCGTGGGGAGAGGCAAGTATTTCCAGACATACTGGTCCAAAGTCTGGTCCAACCAAGCATATGGCAAAGAATATGAATACAGCCAATTGCGAGAAACAAATGGCAAAGCTAGAAGTGTGGATCAACCTCTGAAAATTTTCAGTGAACAGTACATATTTGACTATCTGCATAAATTATTCCTGATATTATAGTTGTAGATAATGGTTCAACGTGAGACTGGAGTGCCACTTTGCTAAGTGACTTATGAGCACATTGTGATAAAAAACCTTTGTCATAAGAACCTAAGAATCTAAATAAAATCTATGTATGTGTGCAATATTTACAACGCAAGCATCCAACTTCATACACCAAGAACACCCACACGTCCTACTGAACTAGTTTTAGATGGGAGGAGCTGTGAGTATGTATCTATGAAAAATCATTTCAGAAATTTTTTATGCAGATAATAGTGTGCCCAAAAGTAATTTCAAGGTATTTACCAAGCACACAAAGCCTCATACCCTTCTACTTGCTACATGACTGGAATATAGATCTTATATTTATTGAGGCAGGGATTGTATCTTTATTCTCCCAATCTGCATATCGAATTGCATCAGTAGATGTTATATGGTCTGACTGCAAATATGGTTGCTTTAACACCTCACAAGCAGGGAAAGCAACAAGTGAACTGACAGCATCATGAGGTAACTTCTGACTGCTGTTGGTGTCTATCCTCAGGCATAATTCCATTGCTAATTATTTTTCTTATTATCAATACTTGCAATTAAAACTTTTGTAATTAGAACACCATGTTTTTATAAAATAATTTGCATTTAGTTAATTTCTCATTATTTTGTTTATTATCTCTCCTTTCACTCCCTCCCATGAATCACAGTGAGATGGTCTCAGAATGTGTTTTCAGAAAAGATTAAAACTGGTCCTTCATTTGAAACCAGTTGAGAACCATTGGCTTACAAACCATCCAGAACATCTTGGGTATACCTCTATGTGAATATAACATTAGTGAAAACATACCAAATTCACTTTTTAACAGCGTGACTCCCCATTGCTTTTCTTTTTGTCAGGATATGACAAAAATTAGCTTTCACAAATGAAAAAGCAACTATTGCAGTTAGAGTTAAGAATAACTTTAGATAAGCAGGAAAAAACTAAGATCTTGCCAAGAAGTGAATAGGGATTACATGGAAAAAACATTATTCTACAGCTAGGAATACTGACATACCATTTGCAGTAAGCTGCAAAAAGACAAGGGAACAGCTGGTGAAGATCATCTTAAGCTGTAAATTTGGATCTAGATCCAACTTTCTGAAAGAACAGGGACGTTTGTCCTTAAAGGTTTAGATCAAATAAAGAAGGAATGTATACAGAACTTATTTCTGAAAGTTATTCAGCTGGTGGTGAATTGCCAAGACATGTGCTGGCTATTAATATGGTAGCACGACCCCCAGTAGCTATCTCTGGAAAACTTCCTGTTGTGCTCCCGAGTCCGCAAGGACACTAACGATTTTCTTGCATCCTGTTGATGCCATCTGTTAAGTGCAGAGGTCCACTGCATTGTAGCTTCCCGTGCCATCTGCTTTGCACTCCTAACCTGCTTCATGTGACATGTTGGGCGGGCGGATAGCAGGCTAGCACATTGAACTGCACTGCATGAGTATTTCTTTGCTTCCTCGTTCAGTATGCTTTCCCATCTTGGTAATATGAATTGCCTCAGATGGCTGCAGTCAGCTGGTGAATCCCAGCAGTGACCACCAAGCAATTTACAGTAATTGTTTTAGGGCAAGTCATCACTCCTAGGATTTACTATGATGTGTTGAATTGGTGTTAACTATTGAAATTGGTGTATTTGAGAGAGGAGACCATGTTCTGGCTTAGGCACTGTGCATTTCATGCAGTGTTAGAGATTGACCTTACTTTGGTTTTGATATGCTGGACTTGTGCTGACTTAACAGGAAGCAATTCTTTTGCAAAATGACAGAAAAATGTAGATTTTATCTTCTGTGCCTAGTCAGCATCTACACTCAGATTTTGCTAAAAGTTTTTTATACCTCCTGACTCATGTTGTGTATTTATTCCACTTGGATTCAGGAAAAGTTCATCGAAGTTCAGTGTCCCTATTCTTCATGCATCTAAGGTGGATGCCACTCCTTGCAACTCTTCCCAGACTGTATACACTTTCAGTACACAGCTAAACTTTTTTCCAGTACCCTACTACTGCAAAGTAGTTGCTCTTCACAGTTTTTTTACTCGAACAGTTCTCTCGATTGATGATAGAAATTTATCTTCCACATATACTGTTAGTTTTATTACATTTAGCAATAATGTACCATCTGATGACTTTCAGCAACAACCTACCAGATTTCTGACTGTGCAGTGCACCGGATTTCTGGTCATCCAGGAATGTAAAACAAGTAGTCACTATCTGCTCCCAAAGTAACTCCATGTTCTGTGTGCAGCAAATCAAACACAACCTGGACACTTTGAATTCAGTGCAGATGCGACATCAACCCACATGAAGACTAGCCTCATTTGGGACTTACAGGCGACAGCAGATCTGTGCACGTACAGTATAGACCAGATTGACAGCACATGTACAGATGGTTTTATGGACACTTTGGATTCCTACCATTTCTTCATTAGAATATTGGCAGGTATAAACTCTTCTTATTACGGGAAAATACGGAACATACTGTCACATAAACCTCCCTTGGCTCCAACTGCAAAGGATATTGAGGAAGACTTTTTAGGGCAATCTGATATTGCAATACTAAAAAAGAATCCTGGTTATAACAACTGCCTATTTGGTGCTGTGCATATTAACTGTTTACTCTTTCTGCTAAAACTCTAATTTTCTAAAAGTTGTGCTAGTATAAAAGCATCATTTAAGTTCTCTCTACAGACAATGAAGAAGCAGAGGAGAGGCACTTCCAAAGGGTGATTCATCTCACCAGTCTTACACACCCCTCTATCTCCATTTACTATGAAGGCATCCCAGGTGGCCACCTTAGACTAGATATCCAGGTTTTAGATGGCTGAAGAAGTTTAAGGAGATGAATCCTTCTCTAGGTAATGCTAGCCTTTGTTCAGGTCTGAGGCACAGGATGGAGAACTAGAATTTGCCATTCAAGCAGTGGGTGAGATAAAGGGCAAGGACTCCTCCGCTTGGGGTATTTATTGTCCCAGTTCCTGGTATGGAGGAGGAGTCAGATGATTGGGTGGCTATGCAGTTGCTGTCAAAAGATGCTATGCACCATCTCAAAGCTAAGGTTCTCTTTCATAAACACTGTGCAGCTGCAGTGCCTGTGCCTGCGTGCTTTTTTACAGAATTAGTCTGAGTCACTTCTTACGAGGTTTCTAGGAAATATACTGTGAAGTTAATCAGCTTTGCCTGTGACACCTCAAAACTACCAGCTTGTATTAATTTTGTTCTGCAGAGGGAACTACATTAGACATTTTCCTTGCTCGTTTGTTTGATTAAAAAATTCCTGCTATAAAATGTAAACTAATACTTGCTGACCATTGTGAAATAGCTTTCACTTCAGGTTTTGCAGTCATTCTCAGCTGTAATAGCAAGTATACCTTTTTATCAGCTGGGAGATAAGTAGACGACTGTGCATTTATTTCTGAAATGTCTACAAAAGGCCTATGCCATACTTTCTTGAAGAAAAACCCTATGGAAAAGTTTAAACTTTCTGTGCAAAGTAAACAAACAGAAGAAATGTGGTTAAGTTTTGTTTTTCTCCCTCTAAGACAGTAGAAATGCCTTCATTTTGATCAACCTTTTACTTGTCATTCAAGGGCTTTTTGATTGAACAGGTCAAAAACCTGTTGAGGAAAAATGAATTTCAGGCTTTTTATAGAATCCCCCAACTTCAAATGAAAAGGCTTTCCTTAGTACATAAAAAACCCTTAGTCAACCAACCCTCTAAACTATTGGAAAAAGTATGCAATTTCCACAGCTAACCCAAGAAGACTGACGGCTGACAAACTTCCAGAGGTCACATGCCAGATTATATTAGAGATCTGTTAGGTGGGGGCTAAGAGATGCTACCTTTCAAAGGATCCTTTCTCTTGGCATTAACATTGTTCTGTTTTTGCTGAATTTGGGAACTTGAAGAGACTCTCTGCTTTTCTCTCCCAGGGTCTTGCTTAGGAGGCTGTAGCTCCAAACTCCAGTATCCAGAACCTGCCTGTGCCGCCTCCTTGGTGTTAGGTACAAACCAGCGATCTCCACAGTAGGCTGTGGCAGTATGAAACGGGAGGAAATGTCAATCTTTCTGTTTAGAGTTGCTTTTTTCGAATCCAATTCATTGGGATGCATTGCTCACTCAGATGTGAATAGATGAGCACATTTAAAGCCAGATGCCAGACATCTGTGCCTGTGCAATCCACCTGTCCCTGCTGCAGAAACAAGGATAAGAGGAAAAACTACCAGACCTAGAAGCTTTTGTGTTGGAAATGCAACCTCTGATGAAAAGTACTAATCAAGTTGACTGTTCCTCTGACACCAACAGGTCTACTGGTACACTAAAAAATCTTACAGAGCTTGCAAGGAAGAGAAGCATTCACTGTTGTTCTTTATGTGATTGCAAGAGAGAACCTGCAAGTTTTGCTTTAGGTCTGGACCTAAAAGGTTCAGAGAGCAAAGATCCAGTGCTGGTCTCCTGCTATTCTAAAATGGGAAAGGGCGTAATCAGATTTGTAAATTTATTTGCAAATAATTACCAATAGGGAGGCAACTGGCTGAATGTGAAATCTTGCAAATTGTACTACATCAACTTTCAAAGACCTAGTGGTTTCTACACTTACTCGGTAGGAAGGGAATTATGCAGGCGTTAGTGCAGCCTGTCTGCAGCTCAGACAGCAGCACGAGGGAGTCAGGTTGAAAAGATGCTAGCTCCTGCCAGAAACTAGATTATCCTTGTTTCACATAAGTAACTAATCTTTTTGCCTTCTCCCCCCCTCTCCGGTCAAGAAGTGCAACTCAGGGATGTGGTTTGGACCAAATGAATAATGGGAGCTGGGCAGGGAGAGAGGTGAAGGCAGAAGACCTTTTGTGATAATCCCCTCAGGGAACAAAATGATACTGAAGGGGTGGTGAATAGCTTATAGTAGTGGAGTTATCCTGTGATGGGATACAAATCGAGTGATCTCTCACAGCAGAGAGATGGTGAGGGGGGAACTTCATTCTGGGGCGAATGCCCTACCATTACACTCCGGGCGCGGTGCGGTGGTGTGCTGTGCCTCTCCCCTCAGCTGAACAAATACCTCTTACTGCCAGACCTGAGTGAGAAAATGCTCGCACATCAGGAAGCACAGAGGCGAACGAGCCGAGACATGAGATAGTTTCCAGGTCCAATTCCTCTCAATAAGAAGGGAGAGAAAAAGGAAGGTTAGGAGAAAAAGAAATGCTGCCTGGACATCTCCTGAGGGAGACGGCAGCAGAAGGGGAAGAGTAGAAACAGGAAAGATGGTACAAGCTGGAAATTTGTACCATTTTGTGAAACCCAGAGTGAGACAAAAACCATCAAAACAGTTATGCTGCCAGACCCATGGCCATTGGGAGGGCACACCTCTTTGCCACTGCCTGTAATGAAATAGCAAATGAAACCAGCAGTGTCTATGTGTGTTGCTGTTAATGGGCGATACTCAAAAACTAAGTCCACTTGCAATTATGGGCCGCCCAGAGTTGTCTCTAATCTGTAGTATTTTTGCTCCACTCAGCCCCAAGAGACAAGCACTTATTGCTTTTCTGTTTCTCAAGTACCTAGAAAACCACAGGCAAGCCAAAGCAATCATTTAGTTTATTATATGGCAAAGGTACACTAGTCACTTGGGCCCTCTCTAAGCAGCAACCTTGGCAATATTTATCTCATTTTTGAGAAAGAAAAGATTGGATGCAAGCTATCAAAAAATTCAACACCATAGATCTTTGGGGAAAACAGATGTAGGAAGCCTTAATTTTCTTAAGTGCCCAGGTAAACAACCACAGATAACAGAGAAGGCATGGCGGGTAAACATTTTCCTTGGTCAGGGATGACAGTCTTACCTTTCACATTGAACTTAGCAGCTGTTCCTACCTTTTTGCATCCTTTCACCTACCATGGTTCATTAAACGTGTACCCACCCCCCTGCACACACTCTTTTCCTTCAGGCAGCACTCTCAGCCACACTTCGTCCTCAGTGCAAAAACATGGTGTGCAAGGCCAGGCTCCAGGATGAGGGCAGTTGACTACTGATCAAAATCAAAACCACAAACTGCCACTGCATTTATTTAGCATATATGTATATACCTATCCATCTATTACGTGTATGCTAGTTATATAAAAATGCACAGCTTTTTTTTTTTCATTAATCCATAACATACTTATTTTATAACACATATTTCATTTTAAAAAGGAGAATTCACAGCTGAAGTGTATTTGAGAGACGGAAGTATGTTTGATATATTACACACGTAAAAGGGAGACCTATAGAGACCTAGTCAATCTGGTGTAATCTCACAGCTGACCATGCTTTGAGCAGGAGGCTGGACTGGACCTCCTGAGGTCCTTCCCAGTCTGGGTGATCCTGTGAAACCAGATAGAAGACAGCAGAGTTGTTCATATCTTTCAATACCTCATTAATTCGGCAAGGATATTTTATAATTTCTGCTTTTCAAAATTTAGTATGTATTGTCATTACTTCTCTTTGAATCAATCTTCACACAGCTGAGATAACAGCATCTCAAGAGAAAATGAATCAAAACACAATCAGCCAATCAATCAAGTATGTCAGCATTTTCTTGTCCCAAACAGACAATATTAACCTGAGTGAATAGTTTTGTAAGTAATTTCAGTTTTCACCCAGGAGAAGAAGTTTACTTAAGGACCCTTTTATATATCTACAAGTATCTCGGTCTGTTCATTGCTGTGAGGGAGGTGATCAACTCTCTGTGAGCACAGTTCTTAAGTGGAGGTGTTTGAAGCTTTTAGAGCTTGGGCCTGGATCCACCTCACACAAAGGTAGGGACCTAATTAAGAGCAAAATTGACTTGGGCTGCCTGGATATCAAAGGGAGAGGGAAGCAGCTCAGACCTTGAGTAATATGGATATATTTCTACTCTGACAAACGGTGAGTGCTGTCAGAAACACCAGCGTATATAGTTACCATAAATCTGACCTGTACGTGAGTATTTTTTAATGTAACACAAGTAAGAGTAAGTAGATTTTCTCTTGAGCCACTCAAGTAAATTTAGAAACAAATTGTGAGTACATCATAAAATAACATTGAATTAGTATGTTCATTTCATGGGCAGTTAACCTTTATGTCTCTTTAATAATTGATTGCTTTAATACTTTGTTAATATTATTAGTTTCATTAGTTTATGATCTTTTTTCTTACCTTTGGCCTTTTATTACATTAGGTCTATAAATTTTCATAGAATTGATTAGTTACAAGAAAGAAGCTGTTATGCTCTAATACCGTTCCGCCTTTCGTGGAAGGGAAACACTTCTAATTTTGTTACATGTCTCTCTTCACAAGGATAATTGAAATACAGCGATTACTAATTAAATTAGTATAGCTATGCTAGCTCTGCCAAAATATTATGATTTATAGTTTTGGTCCAAAAAATTGAGTAAAACTAAGTTATTTGTATAGTTACTTTATTAATTTATAATGCTGTATCTTAATCTTTCCAGTAATGTGTCATGACCTCTAAGTATCTCAAATTATGTTACTTAATCATGCAGGAACAAAGACAACTTGATGCCATATAATATATAATATTCTAGACAAGAAAAGAGCAAAAGGGTCAGGTCAAGCATTTCATACTATATGTTGCATCAGAACTAAAAAGTGAATGAAACCCTGAAATGTCTCTGTAGGAAGCATTAGCTAGTCCATTTAGTTTCCTGAATAAAGTGTGAATTTATAAGTATTTTGAGATGTGAATGAAATAAAAAATTCACATGAAAATAGAGGCACACTAAGATCAGCAATAAGATCTATGTTTCAATGGCTTCTTTGCTTGTTTGTTTTTGAATTTTTTCCTATCATCCCAGGGGTCTGACTGGCTTAGTTAAAATTTGTTAACTGCCTTGACTGATTTAACACCGCTACTGTCTAACATTGCTCCCAAATTGCAAATGAGCTTGATCCAACACCCACTAAATTGAATGGAAATGTTCCCAGTGGCTCTGACTGATACTGGAGCAGTTCCACTGTTTGTATCATTTATTAGGGCATTTTGTTTGGCATGATTTGAGAAGTCCTTTGGTAAGACTCACACCTTTTATCTGCATTAGGTTTGCTTTCCAAAATGCTGTCATTACTAGAAAGCTTTATTAAAGACCTGTAGAAACTTAGCATTACTTGAAGCCTAATAATACAATAGTCTTTAAAAGATATTTGCACTGCAGATATAAATCTAGAACAATCTGGTAACAAATCAAATTTCAGAGCATGCTTTTTCTTAATGACCTCTTCAGCTTCAGTGGACAATTTTCAAATCATCTTAAATTTACAGAGTAATCACTCAACTTGCTGCAACAACTGGGTTCAGACTGGAATTGTGACTCATCCGCACATTACTAGTCTATTGCTTTATTGGTAATCACAGACTGGTTATCACAGATATATTAACTAAATTTCATTTCTTTTGTATAAAGTAACATTTTGATGCTTCTTTTCGTACCCTAAATAACCTAGTAAACAAGGTATTTCTTGTAATGGATTTTCCTGGCAAAAAATGTATTATGTAAATGTACCCAGTCCAAGGTAATTTGTGCTAATGGCCAGTAACCATATTTGAAATATGACTGGTTTAATTGCCAAAATTAAGCCAATTTCTTCCATACGTCAGTAAAGGTAGCTGCTCCAAGAAAGTCAGATTCTGTGTATATACAATTTAGAGCCTGTTCCATAAAATTTAATTTAGAGTAATTTCTATACCATTACAAATGAAAAAGCCTTAAATGTAAATATTAAGATGTTTGGACAGTGGCCAATATAGTGCACAGTAGCTGTCAATATATATGTCATGTTTAGGGAAAACACTTTCAAGTTCACGCTTGTAAAATAACGTGTTTCACTCGGGGAGCTTAAGCAGCAAGTCAACTCAGCTGAGCTAAACTGCTTTACTTTTTCATTCAGATTCAAGGAGTCATGAAACATTTCCAGATGTTATTCATGTGAAGCTTCCTTTTCTTAAATTTAAAGTTTTATCTTGTGGAGATTACTGATGCAATTTAGCATGAACTGATTCTAAAGTGAATGTGGAGAACCGGCGAGCAAAACTAAACTGATTTCGTCTGCACTAGCTTTCCTTTTGTGACACTTCATTGACTTCAGTAGGCTCACTTCTTCCCCATAAAAATGGGGTCAAAATCAGACCCTGAAATACGGTATATATTTCATTTGCTAATATTCAGGGAATAGGTTCACCAACTATTAAACTCATTTACATAATAAGAAAAGTATAAAATATCCAGTTTTAGATGTCTGGTTTTCCTTTTGTCTAATCTCTATAAACATATAGAATAGGGATGTATTTTTTAAAGTAAATTTCATAAATGTTCCGGTTTATCTATGCTACACTTTCTAGGATGAATGCCTACAATTAGATCATAGTGTTTGCTGAAAGAATAAGTAAGAAAATAAAAATAATGGAATTCTTTTTTGAAGAAACAGTATAAAGCTTTTGCTGTTAATTGAGAAACCTCTCTATTTACTCTCATCTGGTTAAAAACGGTTCACACTTAGGAGCAATTAGGAGATGCTAAACCTAAACTTACTATAATAGCTCAGAAACAAGGCACTTGCTGTCATTGGGAGTTGATTGGCAAGGACAGACAAAATGAGAAGACTCTGGAGGAAGCTGGGCTTCTCTGCATTAGGAATACATCTATTATGGTTGGGGGGTGGGTGGGAAGGGTGACTGGTTTGGGTATGAAAAATTCCCTTTCAAAATGACACATTGCTTTGTTTGAAGATGTAATTTTCAGTCACTATTTTAATTAGCTGTTGGTCCCTAGGCAAAAGGGCGTACAGGTGTCTGCATAGTTGGGCCACTTAACACAGACGGTGAATGGGATTGGAAACCCAGCCAAAAAGTGTTAGGACTGCACAGTTACATAAGTAGGCTTGTAGGTAATCAAACATCCCTGTAATTTTTGGGCCAGATCACCAGATCCAAAACCACTAAGTCTATCTAGGTGCTGTCATGAACACAAAGAGCCCGCAAACAGAGCCCTAACACGAGTGAAGTCTGTAACAGTACAATTATGTTCATGTTGTTAGCTTTTTCTTAAAAAAAAACCCAAACAAACAAACAAAACAGAAAAAAAAAACAAGTAAAACCAGATTTCACTCATGACTATTTCTAGACTTTCATTGTTATTGATTACAACTTAAATCACCTTGGCATTTTTGAATAGCACACACAACATGCCTTGTTCACAAGTGTACCTCAGTATGCTCTGTAACCTCATCTTTAGATCAGGATGTATGGCTCATGTTACTGATACATTTTCTTAGAAGACCATACATACACATGGAAGAGCACAATACAGGCTCTTACTTAATGAGGTGGATGTTGTTCCCATTTTGAGCTGGCGTTTTTTAAGATAATTTCTGTTTCTCACATTGTTACAGATATCTCAGAAAATAGGTCAGTTAGTTTTAGTCACTAAGTGAAAGTTAGCTCAGCTAAATCTTTCTTACCTTTTACAGACCAAAACTGTAAATGTACTAGCTACAGCACCTGTTGCTTAATATCATATAAAATACTGATAGACTGACCTTCCATCATGTTGCAAAGCATTGCTAGTGTCCTAGGCATTTGTAACTGAGGAAGAACAAAAACCGGGTTGGTTTTACTTCTGGTTTGGGGTTCTACTCAATGATACTGCTGCTTTTGGTGTTTTAGTGTGTCATGATATGGTGAGATGTAAATGAAGTCAAGTGTGCTTAAAAAGTACAGACAGCTGTCCTTTTTGGAGAATGTGTGGTGGATTTCCTAGTATGCCTAAATGCCATGCGGCTAATCAGTCTTAAAGATTTCTAGTATTTAAAAATCTAAAAAAATGGGCTTTTTGGCAAATATAGAGGTACATGCATAAAATCAAAATAAAATATCTGGGTTGACTTTGTATCAAAAGCCTTCTAAAGAAGACACTTAAAACAATTTAATGATGAAAGGTCAAAGGATATCCTGTAATGACATTTTAAGTCTTCCCTGGTAATTTGTGACATATTGTACAAATCTTCTCTGCTGTGCTGTGCATATACACATATGTTCTGTAACATCTGGAATAAAGCAGCTTTTGCTAGGAACGTATCAGCCAGGGGATTTCTGAGAGATCACAGTTTTGCTTCTGACTTAATGAATAATTTCTGTTTTCCAAAGGCGAAAGGAATGATATTTAGTGTTCACTAATCATTAAGTCAAATATCCTTTATCGGAATATCTGAGATAACTATCGAAGTATAAAACAGTCCCGCTATTGGAACTACTACTTGTACAAATTTAGGTATGGATATTATTTTACGATTCTGTGTTCTTGTGATTCTATCTGCAGAAGATGATCAGAAGCTCTGATCTGATACAGAGACATTTGACTGACCTAAGACATCTTTCTACCTTGAGTGACAGGACCTTCCATCTGAAAAACTCTTTGAGAGTGTTTGATAAAACACACTTAAATAAGCATTAGGATGGTAAGGCAGAAGAGAAACTCTAACAAGTCTCACATTATCCTGTACACTGAAGTATTTATTATCCTAAGGGACATTACTAGTCACAGTAATGTTTTCCTGGTCACAAGAAGTTTTCCTGATAATAAAGAGTAGATTTTTCCATTATGTCACTTTATAACAAGCACTGAAGAGCAGCTAAACTGTGGTAACTTAAATCGAGATCCCTTTTGTCCTGGCTGTTTTATTGCTCGTGATAGGCAGTTATCTGATAGAGGTGTGTTCAGCTGGAAAGATATTTCTTGGGCCACTGAATCCTTTCCGGTTGTCCTGTGCCTCCCCCAGCCCTGATTAAGACAAAGCTGTAATACATCAACTCCATTTACCTTCCAAACCACAACCTCACAACCCTTCCAAACACGCTATTATAAACCTATAAATCTATACAGTAGGAGAGAGCAGAAGTCACAAGCTATAATGAGCCATAGGGGAACTCAAGGTCATCACCCATGTCTGAGAGGCCTTCAATATGAGAGACTTTGTTAGCTGACAGAAGTGGATTTGGAAGAATGCATCCCCTAGAGAAGGTAAGAAGGGAGATGAGCTCTTGTTGTCTGATATAATCTTCTTTCCTCAGTCTGTTAATCTTAAAATTAGAAATAAGAGAAGATGTTTTCGGAACAGGCTAGCTGTGAAAGGACACAGGGCAGTGGGCTGCGAGCAGACGTCTGAGTTCCACCAGCTGGAAGCCAGTCAAAAAGGAATTGCACTGGAAAATTTATTGCTTGATGGACTGCAAATTAATTAAATAGTAATGTTGTGATCCAATTACACCTTGTCCCTTGCATTCTGTCTAAGTAACCATGTGCCCGGGACAACAAGTTCAAGAAAACCAGAAGAGCTGATTGTCTTAGTAGAAACAAAAAAAAAGTATAAATAGAAAAGATGTCAGCACTATATTTCAGCTGAAAAGGGAGTAGGAAAGGAGGGTGAAGCAAGTTTTACATAATGACTTCTCAAAGGAGCAGCAGTAGGAGCCATAAAAGCAGCTGCTGCAGCAGGCTCGTCACCTGGTGTGACTGTCCAAACACTTTAACCTGCTTTTGAAAGCAGACAGATAGCTCCAGTTTGCAGCATTCCTTTTATACATTTTTATGCTAATGCATTCACATTTTCCTTCAGGAAATCTTTTTTCTTTTTTTTTTTTTCGTTATCAGTGCCAGCTTAAAGTTTTAAGAACTTTCTTTTGCTTGAAAAAAAAGATGCTTGTGTTGGCTCGGGCAAGGGGGACGCGACTTTCAGGAATATTCAGTTCAAGCTAGCCTTCAGCTGCTTTCTGCTGCTTTATCTTTACCCCGTCTACTCTGGAACAGAAACACACAAAAAAGAGCCTCTCGGAGGAGATGTCCTTCTGACTCTGTTACGAAATGCCTCTAAAACAGTCTGCAGTCGGCACTGGCGAAAAAAGGGATCATCAATGCAGAAAAACAGAATCACGTGTCAAAGACTGACAGCATACCTAAATCTGGATGCCACAAAACAAAGGCCAAGTCCCACTGAAGCTAACAGCAAACCTTCTCTTAATTTCAGTGGGGGAGGAATGTGGAGGTATATCTGAGCTTTCTTATTCTCTGGGGAAGAAGAGTGCAGAGTGGTAGAAAAGGTGACCAACAAATGAAGTCTACTATTTAGGTCCTGGAAAACAGCAACAACTTTACAGAGCGTATTAAGGTAGGGCTCCTGGGAGCTCCTTCCTATTTTACCACTTATTTTGGAGAACAAGTCACTTTGGACCTGATTTTGAAAATATCAGCTTTATTTAGTCAGCCAGCTGAGGACCCTGGTTCATGCCATAGTTATACACACCAATAGAACTACGCCTGTGCGAATACCTGCCTTAACAGAGATCTCAATCCACTGAAGTGGCTGGAATTTAATGTGACTTAAGATCAGGACCCTGTTTTCACAACAGTGAAACAGTTATACCTACTCTGGTTCACAAAGGATTGAGAATGAAGCTTACTTTCTTTTCCAGCACTCTGTGATTTTATTTGCATAAAATAGTATTTGTTCATCAGAAAACTAACATACCTCTCTGTACTTTGGATTTATCATAGGGGCTGGAAGGCACAAGCACTCTCATGAAATTCATTTCATTAAAGTCATCCAGCCTTTTACGTGCCAGCAGAATTTCTTATGTGTGACAGTCTCTGAAATGAAGAATAAAGTAAGAGGGAAAGTAAAAGAAAAAAAAGGACCAATGCAAATGTTAGAATTGAAGTACAATAAAAAAGTTTTGCAAATCCAGAGCATCAAGATTCTGTAGTTAGTGTAGTTCCAACAAAAAAAGCAAAAAACCATTGCTCACAGGAAGGAGTTAGATAGTTGAGATAAAGAAGGAACATAATAGTTACAGTCAAAGATACATTAAGTGACTATTGTATCCTAAGAGCATAAAGATTTATAGTCTCCTAAATATCCCACTACACATTCTGATTTTGATGGGGCACTATTAAACACTATGGCAGGTGAAGACTTCCATCAATACATGTGTTAATCTGGCCCTTGGGATGTCTGAGGAATTCCTGTGGAGAGATCTACAAAAATGCTCAAACTCACAGAGAACAATTATGAAGTGTTAACCTGGGTGTTAAAGATTTCTGAAGTTGTCTGATATCACATAATAAAGTTGAAACAGAGAATTTAAATAACATTTTGTCAGAATGCTGTCTTTCCTAATTACAGACTCTGGGGGAAAGTTTCTATCTGGATGCCGAACTGAATTTCAATAATGGTAAAAAGCGGAGAAGACAGGCTGCTCCGTGGGTGGACAGTGATGTCTTTTTATCTTATTCATTAGTAATGACAAAATAATTCACTCCTAGTTTATACAAAGTTATTTAACTTACAGAAGAAAGAACCCCTGGCTGTCTGCACAAGAATTAGTGTCTTTTCCTCTGAACATTAAAGTATGCCCATAAATACATATCTAACGTGCATGTATCTGTGCTCAATGTCCATACTTACATGATATAGCATATAATATAAGCATAATCTGTTCAATTATCATGAGCTTATCAACGGGTACATAGTTCCTAAGGAGGAATTCAGGAGCACATTGTAAACTCATCTCAAACAAATAAGTATAAAAGTTTCTTACCACATCAATTCATCACATATTCTTTATCAGATGGATACTTTACAGAAAAAAAATTGAATATTTTAGAGACACTTCATGTTTTATCAGAAATATCTTTTCTCTCTTTTCAGTCAGAAGCTAGAGTGCCATTTTCAGTCTAGCAGCATATGAATCAAAGGCAGAAAAGAATACATTATTTAAAAACCCATTTCTTATCAATACAAATGAAAGTGGTATTTTTCTGTAAGTGAAAATATAACAAATCTAGAATCTAATGGTTTTACAGTTCCCAAATATTGCGTATTCCTATTTTTCAATGATCAGAATCTTTCCTGAATGGTTACAAACTGAGCAGATACGAGCAAGGCAGTATGGAACCCAGGCTAGTAACCATGACAGCTATCTTAAAATACTTAATTTCACTGAAATAACTCTAGCATTGAAGATATCTTTCCTTACATTGTTAGTCTGTACCATTGAGGCAGACTCTTAGATGCCTTGGGTGGAATTTATATATACGTACATGTCTACAATGTGGTTATGTTATTGTGAATTAGTGACTGTGACTGAACTCCTGCTGCCTTCAACAGAGATCTCAGGTGGGATTCAGCTCTTCTTCTTTCTAGATCTGTAAGCGTTCGGTATCAGGTGTGAGTTACACAAGTCGGATTTCTTTCATGATTGATGACAGAAAGAAAGAAATGCTTCCTAAAAGGGATTCACCTGACCTATCTCAGACCTCTATCTCAAGAATAATTTAACAACCTTCTGAAGCTATCTGTTTATCTCCATTGACAGGAAAGACAAATGACTACTTTGAACATAATGATCTGCCTTCGAGACCAATAGGTTATAAAGGATGATTCCTTTCTGTTATAACAATCAGTTGGTACTAAAGATCTCTAGCAGTGCCTGCAGGGCTTACTTCCGTTCTTTGGGACTGGTTCCCAAAACATCCACAAATACAAACTGCTGTGAAGTAGCTAATTAGCAATACAGGCATCTGACAATACCACATCTCAATGATCCAATATTTTGTACTGGATCCCCAGAGAAAGAGCATTGCCCTGACTGACACTCACGATCATTTTTTTCAAATCTCTTAAAGTAATTTTGCACCTTATTTTTGAATACTAAGTGGTTGGGTTTGTACAGCATAGTTTGCTTTTCTGAGTTGCATTCTCTCACAGAGAGGTTTCTCTAACTTCATGGTTCTGGTAGTGTGTTGCAGTGAACAGCCGAGTAAGCATGGCAAACGCTGATGGAACCTGGTCAAGGAGACCCTTTGGCATGCGACTGCCTGCTTGCCCATAAGCGTTATGAGATGGACGGCTTGCGGACTGGGTTGGGGAGTCTCGCCCTGCGTTGGTGGAAATTCTCCATACAGCCACAGCCTTGCTAAATCTACATAGATAGATGATTTCTCTCTCTGGCAATAGCTGTCTTCCTATGGAGTACAAGCGCTTGCAAGTAATGTCATTCATGTGGAAACATTCCTTGACCTCCTACTTCTGTGCAGAGTTACCAGAGAAAAGAGAAGGAGAATCATGCCAGACTATGCAAAGGCCCAGGTGGTCAGGGAAACACACTTTCAGAAACTGCAGATTACCAGTGCCTTATATTTCTCTGTTGATTTCAGACAAGAAAATGAAGTCCCATACTGTACGTGAGTAAACATGTTACCATAAATTCCCTCTTTTTAAATAACATCAATGATAATCCTAGAACAGGATTCACTACTTGGAATTTGGCATTGCACTGAAGCGCAAATACAGTTTATTAAACTTGTCAGCAACAGCTATTTCTGGCTTCTCTGTAGTGAACATTTTAATGTAAAGTTAAATTACTACTCACAGCCATAGAAAGAAACTCTTTATTATTTGAATTTTTAAAGCCTTACTATAAATTGCTAGAGGTGAATTGTACACTAACACTATAAAAATAAAACGGAAAACCTCTAAAGTGCTGCAATCCAGAAAATATATGCACTGTTATCACAGATCATAAATGCAACTACAGATAATTTTAAACATATGGTAAGCTTCTCCTTAAGTACTTATATTTTAGGGAGCATAACTGTGCTCTAAATCTTATTGTACTCACAGAATAATTTTGCTTTGAACATTTGTGTAGGTAAACCTACTGCTGCTCATAATGATATTTATTGAAGCTGGATTGGTTTACAATTTGCAACTCATTAATTCAGTATATAATTCCAAATAAACAAGGAGTTTCTTGTATAGCTATTTAACTCAACAGCAATACATTACTGTAAAATACTAGCTACCAACAGTTGTTTCATGAGTAGCAGAACTAATGAGGTCCAGGGCGTCTATCAGTTACTTTCTGGCATTTGTCGATACACCAGCGCGTCTTGCTGCTGTGTTCCACATCTTCAGTCTCTGTCTCTCCTCTTTTCCCACCACTACCTGTCTGCTGAATTTGGTTGAAATTGGTCAATGGATTTTCCATCCAAGTACCGCTGAGGGCTGACCCTGATCTGATAATATCACAGTAAGGACTCTCAAGGGAATAAGGCATCACTGTTAGGCCAATATTTGTGCTTTTTTAAAATTTTAGTTATCTAAGGAAAAAAATAATGTAGAAAGTCAGAATCAAATCATAGAATGACAGAACCATAGAACAGCCCAGTTTAAAAGGCACCTTGAAAGATCATCTGGTCCAACCTTTCATGGGAAAGGGAGCCTAGATGAGATTATCTAGCACCATCTCCAAATGCATCTTGAAAACCTCCAGTGGGGACTCTACCACATCCCTGGTGAGGTTGTTCCAATGATGATTGATTGTTCTCAGTGTAAAAGATTTCTTTCTTATATCAAGATAAAACTTCTCCCAGTGAAACTTGTACCCACTGCCCCTTGTCTTCTCCATATGACTCCTTGAGAAGAGAGAGCCTCCGTCCTCTTTGAGATGAAGATTTTAGTTTAGGGGGTTTTTTTAATGTTTTAAGTTATTATTAATTATTATTAATTTATTGCATAGTTTTTAATTTGCTTGCAACTTGAAGGAAAAGCTCCCCTTGGATCAGATTTCTGACAGACATTTATCCAAATGAGTGAGTGAGCTACAGATGCTATATCCTGATTTTCAGTTGTTCTTTGAGATCTCAGTAAAATGTGCATGGTCACTGAAACACAAGAGCCCTTTAATTCCTGATGTGATAAAACTATCTATTTTTTCCATGCCTTTTATTTTGAAGATTGATTTTCTTAGGCCACCTCATTATTTTCAAGATATCCCCAAATATTTCTTAACTTATCCTTTTTTGAAGTCAGCAGGCCTCTTCTATTTATGTTCAGTGACACAGGACTATGAACAGGTCTTGTCAGTTTTGAACCTGTTCAAACATCAGGCTTCTAACCATTCGGTCCTTACACAAACATAATTTGATTTGCAAACTGAATAAGAGAAACCAAAACCACAGATGAATGGAAACAGAAGGAAAAATTTGGGGACTATAAGACGAAAGGAAAGAGAATTAAATTCTAATGAAAAACTTAAAATATTTTTTATTATTAATACTAATATTGTCATGGCAGTCATTTGAACCCCAGTGGGCTTCGACACTACACTGTGCAAAGAAAACATAGAAAAAAATGACAATCCAGGCTTCTTGGTTACTACTCTCTAAAGAGATTTGATAAAGAAAACATTGGTGAAGGCAGGAAGGGATAAATCATACAGTCCACCAGCAGAATGTAGTATTTTGAAAGGAAAAATGATGTTATTAATTTCTTTTCAAAACATTCTTGTGTGAGGAGAGTATACACAAGTGGACTTCAGATGCAGAGAGGGTGTGAAGTGATAAAAAAAGTGAGTAAGAGTCCAATGAGAAGAGTCTGAGGGAGAGTTGAAAAGAAATTGAGGTAAACACATAGTGCAGCAGGCTGATTAAAAAACACCTCTCAGCAGAAAATATCCAAGGACACATTCATATATTCTGAGTGCCAGTTTTCTATGTTTAGTATGTGAAATAGGTCCCATTTTCTGTCACTGGTGGTGGGTGCAGCAACACAGCTCTGAGACCAGGCTTCCTGGGTGTGGATTTGCAATGTAGCCAGGGCAGATGTACAGGATGCAAACAAGAAAGTATTCCCAGATGCCTTAATATGCTTCCCTGGGTTCAGTGCTCAATCCATTGATAGTCTCATCTTTGCCCTATTAAGTCTTCACTGGAGAGGCAACCAGTTGCCTACCACTAGAGAGTCAACCTGTTGCCTACCAACACAGCTGAACTAATTAGAGATGTCAGGATTGCTGACAGCCTGGGCTGCAGTGATCATGCCCTGGTGAAATTCACAATCTTGAGGGATATGGGCCAGGTGAAGAGTAGAGTCAGGACCCTGAATTTTAGGACTTTCAGTTGTTTAAGGAATTAGAGGATAGGCCCCCTTGGGAAACTGCCCTCAGGAATAAAGGAGCTGAACAGAGCTGTCAGATCTTTAAGGATGTTTTTCTTAGAGTGCAAGAGCTCTCGATTCCCACATGTAGGAAATCAGAAAAGGAAGGCAGGAGACCAGCATGGATGAGTAAAGACATCCTGGTCAAACTAAAGTGTAAGAAGGAAATGCATAGGCAGTGGAACCAGGGACATGTCTCCTGGGAAGAATATAGGATGTGTATGGATGGGATCAGGAAAGCTAAGGCACAGCCAGAGCTGAATTTGGCAAGGGATGTGAAGAATAATAAGGGCTTCTAGAGGTACATTGGACAAAAAAAGAAGATTAAAGAAAATGTGCCCCCTCCAATAAATAAGAACTAGTGACAACTAATGTGGAGAAGGCTGAGATACTCAACAATTTTTTTTGCCTCAGTTTTCAATGGTAATCTCTCTTCCCACATCTCTCAAGCCCCTGAACCTCAAGGCTGGGACTGGGGAAATGAAGATCAAGGTCGAAGACATCTGAGGAACCTGAACATACATAAGTCCATGGGACCCAATGAGATACACCCCAGGGTCCTGAGGGAATTGCCTGATGTAGTTGCCAAGCCACTCTCCATCATATTTGAAAAGTCATGGCAATCAGGTGAAGTCCACAGTGACTGGAAAAAGGAAAACATCACATCTGTTTTTTAAAAGGGGAAAAAGGAGGAGCCTGGGGACTAACAACCAGTCAGCATCTCCTCTGTGCCTGGTAAGATCATGGAGCAGATCCTCCTGGAAGATACATCAAAACATGGAAGACAGGGAAGTGATTAGAGACAGCCAACATGGCTTCACCAAGGAAAAATTGTGCCTGACTAATCCAGTGGCCTTCTACGATGGAGTGACTGCATCAGTGGACAAGGGAAGAACTATGGATGTCATCTACCTGGAATTCTGTAGGACCCTTGATATGGTCCCCCATTATATTCTTACCTTTAAATTGGAGAGATATGGGTTTGATGGATGCACTGTTAGATGGCTACAGAACTGGCTGGATGGCCGCGTCCAAAGAGTTACAGTCAATGTCTCAATGTCCAAGTGGAAACCAGGAATGAGTGGTGCCCCTCAAGGGTCTGTCCTGGGGCCAATACTATTTAATGTCTTCATTGATGGCATAGACAGTGGGACTGAGTGCACCCTCAGCAAGTTTGCAGATGACACCAAGCTGAGTGGTGCGGTCAATGCACTTGAGGGAAGGGATGTCATCCAGAGGGACCTTGACAGGCTTGAGGAGTGGGCTCATGTGAACCTCATGAAGTTCAACAAGGGCAATCGCCAGGTCCTGCACCTGGGTTAGGGCAATTCCAAATATCAATACAGACTGGAGTATGAATGGATTGAGAGTAACTCTGTGGAGAAGGACTTAGGGATACGGGTGGATGAAAAATCAGACATGAGCTAGCAATGTGCGTTTGCAGCCCAGAAAACCAATTGTATCCTGGGCTGTATAAAAAGTGTAGCTAGCAGGTCGAGGAAGGTGATTCTCCCTCTCTACTTTGCTCTTGTGAGACCCCATGTGGGGTCCCTAGTATGAGAAAGACACTGAAATGTTAGAGTGGGTCCAGAGGAGGGCCATGAAAATGATCAGAGTTCTGGAACACCTCTCCTATGAAAAAAGCTGAGAGAGTTGGGGTTGTCCAGCTTGGAGAAGAGAAGGCTCCAGGGATACCTTTCAATATATAAAGGAGGCTTATAAGAAAGATGGAGAAAGACTTTTTACCAAGGCCTGTAGTGACAGGACAAGGGGCAATGGTTTTAAACTGAAAGAGGGTAGGTTTAGATTGCACATAAGAAAGAAATTTTTTACAGTGAGGGTGGTGAGACACTGGAACAAGTTGCCCAGAGAAGTTGTGGATGCCCTATCACTGGCAATGTTCAAGGTCAGGTTGGATGGGGCTTTGTGCCACCTGATCTAGTGAAAGATGTCCCTGCCCATGGCAGGGGGGGTTGGACTCGATGATCTTTGAAGGTCCCTTCCGACTCAAAACATTCTACAGTT
This sequence comes from Calonectris borealis, assembly GCF_964195595.1. Lineage (NCBI taxonomy): Eukaryota > Metazoa > Chordata > Aves > Procellariiformes > Procellariidae > Calonectris > Calonectris borealis. The sequence goes on from NC_134312.1 coordinate 163,143,977, forward strand.
CTGTCATTCCATTATTATTCAGCCAGGATAAATTGGTACATGATATGTGAGCTGGAGACTGCAAACGTGATCACAACACACTATTTTTCCTGCAGTATCATCAGTCACCCACTCTCTTCACACCATCATGCTCTTTAGCCCTCTTCTTCTACTGTTGGGAAGCATTCCAATTGTCTTGCCAGCTTTTGTGATAATGATCACTGCAATGGATGAATTTAACTGACATGGCCATGTTTAGCAAAAGTACTGTGTATCTATGAAATAGCAGTGATATTTGATCCTTATTAATCTGAACTGAATTTTTTTTGTTGACTAGTTAGTCTACAGCAAATCGTCAGTCATTTAAAATGAGATCACTAATCGAACTATTTTTATTTTACTGTTTTACTTCATCAGAAAATGCTGCTCCACCAAAAAAAGATTCCTGGGAAGAATCAGTTTGAGCAAATCCATCCAAGTGATTTCTTAGGTCAAGGGCAACTACTTTTTTTTTTTTCCTCCAGTGCCAGAGGAAAAGACAGCTAATGTCCTGGTCATTACAGCACTCTGACAGGCTCTGGCAGGTCCAGGTTTAGCTCCCTGACCTACCTGGTTATTTTGGGTTCTGCTCCTCTGTCTTCCTCTCTCTGTCACAGCTTCTTATATTCCTTATTACACCTTCCATGGTGTAAAAAACCCTGAAATTTATTTCAGTGTAAAATGGTGTCCTGATTCCAGCTGGGACAGAGTTAACTTTCTTCCCAGTAGCTTGGGGGGTGTGCTGTGTTTCGGGTTTTGTATGAGAGGAGCATTGATGGCCCATTGATGCTTTGGTTGTTGCTGGGTGGTGCTTGTACCGGGGAGTTTTGGTTTCTCTTTTCAGCCTCCCATGCCCTGCCGCGCACAGGGGAAGCTGGGGGGTGGGGGGAACACAGCCAGGGTCGTTGACCCAGCTGGCCAATGGGGTATTCTATACCATGTGACATCATGCTCAGTATAAAACCCAGGGGTGTGAGGGGGCTCGCCCCACATTCGTGACACGCGGTCAGCGGTCGGTGAGCAGTTGCATTGTGCATTGCCTGCTTTGTATATTCTGTTATTGTTGTTGTTCTCATGGTTATTATTACTGTTGTACTTCATTTTATTTCAATTATTAAACTGTTTTTATCTCAACCTGGGAGTTTTCCTACTTGTGCCCTCCCGGTTCTCTCCCCCATCCCAGGGGTGTGAGCGAGCGGCTGCGTGGGGTTTATTTGCTGGCTGGGGTTAAACGTCAACAAATGGGAAGCATTTTAGAACATTTTAGAGTATTTTTGAGAACATTTTAGACTACTTAGTTGCATACGAGAAACATTGTCCACCTAATTCTAATACTGAAAATAGAGGAATGAATCTTAAAAAGTCTGAATAATCATGACCTTGTGTGTTACCAAATAGTAATCTCTTTAGTTGTACCGACATATCTGGCATTAAACAAAAGTATAAATATAGATTAAATGGGTTTCCATTCTAGGTTAGACAGGTAACTATGAACCATAACCTTAAACTGCAGTGCATAATGCCATGGCGTGAAACAATGAAAAGTCAATACAGCTTTTGGATGTATTGTTTTCCAAGGAAATAAAATAGAAGTGTCGTTGATTTGTGTCTTTCTTTTATTTCAAATGTCTTTTCATGAACTACATCTCATGGATATCAGAGCACAGGCTAGTGGTAGAAACCAACCCAAAAATTTTCTACGAAGAAAGCGCAATAGTTCACATGCCAAGAAAAAACTGTGGGGATGGAAAATAAAGGCATAAAATTGCACAATTAACATGAGGAATAAGTTGTAGATCCTCATTAACAGAGACTGTGGAATGTTCTTGAGTGAAGGTCATTATTTACTGTCAAAGATTCAATCCAATTTCAGCAAAATGCTAACAAAACCCGAGGTCACAGCTGCCTGACAAGAGAATCATTATTATCTCAGTACTTTAATTAAAGGAAAGAATGATAAGGTTGCTAAATCTTAAATCAGTAATCTGAATTTTCTTTTGGAATCTGATTCAACTGCTAGAATGGAAATCTGGTTTGAAAAAGGGTAATACGCAAATTAGAAAATGTAAAGCATGAATCATATTTGAGTAACTGGATATATATAAATTAGTTATTTCATAAACATTTTATAGGCAGAGATAAACAAAAAAGCCAGTGTAATTTGAATTAATAAATTAAATGCAGGATAAAACTTAAAGGATATGTTTGAAGTTCAGAGAAGGCTGAGATTAAGTTAAAACAGAAATGTCACATTTTTGGAAGTTTTTGTCTCATAAGTCACTTCTTGGATGAATTTTCACATCGTGATGAAATTTTTTCCTAAATACATTGCTTCAGTTTACATAACATCCAAGTAAAAACTACAATGCAGAACAGAAGTGCCAGCTGTGGCAATTTTGGATGCGTGACTCTGATTCAAGAAAGCTACCCCAAATTTTAATACAGGTATTTCTCCAGACTTGGAGGAGAAGGAATGGAGTATAGATCACAACAGGGGTCAGTCTCTACGTTTTTGAATTTTAAAGTGACTTTCTGAAACTCAGAGACTTGCTAGGATTTGCAAATGTGATTCAAGACGGTTGGTCCCAAATTCATTGCAACTAAACCTATGGAGTGAATTGTAGCCAGTCTGAATTTAGGAATACAGTTGCCTTCCATAGTCAGCCCAGAAACAAGGCTATTTCTAGAGGTGACTCACATTTTAAAAAGACTCCTGGCTCCCAATTCAGGAGCCTCAACAGATGTTGAATTCTGCATAAATAAATCTGGATCTTTGAGATTTTGTCCCATTTCTGCTGGATAGCTTTGGAAATAAAGACTTGCTAGGCACAACAGGGGTTTGCAGCGCATTTGTTAATCAAAAGTGCAAAACTGCAAGGTAAGGTAGAACGTTTGAAGATTGATTATCCTCATTTTTTTGCTTCCTAAGGAAGCCTCTGATTAATTGCTATATTTGTTATTCAGCATAACTTGTCCAAATTCAAATGCCAGATCGCTGCAATGGTCTACTTATGGTGAGTAAAAATACAGTGTATGAAACATCCTTTCTGAGTACAGAGATGGTTAAGCTTCTCCACCTGGATACAGGAACTGATAGGAAAAAAACCCTTCAAAACCAAAAAGCAATTGAGCACAGTATACTGGGGCAGGGGGAAGGCAGCTCTTTAAAAGAAGATTGAGAACACTGATTAATTTCCTAAGTGATTTCACTATTATTTAGACTAAAACTAGATTATAGTACTCTCTTAAAAGTATACTTCCCCTGTTGCTGGGGAGTACAGAGGAGAAACCATTGCTTGTTAACTTTGGGTTATTTCTGAACAGAACTGGTTTTGCTTTGATTAGTCAATGTTAATCATAAAAAAACGGGTTTTCTGTATTCAGTAATGATATTCAGAATCCACAGACCAAACTGAAATATGATTAATTATAAGAAAATTAAACTGATATGACATACTATAAAAAGAATGTATCTTTTTACTTTCCTTTTACAAAGATGCATTCCTTTATAGAAACGTATAAAAGTGTGTAAAAGAGGTACTGTTTTTGTTTTATGGCACCTTGAGACTTATTGTCAAATAACATTCTGTATTTAGACCTGCATAATCAAATGCATAAAGAAATCAGAGTACCAGAAGCCAGACTATTTTAACGTCTCCCCTCCAAACCTAACAAACAAAACCCCCACAAAACAAGAGAATGGTATAAAAGCACTGTTGTGAACTTAAAGTCTAGTATTCCATCAACATTTTCTATTGCTATTTATTTCATATTCTTTGGCAAAATAATCAATGCCTCATTTTTAATGGATTTAAATAGTTGTGGCTCCCTGTGAATAATGAATCTAAGCAATGGATATGGGAGTACCTGGGCTACAGTCTTGGCTCAGCTTAAGTCCATGGGAAAAATTCCTTTGATTCAGTAGGGCTAGGATTTTACTCATGATTTGTAGGCAAAATAATGTTCAGATTATTTCATGAAACTACCAAATATCTATGAATGCTGCTTTTTTACGTGCTGTTATATGTGATTCTGCCCTGGGGTACAAAGAGCAGCGGGAGCAGCATTTCCTTTGCAGCAAGAAGCAAGGGATAAATCATGAAGAAGGTAGATGCGGGAGAGGCAAATGAAGAAGGTTCATATTGTTGGCAAATGAATGAGAAGACGCAACAGCAAAGGTCAAAAAGTGGCCTGGAAAGGCAGGATGAGGTTGTGGATGGGGGATTAAATGCGTGGGTGGGTTAAATGCCTCACCTTTCTCAGTTTGCTCATTATATAAACAATTTGCCACAAGCCTATTACTTTGTAAATAATCAGTTCTCAGAAAAAACATTGTATCCTTTGTCTTACTAAATATGTCTTTGTAAACAGTGGCACGAACTGGAAAAGAAGGTCATACTCCAGCCCTTATACATACCTGCCACAGCACTGAACTATTCATTGCTAAAGTAATTTCCCTGTGACATATAAAATCTTGTCAGTGATTTTGTTTCAGAAGATGAGATTACCATGGTTATGTCAAATCAGAAATATTTCAATAAAATAAAGATTATCGAGAAGTTTTCTGTACATCATTCTGAAAGGATTGTTTTTCATGGGTCTCAGGAGGCCCTGTTCTGCAAACCCTTACCTTAACGCAATGCCTTTGACACACAAATAGCTCTGCTGGTAGCAGTATGACAGCTTCTGTGAGCAAAGGTTTCAGCGTCCCATCACTGAGATTTCTATCAGGGAACAGGTAAATCTATAAGGAATATTTGAAAAATATTCTCAAGCACTTCCAACACATATAGTTGAGACATAGGAAAGATTTATTTAGCAGGCTTGAAAATCTGAAAGCCTTTTTTTGTTAGAAAAAGTTGTGATAGCAATTTAAAAATTAAACAACTCTCATGCCCTGGAATGTTTATTGCTGAATTATCCGTTTAGGATTTTGCTGGATCCTGCTGTGCCATTTATCTCTCTAAGAAGCAATTTCTTAAAGATTTCACCATTACCTGCTTGCTGTAACAAAAATGTGTTTGCTTTTTACAACTTGAAAAATGTATGTATGTGCAGAACGTCTACACATGTAGTGTTTTTCTTCTGGGGCAGAGATTTGGAGTAGAAAGAAGGAAATAGAGTATCTCATTTCACTGGTTTCTTCCTAGCATGAAATATTTACAGATTGCTTCTGTGAAAAGCAACAGCCTTTCTCTGGGAAACAGCAGATCAGTGCTTTCTCGGAGCCCGGCTGCAGGTCTTGCTCTTTAGTTCAAATCGCTCCACTTGCAGCACCTGGGATATGCGCCTGTGTGCCCACCACCTTTCTTTCCTTGCTGTTACATACTTATTCTGTCCTCCGGTTGAAGCCTGTCCGTAACACAGCAGAGGGGGGAGGCTGACCGCCCTCCTCCAGAGGCCCCGTGTTTGAAGTGGAGCATGCTCTCCAGTGCACCGAATCACGCAGCATGGCTGAGGTGGGCAGGCGTCTCTGGAGATCCCCTCGTCCAACCCCCTGCTCTCAGCAGGGTCAGCTGCAGCAGGCTGCAGACCAGCACCTTGCCCAGTTGGGTTTTTAATAGATCTCCAAGGATGGAGACTCCACTGCCTCTCTGGGCAACCTGTACCAGTGTTTGACCATCTTCACAGTAAATTAGTTCTTTCTTATTCTTAAGCAACCTTCCTGTATTTCAGTTTGTGCCTGTTTCCTCTCACTGTCTCACTGGGCACCAGTGAGAAGAGCCTGGCTTCGTCTTCTTTAGTCTCCCCCATCAGGTATTTACATACATTGATGAGATCCCCTCTGAGCCTTCCCTTCTCCAGGCTGAACAGTGCCAGCTCTCTCAGCCTCTCCTCATATGAGAGATGCTCCAATCCCTTAACCATCTTAGCGGCCCTTTGCTGGACTCGCTCCAGTATGTCTGTGCCTCTCCTGTACTCTGCATTGCAGTCCCAGCGTGTGAGAGCACTGAGTGGGGCTGACCCACACGTGGGCCAGCACAGACCCACCAGGAGCTGCCTTACTCACAGCCCCCTGGGGAGAGGTGTTAGCCCTACCCCTTCTCTGGGCTTATTTCCCCAGGGCAGCAGCGGGGGCAAGGATCCTCCGCACTATGCCTCTGATGAGTGTAGGCAATCGATCTGACTGTCTCACAGTGCCCGCAGTTATCTCTCATGAGATTTTTTTAAGCACAAATGGCAGCTCTTTTATATTGTTCCAAACAGCAAAGGATCTGAACTTTCAAAGCTGCCAAATTCTAAGCAGAATCCGAAGTACTTATCTTCAGACAGTGCTCACTAAGGACTTTTTTTTGTTTGTTTGACTTGGATCACTGGCACATAATCTTCATTTCAAGTCAAAGACAGTAAACTCTTCTTCAGTGCACTGAAGGCTCATCCTGACCTAAGTAACTCAAATCGTGATGATTAATGGATTATACACATTTAGATTGAATTTTATTAGGCATTTCTTAACACTATACATCTTTGGCTACTCTGAGATACATTCACACTCCCAAAAGATATGGTAATTTGCCCTTCTGCTCAGGCATCCTTGCTGCAGATGTTGTGAGACTGACAAGTGCTCCTCAGTATATTCCCCCAAGACCCTGTAAGTTTAAACTGAATCTCAAAGATAATTTTCAGTCTCCTACTTCATATATGCTGAGTTCAAGTTCAGTGTACATAATTATATTCAGCGCCCTGTCACAAAAGGGAATCAATCTAGCCATACTCTATTAACTCCACCATTTTATGCTCAGCACCCAAAATACGTTTTGTGGAATTTTATAGACGCAATGTCTAGAAACGGGGAAACACTGGAAACAGCCAGTGACCCAAAATCTCCTGGAGAACTGAAGTGCAGAAAGCACTTGCATCCTTTTATCTTGGAGAAATACTTTCAGATTTCTTTGCTCTGACGATTTGGGATTCTGCCAATGTGCCATTTATGAGATCTAGTCAACTGTATAAAATTATTGTGAAAAGTCTGTGGTTTTTTATTTCAATCTATGGATGGGGAATTTTGTCATTTTCTGAAAAGCTCTGTACCACTCACCAGATTAGGCACAATGAAGAGTCATTAACCTTAATGACTACCCTGTCTACACAGGAGGCGTGCTCAGGAGGCCAGTTAAAGGTAGAAAAGCAATTTTTTTCCTCTTCCTTCTCTGTAAAAGGGAGCAAAAGGTAAAAATGCAAACTTTCCATTCAGGGCAGCAAAATAAAGCAACAAAGCAGAGAACTAAAAATAATTCACAGAAGGAACAAAAAGTGGCATATGGAGGATTCTGGCAAAAGAGGAGCATGTGTGGCTCATTTGTCTACCAGCCATGGCCACGGAAGGCTGCTATCCCTGGGAGGCTCTGGGAGAGGTGCTCTGAGGCAGCACAGGGGACACAGACCTGGGCCCCGCCAGCAAAACACAAGCAAGGTTCCTTACTTCATGCAGGCTCTTTTATCACTCACCCTGTCATGTGAAGAACAGGACTGAATGTCCACTGATCTAGCTTGGGCAGCTATGTAAAGCAAGCATGAAAGACCGTAAAGTGCCCCTTGGGTTTCAACCTGCTTTGCCCACATGTCGAGTGTCAGTCCGAGAAGGAAGGCGGAAAATCGGGCTCTGCGTGCTACTACAGTGCAGTCATAAGGGCGGTTCAGCCTCCTATTCAAATAAGTCAGCTTCAACCTTGAACGTAAAGCAGAATATCCCACTCAATTAAGAAATTGCTGCCCCAGATAACATGCAATCCACAAGGAAAGAAACAAAAGGCAGCACCAGACTTTGACAGTGCAAACTTATTTGAAGAACTCCTTAGTGCTGCTCACTGCTTCATATGGCTTCCTGCTGCTTTCACACAGGTTTTACTAAGATGGACATAATTTCATATGGCAGATGATAGAATAATTTCCAATGATTATCTTTCCTTACTATTTCAGCCTTTTTATTTTATAAGGGAACATTATGCATATATACTTGATATCATTTTAATTAATACTTTTTCTATTTAATCTCCAGCTCAGGTGAAATTATTCGTGTTAAAACAGTAATTAATTAAAAGCATATCTGAAACTGAAGAAAATGTGAAGCTTTACCCTACGTTTGTTTTTTCAAACCTAGAATCAGCAATTTTTCTGTAAATATTAAGCCCTCAGGATTAAGGTAGAGAATATGTGTATAAAGCAAAAAGAAAAGTAGAACAAGCTAAGAGAGTGTGATTTAATGTGATATGACAGGAAAACAAAACAAAACAAAAATACCAGCACAAATGGGGGCTCCAAAACCAAATGTTAGTTCCATACTACAATCAAAGACAAACTGCAGAGGCAAATAGTTTTCATACTGCCATCACTTTACATCTAGCAAAACATGCAGTACGAAACAACAGTCTTGCACTTAGGCCTATATCCAAACCTGATACCGAGATGCCCGTATGCAATTGAAATTAATGGTCCATTTAAGTCAAAGGGAGGAGGAATCTCAAATCTGATGCAATGTTGGGGCTTGAAGCATTATCCATAAAGAGAGGAATCTCTCTCAAGCAATTCAAACATCTAGCTAATGACATGCTGGCTGATGAGTAATACATTTCCATGTGTCTTTTTCTATATACTCTGTATAGGTAGTGGTACCCTGGAAGCCAGACACCTGAAAATCAGATATGATGATACTCACTGCATTTAAGTTATTTGTGCATCTTAAATTCCATATGCTCAAGTGAAAAGCACTGAGAATCCTAACTTATTGGTGCCTGTGTGCTTTGGTGGGACTCACTGTTAGGTTCCCAAAACATTGTGAATATGGTCCTCTATTGCAAAACTTCTGTGAATGGGAAGCACCATTACCAAAGAACGGCAGGAATATGGCAATCTTGATGATGAAAATTAATAAAAAATGAATTAGAAAGAAACTTGTCTTGAATGTGCTACTTTCCTGACTGAATACCAAGTTTGTATCAACCTTTCTAGGCACAGACATAAGGAGCTCTGGAAAAAGAAAAAAAAAAAGAAAAAAGTGATGAAGCATAATAGAGTGTTAAAATTGGAGCATTGCTTCCACACCCACGAGATTGCTTTTTCTTTAAAGTATTTCAATTATCCTGACAATAAAAGAAAGAACAGCTACATTAGTTTAATATTATTTCCATAACAGTTATCTTCAGTCACTTCTGATCTGACAAATTTCTACATGTATTGCACCTAATAAGCTTGTTTTGTTTTCTTCCAACCCCTTTGATGAAGTGTAAATCATACCACAATTGTTTCACTGGAGGCTTGCTATATGCACCATCCTACAGAGCCTGTTGCTAAGACAGAGCATGTGGTGAGGCTCCACCGTGGCAACAAGTACCAGCCCATGATACGTTAAAATCCTCAACTCCTCAATGTTAAAGATCATTGCGTCCTAAATAGGGATTCTATAATCTGAACAAACAGAAATCCCCTGCTCTTTCTGGTAGTGGTGCAATATCAGCAATTAGCTGCTGAGCCCCAGACTGCATCCCAGAAGATGAGCAGAACAGCTGCTTTGGATTATTAATGGCCACTGGCTTTATATCATTATGTTTTTAATTTGGGCAGCATATTGTTCTTAATTCCCCTCCAAGAGACAGAATCTATGAAGATCATCAAGAAAGTTTAGTCATCTTCGTGAGTGCTCCTGAAGAGGTTTTTTTTAACCTCATCAAACCCTACCAGGCCTTTTCTGCAAGGAGTCTTCCCAAAGCCGCAGGCTGCGCTCACAGAAAGCTGGTTTTATTAAGATTCAGTCAGTCAGCATTGTACATGTCACACTGTAAGGAGTCCTGGGTATATCTCCCAAAACAGATGATTCCCGAAAGAAGGATAACCGTGTCTGTATGGAGGCATTATGTCAAAAGACTCTATTATAAATGAGGTAAAACTGATGTCGTGTAACAATCAATACACACAGTTAAAGAGATTTGCGCAAGCTTATAATTGTTACAAATTCAATTATTTCAGCAAATGTAAATACAAGAGATAAAATATGCTAAACAGTTCAAAATTCTTTGATGAAAGCTAAAACTAATTTGTGTGCTATAATGTGCAGTCTTGTTGAATGCAATCTTACGAACTGTAGCAATCTTGACCAGAGTTTAAAGGTATCCAGTCACTGAAATGTTCATTAAGCATTATCTCAAGAGGCAGTTCTGTTTGCTAGAATGATCTTTTTTAATTAGTGAATTACAGAACCACATAAAAAACCTTCAGCTGCCGTCGCCTTCTGCTTACACAACATCTTTCTACTGCCTAAGAACAAAATTGCTCTGTAATTGTATCCTTGCAAATAAGCAAAAAATGCACTCCAGGAAAACTTTAGCAGTTCCTAAGATGGGTCAAAATAAAGATGAAGAACCAAACACCTTACGGGTTATGACCAAGTTTTCTTTTGCATCTTTCAGAATCTTTTAATGGTAGCTATTTTGGTAAGAAAAATGACATGATTGTTGATATCATATGACCCGAGTGAAATTGAGGTGGTCTTCACCAAACAAAAATATCACCCACATACAGCTATGGTTAAAAATCATGCAAAAAACCCGACCCATGGAAGATGGAGAAATTGTGCAATTCCACCTGATCAAGCACTGAACATAGACCTGTCCTAACACTCTCAGAACAAGAGTAACATATTCCAGCTAGATTTTTATCATGTCTTGTTTGTGGTTAACTCTTCTTTTGCCTTGATTTATCATAGCTCAGTGTCAGAATTATTGTCTCTTGTACTCTTGTTGTCAGATGAGGGAGACAAGCTGGGGATATTTTACCAATAATTATCCATTCATCCAATTACTTCTGCCCATTTAGAAAATGGTACAAAATGAGCAAAAAAATAGTAGTTTCTAGAAGAATATTATTCCTACCTGTTGATCATGAAAGACACTGATCTAAACCTGTGTATATTTGAAACTTCCAGCTGTAACAAGAGATTGTAGGTAGGCATGATGTGTAAAGATTATGAAAGGGTGCACGAGGTTTATAGGATGAGATTAGGAGTACCAATTAAATATGTGTAAATAGTCATTCTGTCAGTCAGCAAGTGTGCAGTAAACAAGGGAGCACAAAACTTCCCATACAGCCTTTAGTATAAACAAGTCAGCGCTTCTGAAATACTGTTAGCTTGCAGATAAGTAATAGGTGTTTAGCTCAATAGGTTATCTGAATGCAAAAATCCAGCCTGTAATCTTGCGTGCACTACTGACTGTACAAGGCTTGAGCAGGGCTGAGAGTACATCAGTACAGAGATGGCTGTTGCATCAGAAAAACAAATATATGAACCAACCAACTAACCAATGCCACAACTCAGATAACAGCCATTTTTTCCCGCATTATCAATATACACATGCTTTAACTGAGAAGAGAGTGAAGGAAGATTGGCCACATCAAATTGTTTTCTGCATTACCCCAGAATAAATGCACAGTGACTCCAGAAAAAAAAACCCACACCACAACACAAAACAGTAGAGCAGGTGAAGTCAAATGAGAAGCTTAGAAAAAAGTACATGATCTATAAAACATCCTGAGAAAAAGGTTGAGGGAAGAGGGAAGCAGAGCTCTAACAGTGTAAAGGAGGAAGTTGAAGAAGCTAGGGACCACACACACTTTTATCATATCAGTTTTCACTTCCTTGTGTTTTGTTTCTACTCTTAGAAATTCAGCGGCTCCTCACAAAAGCAGTCGGCACTAAGATTAGGAGGAAAAGGCCTCAGTTCACGTCAGCTGGTCAATACCTAGATCAGAAATACAGGAGCTCTTCCTTCTGATCATCATCTTTGCTTTCATATTTTAATGAGTAATGACTACATGAAATTTTGAGGATGAAATGTAAATGATATTCTAACAAAAACCATGTCACAGGTCAATAGCTTCATGGACATGAGAAAAAAAATAATGAATTGAATAATGTTTGATTTGAACTAAATGAGGGTTTTTTTGAGGTCAGTTAAAACGCTGCTGCATCTTCACCTTACACATTCTTGAATTAGTAGCTACATAGCCTTATCATAAGTATTTTAAAAGCAGCTTTTTTGGCAGTATCAGATACTGTACTGTTATGCAGGGTTATGTAAAGGAAACCAGTCTTCCATACAAGACATAATTTCCTACTCTTTTTTGGTATTCTCATCTGTTACCAGCTGCTAAAGATAATTTAGTGCAAAACATAGCTTTACACTGCAAGTTCTCATCCACTAGTGCCCATTCCCCTAATTTTAAGGTCTTCAGAAATGGCAAAGACAAAGAATGGAAAAATCAATACCTTTTCTGAATTAAAGGTTAAATGTGAAGGTATTTTGGATAAACATGGTCTTAACAAAGTTACTGTATGTTTACTATCATAACAGAGTTTGTAATATTTTCCTCACTTATCCCAAGCACATTCACGGGATTGCAAAAGATTTTTTTAAAGCTGCTTGAATGTTGTGAAGACTGTAATGACTTCAACAAATGATAAATCAGAGGAAGGGATTGTACTAGTGAACTGGATTTCAAAAAATATTCTCTTCCTCTCCTCCTGTACAGCAGCTGCCATGGTATTTCTGGTGTAGCTATGCACAGCTTTTAATTTTCTAAGAGCTTAATAAGTCTTTTGTTAAGAACAACACATACAGCAATGATCATCTGAACCATTTGATCACTATGCTGCTTAACTGATAGTTCACTTTCCTGTCTATGATCTGGATTACTCCAACAAGCTGTCCCTAAGACACTGCTGGAGCACTGCTCGAAGGACATTTCATTCTGCTATCCCTTCTGAAAGTCAATACTTTTTGAGACAAAACTGCACCAGAGTTGGGTTTCCTCCATACAGCACTCCTCCAGCGAGCTTTATACCCACAAACATCCCCACGTGCCAGTTGATATGGCACTGGTCATGCAAAGCAATCATTTTTCATGCTCTAGAAATATCACAATGTTTTTACAGAGCCCTCAAATCATACCAGACACTTTGAATTGAGACACAGACACGCAATTTGTGTGCTAAGGTCAGAGGAGCATCAAATGGAGTCCAGAGCCTAACAGTATGTCCTGCAGACAAGGCCTGTCTTCTGTGAATACAGCTACTCTTCAGCAGGGGAAATCCAAGCCAAGCCATGCCACTTGGCCTTCATTTATTTGGCAGTGATGCTAGGGCCTGAGATGAATCTGCCCCTATTTTAATAATTAGAGGTTGCTTAATGAGCAGCAACACAGCCCCAGTCAAAACCATAAGGAAAACCTGATCAACTCCACCTCTCCTGCTTTCATATTTAAAGGTACTTTCTTAGGAGAACTTTACAAGTATATTTCTTTGAAGCAGCAGCCCTATCACCTAGAGCCAGGTGGAGAGGTCTAGTATCAGTGGGTCACTCATGCAGCTTTCCTCTCCTGGGAGTTTCTTGATGTGGAAGTCAGACACAGCTTTACTTAATTCAGAAGGAAAAAAAAGGAAGGGGCTTGCTGTTATCCTTGCTTTTTCCATAATTCTCATGATTGGATCTGTTCAGTGAAACAATCAATTTGATCAAGACAACTGTTACCTGATGAATCAAGAAGCGTGACAGCTAGTAACGCATGTTTAAACACAGATAACTGCACAGAAAGACAGTCATATTCCCTGTCTTTCTTTTCAGACCCTTTCTGCAGATACCTTTATAGTATCTTTCTAGCACAGATTTAGTTGCCATTTCCTCAAATAACCTAAATTTTACTAGCTACTTTATACATGACTGGAAAAAAATAGACTCCTGGAATAAAACTGGAATTTTCTTGAGTGCAACAGAAGGCCCTTCTAAGAGAATCAAGAAGACTTAAACTGCAGGCACAGAGCAATAGCCTTGGTCGCTACCAATTTAGCAGTATATCCCATCCAATAAATTCTATTTAAACTCAATCCAGACTTAATAAAAAAGGTAAATAGTAGTTTAGTACAGATATTTTAATGGAGCTCTACAGTGATTAAATTTTAAAGGAGTGATTATTTTTGTTTTTATAGTCACAGGAATTGCATTTCTTATTTTATTACAGTAAGTCAAAAAATTAGGAGACAAAGACATTACTTCCAACAGCTAGTGTCCTATGTCTGGAAAGAATCAGCATCCCATTAAGGTAATTACCGTTCTCATTTGGGATCCTGATAAGCTCTTAAATAGTCTGTCATTAAGATATATACAGCACATCTTTTTAATAAGATCTCTTGATTTGATGAAACCCTTATTAATACCATAGAAGGTCCCAGAAGAACACCTCTGTTTTTTGTGAGTGTTCTGTTCAAGATTACTCTGGTGTCATTGACACTGCTTTTGGTATAATTAGGCATGAATTCTTGAATTTTCAAGACAGGTTAGCAATAGCGTGTATGTACCAATGTCATGCATTTCCCTTCACAGAAGCAACTGCTAGCATTAAAATAATGTATTTATTTTTTTATTTTATTTTTAAGAACAAATTAGTATAAATTCTGATTCATCTACGATGAATCTATCCAACGAGGAGAAATTGTATCCAGTGTTTTTACAGTAAAAGAATGCCACAATTTAAAAATCTCTGCTCTGAAATAACTTATTTCCAACAGGCATATCCTTTTGTTCTTCCTGTTCTTCTGTTATACAATGATTGCCCTGCACTGGTGTTTTGCAATGAGAAGAATAAAATGCACTAATACCCATTCATCAGGCTGGAGTTTGGATTAAGAACAGGAGGATACCTCCTTTGTTGTCCTGCAGGAGAAGCAGAATCCGTCCATTGATGAAGCACCTAATCCCAGATACAGCCCTATTTACCCCAAGTTAAAAGTGATTGCTTGATTCAGAGGGGGGAGGAAAAAGTAAAAGCTTGGATGGATGAATATATGCCACTTACAGGTGTTGAAAAGGGAAGGACCCCTCTGACCCACTGCCACAGCTGCGATGCAAGGAAGTGGCAAGCTGTCTGAAAGCTGTCAGACAGACCTGACAGAGGCCGTGAATGTTGTCTTTCCTGAAAATCAGGCTGCTGAAGCAGGTACTGGATGCATGTCTTGGTAGCTAAGCAGGCACCAAAATTTGCCTGGCCTTTCTACCCACATGAACTCACCGCCTTTAGAATTGCTATCATTTCAATTCACATGTCCAGCACTCGGCAAGTCCTAAAGAAACTATTCAGAATAGCATGCAGAGCACTGTTGAAAACCTGGCCACTTATGTGTACACTTTAACAAGACCAGGACTGTTCTAAATACCTCTTTATATTCACTTGTGAATCAGACTGTCGTGTTATATAAACCTTAAAATGCCATTGAAAACAGGGGGAACATGTGAGAATTTATAATACCTCCAGGTTATTTGATAACAAAATCGTTCTGGGAAAATACCAGGAAAAAGTGTTCATTTTAGAATAGTTTTCATGGTTTAAGAAGTTTTTATAGTGACTGTGATTTAAAAATGAATTAAAAGTTACAATGTATTCAAAGCAATTTTAGACACCATTAGTCCAGACAATATTTGTGGAGTTCTGCATGGAAAGGTCTTATTTTCTTATTGCCTGTCATTCAGAGGTACTTTTGTGTGCACTGAAAATTTTCCTTATCTTTTCCTTCCATTTTTTTTTAACCTACAAAAAAGTTTGCCACCAAGAAGAAAAATGTGGACATGTGTCCAATATTTTATCAATATACTTAAGACGAGATGCTTTTCCAAGTCTCTTTGAGGTGAGCCTGGCGTTTGTTCTGTTCATTCTGCGTAACTTCCGAAGGGTTAAGACTCATGCAAAAATGGGTAGATAATTCAGAATGTGAAGGAGAAAGACAATCTGCCAATCTGACAGAAGTAAAACCTGGAAGAACTGTCTAACTAGGTCACAGTCAATACAGCTGTTCATCACTTATGTAGCCAAGCAAACACATTCCACGGGCTGAGTGGCAATATCCCCATTCCCATCAAGAGATCTCCTAGGATTGCAAATGGATGTGATGGAGGTTTGCTTTAATTACAAAGCAGGACCAGTGGCAATCACCACAGTACTGTTGAAACCATTATGAAGGATGGATTTAGAAGATTTCACTAACCCTGAAGCAAGCAAATTATGCTAGATATTCTGATTTCTAAAAGAGTTCCCAGAGGATGAGTGTCTTAGCTTTTCTCAGCTCTCTAGGTCCCTCTCAAATGAAGAAAAATCCATTCAAATGCTTTATCTGGCAAACGATTAGGGTAGCTTATTGTATATGAACCGGTTCAACTTTTCTGCTATTCAGTGCTATTTGTCCTCTTGAATTCTTTAGTGTTCCTAATAATATTGCCACAATCTCTCCTACGAAGAAAGGCTGAAAAAGTTGGGGTTGTTCAGCCTGGAGAAGAGAAGGCTTTGGGGAGACCTTATTGCGGCCTTTCAGTACTTAAAGGGGGCTTACAAGAAAGATGGGGACAAACCTTTTAGCAGGGCCTGTTGCGACAGGACAAGGGGGAATGGTTTTAAACTAAAAGAGAATAGATTCAGACTAGATGCAAGGAAGAAATTTTTTATAATGAGGGTGATGAAACACTGGCACAGATTTCCCAGAGAGGTGGTAGATGTCCCATCCCTGGAAACATTCAAGGTCGGGTTGGACGGGGCTCTGAGCAACCTGTTCTGGTTGAAGATGTCCCTGCCCATGGCAGGGGGGTTGGGCTAGATGACCTTTAAAGGTCCCTTCCAACCCAAACTATTCCATGATTCTATGATTCTATGATTCTGTGAATTCAGATGAAAAAATGAAAAAGAGACAAATCATCATGACTAGTAATAGAAACAATCTTTGTGATGGAACTTTGTCTCCAGTAATTCATCTGCAAAATCTTATACTAAATCAGGATGGGATTATTCAGTTTTTTAAAAAAACCTTATGTGCTTTCATGTTGCTGGGCTTAGTCTGAGCATTCACTCCTTTCCTATTGTACTTCTGGGTTCTCTTTTCACTCCCACCAGCCATACCAAAACAGCAACAAAGACATTAAAAAGTTGCATTTTCAAATGAGGGCTCCAGCCTACCTTTTGCCCCTCAATTAATGCACAACATATGGAAGTTTAAATAGTGCATATGATAGAAAAAAGCCATCTCCAAACGTTTTGCTGTCTCATTTCTTTAAAACATTGTATGATTTTCCAGATTATTTGGAAATTTGTTAAAGATATGTCTTTTACATCTGTGATTAATGCATGGACATGAAATGGTATACAATCAGTGCATATATATATAATTTATATTGTGATGTACAGATTTCCTCTCCTTTGCTTTGTTTGATTGGACTGAAGGTACACTGTCCTGATTGCTTAAGCAAATTAGTAAATTAGTCTGGTATCAATTTGTCTTAGAACAGGAGAGCTTTTAAAAGGAAAAATAGAAATGCAGGAGCGAAGGTACTCAAGGACCATCAGGAAATAGTAATAAATATATTTCTTTCTTGTTTATTTAAATAGCTAATTGTACTGGGTCTAGCTGGGATGGAGCTAACCTTCTTGGTAGCAGCCTGTATGATGCTGCATTTTGGATTTGAGACTAAAACAGTGTTGATAACACACCAGTGTTTTGATTATTGCTGAACAGTGCCTGCACAGTGTCGAGGCTTTCTCCATTGCTCAGTCTGCCCCTCAGTGAGCAGGCTGGGGGTGGGCAAGAAGCTAGGAGGGGACACAGCCAGGACAGCTGGTCTGAACTGACCAAAGGGATATCCCATGCCATACGACATTGTGCTCAGCAATAAAACTGAGGGGTTTTGTCTTCCAGGCTGGTCATTGCCTGGAGACTGGCTGGCACCAGTCTGCCTGTGGGAGGTGGTGAGTGATTGTCATTGCAACAATTGTAGGTTTTTTCCCTCTTTCCTTCACTGTCTTTAACTTGACCCAAAAATTTTCTCACTTTTGCTCTTCAGATTCTCTCCCCTGTCCCGCTGCAGGGGGAGTGAATGAGCTGCTGTGTGGGTGCTTACCTGCTGGCTGGGGTCAACCCACAACATGAACTAATATTAAACTAGGGATCCTATGAATGAAAATCACGTTTTTTAATGGAATCACAAAATTTCTTAAGGGATAGCTCTTTTTTCAAACACATTTGACCTATAAATTTTAGGACTCTTAAAAGTAAAATAAATATGGTTAAAACTCCTGCATCTTGAGAACAGTAAAGGAAATTAAAAGTTCAGGTTCAGTTTGACAAACCATTCACAGCTTGCAATACTAGACCTGTGAACCCACTTCTTTTTAATTAAAATGGGCATTTCAACATTAAATAAAAGCTCTACTGGGAAGAGTTCATGGAGTGCTGACAGTATACCTTTGAAAAGGATTAATTTACACGAGAAAGGATAAATATGTATTAGAACTAAGGAAAGGGAGTCAGGGATGGAAAGAGAAGTGTTGCCAAAGCTATACTGTGTTGCAATTATAGTAACCTAACAACTTTATTCCCTTTAGTCCAACTCTCTGTGCTAGCGTTAGTTTATTCCTACTGGAAAAATAAGTATTAGAGTATCTAGTGTTATAAGGTGGTGTCATGTTACTAGGAACTTTATAAACATTACAGCACTTTATTTCATTTTGGACTGTACTTTTAAACAAACTTCTCCATGTTGGTCAGAGGCCCTTAGCAAGTATTAGTTGACAGTCATGAAGCACCAGATGTTACCAGAGCTTTGATTTTGGTTTCAACAGTTTGTCAATATACCCTTTTGATGTTGCCAGTACTCAGGCTTTTTCCAGCAATTCAAAAACATTTATGACTACTGGCACTTCAAAATAATGTGCACAGTCAGGGCTACAATTTGATTTGAAGAAAGTACTGGTTGGCATACCGGCCACTTTTCTAAGTTAAGAAACACTGTTTGCTTTTAGAAAACCTAGAAGCATTAAGCCTCTCTCCCCCAAGAGTAAAACTTTGTTTTCCAGTTTGAAGTGCAGTTGATTAATGCACGTTAACAAACACACGTTTTAATCTGTGGAGCCATTATACAGATGTTTGCAACTGAAGGAAGTATTCTTTGGACCAACCTTGATTAAGATACAAAGTCTATCCCAATGATTGTCTTTAAGCAATTAAATATTAGAAACCTATCCAAGTTTGTCACCTACAGCCCGTGAGTGTTTTACAGCCAGAGAAAGGATAGGAGGAATTTTCCACCAAAAAGCTTTTCTTTCTTCAGTTTTTCCATACCGAGACAGTCCAAGAACTTAGCTTGGACAATGATCTTAATTTCTCTGACTGTGAAAGTAAATATGAGCTCTGTTTGCCAGTGATTGTAGGAGAGTGGATCCATAACTCAGCGGTCCCTTCCAGAAATGTATTCAAAATTAATTTTATTTGTTTTACAGATACGAAAGGGGCAAGTGGAGACAGTCATAGAACATCTGCAAGCAAAGTGAAAATGAAAAAAAAAAAAGAGAGAAAGTGACTGTTTTGGAAAAGATAGTAAATAGAGAACTAGTAGCGATACAAAGGAGGTATGCAACACCAGCAGTACTGGAAAGTGGGGTTTACAACTTTCCAAAGGGAAGAAGACAAGTGAGCTGGAGAGGCTCAGTTCCAAGAAAAGAGCAGCCTGATCTAACAAACCATTTCATAGAATCATTTAGGTTGGAAAAGACCTTTAAGATCATCAAGTCCAACCACAAACCTAACACTGCCAAGTCCACCACTAAACCATGTCCCTAAGCGCCACATCTACATGTCTTTTAAATACCTCCAGGGACGGTGACTCAATCACTTCCCTGGGCAGCCTGTTCCAAGGCTTGATAGCCCTTTCGGTGAAAAAATTTTTCCTAATATCCAATCTAAACCTCCCCTGGTGCAACTTGAGGCCATTTCCTCTCATCCTATTGCTTGTTACTTGGGAGAAGAGACCGACACCCATCTCGCTACAACCTCCTTTCAGGTAGTTGTAGAGAGTGATAAGATCTCCTCTGAGCCTCCTTTTCTCCAGGCTAAACCACCCCAGTTCCCTCCGCCGCTACTCATAAGACTTGTGCTCTAGACCCTTCACCAGCTTTGTTGCTGTTCTTTGGCCATGCTCCAGCAACTCAATGTCCTTCTTGTAGAGAGGGGCCCAAAACTGAACATAGTATTTGAGGCGTGGCCTCACTAGTGCCCAGTATGGGGGGATGATCACCTCCTTCCTCCTGCTGGCCACACTATTTCTGATAAGAGCCAGGATGCTGTTGGCAACAATATGATTGAATGAGAAGGAGACAAAGAGTGTCATGAAAACACCCATTCCTTTTATGTGGAGAAGATGGAGTTTATTATTATCTAGTTATTCTTCTTTGGATGCGCTTGCCCTCTTTGGACATGCTTAGTTTTAAACATAAGGGGCAGCTTTGTGACCTTGCTAGAAGGATAGTTATGTTTACTGCTCAGGTCTATGCTAGACCTAGGAAAGTGGTAGCATTTGAAGGATCCAGCCCCTCTTAAGCTGCATCAAAGAGCAGCACAGCCTCAAGTAACCAAATCCTTTTGCCTCTCTCTTTCTGAGCCCTTCCACCATGTTTGTGTCTATCACTTCTCAGTGCTTCCCCTTTATGATTAGCATTCCTTCTTCCCACTTTACTGTCTGTCATTTATTGGTAGTACCAGAGAAAACAGCCTGGTGTGAGTTTTGCTTATATCATCATTTAATTTTACTTTTCCTTACTTATTCTAGAGGTACTGTCAAGCATCTGCAGGATATAAGATATATTTGTAGCTTTCACACAAACAGCTGAAAAGGATAAATGAAAGTATACCATCAACTCAAGTTGTGATGTACCAACCTGCACTAGCACGCCTGAAAAAAAGGTTCTCCTCTCTGCAGAGTATTCACATTTATGTGCGTTGATTTTAAAATCTCTCTGCAGCTCTACAAAGGCATGGTTCTGTGTGTTTATTTTCTGCTTATGTAGAACTACATTATAAAGTATTAAAGCTGCAAAGGCAAGAACTTGAAAATCAGGAAATTTCATAATTTAGATTACACATGAAACTTTAAATCTACTGCTGCCCCCTGTGCACATGTGGTATGACCGCTTTTAATGCCATGCCCACATATTATTTTTCCCAAAGGAAACCTCTTTCATCTAATGTGTGTGCACAATGGATAATGCTCAAGATATTCCCTCAGGAAGTTGTTTAATATTTTTGTGAAATTATAATTCAGTCTTTTACAAGCTTTTCAGTACATCACTCAAGAACCTGGAAGCCTGTGACCAATCATTTAATCTCCAGTACTACATTATGTATTTCACAGCTGGAAAAACAGAGACAAAGTCTTTTGAGGGCAACATAATGGGCTCAGCAGTAAATGAAGGGTTATAACTTAGGATCACCTGACTCCCAGGCATGTGTTCGGACATGATACATTTCTTTCAAATGTGATGAGCATAAGGATGTTCAAACCAGGTCAGACTGAATCTTTTTTAAATGATAAACTTGATCCAGTGTTCTGGCACCTTGCACAGGGAACATCCAGCTAAATTACTGGGGTAGAAACAAACATCTAAAAAGGGACCAATCTAGAACCTATACTTAAGACTGCTTTCTGCCATTTGGTGCCTCTTTATCTGGGACCATAAGATCAGTTTGGGTCTGGTTGTTACATATCAACATTCATTCAGCATCAAGTCATGCTTTTGGTTGGGGATTATTAGCAGGGACATAACTGAATGCAAATTACTGCTATCACATGAATGCATAGAATCATAGAATAATTTAGGTTGGAAAAGACCCTTAAGATCATCGAGTCCAACCACAAACCTAACACTGCCAAGTCCACCACTAAACCATGTCCCTAAGCGCCATGTCTACACATCTTTTAAATACCTCCAGG
The DNA here is from genome assembly GCF_964195595.1 of Calonectris borealis. Lineage (NCBI taxonomy): Eukaryota > Metazoa > Chordata > Aves > Procellariiformes > Procellariidae > Calonectris > Calonectris borealis. The sequence goes on from NC_134312.1 coordinate 163,165,780, forward strand.
GATGGTGCCTCAATCACTTCCCTGGGCAGCCTGTTCCAACCCAAATGATAATACTTTTCAGTATTCAGTGGGCTAAAGCCTCTCCGAACAGCTCCGATGCATCAAAATCTGTGAGTTAGTGCAACTATTGCAACACTAATACATTTAGCACCCTTGCTCAAAGGGTTTCTTTCCTCTAAATTACTTACTGAGTTTGGTATTGAACCTTTCCCAACTGCTAAAGCAAATGAAGGAGGGCTGCTACAGACTGTCACTGGTCATATTGGCTCCCAGAATCTCCTCCTTTTCTGCAGCACCACCCATCCTCTGAACGGCAAGAGATGCTCCTTTGGAAAAAACTATGTGACGAAAAAAAGTAGGAAAATTCAGATGGTATGAATAACTTACACTCTGACAACTGCTGCCTGATACTTCTCATTTTGCAACTTGCAAAATGTCTTCTATGTTTTTTATATTTAGCCACTTCTTTTTCAAATAAGAAGAACAAAGGTGAATGCAAACTCTCTTATGTTCAACCACAACAGCATTCCATTGTGTACCGGTTAAAAAGCATTTGGACTGTAAACTATGGACCTGTCACTTTTGTATTTTCAGTATTGCAGACAATGATCTCCTTATCTTGTTTACCGGTTTCCTTTTGTGGGAAACTGAAACATGCAACAAAATGTTTTTATTTTCATGCAATACTTATTTTGTACTACTGAAAAAATAAGCAATGTAATAAGTGATGATGTGCCAAGCACTTATAATGCTTCCTGCCATGGGTTTTCAAACAAACGTGTTAATTCATGCTATTCTGGTTCAGTGCTTTGAAAACTATTATATGTCTTTTACAGCCCACTTGCCATCCCTGTTAGTATTACAAATGTCCTCCATTGCATACATGCTTTTATTTTATTGCACCTGTAGGCAAATTTAAAGCAAATAAAAAGATATAATTATGTTTGATTAAGGTAGCTCAGTGGTATATTTGTGTCATCCAGTTCAGTGTCTATAAATTTTTTTTTCAGTTTCAGTGAAGTATGTACAAGGGATAAATAGATCTCAGAAGGTGCTGTGTGCTCTACTCTGGAGATCTATGTTGTTCAATTTAACAGAAATGATTGCAATATTATGGAAAAACTGGAGAGATGTGGACACCTCCAGTGGGTGATTCTCCAAGTCTTGAATTACCCCTTAGAGATGCCCATCTGTCTCCATTGATTATACAGAACATTTAGAAAGACTACAAGCTAAAAGCTCATCAGCTTTGTACCTATATTGGGTGTAGGTGTCAAGGTGTTGTTGGGGGGGGGCAGCAGGGGTGGCCTCTGTGGGAAGTGGCCAGGGGCTGCCCCATGCCAGATAGAGCCGTCTCCAACTAACTCACCACAGGGCACAGCTGAACCCCTCAGCCACGATGGTGGCACCTTGGGGAAAGTCTATTTAAGAAAGGGTAAAAATGCCAGACAGGCAGAAGAGGAGGGAAAAACAGAGTGAGAAACAGCCCTGCAGATGCCAAGGCCATAGAAAGAGGATGGGGAGGAGTTACTCTAGGTGCTGGACTAAAGAGTCCCCTGCAGCCTGTGGGGGACTCACACTGGACCAGGCTTTTTCTTGACAGACTGCAGCCCATGGAGAGCCCACATCGGAGCAGGTGAAACACATGAGAGGGAAGTAGAGGCAGAGATAAATTGTTTTGCACAAACCATGCCCCCTCCCCACTCCCCCTGTGCTGCTCAGTGGGGAATAGAGGAGTTTGGAGTCTGGAGTGAAGCTGAACACTTGAAAGGGGGAAAGAAATATGTTGTTTTAATGTTTGACTTTGTTTCTCATTACTCAAATCTATTTTAATTGTCAACAAATTAAATTAATTTTCCCCAAGTTGAGTCTGTTTTGCCCATGAAGGTAATTGGTAAGCGTTCTCCCTGTCTTTATCTTGACCCATTAGCTTTTTCATCCTATTTTCTCCCCCGTCCTGCTGAGGAGGAGTGAGCAAGCGGATGGGTGGGGGTCTGGCTGCTGGCCAAGATTAACCCACCCTTTTAAGTAAACTTAAAATGAATGATATCAAGTTGGAAATGGGGAAGAGGAGGTATGCCAGCATCCGATTTATGAAAACTATTTGCATTATTTGTCTGAAAAGAAAAACTCTGTGCCTAAGACTAAGGCATGCACTGCATCGTCTTACTATTATTTCTGATTCAACTACAATTAGGAAATATGGCAATCCTTTCCTTCTCATAAAACACCTATATTTTCCCCTAAATCCCTTCTTGTGACATCCCACTGAACATCAGATATGCCATAGACCGAAGCTGCAATACAGGTTTGCACGAAATCATAAAGCTAGAAGATTGACTTTGCCAGTTCCTTAGTGTTTGAATTTTCTTGAAAAACATGATTCTGACTACTAGTACATAAACATTAGTTATAGCATATTAGCAGAAGAAGCTAAAAATGAGTTTGTGGCATGGTTGGGCCCATTCTATTTAGAATACATGCTGGCCTTGAAATTTTACAGTCTAAGTAACTAAGACGGAATCAGCAGGACAGCAAAGATCACTAACGTAACCACACACTTAAATCAAGAAGGCTGGAATACCAAAACAAGACCCTAGCTGTAGTCTAGGTCACTGTTGCTCTCCAGGTTTCCAAATTAGCTGTCTCTGTTTTCCCTTTAGTAATGATATATGCTCTTCTACCAATATTTATACAAGATAAAAGGCATAGTGTCTTTGAAACTGCGGTATGTTAACAGATGCACAATTAATCTAGTCATGTTTCCTTTCCCTAGATTTTCTTGATAACCTTGACGAAACATATTGTCTCTGCTACGTTCCTCTGATTGTCTGCCTCATTAAGTATGTACTGAATAACAAGTGACAGCACTGTGCTACCTAAGATATGCTTTATGGTATAAACACATGAGCATTGAAACAAGTCATTTTAAGTGCTCCAGAAACAGTTATTTCCTTCACATATTTACTTTTAATTAAAGATGCGTCCGCTTATAAGGACATTCATCATCATGATCATCATGCTAGTGGTAAGGAAATCTCTCACTGTGAGAATTGTACCCTCACTAATCGGTTTCTCTCGGGAAAATTCAAGGAGAGGTTACTAGAAATAGGTAGAAAATTAATTCCTCATCACGTGTAAATTTTAACGATTTCAAAAATTTCATCACCTCATATTGGGATCATCCTGAAACTTCATGTCTCTTTTCACCAACAAGAAAAAGGACAAAACCACCATGTTATTAAGTGCCTCTTACAAATGATGGACTTCAGTTCAGTCCCCCCCATCTGATGTGAGTGCCCTTATCAGAATAGATACTGGTACAGTTTCATAGAAGCTTGCATCTTCCCTATCCTGGTTTCGGCTGGGATAGAGTTACATTTCTTCCTAGTGCTGTGTTTTGGATTTAGTATGAGAAGAATTTTGATAACACACTGATGTTTTCAGTTGTTGCTATGTACCCTGCTAGTCAAGGACATTTAGCTTAAAAAAAAAAAAAAACAAAATAAACAAGTGCTAGGAGGGAGCATAGCCAGGACAGCTAGCTTAACTGGCCAATAGGGTATTCCATACCATGTGATGTCATGCTCAGTATATGAATGGTAGGCATGATCCAGGAAGTAGCAATCGCTACTTGGTTATGGGTCAGCGCGGGTGGTGAGCAATTGCATTGTGCATCACTCATTTTGTATATTCTATCATTATTATTATTATTTTCCCTTTTCTGTTCTATTAAACTGTCTTTATCTCAACCCACGAGTGTTCTCACTCTTACCCTTCCAATTCTCTCCCCGTCCCACTGGGATGGGGGGGGAGTGAGTGAGCAGCTGTGTGGTATTTGGCTGCCTGCCAGGTTAAACCATGACATTCCCATAAAAGATTTCAGTTGTGGTGAACTAACACACCTTGATTATATATATAAAAAAAAAGATCTTCAAGCTGTATGAATATTCCACCCAATTCTCAGCTGTATGTAGTGAGAAATGAAGCTGTAGAGTGCTACGATGGACAAGATGAGGTTGCATGTGTTCTGCTCCACCATGGATTCACTTTCTGGGGAAGGCAAGTCTTCTTCCTGCGGTCCCTTCTGTGGCAGGGATGGAGAATCAAAGATCCTTGCTCTTCAGTATTTCCACAAGCCTAGCTTTAGGTCAGCACTTCTAATGCCTGATCTTCCTGGGATCCATTTTGCCATGACAATGGAAACAGGACTGCTAACATTTGAAATCTTTTATTTTAAAATAGGTAGTCTATCTGCAGTGGCATAGATAAAAGAAGAAGCAAGCACAGATAAAATGTTTCTTAAGATAGTCTACATAAATGCATGCAAGGGCCAGACTGATCTTAGCTATTTGTTCTCAGCCAGGTTTCCAGCTGGCTTTATACTGTTAAACTACAGTTTACAGATTTTGTGTTCGTAAGTTTGTTGCTATTGTTAAGTTACATTGACATTTGTCTTATTAAGTGGTATGCTAAAGCACAGCTTCATGATATACGTAAGTGTATGTATCAACATACGGTTAGAATCAGTAATCGTGTAGAGTGCTATAAAGGTTTTATTGGCCGTATGCCGCTTGTGAGTTATGCAGGTCATCCCAAACAAGTGGCAAAACAACTTCTACAGCAACATGCACTATTATATTTCAGTCATGCCACACAGGGTATATCACAGCAACAGCATTAAAGAAAAAAATTTAGCAAGCTTTTAAAATAAAATGTTGTTATTGAAACTGCTTTTACATGACCCTCCACCTGCAAAGTGAGTTACCTTGGTTGCCCATAAATCCCAAAGATTTAGAGAACTCTTTGCCTTGGTTACACTATGCACATATTTAGTGCACATATTTAGTGAAACTATAATGCTGTCTAGTTTTTTTTATGTTCACTACCTTATCTTTGTTACACAGTTTAGCTTTTAAGATGTGTAATTATTTATCCATATTCTTAATGAGAGAAAATTCTACTTTCATTCCTTACAGATCAAAATTACTTTTTCTGCCACGTTGTTATTTGTGGTTAGGCTTCAAATTTCACTTGCTGCCTTGAGCTAAAATATATGTGAAATGAGGTGCAAGGTCATCTACACAGGATATTAACATTTACACAAAACAGGAACCAGTTCTACCCATATCACACTATGCTTCCATTCCTAAGGTATTAATAAACCCTGCTTGCACACTGTAGTTATATCAAAAACCTATTAAAATGCCAGGGATCACTTATTCAAACAGGGCTTTTATGGTTAATCAGGATATTTAACATTGATTATACTGCATCTGCTTTTAAAAAAAGTAAATGAAATTTGCCCACTTAAGAGTCATGATCAATCCCTTTGGGACAGCAAGGGGAATTAACATATTTAATGACCCTGCGATGGATTCTCTTTTCACTCGCTTAATATTTAAGACATATTGTATTACTGCAAAAGGTGACTACCTGCTTTATGAACCACACAAGAATCCTGGTGTTTCTGTGAGGAGGGGGACTATTTTTATTTTGCACTGCTGTAGGATAATGAATATTTTCTTCTACCTGTGCAAAAGCATTTGATATCTCAATTATGTACTTCAAGTGCAAAAATACGTTGTCACTAGAAGGCAATGAGGTGCAAGGTTGATTAAGGCACAGGCACACAACCCAGTTCCAGATTCCTTCTGATTTTGTCCCCTCGCTCCCCAACTCCCATTTGGATTTTTGGTAAAGCTGCAAGTGTTGCAGTAATGCCTCTCTGTGTGCACCTATGGAGATGTGCAGAAGCAAACCCAAGACCAGGATCAAGGTCAAATTCACCTCCTCTCTACATTATGTGCTGTGGGAGTGTCTTCAGGGCTGCAGTTGGGATAACTGGGATAGTTCTTGCAAAAGGTTCCTAAAAACCACACTCAGTAAGTATATGGGTGATCCCAAAGCATTGAGCAGCATCTGCCTGTTCACTTTTGCAGTGATCTTACATGATCAATGCTGGGCAGAAAAGGTGGTCCACAGTCCTTCCTAGAAAGGCAGATGTATCACCTCAGGAAGAAGCTGAGAATCTGTAACACAGTCTGCACATCAGGAATAGGCTTTCATCCAGCCCAGGAGTCAGCAGCTCAGCTACATCATAGATGCAGAGGTGGTTCATGAAATCACAGCCCTGAGACGTGCGAGTGCGCCAATTCAGCCCATGGCCCTGCTACCTCTGGATCCCACTGCAGACCCTGCTCCTCCAGAGGGCTTTCTGTGTTGAGCCCTTGGTCATGGCTTCTGGTCCTATTGTTCAGTTTATCCCCCCACTCTGATTCAAAACAAGGGAAACTGTCTTTTCCCTTTATGAGCTTTTCTGTTATGTGAATACCTCATCTATACTCTATATAGAATTTCTTAAACAAGGATTGGAGTTTTTTGTTGGTGATTGCTTGTGGGTTATTAATTACCTTTAATTACCATGTAACACCAAGATTAAAATGCATTCTAAAACTTGACACTTCAACCATATTAACTTACAACAAGAGTACAGTAGTTTCTAACGATACTATTTATCAAAGGTAAACTGCTTATTAAGACCTTCTAATTATTAAGGTAGTGTAATCAATCTTCAGTAAAATTCCATTAGAGAGATATAAGCCCTTGTGAAAACTGCTCGTGACTCTTATGAGCTTGACCAATTCTGAAAAGTATAAGAAATCTCTTTTCTCCCACCATGAGCTACTTATATTCAAATTTGCTACCTTGACACTTTAGAAAGAAAGGCTTTTGGTTGGTTGTCGATATGCCAATGGAGTGTTTTAATAATCTTGTAAATGCTGATGTTCTTATTATTCATTTTTTGTAATAATTTTATTCCACAAACAGATATTCGATGATAGGGAAGATAATTCATAAATCCATTAGAGGGCACAATCTTTTCCCCAATGTGTTTACTGTCTAAATAGTTTAGAAACACTATTCTCCCTCTAATTTGCCTGTTTACTGCATCCTTGGGTGTCTTCCTCTTCATGCTACTTATTCTGCTCCTGTTTTCAGTATGCAGATGGACTTTGTATTTCTTAGGTCCATCCACACATTCTGTATAAACATAGAATCATAGAATAGTTTGGGTTGGAAGGGACCTTTAAAGGTCATCTAGTCCAACCCCCCTGCCATGGACAGGGACATCTTCAACTAGAACAGGTTGCTCAGAGCCCCATCCAACCTGACCTTGAATGTTTCCAGGGATGGGACATCTACCACCTTTCTGGGCAACCTGTTCCAATGATTCACCACCCTCACTCTAAAAAATTTCTTCCTTATATCTAGTCTAAATCTACCCTCATTTAGTTTAAAACCATTCCCCTTGTCCTCTCGCAACAGGCCCTGCTAAAAAATTTGTCCCCGTCTTTCTTATAAGCCCTTTTTAAGTACTGAAAGGCTGCAATAAGGTCTCCCCAAAGCCTTCTCTTCTCCAGGCTGAATAACCCCAACTCTCTCAGCCTTTCTTCATAGCAGAGGCGTTCCATCCCCCTGATCATTTCTGTGGACCCGCTCCAACAGGTCCATGTCTTTCTTGTGCTGAGGGCTCCAGAGCTGGACACGGTATTGCAGGTGGAGTCTCGCCAGAGTGGAGTAGAGGGGCAGAATCACCTCCTTTGACCTGCTGGCCACTCTTCTTTTGATGCAGCCCAGGATACGGTTGGCCTTTTAGACTGCGAACGCACATTGTCGGCTCATGTCCAGCTTTTCATCCACCGCTACCTCCAAGTCTTTCTCGGCAGGGCTGCTCACCTTGATCTCACCTGCATTTTGAAATTTTCATGTCTTACCCTATATGTTCATTTTGGCTATGTCTTTCCATCTCCAGATGCGTGACTTAGTTGCTAATACTGTGATGGGATGCAACCGGGGCTTGTAGCACTGTCCCCTCCTCACTCTCAGAGCCGTGTGCTCTGACCCACCTCCCAGGCTGCTCCCAGCTGTGGGACATGGGTGTATTCACCCTCCCCACAGTATAGACTTGATCACCTAGCTCACCTCCTCTCTTCTTTTCCCATGTGCCAGACAAGGGCATTGCTCATCTTAAGATGCACAAAGAAAGCAAAGATTATCACTATCACCGAACAGAGATCCCATCTTTGAAAGTGTTTCAAGCTCAAGGCAAGGTTGCTTTTTATGAACTTGCTCTACTTTGCCTAGTTGACTCTCTCAGGGCCATATTGTAGCCCAAGAAAATAGAGATACACAAAGGTAAAAAGACACCCCACTAGGCTTTGTGGTTGATGCATTATAGCTTGTCTGTGTCACAGAGAGACAAGGGAAGCTCATTTGGTAATCTTTCCCATGTGAAAAGAAAGTAGCAGACTTTTTGCTCTTAAAAAATTCTTTCTGGGAGAAAGAGCAGAAGTAACCTGTCCTGCCTGCAAAAGATGGAAATAAGCAGAGTTAGTTCCAAGGAAAGCAGTGAGTTCCTTTATCCCAGATGAACTGTGACCTTCAGAATCACAGCTACTCTTTTAAAGATTTGTTCAGCATGGTGACAGGTTATTCAACACTGAGCTAAAGTGCTTGCTTTCAATTTCTGTTGTTGTTCTCCCATTATCTAAATCAGACTGCATGCCTCTCACTTTACACCAGCATTCAGAGCATGTCCTCTTCTATACCTCCTAGTATTTATGACAGCATTCTGCATTTCTCCATCTCATCAACTTCATACCTTTCTAAACCTCATCAGAATTTTTCCCCCTTCATATATGCCTCCTAATATCCTGAATAGATTTATTCCTTATAATTTATCCTACAACTGAATGTTTGTTTACTCACCCCCAACTAACTTTGCAACAGCTTCCTGCAATTTTTGGTATGTACTTTTCTGCATTGTTAAGGAAATTTTTGTTTTATAAAGCTGAATTTAAAATGATACAAAGCCATATTACTCACTCTTTGCATATTTTACAACAAATTAAACAGGAAAATTATCTTTATTGTAATGGTTCTTTTAATAAGGTTTTACAGATTAAGTTTCTTGCTCAGAGAAGAAATAGAAAATTGAAATAACATATTTTCTAATCCTCCACTGCAAGAACTTGTGTCTTATTTTTCAGTTGACTTAAAATACATCAGGATTTTATGCAAGAACATAGTTTTTGAAAGCAACACATAGCAGTCCGTTTCATTTGCTTCCATCACAGAAATCTATTAATAAAAAACATGGTCAACATTAGAAGAGGCTGCTGATAATGAGATTGTTTTTAAGGTTCCTCAAATGGAATTCAAGCTCTATTTTATTATGGATACTTTTGGCTTATCGAGCCCTAGACATCTGGAAAAAGTTCAGCATTTTTTTCATAATACTTGGGGAGGGTATTCTGAAAAGAATAATAAAATTTTGTGATATGAAAGGAGATTTTTTTATGCTTTTGTGTTTTTCTGAAAGCATAAGATCATTTCTGCTATAGAGTGGGCTTATCTTCCTGGTGTATATTTTTATTTGGGTTATATGTTGTTTAATTAGAAGACTATTTTTGTAGGAGAGTAGTTGTTATTTGAATGAAGTTACTTTAAAGCAAATAATCTAAAGACAAATATACATTAAAGACAATACAAGAATTTCCATTCCGGAATAATCATAAATGTTTTGAGCCATCCTATTTTAAAACTTCATTTATATCTTCCACAGTACAGAATTTAATTTTAGTTAAAGCTAGATAGCTAGATAGCAACGTTCTGTTGCAGATTTCATTAAGTAGGATCTTGCAGTATTGTATACAAATATCTGCTAGATTTCTGCAGAGCCCTGGTACTTCCACACCTACTCAGTTCTTCAGGACTACTTCAGAAAGATGCAATTAAGAGATCAGATATATTGAATGCGAATGGTTAGCAAGGTACAAATAGGTATCCTTTTTACTTTTTTCCCTTTTGCTCAGCTTCACTGATTTTAAAAACATGGGTTATAAACAGGAGTGAAAAATTCTGGACATGCTAAAAAATAAAAGACCAAGGGTTGTGGTATTTCATCCCTTTGCAAATTCTTTCTTCATTTTATGAGCCCTCACTGGTACCTCTGTTCTTTCCCACTGACAAAAAGTGATGTATTCTTCCCCTGGCTTACAGACCTCTTCAGCTTTGTCATTCATGTAAGTAAGGTTTTCTCATAAGCCATTTTCTGCCAAGTAAATATACCAAAGCTTTAAAGGTGGAATACAACAGCTTTTTAAAACATTTCAGGGTACCTTCCTTCATATAGTCAAAAGTAACTGCAATCCATTTAAGTCAAATGCTTCATATAAAAAGAAGCATTTACAGCAGCAGGGTTGTTTTTAAGGCAGTTTATTTTCTATAATGGTTTTGGCCCAGCCCTTTAGTTTTCAACAGCATTTAACTCATAGATAGAAATCTTAATTTTCTCCCTGCAAAGCATAAGTGACAGTTTCTTATGTAACAGTCCTTGAAGCCTGAATGACTGTAAATAGTTATTCAGGCCTTGTTATTTGCTTCTGACTTGCTTGTAATGGCTTAGTATTGTGATAATGCAATTAAATGCTGTGACTTACTACAAAGCAATGGAACATACAATTGACATGTGGTTTAGTTTGACTGTGGAATATGGCCAGTGCTTGTAATGGATGCTATTAATCAGAGACAAATGTGAATGTAAAATCACAATGTGCAGGTAATGGGCAACTGATAATCAGACCATCCATTTTCAGGCATCAGGTCAAAGAAAGATTATTATCATTATCCAATCAATTACATTAGGTTTTGAGCTGCTCTGGCTTGACGGGTAAGCAAGATCTAAATGCTGCCATTCTCACCACAAGTAAACCATTTGAGCTTTTTTAAACATGAGATACTGAAGTGTAAAGCTCTCCTTCCTAATTTCTGATTTTCATGGCAAGGATGGAGGCACAGAGATGTACAGTGCACTCTGGTCAGGAGGGCAGGATGCTGGGGTGTGCTGCAGAGTACAGCTATCCATAACATGGCCCTAGCTTTAAAGATAGCCACTGCAAAAATGGGCCTGATTTTATAAAAATCTTAGCTAGAACATTGTTTTCATCCTTCTATTTATATATTCTTTAAAATTTGTGTACTCCATGTGGTGAAGGTGCAAACCTCTTTAGAAATTTCATGTCGGATGCATGGACTTGCTTTCCTTAACCCTGTTTTGTGGAGTCTTCAGAAATAGCTGACAAACCCCAGGTGTTCTCTTGACCAAACATTGAAAACTTAAGCTTGAATATTCCTGGGCTAGAACATAACTGTTTACATCTAGATTTGGCTTCTGAGCCACCTAAACATAGTGTAAGGCTGCATGTAGGTTTTGGGAGAAGTATTTGGATCAAATTTCTCTCCCAGATAACTCTATTTCTTATTGCATGCTTTGGCATTAACCTGTTAATTTCCTTTTAAATAAACAATTGTTTTACTTGTTTCAAAATGTAAAAGTTTGGGTTTTGTTCTTTTTCCCCAAAGACATTTAAATTCAGCTGTATTTATTTGTTTCTTTAGTAAGCCCTGGGTATATACCAGATGGGAAATGACAGAGCTGCATATCTCTGTATAATTCTGACATCTCTAAGTCTCTTTATAAAAACACAAACTTATATTTATAAGGGCCTCCAAAATGAATATACATGCACTTTAGGTGAAATGTTTACAGTTTGCTTATCCACATAACAACCATTTCACAGATCCCAAAATATTTATTTTCAATATTGAACTTCTTTTTATGGTTGATCCACTCTCTTTCAAAGCTGTTCAGTTTATACAACCAGTAAATTACTTTTCCATAATTGCTGTAATTACAGTCCTCCTCATGTGCTTACTCTTATCTCAGAACTGTGCTACTGTTGAACATTCTGGTAACAGAAAACCTCATGTTTATTTAGGAGATAACATAGAACACTCTGTTAACTAAAATATCTATTTGGGAAGCTCTCTATAGTTAACGTAATGTGATATTACTGTGATTTAAAAGACTGTAACAACATACCAGCCATACAAAAAGCTTTTAAAGACAATGTATAGCTCAATGAAACCTTGAAATGTTAAAAATTTTCCTGTTAAAAATCAGGCTGAAACCATGGCTTTATTATGTAAAGGGAAAATACGCTAATAGTAAGAGAAAAAAAAATATGACACCGATATAGTCTAGGTCATTCCTACAGAACATGGGAAATCCTCATTTCCTGCTTAATCATCTCTGAAGAGACATTACTGTAACGACTCAGGACTTGTGCATTGTGTACTTTGATAAGTTGTATTTTACACTTCTCGAGTAGGTTTCATCAAAAGTGATGTTTCCTCATGTGCACAAACTCTTCTCATTGTGTTCTAGTTCCTGCTAATATCTATACAAAAAGCAACCCGGTTGTTTAAAGCACAACTATGACGAAACAACATTTAATTACCTGAAATTCTCATAATCCGGAAGATGGAGAGGACTACTTCTTCCTAAAGTATAACTTTTTTTTGGGAATTTAATCATAGTTTTCATCTTCAGCTCCTTTAGAAATGCCTTCCCTCAGTTTTACTGTCAGTGCTGATTACCCAAACCTGCTATTGCAGTTCTAATTTCCTCAGCAAAACACCTCAAAAACACAAGGAAAGAGGAGGATTGTCAACACGATTCCGAGATGGGCTGAAGCAGTCTTTCTCAGAGCTTTCTGCACTGTTGGCCTGTATTCACAACTACTTTGCTATTTTCTCATGGATACAATGAAACACAAACATATTAAAAATGGTATTAATTTCAGAATCCAGATTAAAGCTGACCTCTCATAATACTCTGACACATTTACTGCAAGGTACCACCCAGACTTTGTCTGTGCTTCATATTTCACCACTCCTTCTGTCTAATACCATCTTCTCTGTCGTTTTTCATTTTGTTACCATTAGTCATGCAGGAGCCTTCTTAAATAGAGTTTTTGCCATCTCTATCAGCTTTCCTACATATCGCTGCTTAGCAGCCCACTATTAAAAATCACATCAGAAAACAACTTTTTTATTCTTTTCCATTACTTTAATTGCTCTTTCCCTCACCTATTTCTTCATTATTTCCAGTTCATAAATGTATTTAAGTCTCTAAAACATTTTGGTCCATTGCATGTAGGAGGATGCAGTATACATCACAATTACATCCATAAATATGATACTGTGAGATGTTTTTTATAAGATCAGTTAAAAATTAAAAGAAAGCAGAATCACAATTTCTTCATAGTAGAGCATGAAACAGAACAAATGGCACAAATGCAAAAGTAGAAAATTATACATAATTTATTTTCTCCTTTGTAAAAGGGAGCTTGCGAACCAGGAGTTATCTAACAATCATTAAAACTAGAATAATAAACTGACATATATGGCAAGCATATAAAGTAATTGACAGTTTATTTTCTTTAAGGATATGTTTTTTTAGCACTGTGCTGCATATAACTCTAGTGAAGAACTGAAAGCAGACCCTTAAAGTGGAGCTACAGGTAAGAGCTTTTACCAATATAGTAGCATTAAAAGCATAGGAGGAGATCCCACTCTCTCACCTTATCCATGCTCCTTGTTATGAGCACCCACAGCTTATTTTGCGATGGCTCTAGCATGCACTGGATGATGATCCAATTGGACAATAAGCCAAGACAACTTAGTAATCAACCAGAAAACTAAAGTGGTTAAAAAAAAAAAAAAAGGAAAAGATTGGGTGGAGGGATTATTTAATCCTTGGGCAATGGTTTTGTTCACAAAAATCTCCTATCAGCATCCAAGTGAGTGCAAAGGAATCAGTGCAAATATGCAGCCATAAGAGGCCACAGGGATGTAGAAGAAATAAGTGACAAGACACCTTTTCAGCAATGGTGACCTCAGCCATCTCATGTAAAGTTACTATTTACATTTCTACCTGAGATGGCCACTCCTTGAGTTGATGCTGCTCACTAATCTCGCTGAGAATTTCAATCAGTTTTCCCCCTCATGGTTCATTTTCTACCAGGTCAGTAGGCTGGAGAAAGCTTTGAAAGAAGGTCAGGAGAAGGGAAACAGAAGGAGCAGATGGCTGGGAACTGGTTCTTTGCTTTCAGTAGCTTCCAGATCTTAGACTGGCTCAGCCGTCTCAGGATGCTTCACCTTAGGGATGTTACTGCTAAATCCACCTTAAGATCTACTGATGAAGATGAAATTAGCATTCCACCTCTTGTCCTGAATTATTTCCTTCTGCCATAAGGTGACATTGTGGCATATGAGTTAATTCGGGCAGCTGAGGCAGCAGAAAGCCTATCCCAGTTTTGTGACTGGGCTAGCTTCCTGCTGGTTCTGGTCCCAGTCAGCTCTCCGCAGGCTGAGTGCTCCACTGCTGCTGGAAAAGACACGGCAGAAACACATGGCAGGGACAGAAACGTGACTGACCTGTTCACGGCAGTTGCCCATAGCTTCCTCTCTCTGTAACATCAAACTAATCGCTTAAATCACAACCTGGCTGGTATTTCTATTGGCACCGATGGCCTAGGGGGCTCTTTTTCTCTCCCCGCCATGCTCTTCTCCCACCGGCTCATTCCCGCCGTGCTGCCTGTCCCTGCTCTGTGTCAGCAGTGCTGTTTGTCTGTGTGCAGGATCAAAAGATCAGGGGACTGCTGGTGGTACAGTGGTACAAACACACAGCTGGCTGCCACGTGGGGACTGCCTTCACGGGCTTAAGCAGGAAGGGTGCCAAATGTGAAATCGTGGGCAGACAGAGATTCCCAAATGTAGCTTGCTCAGATGCCACCTTCACAGGACTAGAAGTGTTTTCTGTCACACCTTCCCGCTCTGTGCCAGACCATATGCTTAGGAGAAAACATGGCACTGGCCCCAATCCCCGCTCCCATACGAGACAGTAGTAACAGCAGTGGCAGATCCGTGCTCCTTCAGACAGGAGGACCCACAGGAGGAGGCTTTCAGGCTCTCCTTGTCTCCTCTGAGGAAGAGGAGGGAGATCAGTTGTTAGTTTTCGCACATTGTATTGACTCCTGAATATCAAAAGGTGACTGGGTTATGACTACACCTCACCCTAGTGAATCTCTGAGGAGGGTCCTGCTAGACCCTTTGCTATTGTGAGGAAAAAGGATTAAAAGGTTTTAAAACTAAAAATCTAGGGGTTTCTTAGTTATAAACTAGGATAACTAACACAAAGAAATTAGAACACAGAGCATCTTAGGGTGTTGTTTCATTGTTTATTGAGGTCTCCTAGCTCACCACGCATCCCCTCCCTTGCCATGGTGCCAGAACTTACTGGGTCACAGGGAGAGCCAAATCAGAGAACAAAACTCAGCTAAGCACACTCACTGAAATAAAATTAAAAAAAAGAAAAGAAAGGAAAAGTGGTTTTCATAGAGATCTGCTCTCTGGCCCCCAGTGCTGGGGCTGGAACATAGGAAAGTGCAAGGATGTGCATCTGGCATCACTATTTTCTGAAGCAGCACCGGCTTAGATCAACTTAGGTCAGCTAATAATGAAGCCACACCTTCAGGCAACATTCAGAATTCTGCATAAAAAGCATGTAAAATGCACATCTACTCTGACGCCTGGCTGCAATCTGCATTGGTCAGCAGCTGCTCAGAGCCCATGAGACCTGTATTGTTTGCTTCCTATGCTCTTATGGATCATAGTTACATATATTACGTACACAGTGAGTCTCTGCAGAGAAACAAATAATTTCAGCTGTCTTACGTTAGAGCTTCCTAAAGGCACAATTCTCCACATTTATGTGAAATTTCAGATAGTCATGATAAATTATCTGAATGTACATTGAAATCTAAAAATTATGGCCTTAAAAACCGGGAATTGAATAAGCCTTTTCAGATTGAAAGTCAGTGATGTAGAGACAGAGTCTGAATCATTCTGCGAATTTTGCGATGCCTTAGTAGCAGTTTATGAGTACATAAGCCCTAACCTGTGATAATTAATCTTTTTTCAGGTTTATACCTGCAGGAATTGTACATATTGGAAATCAAACAGATTAAGATTGTTATTCAACATCTCTTCTTTCCTGTGCATTTCTTTCCTTAAAAAAAGGCAATTAACACATTCCTTCAGTCTCTGTAGCAAAAGGGAAGATGGTATGCTACTTGGGAATATCCACTCTAGCTTCACAGGTACCAATAGACACGGCTGGGCCATCACCAGGCTCAATACAGGTTACAAGACTCAGCTGGGAGCTCAGGGAAATACAGACAGCAGGCCTAGGCTCAATTCTGTGCCGATGTTTTATATTGTAATTAGTATATAAACCGGATACTAGTACCTAAACTAAATAAAGCTCAGGCTGCCCCTTAAGTGCAGTAAAAACATGTGACACAGCATCTTATCAATACCTGTGTTTTGCTCTCATTTAGTAATAACCCTTTTTTTGGTGTGACCTGAATTTCCAACTCATACAAACCCCCCTACTTCAGCAAGCTGCTGTGGGAATAGACAGGCGTTGATAAAAAAAGGTGCCACTCTCAGTAGGCAGACAATCTTCCATTTAATGATGATACTTAAGCTTAATTGTTCAAAGAGTGGGAAGGGATGTGTAGGTCATCACGGTGCTCCTAGGTGCCTCAAATGATAGCAATTCACCCCACAATTTACTGCAATGAATAGAAAATTGTTTGTGTTAATCCAGGTGCTCCGTCTGGGTTACTGATCATCCACACGACTCCATGAATGCTGTGAAAATTTTCTCATTTACATATTAGGAAAACAGGAAGAAACCTGTTGTCTGCTGGCCTATGGTCAAGCAAAGAAAAAATTTGATTCCCAAAGGCCTGTTTTTTATCTCTCTGTGTTTCTTTAACTCACTGAAAGGTGACATGTACATTTGCAGAGTGTTGAATCACTATTTCTTTCAAATAGTAGTATTGTAAAAAGATGTTTTGGTTGGGATGGTGCCCATTCATATTCTTGGCACTTCTCTAAAGCCTATGAAGGCATTTGCTCCATTTCCCCCAAATAAACAAACTGCAGCTGCTATTCTTCAAGCAGCAGATTGTTGCCTCTGCTTAAATACAGCTTTTTAATGTAAGAACATTTTAATGTTCTTAAATTTTGTTTATTAATAAGTCTCGTAACATAATCCTGGGAACACACTCAGCTCCCATACTCTTTCATTCGCTAAATAAGAACAATAAATAAAATGCATCCATGTATATAACATGGAATAGCACTACTCTACACCTTTTCTCTTTCACATACATTACCTAACTTCTCCAATTTTGTCTCTAATGAGGTCTCCTATGATAGTTTGGATTTGGTGAACTTGTTTCATATGCTTCAGCAAAATATCCACTAATTAAATAGAAATCAAACAAAAGGATTTTTCTATCTTATCTGTATCTGCTTAAATTAAAGGAATCTGACAGATAACCAAAGCTCTTTACAGATTAATAGCTATGGAATTCAGACTGAAATGAAGGAAATTCAATAGCTACCCAGTTTCTCATTGAAATAATGGTATTTCATAACTAACCCATTTGCCTTGAATTCTAACTCTTCTGCAAGGACTTCTATGGCAATATAATAGCTATTTATTCTATTAATTTCAATAGAATTTCAGTAAAAAGTAATGAAAAGCAGAGAGTGCACATCCAGTAACTACTAATTCAATACCATTTTTACTTTTTATTTTAAAGCGTATATTTTTACAAGCGTTGAAAAGCAATTTGTTCTACAGGAAAAGCTAATTATTTTTTTCATGTTCGCATTAGGGATCTTCAGTGCTTGGAATAATACTTTCATTTCTGAAGGTCTTGCAGTCTACCTTGAGCTCTACTCTGAACTGGAGGGAAAAATTTCAGAAAATCTACCCTCTTCCCCTCAAAAAATCTTTTCCTGAAACACAGTAAATCAGAGATCTGAGTGTCTTTCATCTCTTTTACAGCAGCTTAGCACATATGGGTAGGATATATTGAGAGGCAGATTTTCCAAGAAAAAGATGTTATGGTAACATCTGCAAATAAACCAAGCTGGAATACTAAAACATCACATGACATAAATGAAGATGATTTTAGGCAGAACTATTTACTTTGTATGGTATTCCCAGATCTCTCAAACTTCGTGTAGGTTTATGGACAAACATTCAAAAATTTGAACAAAACCCACTTCTGATAACACATAGATTTTGTGAGCAAGTTAAAAATAAAAAGAGAGATTATCCTTCTTCACAAATGCTTATTATTTTCATCCATAGCAAATGCAATGTTCTTCAGTTTAAACATTTGTTTCAGAAGTCCACAGAGGTGAAAGCTACGACAAAATAGCATGCTTTTAGAAAAATAAGTGAAGAATCGTGGCAAGTAGAAACACATTTCCTACAGTGCTGATTAAGCTATAGTACAAGACCCTTGCATACAACATGCTTTGCATATTTATATGAAACACTAAAAAACTAAGAGGTGAGCACAACTGGGAAAAACCCCACAAACAACAACAATGAAACTACATATACCGGCATCAGCTGAAAAAGACTACATTCTTGTCACTTACAGAGTACTATAAAGTCACAAGACTTTACACAGTTTGGACCTATATCACCATTTGGGCCAAATGAGATAAACGTGAAATGAGGAGAAAATGAAAATTATAATTCAGTGTCACGTACTTTGGAAAAAGCTATTTGTAACCTGTTGTTTCCCTCTGAGACCATTTATTCTTCAAAAGGTGCAAGTTATGTTTACTTGATGGTTTCTTTCCTTGTAAAAAGTAGCTGTCTAGAGGTCGCACCTTGTAGCTTGTTCTGCTTGGACGATAGCAACAAGGCAGATTGGAACAGAAGTATCTTCCTGTAAACTCTATCTGGGCTTATGCTTGGGTTTAATATTACCAGATTTCAAACTCATGTGAATCCAACTTGAAAAGTTATACAAGACTACCCTTACTCTACCCATCAGACTTTATGCAGCAGCTCTGCTTTTGACATAATAGCCTATATAACTAGATATTCAAACTATCAAATTCCTTTTTGTAAGGGGAGAGAAATATCCCCAAATTTCAGAATCAAGAGACTTTTCTCTTCCTGAACTGAACGGGGGCCGGGGAG
The DNA here is from genome assembly GCF_964195595.1 of Calonectris borealis. Taxonomy (NCBI): domain Eukaryota; kingdom Metazoa; phylum Chordata; class Aves; order Procellariiformes; family Procellariidae; genus Calonectris; species Calonectris borealis. The sequence continues at coordinate 163,184,774 of NC_134312.1, forward strand.
CTTGAAGGTGCTTTCACAGAAAGAAAAATAAGTAATTGCTTTCCTCATCTGTCAGTAACAAATAACTTCACAAAATGAATTCATTTTGGAATTTTTTTTTTTAGAGATACATTCAATATCAGTGGAATTAGATCTTCATCTATTGTTCGCTGCCATATTTCCATTAGTAAATGATTTGCATCAGCTAAAGTTCTGCCACACTGTGCCTCCTGATTTCAACCCGAGTAATTTGTTATACATTTATTAAACTTTTATGATCACAACTGAAATGTCAGAGGCTTCTTAAAAAGGCGCTAACATATCATTACCATAGTTTTGCTTCCTTGTAATTTTTTAAATATTAATTTGTATACACACTCTTCAAAACACACATCAGTCAGACAACTAGGTTCTATATGTGTTTTTCTGGCAGCTGTGTTTGAACAAACCAAATATAATATGCACTTATATCAATAAAAGATTGAAAGATACTGTAAGAATGTGTTAATCGTATATGGAGAAGACAAACTAAATATTATGAAAGGACTCAAAACTGTCTAATAATTTAGAAGTGATTTATCTGAGTGCAGTCAACATGCTAAAATGAGAATGTCAGTCACTAACATCTGGAATAGAAGATTTCCGTATTACCAATATGTGTTTTTAGCCATCAGCGTAGCTTGGAGCAGCCACCTCTCATGCCTCCCACAGAAAGGTTTTCCTGACAGAAAATCTCCCAGGATAAAGTAGAAAGGAAACAAAACCATTTCATTTTCTAATTGTTATGAAAAGCTAACCAAAGGGTAAGTGCAGTACAAAGAGGAGAACCTGATTTAGAGTATATTTCCAGCACTGCAGATATCAGCAAAGTTTCAACTAACAAAATATTCATGGATTCATTTTTAGTTTGTCATAAGAAATACATAAACCCCCTCTTTTGAGTGTATAAATGAAACACAAATCGCAAACTGTAGCTATGTGTGCCAGAACTGTCACTTTTATGTTCCTATAGTAGAGACAGTCTATATACTGTTTATCAGCTTCCTTTAACCAATAAAATAAGGATGCTGAAGTATAAATAAATGCCAGTGGGTATGATCCTACATGTTTTATTAGAAGAGTGAAATCTACTGGAAGACTTCCTGTATCATTCATCTATGAAATTCAAGTTAGGAACTTGTGAGCACTCTATGTTTTATTGGCTCATGCTCAGGATAACATCTTGCCTTTTTGGCACTGTCCGTCTACTACGGTACATCATTTGGTTTAGTGATGGTTTTCATCTCGCCCTACAGTTGAGCTAAGTGCAAGATGCTGTTGTAACCTGCACACTGAAAGCGAAGACTGACCTTCATCTCATTTCACAACATGACAGTGAGACACAAAGCTTGGTTGAAAAATTGGATTCTCTTTTGAGGTCAGCAACAAATATCCAGTGGAACCAAAATTGCATCTTTATTTTTCAAGCTGCTATTTTTTCCTACATAGTTATCTGTATGTTAAGAGTTAACAAGACAAGACAGATAGAAAGGCTCTTTACTGCTGCTGCAAATTGAAGTGTGATATTATGAAGGTGAGTTCCTACTAACATGGAAAGTTCAGTATATGCTTCTGGTGGCTAAATGAAAAATACATGTCATGGGAGTTTAAACTCCCATAGGTTAACTTGCAATATAAATGACATTAAGGGATGTTGAATGTTATATTACAGGGCAGGTGACACTGAGTAACACAGAGAAATAAGAAATATAAGAGCTGAGTTTTTCATATTCTTTCATATTACCTTCTAAACACATTGGAATCTCCCAAATGCATCAGAACAATTTTAGATTTCACTGTTGCAAAAATGCTCAATGAATTTCGGCCATACCAGTTCTGTCATAGCAATCTGGGCCAAACTAGTTCTCTTGATTATAGAAATGGTAAGACCTTCTGTTAGTAAGGCAGAGAGAAAGGAGGAAAAATCTATGTTTTCCCCAATAATTCCTGCATCTGAAAAAAAATTTCTTTACAAGGAGAAATGGAGGGTTGACATATTGCAAGAAGGGAATCCATAAGACCCTTACCAGAAAGAAATAATTATTTCCTGAATCTTTTGTTTTACTAAAATTCTGATCTCTCTAATGATTTTAAGTTTTTGCTCCACTAAATCTGGCACTGATATGGGGTACTGTGTAGGGATCTTTATCATAGTCTCTTTGCCAAGTCGTGAGAAATTTATAGCTCAACCACTCTTCACCCTTTTCTATCAGCTTATCCTTAAAAGGTCTGTCTGAAACAAGAACGTTGACTGAGAATAATCTGTGCCCTTGTATACTTATGTCATTTCGTCAGAAAAAAGAGAACATTTTTACATTAAGGAACATGTGTACTTATATATCCGTACAAAATTATATATTTGAGTAGGTTTTGCCATATTGCTAATAAGGTTCAGAGCTTTTGGCAATACCGGGTCGTTTATGTATGGCTCAAAAAAGACCTGCATAAGCAGTTAAAAGTAAAGAAAATTTAGTGATTTAGGCTGAGATTGTCTACACATTTGAACTCTTTTCCTGAGTATTGGGTTGAGTTTTTATTCTTCAAGAAACATCAAATTGAAACTTGCTCTGAAATTCCAGGACTAAAAAAGCATAAGGAAATGATACTAAGAAACGCCCAAACGTCTCATTAATATTTACAACCCCAAATCTCTTTTTTTGTGTATTGTTCGTGAATAGCATTAGGACTTATTTGTAAGGAGACATTAAGGCTGGTTACCAACACCACTTTATTTCTGTATTTCAAAAAGAAATATGTGCCGTTTCCTTTTAAGGTCATGAGACATGATTGTAAAAAGATAATACACTATGTAAGACATTATCATAAACAGATTAGCCTTCATCAGGCAATGGCTCAAAATTATCATACAAAGCAAATCAATATCAATTTTGCTTTGACATCATCGCAGTAAGGGATTTGCACCTATCACCTTTTATTGATATTGTATAATAACCTCAGCAAAGTATTTTCAGACATAACCAAGTGTTTTGATAGTAGTAAGGTAGGGAGGTTTCTTGCTGTAGAACAAATTTGCTCTGAATTACATGCATGTCTCCATTACATTTACTTGAATAATGGAGAACATAATTTGACATTTGTTTCTGATACGAAGTTTAGAGAATCTGGTAAATCAGTCTATCAGAAAGAACAGATCATTTAAAATAACACATAGTTTCAAGTCCTATTTTCAGTGTATGAAAACTGATTCTTATTTATGCAGTTTTCTAAAATAGATGCAGGTTTCGAGACAAAATATTTTAAAAGTATAAAATGGTGTCACAGTGCAACAAAATACTTTTCTCAGATATATGGTCTTAAATACAGCTGAATACAAGCAGAAATAAAATGCAGAAAAATGGACACAGAGACAAAAGTTAAAATATAACCTTCAGTATTCCTCTGGGCAAAATTCAAATTAGTGCATCATTATGTTTTCCCTTAAAAATAGGAGTGTCTGCAAAACATAAAATTCATATAATCTGAAATTTATCAATGCTGACCAAGCCAAATGATGATGTAACTGAAGATATGTTTATAGAGATAACATAATTTTCACGCTTCCTAGTGTAATACAGCATTGCGTCAATTAAGTACAGCCAATGTAGCAAGTTCAAACCAATTAAATTGATATTTAACCCCTCCTGCTTGCAACATTTGAAAGAAATCTCTTTACATTGTTCAAAATAATGCACATGAAATGTTAACCAAACTTTTCTTAAAGTGGACTTATTTTTATTTCTGCTTGGGAAAAATGAAAAAAGTCACATGTTCTTCATTTGGATTTGTACTCCTTGAAAAAACAACTGCATGGAAGTAGCTCTTTCAGGTAACTGAACTGTAAGAGTATGATCAAGTTCTGGAGCCTGGGTGTGTGCTCCCTTCACACCCTTATTTCATACGCCAGAGAGAACGGGTGCCCCAAACACCCCAAACCAGAAGGGAAACCAGACCAGGTAAGAGGCACAATATTTTCCAGCTGGTCCATGGCCTGTGAAACGGGGAGATCAGCACACTGAAGGGCCTGAGGGATGGCCCTATAGGTAAACAGAGATTCAGCCCTACATAAGTATAATTAATTGAGAGATCAATTCCTCCACTGAAGAGAAAACTCTTTTGAGGTGTTAATGGTAACCTAGGACAGAAAGAGCAGTACTGTTTACTGCATTCCTGGAAGCAAGAAGTCCCTTGAGAGAGCATAGCTATGGACTTGGAAAAGTACAAAATAATAATGCTTGATTCACGCAGTATTTGAGCAATAAACAATCAACATGTTCTCCTGTTTCTAGAGGTGTCTCATGTAACATTCTTGTGTTCATTCATAGCATTTTGAAAGGCAGTGGCAAAACATTTTCCCCAGCACTTCCCCTGAACATAAACACAGAGAAATTTGCTATTCTATGCAACTTCCAAACTGTGCTCATGTGTACTAGCCAGTCATTTCACTTTGATGTAAAATAATGTGAAGGAGTTGGAGATGAGGAATGAAAGTGGAAATAAAAATCATCATTTGGGTCCAATGGTTTCATTATAAAATCTTTTAAACTTTTTTGACAATGCTGATCAGCCTTGTTATTTTCAAAAGATGCTGTAGCATCTAAATGTTGCAGTCAACTTAGGGCTCTGTTGTGCCTGCTGAAAACGCTGAGTATGTGGCTCTCATACCACTTCAAGTTTTGAGAAGATTTCCTGCAAATGCAGAAATCATACAGTTCAACAGTAATTGTGTACGGATGGCAAAGGCAGAATTCTTGAATTGCTGAATTCGATCCTGTATTTGTAACTGTCACATGACATGCCGATGGGTTATGTGTTTCACATGCACTAATATCTTTCTAACCTTAAAAAAACCAGCATAGTTAATCACCATACTTCATTTCCACAAGTCATATCAAAGCTCAGGAGCCCAAGAAGTTTGCTGCTGTCATTCAACTGAGCATCGGCATCTTCAGAAATCCACAGCCCCTCTTCAGGAGCTGCAGTTTTCAAGAGTCACCCTGAGTGAAGCCGTTACCATCGTTCCAGGTTGCATCCTCCTACTAATGAGCTGCCAATGGTGTCAGTGAACAGCAGGATCAGGCCAGATGAGTCCCAGCCCTCTTGAGCCACTAACTGGAGCAGAAGATCCCCATAGTCCCACAGAAGGGAACCTCCTTCTTCAGTGACACATCCTAAAGCAAATATATAGGGCAATGGATTGCAAGAAACTGTATTGACCCAGGGGGAGGCATAGAGATTTAGCAGGGTAAGTAGAGTTTAAGCAGCGGGCAAGTGCTGGTGCTATTTGCATGCTGCTGGCAGTCCCACAACTTCAGAGAGCTTCTCTCAGGCTGAATTCATTCCCATCTGAGGAATTATATGTCCAGGTTGTGTATCCTTTATACTTCTGAGGGAAGAGAAACAGTAGGGAAAGAGCAGATACCGTTCCCCTCTTCTACACATTATTTACCTCACTGAATGGTGATGTTCCCTTTATTTCAGGGGTGCTCCTATATGCTCTGACTAAGCCATCAGAACTTGGTACCTTATTTAAATTGTAGGCAGTGATTCTACTGTTTCTGGAAAACAAGGGGAAAATATGGGATCATGGAGGCTACTGCTTATTTGAGAATTTAAAAATGATAATACTGTAATCTTTTAATTAGGTATCATCAAGTTGAGTTCACTTTTCTTTTGTGCAACAACATATTTTTATCCTGAACAGATGTAATTTTTTAATGATATTAAGTCTGTTTTTTTAATAGCACTGCAAATTCCTTCGCATAGGCTACCTATGCATTGTGGACACTGGTGGGCCTGAAGCACGCTAAAGGTTTTTTTCATAAACATTAGATTTACATCTGCAAGTCTGGTTGTTCTCAACTTTTGAGCAACTGAATTTGCAGTTGTATCACACAACAGAGTCCTCTACTCATTTTCCCTTGCTTTTGGGAAACATAAGCTAAAGCGGGAAAAAATAATTCTAAACTACAGATTCCATTGTTTCATATATAATCAGGATGGGGCTCCACAACCCTTAGAGCCATCCACCAAGCCCTGCCACTTCAACTAAGGGAATAGACATTGGTGTATAATAACAGCTACTATAGTCTGTACAGATAAGAGACTTAAAGGAAATTTTACTTCTCCAAACTCTGGAGGCACTAGAGTTTCTCTAAGAAATGGGTAGAAAAGATGAAAAGCATTAGGTTAAGGTAATTTTCCCTATTCTCATTCTGACGGGCAGCAAAAGTGGTTTCACTAGAGATGTCATGATGCATTTCATTCATGAAGAAAGCAAGAAAGGATGATTTTAGCCTGAACAATTAAATGTTTGCTAAGTTGACACTAACTGAAAATAAGGCTTTATATACAGGTTTTGACTTTTAGGCTGCCTTAACTATGAATGTTATCAGTTTTCCTATGACCACAAGATGCACATTATGAAATTTTAGTGTTTGCATTCAAGTACCCATTCTATGCTTGTCAAACCAAAATTCATGAATTTCTACTAGAAATTCTGAATTTGGAGTAATAGCACCCTAGGACTGCAGGAACCTTCTGCAGTGCCTCTCCATGGAGGGAATAATATAACTTATTTTTATTCCCAAAGTCCTTACAGGAGGCTAACATACTTTCATATAATGATTAAGGAGGAGGGTGGCAGAGGGAAGAAATTCAAGTGTCAGGTAATCAAAGGTTGCTAAAATTCCTGTTTTTAGGTCTTACTTACCATGATCAAACAGGAGCAAGACTTTTGCCTGCTGAGAGTTACAACGGATTGCCAGCCTTTGGTCTGTAGTGTGTAAGGGTAAATAGAAGTAACAGATGCTGTACACTTCAGAGAAAGAAGGGGCAAAGAACCCAATCTGTTTTGAATGTTATCTCAGTACGTTTCAGAGGTTCCCTATTTTCATGAACATAATATGTAGTTGCCTACACAGCTATAGCTGTGTTTATTTACAGTAGCTGCACACACACAGGAAGAAGAAAATTGTAAAGGATCACTATTACAATTATAGACTGATTTTTCCATGAACCAAAGTGAGCCTTGAACAGCACAGTTATTCTTGTAATAAGCCATTAAAAAAAGACAAATCTAGGTGGTTTCTTCAAGCATTAAAAGGAAAATGTTTATCTTTGTGCTTGCACACAGAACAGAGAAAACAGAGTCCTGAGGGCTTTTGTAAGCAGTAAATAAAACTGATTGCATATTTTCATCACTCTAAAGCTTTCATTAGGAGTAAGTAGTTAAGGTTTTGATGGGGAGTTTTACTTAAAATGATCAAGTTGCTATAAGTGAGACTGCATGGTATGCTCTACCTCAAGAGGTCTCCTAAGGTAAGAGTCATACTGATGGGAAGAAAAAAGAGGGATTCTTAAAGGACAATAACAAGAAAGTCTATTAGTAATGCAGAGCTGCTGTAGTGACAGTAAGTGAAATGATTTCAGGACTGGAAAGAGAAGCTTTTGTTGAAACCTTGTAGATATTATTTTCTCCTGTGGCTGAAGTCTAGCAGGGCAGTGGCAGTAAGAGGTGGTTCTGGCTCTCTGAGCCTGGATGCCAGCTTTGCTGGCCTTGAATACTACAGTGTGAACACACCACATGCTGATCTGCCTTGCTACACTACAGAGTTTTCAAATATCGGATGCACTGCTAGCAAAGCCACTTGCTCTCCAGCCTGAGCAGAAGGATGGCTGTGGACATGAACTAGTGCAGGAGCCCCTTGGCTCCTTTACAACAGACAGGGATGCGATCCTGAGCCGTCAGAATCACAGTCATTTGCACATCTCTGTTACTGCACAACTTCTGAAGTGTTTTCCACAATCTCCCACTTATTAAAATATGGGAATAAGGTCAAGGTGTGTCTGATTTATCACTGAATGATTTCTAGAAAAAAAAAAAATTACCTGTAATTTATGCTGTTATAAATAGCCATGCGGTGGCAAACCTCCATGGATTGCAACAAAGCAATCCATGGACTACACTACTACACAGGCACTACACTAGAGTATACTTTGTCACTAAATACAGCAATAAAGCATTTATGATTTACTTTAGATGTCCACAAGAAAAGCCCAGGTACAGTCATTGCTGTGTTTAAAACAACTGCCTGGATTTTTACTCTAATGTTATTCTGAATTATTTAAGTAAGGACTATCATATTTGGCTCATAATCTTGCTTGATATTCAGATTTAGTATCATCTACGTTTTTGTCTCAAGACAGAAGAAATTTAATCCCACTGCTAATTGTGAAAAAAAATCCTGTAAAAAACAAATGGGTTATGGCCACTTTGCCATCCTGAACCTGTGGATAAGGCAGTGGTCAGAATGAGATGCACTTGCTTTCATGGAAATCATCTTTTTGCGGGTGTTGATTCTGAAGCTGAATGAGGGCACCAAGGGAAAGTGTGGTGCCCACTTAAGGGGAGCTCATTCCTCGACTTATATTCCTGCTTGAGGAAAAGATTAGTTAAAGGGAAATAAATGATCAATTGTAGAAAAAGCTAATGTTAGGTAGAGAAAGAGGAGTAACAGTACTGTTAAAATTGAATGTAATTCCCTAAGATAGATGGGATTTGAATCCTTGTAAGTAGGAATAGCTTTCTCCGTCTCTTCTGTGTTTCCGTGACAGAATGAACAGTGGGATCCCTGATCCTTATCGCTGTTAATTGGTATAGCTCCATGGAGAGAAGCATAATTTTGACTATATCTGTTGGGCCATGAGACAGAGAAAATCCCCTTTTCCCCATTCCACAGAATCACTCAGCTCCTCCCCTGAGGCAACCTCCTTCCTCAGCAGTACAGTTCCTCTACTCATTCCTTTTATCTTGCGTTTGCTAACTTTGCTTGAGACTGGTACAAAGGAGATTATGAGGGGTAACTAACAGGCAAAACATGAGAAGCAAGCTTTGTCAAAATACACATTTTCAAAGTCAGTGTGGCTGATTTACTTTTAAATACCTCATAAATATTTTATATAGATACCTGGAAGAAGCATTTATTCATTATAGTTTTGTAATTATAATATAATTGTTAAAGACTGTCTTTCTTTCTCAGGTAAAATTCTGAGTTTCAGAGGAATTCTGCTAGAATGAGATGTGCTACAGTTGACTTTTATTGTGCAATAATAAAGGCAACAAAATACAAAAAGCCTATAATGAAACGTTACACAAAAAGGACACAGACCTTAAGGTGACACAAACAGGAAAAATATAATAAACCATGTGTCATGCTGCTGCAGCTGTTTCACCTCTTACCAATTTTCACAGTCTATAAAATCTTGGAAAGCACCAGATGTTTAGGGGAATCTGTCCCACTCTCCCTAGCTTTGAAAGTAGATGCAAGATTTATTAGTGCTATATAAATGTGATTTCAGTCCTGACTTTTATATTTATAAACTAGGTGGAACATGTAACACATCCTGTTGTCAGAGAGCCCATTTACTTTCCTCTGCTCCTCCTCACTTGTAGATCTTGGGTATTGCTGGACAACTACAGAACAATAACTACAGAACAATACCAGAACATGCAGTCCAAACTACAGTATTTGCTTAGTTACTGACAAACACATCTGAGAGTTTTCTCCCAGTACCAACTTTTGCCAAAACAACCTTGCAATACACAGATTATGAGCTAAGCAAAACTATCTTGTTGTATATGAATATGAGCTAACATTTGGGATTCCTGCCTACGCAGAGACTGTTAGTGCCCAAAATTATCTCTTTTTTTTCCTAGTGCATGGTTCCTAGTATCGGAACGGGCATAAAAACTGCTCATGCATAATTTTCAATCTTTCATAGCTCAGCGGTGCTGTAAAGTGCTGCCGTTCGTTTTAATTCAGTGAGTAGAAGTTTTGTTGTGTTTAGTACTAAGGGAATTGCATGTGTTATTAGAAGGTCTCTGACAGCTGTCAGAGACAGAGACAACTTGCTGCATTTCAATCTTTCATAAAGGAAAGACTAAGGACCCTCATCTTCAGGAAAGCTGTCAGGAGCCTCAAAAATGGGATAAAACAGAATACCTTTTCCAGACACAGGAAAATCTCTGCCTCTCCTTCTCTATTCCCTTCCCTATCAAGTTGTAGAGGGGAAGTTGTATAGGTAGAAGAAAGAGGAAATAGGTTGTGATGTATTTGTCCTTTATACTGCCTTGTCATCCCTCACCTGAAGGGATAATTGCCTGCTTTCCTTTAAGGAAGCATACAGTGTGTTCCATAGTATTTAATAAATTAGCACTATGTTTTAATATAATGTACAAGCTTTCATGCAGTTTTTCTTTTCTGAGAGCAGGAACAATCAAAATCTGAAAGACATTGATGAAGACAAGGGCTCTGCATCAAAGACTGAAAGTCTGAATCTGTAAGCATTTCCACACTTTCCAACACATATCTCACCCTGCCCAGCACTCTCACTGAATTTAAAGCACCAGAAAAGGAAATCTTCTCTTAAGACCTGAAATCTTACCATCCAGCTTCTGAAATGAACAGGTGCTTGCCTTAATAAAAACTCTGTTGTTTATTTTAGTTAAAATGTTTTTTTTTTGTTTTTTTTTTTTTTTTTTTCTGAAAGCCTACATTATTTTCTTTGATCAGATTTAGCAACAATTCAGCTCTTGCTTACTCTTTAATGACAATGTCTTTAACAGGCCAGCATTGTCTTCCCATCATTTTCCCATCAGCTCCTACTTAGCTTTCTGATGATGAACTGACTCTTCTTTTCACACCAGTAATCCCAGGGGTATCCCTCCATACAGTGCTGCTTCTGATGTTAGCTCCTTTAACCAGTACAAGGGACTGAGAAGGCGTGTTTATTTGCATCATATGTTTATTATTGTTGTTTGCATTTTTGGCTTATGCTATTTTTATAGCACACTTGATGCTGTTTTTCACTTTTCATACCCTGATTCATTTTTCATCCTGTTTTCTTCTCCCTATCCATCTTGCACCACCTCTGTGCTGAGTAAAGTGAAAATACACGAATGAGTCAGACTCAAATTTTCAAAGTCACATTGGTCAGTGGAGTTTGAAATTAAGTAAAATGAGATTGCTCATATTTTGTCTTTCCAAAGGTAGAAAATAACATTTCCTTTCTTTGGCTGCAATAAAGAGAGCTTTATCCCATATTTTCCAGCTGCTTTTATTTTCCTGAAATCTACTCTAGGCTATGATGCTCATTAGTGACTGGTGTAACTAGCTGTTTCTGTTCTTTCTATATTATCATTATCATTGTCTAATTCCTCATCCTATCCTGTGTACCATCAAACCAACTCGAAGCTCTTATTTCCTGTTACTATTCTGGGAAGTTTTTTGGCTACAGGATATCTGAATGGCTGTTTAAAGGAGATTTCTTTCTTGTTTTTCTTAATTTACTTGAGTGACGAATTATGAGAATAAAACTGTAATAGCAGTTTTCCTTAAATAAATGTTCTATGCTCCATTCTAACATTTTGATTGCATGTTTAGTACTTTCTATTCAGCACACAGAAAGGGAAACATTAATATATTTTAATCAAGAACAAAGAATTAATAATTTCTCATGTATGTAACTTTTTAAGTTTTTTGCCTATATACTACCAGAATTAAGAACAGCAGCTGTTGTGATTTATGTTGACTGGATGTTATAAAATGTTATTATCTTCTCAGCTTGCAAAAGGCTTGCAAGAATTTTCAGTTGTAATACATACTATTTCTGCCATGTTAAGCTTGTTATCAAATCCTCAACCAACGCTTTCTCAACATTTCACATATCATGTAATAATTCAGCTCAGAAGCTGCTCCTTTTGAAATATGAAATACGAAATGTGACTAGCTCAGGGGTGGAAGAGCCATTTTTTACTGCAAACCAGGAAGGTCAGTTAGAAAGTGAGGAGCATCTGCAGTTGCTTCATTGCGAATATTGACCAACAGTGTCTTCTAACCTCACAAAACTCTGCAGATGTTTGCTATTACCAGCATTTCCTTCCACTAATATTTAAACTCTTCTTACCTATGAACAGATTCCACTCAGTATCCAAATCAGCCTGATTTGCTAGGCAGCCCTTCATTACATTGAGGCAATAGTTGTTGCAAGGTTTCACAGTGGGAAGTCCTCTGCAGTAAGGGCAGTACAACATCTTCATTAACGCCCGGATGCACCCTGGGGTGGGACTGACCTGCAGAGTTTAAGGGGGGAAAGAAAAAGAAAAAGGAGGAAATCAATCTCCTGTTCTGTGAATTTCGGGATCGCTGAGATTATGCCTCTCAAGCAGTAAGTGCAGAAGGGGCAGTTTGTGAAAAGAGCTCAACCCTTAATAACACCTTCCTATAAGACTAATTGATTCCTGCCAATTATCTTAATTTAGCACAGCCAGCAGTGATTTTCAGGAATGCAAAAATCAACACCCCCCCTACTGATGGCGGTGCTTGCCTCCCCAACCCTCCCACACGAAGTCTACTAAAAAGATCCAGGGAATCAGTTGGACAGTAACTGACTGATCCTAACATGGAGGATCCTGAGGAGACCTCACGTTCTTCCTACTCAAGCTAGAACTGTCAGTTACACCATCACTGGATCAGATTCTCCTCTTTATTAAAGCACAGTAAATCCAGGATAATCTTGACGATTTCTATAAAATTATTCAGAACTGCATCATGACAAAGGGATATCATTCTGTTTTCAGACAAAAGTACCCTTTTGTCTTCTCAGACAATTTCATAAAGAGATCAGGCGGGGGGGTTTGTACGCTTTCAACATCTCGAGTGACAAAAAGCATTATAGACAACAGTCTAATGCATTTCAATTTACATATCAGCATGGCACAACATGGCTACACATGGTAACTTAAAACAGCCACCAGAGTCAATGGAAAGACAGCCAATGAGTTTAGGATTTCTAGTCAAAGTCATTAACAATGGGCATGGCTGACAGAAGGAAGTAGTGTGTAGATATAAATTTTTAGTGATATGTGTTACAGTTTGCACTAGAAGAGTATGGATTTCCTGGAGAGGGAGCATGGAGGTTAGGAAAAGGTTTTTGCATAAGGCTTCTCCATTATTTCTAATGATCCTTCACCTCATCTTTTTTAGTCACCAAAATGCTGGGCATCTATTCAGCAATGTGCCTTCCATGTTCAATGGAGAGAAATTCCACCTCCTGAAGGGTAGGATAAATCATCTTCTGAAGGACATCCACTGAATCCTCCATATCTAAATTTAAACCTCAAAAATTGGTCACATTTGACAACCATGTGAAGTTCCTTGCATAAGTATTATTTCCCCCGCCCTCTAGTTTCCCTATTCGATTGTTTCACCTCAGACTTTTAAAATTGTATGTACTACTACAATGTACGTTTTCAGGCCAGAAATACTCTCTTGGATTAAAAGTGCACATTAGGTACTACTTGCAATAGCGTCTTGTCATGGTGCAGTGGAGCATAAGTTTCTCTTGCTGGAGTGACAATCTAGAGCAATGACAAAGGGCTACAGGTTCCTCAGTGATTTCAAAATTCCTGGACAGGAGAGTGCAAAGCAATGGCACTCCTTTCACTCATTCTGTTCGTTTATGAATAAATGCAACACTTCTAATATGAATTTGAAGGGATTAAGTAGTTTTTCTATATTCATGGTAACTTGTGCTGAAAGCATGAATCTGACTTTGCACTATAACAGTACGTGCTAAACTGACTGATGTGGTTTGTATTATCAGGATTGTACTAAAATGGCACTTCTTTTCTTCTCTGGAATTTCTTTCTCCCTTTTTGATGTTAAATCACTGATTTTTAGAGAACTATGCAGAACATACTCTTTACACTGGACGTTTTTACATGAAAATGGCTCTGTTAAGAGTTATAGCAGATGCTTCTGAGTATGTTTCGAAGTGATTTTTGCCTTGCTCTCCTAGGGAAATGCACTTTACTAGCACAACACTCTGATGGTGTATATGAAGATATATTTATCCATCCTTTTCCAACAGCTTTTGAACCATCAGCCAATTTCAATCAAATTTGACTGAGGACTTCAGGTCTCAGTACAGTAAGATCCTACAAGTTTTTTTTTAAAATAGACAGCTGGGAGAAGAAAAGGACAGAGGCTCTCTTACTGCCTTTATTGAGCAAAAAGCTGAAGCATGAGGTCAGTTCTTCACCGATATCAAAGAATCCACATAGAGGAATGATATTACGAATGACCCAGTGGTTAAAAAAGCACCAGCGAGAACTTTCACCTTATTAAATAGCAGAAAATCCAAATACAAGCAAAGCTGGACTTCATTATTTCCACTGCTTAGAACTACTGTTTAGAGTCACTTATCCAACTGGTTTATCTTTATACCTCCAAACCTAGAACAGGCCCATTTTTACAAAAAGATTATCACCAAAGCAGGATGTAAGCAGAATACATGTACTTACAGTCAACAATGAATCTTCAAAATTACTTTGGAATTGCTGCTTAAAGCCAGAGATATTTCTATCTGTTGGCACTGAGAGTTTTATCAGCAAAGTTCCTTTCATGCTTAAAATTATGCTTCTTCCCAGGCCCAGAAGTCTTGTCAATGCAAAGCTGTCAGCACCTGGTTGACCCCTAAGTTCAGCTGGAATCCACATGTTCTCCCACCCACACCTTCCCAAGCCCTTTGGTATCTGTGCTGACAGCACATATACCTATAGGATCTTGACCTTGCACAAAAACTTCCTGGCAATTTCATTCTTGAAAAGCATAGCTAGAGAAGAGAAGACAGTCCCTGCCTTTATATTATACTTATATACATCAAATATCATAAATATTTATGTGAGCCTTATTTTATCACAAGTGTAGTCTGAGAGGTAACTAGCTATCATGTCTTCCTCTGCCAGAGGTCCAGATCATATCCCTCATCTGCTAGGACAGGACCCTAAAGACCAGTTAGAATACCTATTTACACTAGCCCAGTGAATCTGGAATTCTTGTTGCATTACAGAACAGCTTTAACCAGAGTACTCCCACACACTGCGAAGTAGTCAGGATAAATTCTAACTACTCAAAAAGAATGAGCAGGACCCAGGTCTCTCATGTCTTGTCTGAATGTTTTAATATCTCCTGTACAAAATGGTGGCATCATCAACAGCATTTTACAAGAAAGGAAGGTGCCCTGCTTTTGTTTAGAGAGAATTAATACAGTTTTTAAAATAAGAGGCCAAGCTGTGACTCCAAGCAGAAAGCAGATGGAGAAAGTTTTGACAGAAGCCTCTGACATCTCTATATCAGCCTCTGACAAAAACCAACACAAGCAGCTCCTTGCTGATCAAGCTGGATGTTGCAGACCTCTGTTTCAGAAGATGCTGATGAAATAAAGCACTAGCACAGATCAATTGCCGTCTCTGAGGACAAGTGGCAGGGCCTGGCTTACATTCACATTGCTTACTGCTAGCACCTCCTGCTCCAAGTTGGCCGCATCCCATACTACATAGTGTTTGGCACTACAGCTTTGCTGGGTCCCACTTGGTGCCTAAGTGACTAAAATACATAATAGTTATTTTGTGTGGTTATTTTTCAGCTCAAAGTGTTTGGAATAATAGGAGGCAGCACTGCAGGCAATGGGAGTAAAAGGAAGCTATAATCCAAAGTCGCATGTTTTGAAGAGAGACAGGAGGTTACGTTTGATAGTGCTTAGACTACACTTGGGTTAGCGCTGGAAAGAAGGGAGGGGACCAAAACAAGACAGGTATCTTCATGCAGCTTTCTGGAGGCAGTCTCTGCCTTCCAAACAGTGCACAGGGACTGCGTGGAGACAACCAGATGGAGAGGTCCAAAACACATCCAGGAGGAGGGCTAACAGTTAAGCTGTGACCTGAGCACACAATGAGTCCCATTCTCAAGCTTGCTCCATATTCCCCTGTCACTTAGCAGTCCTGATGTACCTTTAGGTGACCAACCCTTCCCATCTGTGGCACAGGGAAATGTTAAAGTAACTCCGCTACTTTGGAAGTCTGAAGGCTGAAAGTTATATGTTGTGTTACAGCAGTTAAGTGCCTTTGTGAATCCAGCCTTCAGTGAGGAGCCAAGTTTCAGTTCTCAGCTTCAGTTGTTTTTTCTGTACCTTTATTTTCAGAGAATAGTTAGTTCTTTTTCCTCCCTCAACAACAGCTGAAGTATCTTTCACGCAAAAAATAATCAAATTTTGCTCTAACATTCTGAATTCTTGGTAAAAAAACAAACACAAAAAATATTCAGCTTAGAGTGTGAATTTTTCAGAAAGCTATTAACACATGAAATCCAGAGATTATCACAGAAAGTTGATTTTCAACCACCTATAATTGGCTTGCTACTTCTTGCTGCTGGCAAATTCTATGAAATGTATTTTCAAAGCCCATTTCTCATTCCCATCTTAAAAAAAAAATTCAGAGTCTCTCACACCTAATAATATTTTTCTGCAGATCAGTCAAAAGGCAGATATTCATTTCATTCAGAAGTATTCAAAACCTGCATTTGCTGAGGAAAGCTTTTCCTCAGCTCAGGACTTTCAACGGTTTTTCTGTAACTAACATTTGTGGGTGGATACGGCTTGGTTTTTTGTCTTTTTTTGTCTTTTAAAATACATTGCAATTGGCTCTATGTTAATCACAGTAGAGAAATTTGCATAGACTACAAAGTTTAGAAATAACTAGTCCTTTTGTAAATCATATATTATAAATCCATCAGATCACACTGAATGACATAACTGGGGAAACTGCTATAGAGGAGTCATTAATTATATCATGCTGTCTCCCTGACTGACTAGGACATCTTCATTTTAGCATAAGCATACGTGGAATGCAGTACATCAGAAAAGTGCCTTTCTGAGCTTTCATTGAGCCTAGTAGCTGCAGGACATGTTACATTACTGCATTTTGTAACATTTTCTGACAGCTTCAGCTTTATCTAAACGTATGTTTTTGCATACATGCAAAAAAACCAAAAAGCAAGATTCTTAAGGGCTTCATTAATGAACACTTGTTTTCCCCCTTCAGAAATTCTAGGAGGAATATTATTTCATCTAGAAGACAGATTTTGCAATGGTGAACTTGCAAATATAAATAATTGAGGAGAGAACTTCTTTGGCTAAAAGCCATGAAGTTCTACTCTCTTGTAACACCGCATATGCCAAGACTGCTTTGTTATGTATTTGACCTGCTTTTATAATCAAAAGCCTTGGCTTTGTCAGGTACAAAATATAAATCTTTTTTCTGATACAAGAAATCAGACAAACCGATTAAACAACTGGTCACCTTTGGAAGGATCAAACGCACTGACATGCAGTTTCTCTACTTGTATTTATAGGAGATTTCTTACCGAAGTAAGAAAGGGTTGTCTGGTAATAAAGTATGGGTGTTCTTCCAAAGCAATATTGAATGTACCTAAACTCACAGCATAAAACCATACTGACAGGTCCAGATCCTATCATTTCTTGGCATATAATAAAAACTGTCAAATGTGAGCAAAATGAATCAAAACTGAGTGCCACCCCACAGACCACAACAGGGGACACAACTCCTTCCTACATTTCCTATGCACCCAAAGGAACTGATCCCATTTGGAACCACACAGAGCCACTCCTTAGCATGGAGACCTTGGGGGGAAACTGTCGGGAGGAACCAGTCAATTTATAGCCAACTAGCCCAGGAAGTAGATAATCTTTCAAAATGCCTTTACACTAGAACAACCCATAGTCTGGGAAGGAGCAGAGGATTGCATTTTATTTCTCACAAGCTTTACGAATGCATTAACAATGAGGCTGCTGGATAAGAAGTGGAAACTTCTACTTCCTTCCCATTTGGTGTTTGAGACGAGGTATCACATACTTTGCTTTATACAAGAGCGTGAGGTATATTCCTGCAATCCCATGTAAATGGTCCATAATTGGAGAAAATTTTGAAATGAATCCCTGTCTTTAGCACTTGTGTACTGGTTAAATCATCCAGCTTCCCACTCAGCAAACTGATGTTGCCTGTCCTGCGCAGGCATGATGCACTGTCTGAGAAACTGGGGCACTGACATCCTTAAGTTACTTTTTGGGTTTCTGTGTAATCCATCTACAACTTAATGATGGAAAAACGAGCTAAGTTTCCCAAGCATAATTTTGTTCATAGCCTAATTATCTCAAGAGTTTCAAATAGGACTAGGGCAATAATAATAAAATGCTTACATATGTGGCCAGGTCAGAGTTTGTTCCTGAATACATTGGCATGTCTTGACCAACTCCAAGAGAAACGTGAACTCCACTAAGAGTAGCAGTACCCCCACATTCTTCCACCGAAAATTTAATATATCTGTGGACCACTCCATAGTCCAATTCTAGCGCTTCCTGTACAAAAAACGCCACAGTATAATTCTAGCATTTCTATCCAAAATTATATTTAAAACCAAATGGGACATAAGGATTAGAAGTTCATGCTTGTGATTTCAGAAGAGAAGGAAGAAGAAAAACCTTTAATTAAGAATTGCTCATTATTGCATTCAACCTGCTAGAACTGAGGAAACTTTTCCTAAGCACAAAAACGTCATTTCTGAACTCATGAAATGGGTGCAAACCCATTGTAACAGTGATGTAACTGAGATCAGACTGAAATGTATCATGAAGTATACTTTATAGGGTACACAGCATTGCCGCAAGCCTTTGGATCACCAATCCTAAGAGCTACAGGTCCTTCTTTCCTTTCATCTTTAACTAACTTCAGTACAAAGACTAAACTTCAGTCCAATCACTCACTACTTTTCATCATATAACTTTGACACTATCTTCTCAACATGTTACAATTGCTCCCTATTGATTTTTGTTGTTGTTCTTTGTTTTTAATACTGGGGAAAGTGGGTAAAGCTTAGCTGGCAATGAGGTTTTTCTTCCTTTTGCTCTTTCTTCAAACAACATTTGCTTACTGTTGGATCCAAGTGATTCATTTTTCTCGTTTTCGTATTTTGACTATTGTCAAGAGCACTGTATTACTGCTGATTTCATTTAATAATCCAGATATCAAGCAAGTTCTTTTCAGCAGAGTTCAGCTGAAAATATGTCTGTGTGTATCTAATTAGAACTACATAGAAATATTCATAGGATATTTAAATGCTTTATTGAAGTACTTCTCATTGTTTCAGTCAGGCTCTTAGATGCGAAGATCTCAGTTCATTGCTTTTATAGCACAATCTAATATAAAAATGGAAATACCGCATCAGCCATACTCAATTGGGAATTTGTGGTGTAGAAGGTCAATTTGAGAATACTTGCTTATACCAACCAGAAGTCTAGTCTAATACTAACCTCCTGAAGATAAAAATAGCTCTCTTTTTAACAATTCATAGCATCCCAGGTGACTGAAAGGTAGAAGACCTCGTTTGAGTACTACAGTTTTGTACTAGTGTCTTTGACTTTGTGCTTGAATTACACCAAAATAAAAGTAAAACAGGACAGCTGCAAGATTCCCACAATTCTGGGATAGTATATCTCAGGAATATGATGAGATAAAATGTGGTAAATTTAATTCTAATATTTTCATATCCAATAAAATATTTTTCTAGTAAATATATAATTTATAGTTCAATATGCTCATTAAACTATTAGAAACAATTTTAGGGCAATATAGTTGAACCCTAGAAAAGTTTTATAATGTAAAAAAAACCCTACACATTTACTATCTGATACAAACTGTGCAGCATTAAGCACTTACCCACTGTGACTCAGAGGAACCACCTTATTTTTTTCTAAAAGAAGAGGAACATTTAACCATTGTTCTTGTCCAACTGAGATGTCTTTTCCATTATCTATGATTTTAAAATCATGAGAAATATGTCAACTGGATTTTTTTCCAACACCTATTAAAATTTGAGGCATTTTTCATACTTATTTGGTCGTCTCAGTATGTCTATAGTTGTGTTCCAGTATGTGTATAGTTCTGGAAGGTGGGCAAATATTCCTCCTCCATTTTACAGATGAAAAAATGAAACATCACAAGCAATTTTTAAAGATATTTACATGGATAAAACCCTAAAAGTTATGCACCAGAATTTTTCTACACTGCTCATAAGTATTGCTCTCATCTGTGATTTGTCTAAGTTATCATAACATGTAATTCTGAAACTGGCAATAGGAAAATAAGGACTGCAAGTCTCTAAGTGATTACAACAGGAGGTTGTGCATCAAATAATAAATCATTGTTGGAGAAATGAATTATGGAATATCACAATTTCCCTACAGAAGTCAAGGGCAAAAAAACACAAGGACAAAATGTTCAGATGTTTACTTGGGTGAGACTGAACTTCTATTTACAGAGGAAAAGAATAGCTTCCCCTATTTTTAGGAAACTAGGAAAATTACTTATCTGTTTATCTGAATACAGAAACCCCAAATTTAGAAAACCATTTGAAAAGCTGCAGTCACAAGGATATTTTGTGTAAAGCTATTTTTTTAATCTCTTGAATAACTTATGAGTGATGGTTTAAAGCAAATTTTTTTTACAATTTAAGTTTTTACAAAATAAAATGTTTGAACGCTCAGATGTAAATATTAAAATGTTCTTCTTAAATCCCATTTTACCTGTCAGAGGGATAATCAATTTCAAACAAACTGGGTGGAAAAATGCTGTTTGATTATAAATATGATTAAAACAAGAATTTCTTAGACTGAAGATAGTGCAAGCTGAGAAAATACTCCAGGATATGGGGTTTACATCCCATGAGATATTATTGAGCTGAAAAATCTCCTTGCAAATTTTCTGGAAAAATATTTATCTTTCTCATCTGTTGTTAGAGTAAGCCCACATTAAATAGAATTTGAGGTATGGATTCCATTTGTTATTTTCCCAGCATTTGAAGGGCAAAGCTAAGGTGAAAAATCTTTGAAATAATTTCTTCCTTCCACTCCCAGGAGATGAGAAGTTTTCTGTTACACAGAAATAAGGGAGGAATCTCACAGCTGTTAGGCTTTCCAAATCCCACCACCTCTTCTGGAACATAAACTTTAAGACACCCTCTTAATAAAAAATAGTTCCTCTGCTTTCTTCCCAGAGGAAAAAAAACATTGCATCTCACTTAAAAGGGAGTGTGCTTGTTTCTTCCAGCCTCATGTAGTAATGTCTATGGCCTCCACCAGATAAGAGGGCTGTGGTTTGAGAGGAAAGCATATGCTAAATTTTCCAGGGCTGAAAATAGAATAGGACGTAACCGTAAGGAACAGGGTCAGAAAACCCCCTGAAACTGGCTACTTCAAGTAACTTGAGGAGCAAAAAGAAAATCCATAAAGTCCAGCATTTTAGAAGAGGTCCTTAGTATGATTTGCTCGACTAGACACAGATACAAAAATCTGACCTATGCTCCCTTACAAAACAGATTCACTTCAACCTGAAAACAGACATCTAAAATAGGTGTTTATGACTGTCTCTTGTGGTGCTATAATGAGTAATCCATCTGCAGATATCTTCATGCATATGTTTAAAGTTAAGCAAGAAGAATCCACTGCTGTTTTTTCCAACTAGAAAAGCAGGAGGATGTTACTGAGCAATGATGTGCAGTTGCCCTGTAGAACAGTCAGAAGAAGAGCCAAGTTGAAAGCGGCATTAAGAAAGAATGGTGAGGAAAAAATGCCAGACTAGGCTCTGCATAATCAAACAAAAGTGTCTTTGTGCTCACTGAGAGGAAAAAAAGTGTTGCAGAGAAGTAGGTTAAGTATTGCCCAGGTACAAATCAGAAATAGAAGGGGAGGTCCTTGATAATCTGGAAATCAAACCCCCAGATAAGCAGGAGGGAAAACTCTGAGAAAGGGTTGAGAGAGAAAAAGAGAACTGCCACAGCGGGAGATAATGATCAAATTGAGCAGTTAGACATGTTGTGCAGCAGTATCTGGATAAGAAAATGATGTGAAGAATGGTCTAAGCCAGTCCTACTTACAACACCCAAGAAGCTTGAAATGCAGACTACATACTTGCGAGCAGTCTTGCTGACTCTCTATTTATGGCTCACAGTGCAAAACAGAAAAGCACCTGAGAAGAAAATCAGTTCTCTCAAATAGACAGCGGGCAGCAAAACTGTTCTGATCACTTGTAAGTACTCACAGATACTCACAAGTAAGTCTTGTTCGCTGTTCACTGACCTGCAAATTGTTTTACTGACTTGAAAAGGGCATGAAGCTCAGAGTGGTGCAGAGGGCTGTGGGATGTCTTAGTTGTGTGGTGTCAGCAAGAACACACTAGCCCTGATGAAGAAATAAATGCATACATAATATTGGCAGTCTTGGTCAATGATAAGTTATGCAATAATTTGAGGTGACAAGTGACAACAGATTGACCCAACATATTCCAGCTCCTTCCTGCTCTAAGAAACATGGATGGAGTCGTGATGCAAAAGACACTTTAAAGTTTATAGTAAGGTGATCACTATCTGAATTTGTTGACAATGGCAATCTCCTAGACACAGCAAGTAAGGATATGCAGATTCCTTACAGGTGCCTTCCCGCATAACTGATGAATTGTCTGGGCTGCAATCAGCAGCGACTAAAGGGTAGGGACTGGGTGGACTAGTACTAAAAGGAGGGTATTCTACTAGGGAGAGAAATAAAATTGTAGGGATAGCAAAGCACGCAATTCCAAGGTTGATAGCTTTGTTTACTTGATAAGCTTCATCATATTCCTATATTGAACATTTTTCAAGTGAGTTCAAAGGGTAAAATCCCATAAGTAACCCCGGGCTATTTGGAAAAAAAGCAAAGGAATCTCCATAGAAACAAAACATTATTTTTCAAGTTGCCCATATTCTTGGTCCTTCTCCGTGAAATTCAAAAGGCCAAATAACAAAGGGTGCTGGATTTTGAAATGAAACATTAAATCTGATTGTTAGCAAAGCTGGTCACACCTGGTCAGAGACAAGATGGATACAAAAATACAGTCATCACTTCAGCAAGGAATACAAAACCTGTTTTAAAGACTGACTATTTGCAGAAGACCCTCCAGCCCAGTAGAAAGCAAGATGTTGGTTATCTGGGACACAACAGAATATAAGTTTGCTTATGCTCTTGTTTCATTTCATGATGTGAATGAAGCACAAGATAGAGGACCATAGACAGGACAGTAAAACAAAGTCTGTGTGGATCATATGCAAGTACAGAGATCAGAAGAGAACATCTTAAACTATTTTCCTGACTTCTAAAGTGAAGAAGGGTGTCAGACCTTTAAGGTATCCCAGCAAGGATCTAGTCAGATTCTAATAATCAACCAGTCAGGTTCTAATAATCAACCACAGGCTCCTTAATACAATACACAATGTCTTGGTAATATATTCAGGGTAGCAAGGAAGCAGAGGGATGCTTTATAAATAGCTCACCACCTATTTATAGGATCCATAAATGCCGACTGTGGCCCAAATCATGTGAGATCACCTTATAGCTCCATGTTAACATTTCCTCTTTTATGGTCTTTCAAATGCTCTTGTTAGATTCTCACAAAGCTACTTGTAAATATAAATACCATATATAAAATATTTAACAGATGCTCAAGTGCACCTTGGGATGATGACTATGGTCTGGAATGACCTAGTTATGGGATGTGTGCCCACATTTCTGCTGAGTATTGCACTTGCAGCTTTTGGAACTGCATAGCAGAAAGTAAATTTGCATCTTCATCCCATCATTTAAGCATTATTTTATTTTACTTTATTTTACTTTATTTTACTTTATTTTACTTTATTTTATTTTATTTTATTTTATTTTATTTTATTTTATTTTATTTTAAATCCCTTCCTCTTGACTCCTTCCCTATAGACACAAAATGTAATAACAGAAGGGTCCTCACTAGTGTCTGCGTGTCCTACTTCCGAGTCACTATAAAATAAACATAGGAAGGTGATTAAATCGAGAATAGTTAGGGGAACTACTGTCTCTACAGTAAGAACAGGGATTCTTCTCAGTGTTTTGTCTCTGAGTTGTGCGCTAAAGAAAAACATGGTCCAAAGTATTAGCACAGGATGAGTATATGATATGAAGTCAAGTATATAATTTCCCTGAGAATGTTTTGTTGGATCTTATTGAAACAAAGATGTATAAAAGATCCAACTTTCTTCCTCCTTCACGCTCATGTCCACATAAACATATAAAAACTAAAATCGTGTACATATATAGTAAAATTAGACGCATTGTCTTGTTTCCTGCTTGTTAACAGAAGGGTGAACTGCAGCAGCAAACTGCCTCTATTATAACTAGTATTATAAAATTATAGCTTAGGTACTACAATTTTTGGAAAATATTCTAATGGAAAGTAACGACATTGTAGCATTGGTTTGAAATAAGCAAGTACCCAATGAAAGAAAATTTGTTGAGTTTTAAATGGTTATTTGTTTGCAGGAAGCAGATCAAAACCTACACTATATAAATATACCTGACAATCAGATTTGCTTTTTCCTTTTGTGTAGAGATAGACTAAATGTGAAATTTACTGTTAAAACTTCATTTAATTTACTGTGAATTTTAGGTTGATGTACAAAACAGAAGTAGAGTCTACAAGCATATGAAAACATTCCTTTCAATATTTTGTTCCTCATAAAATCTCAGCATGTAAGCTGTTGTTTAAATTTTTTTTTCTTTATCAAAATCTGAGCAAAAAAATGCATCCTGTGTTGGACTGACTAGGACCTAAAAGGCAGCAGATCTACACACGTGAAAATTAAAAGAAGATATTAAACTGGGAAAAAAAAAATAGCCTAAGATTATTTTCTTTTGCTCAGACATTTTGCCATAGTAACTTAAAACCCAACAATTTCAATTATCACTACAAACTACTGTAATTGTCTTGATTTACAGTTCTCACTTTTTCAAGTGCAGAAATCACTCATTTATGTATTATGGTTTAAATCTGTCAACAGCCCTTGAAACCACTGATCCTATATCATCCTCAGTGGGATGGAAGTGCTCTGCAGTACGCACTGAAGCCCCTGTCCCAGACGCACACTTCCCAGCCGTTGTCTAAGATCTAGTGCATCACCTTTTCTTATCGCTTTAATATCTGATACATCCTTAGCTTGAAGATTTTATATTAAATGGATTTGGAGGACATAGCAAGGAGTAACAGCTTCCTCCACGCGCTCCATGCATCAGTGTGAAACTGCAGTGCTTCCAGGTACCATGGCTACAGCGTGTCGGGATGTGATATCTGTGCATAGAACCACCCTGTTGGCTTTGGTCCTTTTTTATGTGGAATCTGGATCCGTGGTGCTTCCACAGATCTTCTGGTCATGCAATCAATGGCCACAACGCCACCCACCCTGCTGAACCTATGTACTTTGCGGGGGCTGATGCAGCCACTGCAGCTATGCTTTTCATAAAGGATTCCTGAAATCTCAGATCAGAGACACAGTGTGTATGGGGAAGGCTTGTAACTGTGACTGCCCTTGTCCCTGTTGGTGTCTCTCCTCCCAACAGACTTTCACAGACTTTCCAAAATAAGTTAGAACAGACTTAATTGTGCTGTGGACTAAACTGGTCCTGAATACACCTGCAGCCAGACCAGGGCATGGATTTTTGTATTTCTCCCCCAGCATGCCAAGTTCTCCTTTAACAAAGTGAAAGATGTTCTATAGCCTGTTAAATAAGATGTCAGTCCTTGCTAGATGGCAAAACCCACATTCATGTTGAACCTGAGAGGACCACACAGATTGGACTGAATGACAATTTGACCCATGTCTCTAAGTGGCAAATGACTGAATTTACTGCCAGCTAAGTCAGAAAACCCAGTAAAAGTAAAATACAGCAATGTATAACGGCTACCTGGCAATAAATTTGTATTTAAGCTATTTCACTGTCATTTGTCTTTATCTGATTAAGCCACCTGATTTATAAAACATGCTGGAATACAATTTATATACAGCAATATAATCCACCTAGTGGTCTGGTTTCCAGAACCACAGGATAAACATGCTCAAACCATAAAGGCACTTTCAATGTCAGATATCCATTATACCTGCTGAAAGATGTCTCATCATTACCACCTCCGGTATGGATGAACTGTCAACTACACTACCACAACCTCTTTCCAAACCGTTTAAAAGTAAGGAAAGTCTCACTCATGTCCAAAACACAAAGGTATTTCATGAGTTGGGAGAGCTTTCCTCATCAGTGCAGTAATATCATTCACCTTCAGTGAAGAACACAACAGGGATATCACTGTGAAGTTAGCACTACTGCAAACCTTTGACAGAGAGACCGAATTTTCCAGTGGATATGAGAAACGCCATGTCATGGTTTAACCCCAGTTGGCAACCAAGCACCATACAGCCACTGACTCACCATCCCCCCTGTCCCCAGTGGGATGGCGGAGAGAATCTGAAGAGCGAAATTAAGAAAACTCATGGGTTGAGATAAGAACAGTTTAATAATTGAAATATAATAATAATAATAATATAATGATGATAATAATAATAATAGTAGTAGTAGTAGTAGTAGTAGTAGTAGTAGTAGTAATGATAATGATAATGATAATGATAATGATAATAAAGGAAGAACAACGAGAGAGAGAGAGGAACAAAACCGAGGAAAACCAAGTGATGCAACTGCTCACCACCTGCCAACCAATGCCCAGCCCGTCCCCAAGCAGTGGTCGCTGCCCCCTGGCCAACTCTCCCCAGTTTATATATTGAGCATGACGTCATATGGTATGGAATATCCATTTGGCCAGTTTGGGTCAGCTGTCCTGGCTGTGCCCCCTCCAAGCTTCTTGTGCACCTGGCAGAGCATGGGAAGCTGAAAAGTCCTTGACTTCATATAAACACTGCTGGGCAACAATTAAAACATCAGTGTGTTATCAACATTCTTCTCATACTAAATCCAAAACACAGCACTACACCAGCTACTGGAAAGAAAATTAACTCTACCCCAGCTGAAACCAGGACATGCCACAAACTTGATAGTGCCCTGTATTTCTAAAAGTGGATATTGGAACAGATTCTGAACCTGACAACTTTGGTCCAGGTATTGCAAACCATCATAAAAAAGTACAATTTCAGCATGCCTGTCCTTTCAGCAGAGTACATTGTTTCCAACAGTACCTCCAGAAATAAATGTCCTAAGTAGAATACTTGTTCTTAAAGATCTATGTCTTAAAAGGCTGCTGAAACATTTCTAATGAAAAATTAAAGGGTAGAAGATACCTGGTTTTCTTTCTTAAACAGCAGCAGAGTGAATGAAATAAATGCTGCACTGACAACTACCAAGGTTCAAGTTTTTATTTGCATGGGCAAGTGCAGTGAGGTTCAAAGCTGGCTCTCCTGGACATCCCATCTGCTGCCTGGATTTAAAGGGTTGATTCCAGAGAAAGAGAAAGAGTAAATTTGCTTATGCTTGCTTGATTTTCAGAATCCCTACATAAGATACTTTAAACACAACAGCCAATTAAAGCCAACAGTAACTGGATTCTGCAGCATGAGTATCTCTGGCCCAAGAAGCAAATTGGGATCACCTGCTGATTCCCCATGTCAGTAAAATGTCATTTGCTGGATGGCCTCAAAATTAATTATTGAGGTCAGTTTCAACTCTGTACATCCAGTTTGCTCCTCTCTCATCAAAACACAGTTTTCCAACTCACACAGAAAAATCATGGTATAAAAGTAGTCCTTTTTCACTGCCATTGCTTATTTTACATCTAATTTTGCCACCACCACTCTGCACCTCAATCCACAGACCCACAAATCTATACCATGAATAGCCCACAGACAAATAATCAGATAAAATAAGCTGAGATTTGTCAAAAGTTTTGTTTGATGGACACTGTTCTATCATCTCAATGGACCTTAAATAAGTGAAATTAAAAAAGAAACAGGTTAAAGGAAAAGAGATGTGAACTTCAACAGATTTTAGGCTTATAAAACAATACTTCTAATGTGAAGTTTTCCATGCTAGCAAACCTTTCAGAATAAAAAGCTTAGGTAAGGAATGGTTGCTGTCAGTCTAAAGGCTAAACTTTCTTTCTGACTTAATCTAGCAAGTGTAAGGTTGGTTTCTAGTTGCAATTAGTCATAGAAATATAGAATCATTTAGGTTGGAGAAGACCCTTGAGATCATCGAGACCAACCGTTCACCTAACACTGCCAAGTCCACCACTAAACCATGTCCCTAAGTGCTACATCTACACGTCTTTTAAATACTTCCAGGGATGGTGACTCAACCACTTCCCTGGGCAGCCTGTTCCAGGCCTGACAATCCTTTCGGTAAAGAAGTTTTTCCTAGTATCCAATCTAAACCTCCCCTGGTGCAACTCAAGGCTATTTCCTCTTGTCCTATCACTGGTTACTTGGCAGAAGAGACCAACACCCACCTCGCTACAACCTCTTTTCAGGTAGTTGTAGAGAGTGATAAGGTCTCCCCTTAGTCCGTAGGAAAACTTTCCCTCACTGCATCCCTTTGGTTTCCCATCTTGCTGAGTGTCTCCCATCTCTCTGTTCCCTCAGTGCCGTAAGCCTGTTGCTGTGAGCATGCTCAGATGCTTTTATGCAACCAGAGCAGCCAGAATGGAGGAACACAACAT
This sequence comes from Calonectris borealis, assembly GCF_964195595.1. Lineage (NCBI taxonomy): Eukaryota > Metazoa > Chordata > Aves > Procellariiformes > Procellariidae > Calonectris > Calonectris borealis. The sequence goes on from NC_134312.1 coordinate 163,213,251, forward strand.
ACAATGCCCAGGAAAAAGTCAAAAGCAAAAGATACTGTGTCATCTGCCACAGAACTTTACATATGCTCATCTTGGGGGCTGGTCTTAGGTCACAAAAATAACCTGAAAATGTTCAGCACTTGAAGCACCTTTCATAAGTGGGATGGTCTGAACAGTGGTTATGTTGGGCCATGCTCCAGAACACTTTGTTCACTGTGGATATGGTCCTGTGGTTTGCAGCAGGTGAATGGACTATTCCTACCATCAATTTTGAGCTAGGTAGATGTGGGGCTAATCTCACTTAAGTGTATAAATCTACAATTTAGGCATCAACATCTGATGTAGTTATTTGGACCCCTTTTAGAGATAATGGAAAGAAATAAACACAGGGCTTAGTCAGTCTTAGATTTAAGTAGATATATGTGTCTCAGATTTTAGTTAGAACAATCAAGAAATGATTATAAAACACACAAATGAAAAAGCTTGGAGTTTTTTTAATGTCAACACTAAACACTATGTATATTTGCCTTCACTTTTCCTCTATTATTCTTTGCTGTCTTGGTCAGTGGGTTGTTGACTATCCTCCAACTTCAGAAACACATTTCACCCAGACTTTGTTCCTTTTCTCCTTGTGCAGGAGAACATCTGGGCTTTCAAGGAGAATAGAAAATGGAGCTGTGAGGGTAGCCGATTTTTTTCTTAATATAGAAAGGTCAGTTTTTAGTAACAAGATTAGGATATGTCAGGTGGCCTAGACTTGCCCTTCGCTAGATGACAAAACACCAGGGTTGATCCTGCTGTTCTTCTGTCCATTGGCTACAAGTGCGTGTATAAAACCCAAACACAGCTTTGGCAAATAACATTGGAATAACGAAGTACAAACTAATGCTGCAGAAATATTTCCTTGTACAAAATGGCTTCTGGAAGTGGGTTTCTGCTATAATCAGCCCTTTACAACCCATGTTCCCACTTCCCCTTCTACCCACTGCACTTCTGACTGGCCGCGTGAACACACAAAATGGTGAGATCAGTGACATTGCTGCTGCTAGAGATTGGAGGGGAAGAACTGCTGGGCACCTATTATGATGAGGAAACATTAAAGAAATAAAAAAAAAAAAAAAAAAAGACTTGGCAAAGAGAAACACATTAAGCCAAGACTGAAATCTTGAAGCACTGAAAGCAGCCTCTCTCTCTCTCTCTCTCTCTCAAACCTTACAATTGTCAAGAACACTGAAAGACAACCTGAACCAGAAATAATTTCACTGGATTTCTTCATTCAGAAGAAAAGCATTAACAAAACCCTTTATATATTATCTCTCCAATTTAGATGTATATATTCCCTCTGTAGTAGTTGCAAATAGATGTGAAAATTTTAACACTATTACTTATGAACATAGGTGCACAAGAGAGAAAAGAAATTTCTTTAATCTTCTGTTTTTTTTAACATAATGATCTCGCTATGTTATCATTTAATGGCTAACCACATGATACTGTACTAGTAAGCAAACCCCTTACGAACTGCATTTTATTTGTTTATTTTTTGAATATCTGATTAGTAAGGGGCAACTAGAGATGGTTATTACAGGAAGCTATTATGTTACTTGCTCATCTAATACGCTGACTTTTTAGGTCTCTCTCTCTTAGGAAAAGTTTTAAAATGAGGATAACATTTGCAGGAGAAATGTCCACACCATGGACTAAATAACACTTGGTTATTTCACTAAGAGTACAGTTGTCTTGCAGAAGGTTGTGTTTGTTTCATGCATTATATTTATTATCTTTCATGTTCTGCGAATTATATGGTTTTATTTTTCTTTTATTTAAAAATAATGTAAAAATACAGTATACAAGACAAAAAAGAGGCCGTGGAGATGAAGCTTTCATAAATATGGTAGGATACAATGAGGATCAGTTTAAACTCTGCAGATCGGTTTTACTTATTACTCTGATCTAAAACAAAAAAGGTCATTTTACTCCCTTTATTTGATTAATTGGAATCTAAATCTCTCATCAACTTTTATGAAACTTGAGTTCCACTGAGTTGAGATTTTTCCCTCAATATGATTATTATTTAAGATTCTTGTCATGAGCAAGACTGTGTTTGCACTGTACTATGTATTATACAAGCACAGAATTAGATGGTGTAATGTTCTAAAATGACAAACATAACCCTGCATTTAAAATGTGAATTCTGCCCATTTTTACATATTATTTTTCAGACAATAACATTATAATGACAACCAGTTACATTTTCTTAATTGTTGAGTCTTCAAACCTGTGTAATTTGACAAAATGTGGGGCTTGGTCCACTAGACAAATTAAACTTGAATTAATGATAACTTTTTATTAGTCACAAATTTGCCAAATAGATCTGATTCAGAATCAAGAGAATGAGGGATATAATAGCGAAACAATGTAAATTTTGATTGTTCAGTGAATGTTGGTGTCATGTTATAGATGCTTGTGTTTTCCTAACAGATTTCTATAGCAAAGCCCTTGCTGATGTATCTTAAGTCCCAATAAAGTACTTATTAACTTCTTGCAGGTCCCAATTAAGTTACTTGCTTTAGTATGAGCAGTAACTTTAGAGTCTACTTCTAGAGACAGTGAAAAAAAAATTTTAAACCACTCAAGAAGAGCAGGAAAACCATTCGAACATTGATTTGTTTGAATGAAATTTTGAGAAATTTTCATCTGAAAATCTTCAGAGATTTCAAGACATGTTTCCTGCACTCAGAATTATTCAAGGTCACAAACTATTCTGAATGGAAGAATGAAAACATTTGCTTGCTTGCTTTTTGTGGAAAAACGACAGCATGAGAAGAATAATAAAGGAAAATTTTCTTGAGGGCTTATTCCCATTCCCTACTCACTCATGAACACAAAAGAAAAGTGAAGATGGAGCTGCAGACATCAAAATCGAGTGCAGTCTATTCTGGGAACCATTTATAGTGTAAGTAAAAGTGTAATTAAATAATGACTTCATTTCAGCAGGATCCCATGATAAGAATCAATAGTCAGGCCACTGATCTTGCATTAATTTGCCCTTACACCGTCACTAAATCTTGTCACAGTCACACTTTCGTGACACCCTGAATTAACCTTGACTATAACCTTGGCTTTAAAATAGAAGCTTTTTTTTTTCCTTCCCCTCTCCAAAGGCTTCAATGGCTGCTTTCTGGGATTAATTATATTCAGCAGAATTCACATATACAGGACATGATCTTCAATTCTAAAAGGTGTAACAGGTCTAACAATCCTTGCCCAAAAATGTCTTCCACAACATGGTGAAAACTGTTACGTGTTTAACTTATCTGAGCCTTTGCTGAAAAACGATTTCCTTTTACTTTAAGCCTTGCATATTCCTTGGAAGTAAATACTGCATTTTGATCTTAGTCATAAATCTAAAAACATGTTAGAAAAAACAACATACAAATATACAAAGAAAACAAAGCGAGCACGACTAAACTGTTGCAATATTATTTGTAAGTTTTTGGGCCTGCTGTTGATGTGTATCTTTTTTTTTTTTCATGTGCAAAGAACCTTCTGATCTTCTGCAAGTCGACGATCAGCACCTGCAATACATTTTCATTTTGCCTGGATTGTATTTGCTGGCTGAGACTTCGTGCTCCTGCAAATACAAAAGGCTTCCTGCTCCTTACATCTCTTTACAGACTTACTAAAAAATGAATTGCTTCAGAAAATTTTGTGCGTACTATTTTACAGCTTTAAAACTGTATGAATGCAAACATAAAGCAGCTCCCTGTCCAGACTGATAGACTGGGATTTATGGAGAGACAGCATTTTTACTTCAGGGTTTGTTAAGAAATGAGAAGCTGCAATGAATCTTTACTGTTCTGGAAATACAAAACATGCTCTTTCAATTCTGTCTAAAGATTTCATATTATGTAATTTCTTCTCTGGTGATACTTCATTAAGTTGCACAGAAAACTCATTATCCTCCCCCTCTGAAAAAGTCAATACAATAACTGAACCTTTTTATTAAAAGAATCAGTTTCAGATTCTTTGCTTTCCTGGAGCCTCAGAAGCACCCTGGCCTTCGGAGCTGGGTGTGCCCTCTTCTTGGTCTGAGGTCCATGCAGGGCCACGTCCTACATATTATAGCCCACCTTGATCATGATGCCAGACCTGGCCAGGTTGCTTTCAGCAAGATACTGGATTGTTTTCTGCCTTTGACTAGGAAATAGGATAGCCAGCTGTTTACCTAAAAGGTGCCTTAGTTTTCAGAGTCAACGTCGGTCCCTAAAGCTCAGCGTTCAGACTGTAAAGACGGCACCAACAGAGCAGAGAGAAAGGGAGATCAAAGAGCTTGGTATCGTTTGCTGTTTTACGTTCCTGTATCTATGTGTTGTGAAACATGGAAGCGCAAAATGTGTTGACGTAATTTTTCACATCATAATATCCATAGCAAGGAACTCAGTTATGAGGAGTGAAAGGAAATTTAGTATCTTCTACGTTTAGGCCTCCTTCATGAGTTTTTTTCATAGTATTTTTATTTTGCAATATATTGTGCTACTGTTTCAGGCGGTTTGGAAGTATAAATACCAGTGTAAATAAATGAAGGAACAGCACTTATTAAGAGACTCAAGAACTTGGTGATGCTTAGGTATTGGTAGCCATGACCACTCCAGGGTGCACTGCCATCTTGACATGCAACACCCACAATATCACACACAAGCCAATGTCAAACTAACCCTAAAACTCCAGTCTGTTTTATTTTGTGGAGTTTCCCCATACTCATTATTCATTTCATTTTCTAAATTTAAACCTGCAAAACTAAGCAAATAGGAACTCAGCTGGCCAGGATCTACTGAATACTCCAAATGACACAGAGTCCTAAGGGCATATGAACAAGTTTTTGAAAGGATATGTTTCATCCAGCATAGTTTACATTTTTAATACAATCTTCTAATTAGTAGTATTATATTCCTTGTTAACCATTTGTTTTGCTTTCCTGTATTCAGGGACACTCAGACGGAAGAGGAGGCAACAGCTCAACAAGAAACTGGTACAAAATACACAACATTCTTCTTCTAAATGTGTTTTTAGAAAAGTCACTGCCATAGAGACCTGCACTTATTTCTGTCTTAATCTTCATGCATATGGATTAATGCCTAGTTTTGTATGACCAAGGAAAAGATTTATCCTTGTTACTTAACTGGACAATGCTTTTATAAAATTCAGTTTTAGAGTTTTAATAAAAGCATGATAGTGAGTAGTAAAGCTTAATCTACTCTGCAGTATTATTTAACATCCACATAAAAAAACCTGAGAGAGCTGTTAGGAGAGTTCGAGCTGACAAGTCAGCATTACATGTGCTTTGTCCATTTTCTTATTGCCAAACATCCAAACATAAAAGGACCATTTTCCAGCACTCTCAGTACTTAGCTGACATTAACTTCTTGTATTAGCCCAGAGAGGGCAACTAAACAAAGCAAAACCAAGTAACATTGACTTAATGTCGATAAGCTAGTGCCTGCCATTTCATCTTCACAGCAGTCAGGGTATCCAGTAGCACCAAGGAGAATCAAGCAAGAACAAAATAGATTTATTGCCACTAATGAGTGACAACAAGGGTGTTCCAAAAGGCGCATCATACCCCATTTTCTTTTTGGTTTTGACGTTATTATATGGTAGAGAAGACACAGACAGGGGGGGTCTACTTGTACACAGGATGAGCTAAGAGTTAAAGAAAAAAACATTTCATGTTCCATACTCGCAAACCAACTACATTTTTTTCCTGGAAGCTAATGAGACAAAGCTAATATCTGCTTGTCCTTCATCCCATAATACACTTATTACAAAGCCACTATTCAAAATACAGTCACATCTTATTAGACAACAGATGGTCTTATCTAAATTGGTTGGTTAATTCAGGTTCACGATTTCTTTATTAATAAAGTCACAACAATGAACCAAGCCTTCCTAGAACTCTTCATGAAGCCAGCCATGTCTTGCAGTTAATGACTGCTATTCAGCTAGAAGCAACAAAGTTACAGAAATGCCATTTGTATAAAATGTGTTACTGCAGTTCCTTATGAATCTTGGTTATTGTCTCCTGTAGATGCATTTCTTCTACCACTGATAGGTGCCAGCATCTATTTTCCCATTGTGATGTATACACTAACTCCGTGAAAAGTAAATGAAGATAATCATAATAGAAAAATCTATGAAACTGACATGACATTCAACTTTAGTTTCATAGAAAAGATTTATTATCCCAAATGAGATTTCATGTCAAACAAGCTTTTCTTAACATATAATAATTCTTCTGCTATAAACTTTCAGCTAGTAAAATATTTTTAAAAAGATGAACAGCAGAAACCTGACTACAAGAACTTTCTGATTATTACATATGGAAATATAAAGTCTATCTTTGCTACATGCTTTTATTTTTCATCTAAGCATTTATGTGGAATTGAGCATTATAGCTTCTGCTTCACAAACTCTAAATTAAAATTCACATTGTTATCTCCATTATCTGAATTCTGCAGATACAAAACTGAACTGCTCACTGAAAACAATACAGTGTAAGTCTGCAAGGGAGGGCTTAATTTCCAGTAACTGAAAAGTTCTCCTTCCTGCCATGCCTTTTTGCATGTGGCCTGAAGATCAGGTTCACTGAAATAAATGTACTGCGCTTTTCATGGGGCTTACGTACCTCTGGGTTCCCTTACGAGAGCTAGAGCTCTCCTGCAAGCTAATATGCAGTTACAATGCCTGGAATCTACTTAATGAGAGGTTTCCCTCTGAAAAAAATGCAGCAGCTGTATAAGCAGGCTAACCCATGACAACAGCAGATTTTAAAAGCTGCAAGCCCATGACAGAAAACCTAGGGCAAACTCTGCCAGACATTGAAATGGCCCAAATGCACAGCTGGCTCACTTTGTACACAGCTGCCAGTGTCTGATTTGCTCTAGGTTTATGACATTAATTTGATGGCCATGCTCAAAGAAGAAGATTAGCAATAAAACTGAACTTTTCACACCTGAAGTGAAAAATGAGGCTAGTTCTTAATACAAGTCAATACTTTATTTGCACCTTAGAGAGATCACTGAGATTGAATCGGTTGTGCTCAGAGCAACTGAGCCCTGATTGAGGTCTCCCTGTGGCAGGGTCATCAGACAGTCTGCTTTGGTGGCAATGGACCACTGTTTTGAGTGAGCCCTTTTTCTATGATTGGCATGAACTATGGCCGAAAGCTTGAGGTTGAGCATAGATAGAAGTTAATGCCAAGAGTGGCAATGCAACAGAAGTCTTCATTGGGTCTGGAAGCTAAAAGAGATGTGACTGAAATCACACCTTCAACATCCAGTAATATTTCTTGATTCAGAGATAATTAACCTGGAAGCAGTTGCAAAAATAATTGAGAAATCCTAAGAGAAGAATTAGAAAAAGACCCAATAGTTGACCCTTTTATGGATTAGAAGTATTAGATTCCCAAGTGACAATACCTTCCAAGCCATTAAACTAACAGCTATACTATACACACCAACACTCACATCTCATAAGCATCCCGTGTACAAGAGAAACAGTTGCAAGAAAAGAGGACACAGGTTTTGAAAGATAACCACAACCCTGCTGGTAGTATTTGCATGCTACAGGTGTAATATGAAGTCCTCATACTCACAGAAGACGAAAAATACCAGAAGCAACAAACAGCTTCTAGAAATGAAATCCTGACCCGTGTGAATTTGATAGGAAGACATCACCTGGCCTCAAGGCCCCGACTGTCACCTCCATTTGGAAATTCTCCTAAGCTGTTAAAAAAGAACTCTGAAGGTAAATAATTAAAGCAGAAGTCCCTCCTGAGTCAAAGGGGAATAGATCCTCAGGATTGGACAAAGCAGTCCTGTTGATTCTTAAAGTCATGAAGATGTCTTTTCTCATACACATTCTAACAACCTACACCCCTCCCACAGCTTTATTTTTGGTGCTGATTGCTATTTTTCATTGATATAATGATTTATTTGCATTAGATTTCAGAAGCAAAGACGTCATGTGCAAGAAAGGAAAAGGAATTTTGAATCCACATGGTACAATTTTTCATTTACATTAGACAATGCATATGACACCTCATAAAGAAGATAAAAAGGCGCATCTCTGTTGAAGTGAAATACACTTATATTTGAAAGAAAAGAAAAAGGATTTGCAAATTTTGAGCTTTGTCTGGAGAGTGCTACTGTATATATTTTGTTAATCTCATTTAACAGGCCCAATTTCTTTGAATTCTCTGGCATGATAACAGTTTCCCTCTAGTGTTATTTAATTTCAATTTGATTTTCTTTATACTTGATGCCAACTTTTGTGCTTTTTTGATTATCATTTGTAAATGATGAGCACAAGGTGGGCGTTAAGAGAAACAGATGATAAATTACAAGCTATCCATAAAATTACAACTCCTAATTTATGTGAAAAATTCAGTTAGGTATGTGGGCCAAAGTTTAAAAAAAAAAACCCAGCTAAGAACCTGTAACAAGGTTGAGTCTTTGGGTAACTTCAAAACGACCAGGCACCTGACAAATCCTATTAACTTGCATGGAACAGACTGTCTGCTCAGCCCTTCTGAAAACTGGGTGAGTAAATTTAAGAATCTAAATATGGGATTAAGACCTTATCATCAGGATCCTATAATAAAACAAACAAACCAACAAACAAACTAGAGAAAAAAAAACATTTTCCAGTAAGTGGTTTTTATCCATTGAAAAAGAAATTTAATGCTTTATAGAATTTCAAAATAGGACTATTATTTAAAGGTGCAAGAAAATCACAACAAAGAACGACACATAGAAACTCCTCTAGACAACTGAGAAAATATTCAATAGAAATATCACATAAACTTAGAGAAAGAGGAAGACCACTTCAGTCTAAATACTTATCTGCTGCTTTATCCTCTAAGCGTACAATGTCCAGTGCAACAGGCAAATGCAACCTTAACAGAGTCAACTACCTTGAAAGCTTTTTATGCTTTTAGAGTGCAATGAACTTTAATATAATAGAGGTTACTATAATGCACAGAGGCAAAGTAGTTTTGAGAGTGATATAACCATTTGTGATGCCACAAATTTCATAAAAATTCCCTGAAAAATGAGAGAAATAAAGCAGTAGAAGTGATTGCATATATAGGAGGAAAGTGATCAATGACAATAGTATGGGAACGCAACAAGAAGAAAAAAATAGCTTGCAGAGAAGTGAAACTGTTATATAGTTGTAGGGGTGAGTAGTTTGACTGCAGTGTGTGCAGACTTACAGAGTTAGCTGTTTTTGTCTAGAACCTCTTTCATCTATCTTTGTTCAAATTAAAGAACCCCACCCCTCTTGCCTATCCCAGTCCCTGAAGCCAAGAGGATCTCCTGTGAAAAGCCCTCTTCAAGTCCAGTAGCAGAACTGAAACTTCTGAATGCTCTTTCAACAACTCTTTCCTTGCTGTTTTCACATGCCTTGTACGTACATAAGGAGGTTTTGGGGTAGGGGATGGGGAAGTTAGTGCTCATTATGTTTTAAGGTAGCAGTAAGCCCATTAGGCACCAGGAAATGAGCTAGGGAACAATTAAACATATAGAACTTGCCTTGAACTGCAAGCATTTTTAGAATTATTTTCAAACAGCTCAAATAACTGTATAAAAATGTTTTCCTGACCACAAAGAAATTAAACCCAAATGACAAAATTATTGCAAATAGCAGTCTTCATATTTTGAATCCATCTTCCGGTGCCACAACATCTCCTACCAAGCATCTCTTATCTGTGTTTGCCTTGTCTCTTCACTTTTGTTACATGATTGTTCCTACCCTTTGTAGGATTTCCTCATTCCTGCCAATGTCTCATGCAAATAAACCACTTAATCAACTTTCTTAACTTCAAAGAATTCAATTTTTTGACAGGTAATTCTCTTATATTAATGTAGATTTCATAAACTGAAATTTCATTTCATAATTCATTACTGGAAAGATCTATGATAACTCACTCAACACACTCTCTGATGTTATTAATAGCTTGAGAACAAAATCAGGATGATTGATCCATGATGACAATTTTTTCCTCTCAAAATTTTGGCAGTTTTGTGTCTTTACAAGGCTATTGGCTGAAAGGCAATTAATCTTCAAAACACGTGTTTGTCGCCTTATATATGTCATGTGGTAATAAAAATAATATTGAAACATAAAATGAAAAGCCTCTGCCACCATTTCTTATTCTTTTCTTCTACCTTGAAGTTCTACGATATTATGGCCCTTCCTTTAAAAGTGGAGATTTTAGAATAAGAGATGAAGTACTTCAATGAAATGAGGATTACTAAAATAATTAAAAATAAGGTAACAATGTGAAAATAATGTGGACAAACTCTCTCTTTACCTTTTTTAAGAGTTACAAAAGACTGGTACTTCTTAGTCAATAACAAAATAGGAGGATCACCTTGACAAAATTCCCCAAACATTGACCATTTAAAAGACTAATCAAGTGATCAACTTCTTTTTTCCTCATGCTTGTATGATTTACAACAAACAAACAAAATCTTCCTGCAAGCAGCCCTGACATCTTGGGCTTGGATAAGAAAATAAAGACTATTTCATTTTCAGTCTCCAATCTGAAGGCAGACTGATAATGGCTATATTATGGTCCTAGTCCTGCAAAGTATTATCTCCATGCAGAGATCACTGCAGGATCCTGGCTTCTGTTCATACCATCTGATGGCTGTTTGGTGGCCAGCGTGAGACAGGGAGACAAGTTAGCGAGCTCCGTCCATCACACCACCACCATCATGTTTTGCATTAAGTGGTGTTCTTGCTGGCAAACTAAACTCAAAAACTATATTGTGGGTGCTGAATCAGTCTGTTACCCATGCCAATCTCCAGAAAAAAGGATAAAAACTTTCACTGCTGCCTTCGTTCTTTGGCTAACCAGAGCATTTATTTCTCCGTGATATTAATATGGCACTATTCATAAGTACGTAGTTCTCTAAATACTTACAAAAGCTTTGTTAAAATTATATTGCTTGTTCTTGGCCATAAATGGAAACAAGCATAAGGTACATTCCATTCCCAGGAAAGAGTTATGTTGCACTGCAAAGAAAATATAACTGACACTAAGTAATTCTGAAGGGTTTTGCCTTTCTATCTAGAAGACAGACTGATGAGCTCTCTTTCACAGTGGGAATGTAAGTCTGAATTGCACTGCATGAAATTACACTTGCGTAAGCTTATTGGAGAAACCACCTGAAAATGACTTACAACTCAATTTGTTGGGAAAAAAATAGCAAAGAATTCTGGGATGGTGAAATGAATCTTTCCTGCTTTGAAGTTTCTGGATAGTTTTTTACAATAACCGTAAAATAAAATAAAAGAAACTACAGATTAACCTTCTCTGTAAAGTAGAAATTTATTGATAGATGTTTTTTTTCCCACTATTTCCAAATTATAACTTACTGAATATATATTTAGGGTATTTTATTGAAAATTTTTTTTTGCATGAAAACTACTAAAGCTAAAGACAATAACACTTTGGCTCTCTAGTGCATATTCTTGAGAATCTAGATTTTTCTTCTCAGTGCAAATCCTCTCCATCCCTCTCTTGCAGGAAGAAGTTATTTCCTCATCATGTTTGGAAGGCTAGTACAAAGCTAGATATGAAGTTTTAGTTAATGCGTGAAGCAAAGTTTCCTGTTCTGAATTATATTTTTCTACGTAGTTTTTATACCCTTTTGACAATTATGAAATACTTTCTGCTTGAAATTTAGCTCTTCACATTAGACATTTCTGTCTAACATAGCTAGTAAACTCATGTTCATTTAGCTTGTTCTTTTTTCTTTAATAAATATTACTTTATATCTTTCTACTGTTCATTAAATAGCTCTAATTTCAACATTTTTTCCTGGGAATTTGATTTCTTTGTTTCCTTTGGGTGTGTGATTGTTCCTTTTCCTTATGAACCCTTAGAAAAGGACTTTTTGCCTATGTTTTCAATCTCTTTCTATTCCCTCTAATTATTTCTCAGCCTTTCTCCCAGGCTATGACACCTACAGATTTCACTAACAGAGTGTTAACTCTGTCTCTGAGATAATTTAGAAAAATACTTTTGTAATAGAACTGACTTTTTGATCATAATAGTCTCTTCTGGTCCATCCCTTCTTCACCTTCAATCTATGAATTGATCATAAATAAAATGTCTATGAGCTAATAAATAAAATCTTTTCATCTTCAATAATGTATTGGGCTTGGATGTCTTTAGTGTCGTTCGGTAACCACAGCCCACATTCAAAACAGAGCCAGTCCTCTGTGCTTCTGTCTACCTGTTTGAAATATAAGATACGGATCCAAAGCATTAATGATCATACATGGATTTGCTGCTCCCTTTTCCTGTGCTTATTAAGGAGAACACTACATTACATTGGTGGTTTTCAGGTCCCTTAAACTTTTAACCACTGATTATTTGTATTTCCTCCTAACAAAATTTCTTGGTAGCGTCTATTTTAGAGCTCAGAGATGAGGAAGTTTCCAGAATGATCCCTGCAGGTAAACTCCTCCTTTCTTGCTACAGTGAAAGAGGTGAAGCAGATTTGACTGTTTTGTCAAGTAGACTTGGGCATGTTCATAAATCAGGCATTTTGGGACATTGTTTCTTTGCTGTCATGGTAAGGGCAGTTGTGTGCATTTCGTCTGATGCTGACTTTTACTCACTTACTATGCAGGAAAAAGAGACAAAATGAATCCCCCAAAGGCTTTGGATGTTTCCAAGATAAAGGCTGTTGGACTACTGTCCAGTGTATCATATCACTTTTATGATTAGTGCCCTTAGCTTAGGCAAAAAGAGCAGGATGAATCCAAATTGTTAGTTTCAGGTGATTAATTCTTTTGTCCACTTTCACCAAGTCTAGTGAAGACAATGAAAATGTGAAACGCCATATCCACTGTGGTGTCCATGCCAAGGCTGAGGTGTCAGCTCTGGCTTGTCGGGAAAGATCTAGCTGATGTTCATGAGTGCCCAGCTGAGCCGCAGCCACCAGCACGTACAGAGGGAAACAGCCCTATGATGTCTTAATGGCACGTCATGTAAAATAACTAGGTAATAATAATCTCCGTCTTCTCCACATAAAAGGAATGGGTGTTTTCATGGCAATCTTTGTCTCCTTCTTATTCAACCGTATTGTTGCCAATAGCATCCTGGCTTGTATCAGAAATAGCAAAGCAGCTATGCATGGCAACATCACCCACTTTTTGTCCTAATCTCAGCAGAACTGCCAATTAAAACAGTGCAAAATAATGTTTAGATGTTAATCCTAATTAGTGGCAGAACAACTGAAAAGTAACCTCTTGTAATACAGGTCGGTGCTATCAATGTTTTGTTCTCTTCTTCCAAGTGTCAGAAGCTTCTTGACAGTACTGCAGCATGGGGAATATTACACACTGTTTTTAAGAAAAGAATTTCTCATCTTATTTTTGCTATTTTAACCGGAGAAGCAGTGAAATTCACTACTATGCTACTTCTGGAAGGCTGAACTGTGTTCACTTAGTAACAAGAGCCTTGATGCTGTAAAATATCAACTTTGGTCATTCTTTATGACATTAAGAATGACTTTTTAAAAATTTGCTTCCTTATACAAATCGGAGTTGCCCTTCCAAAACACAAGCAGATTATTAGAAATTTGAAGCAATATTAAACTCCAGCCACATAAGGACAAGTTTCTATAAATATGAACACCTTGAAAAGGGGGAAAAAAAAAAGATATAGTAGTTTCTAATTTATTTACTTCTACATAGAACAACTATTTCTATGGTTATTTTGACTTTGAAAAATCTAACTCATCTTTCAGACCATTCCAAATCAGAATGCAATCAGATCAAATTTCTATCGATCAAACAAAATGAATTATCTGCTTACATAACTTCGACTGCAAGTCTGCCATGGAAAGGAGCAAAAGGAATGAATTTCTATACTCAATGAAGTTTAAATGACAATGAAGAAAAAGCTGAATAGGCTTCAATCAGGAGCAGTAATCCTAAGAGGGCCACCTGACAATTACATTTAATATGCTAATGCTATTACAGTACATGAAATTTTCTATTCTGCCCATAAAGGTCTTGTTAACAGTAATTAAATGTTAAGACATTCAGCCCCGTAAAGAAAAGAAATATAGTGAAATTATTATCACTAGAATCAGTGGAAGACTTTTTTAATTAGTATTTGAATAGCAAAAGATTGAATTCTCACTACCCAGGGACAACAAGGCTGATCAGGTCTCTGTTAAATTACATGCAATCATACCTTCTTCATTAGAATTGCAAAAATTTGTGTAAAACTCTGGTTTTGCTACTCAGCAGATGACAGGAGTTGATACTAATTCTCACCCCTTCCTACCCGCAGCATGTTTTACGCCCAAGAGCTGTGACCTGTGCTGCTCTCTATGGAGATCTGTGCTTCAACCCCTGGCACTGGCCATCAGGCAGTCTCCTGAGTGGGACATCACCTAGGATTAGGTGAGCAGTAGGTCTCAAGTGCTGAGAAAACACTATCTGAGCAGCCAAAAAGATGACCCACTGGAGAGTGTGTGCTGCTGCTGTGGGTTGGTCTGCATGGGATACAGGGCATGACTGTCCTCAGTGTTATGGCCCTGGCTCTTCTTTTCAAGCTGTAACAATTTATGGGTTTTGGTCCTGGAGGTCCCTGGCATTTTGTCCAAATGACAGGCATCATGTTCATGCAAACAGTTCTTCATGAAGAATATTTTGATAATCTCTTAAAAATGTTTTCTTTTTTGCAATAGTGAAGTAGACTCTCTACCAAGAGCAAGCACTGGAATTACACAGCATGGCTTCCAATAAAGAATAATTGGATTCAGTCTATAAAACTAATTAAGATTGCCACAGCCTCTTTAGGATCCTAATGTTGCTTTTAATACTTGCACATAGGATTTCACAAAACATCCATTTGCAATGAAATTTATTTGCATAGATAAATGTATATCAGCTAATTTAAACACATTAAGAAAAATGAGGTCCACTTATTACTTAAACTCCGTAGAAACTTAAGAGCACATTCATTCAGATTAATATTTAACGAGGTCCTAAATCAAAACTGATGTGAGGAGAATATAACTAGGAATAATCACCCATATAACATGTCAGCGATCATTGTTCCTTAACATCTTGGGCCCAATTCCATAGCATCTACCATTGTACAGAAATACTTGGCAAATGTTTGAAGCAAAACTCCAAGAAGTTAAGAAGATGAAGTGCTAAATAAATACTGTAGATCTTTAAGTTTGCAGCGTATCAGCTCAAAAGCTCATAATTTCAAATTCTGGTGATAGCAGACAATTTCATCAAGCAATGGATATCTATGCACAGTTTCAAATGTAAAAAGGGAAGGATATACCATGGGCAAACTGCTAAACATTAAACTATATTTCAATTCTTTATCTATATATTTTACTGTTCTAATGCTTGGGCATAGTGACATGGAGTTTCTTTCCGTTTTGTGCGGATGGACAATAGGAAGCTTTGGTCCACTGTTAAAAATGGGTCTGTTGCTTGCTTCCCCAGGCATCTCCAGCTTCCAGCATGGTGGTAGAGTGGTTATACTTGGGAGCAGAGAAAAATGAATATACACTGGTAAAGTCTTTGTGGATCAGTAGGTAAACTTCATGTACCTCACTCTTTCTGAGCAAACATGGAACCAGCATGGGTGACTGCCATCAAAATACAATTTCTTCATCTCACTTCCAATCAGTAATAATAATAATCAAGATCTCATGGAATAGAAATGTCACTGAATGCCAGTGACCTATTTTTCCTAAAACTATCTTATATATCCTATAACTTTATTTACAAAGAGAGCTGAAATAGCATTTGTGCAATGATGGGAGAAACACCCTTCCCCCTCTTCCTTCCCACCCCATCTTATCTTTTCACATTTAAACCTGGACAAAAAACTATGGTTGCTGTAACTACTGGACGGCTTGCAACCAGAAAAGAAAATGAGATAAAATGCTTGCCAGACTTTTACAACATATGTTCCTTCCAGACAACGCTCCTTTAATAATTTCTATATTCAGTTTGCTCAGCTGTTTGCCAAGAAGACTCTAATGTCCTCCATCTGCAGTTATGCCAGACAATGAGGTAGCCACCTTATGTAGATAAGCAGGAACTTGATTAAATCTTGAATGAGAGAAGGTGCACTATGTCATATGCTAATGTTTTCAAAGTTAGTTTGCAGAGCAGCTGAACATACTAGGTCTCCTATAATGCATTTCAATCAATAATTTTTTATTTCAAATTGGTAGAGAGATTCAATATGAAAGGATTAAGAAGCATTAAAATAGCACTTTCAGGTCACTTGATTAGGAATTACAGAGCAAATTGTGAAAGCTGTCTCCTTTTAGAGTTAAAATATGACCATTTATTACAAAAATTAATAATGATTAATAATAAAAAGCCCACAGAGGCTCATGTATCTTATAACATTAAGTATCTTCTTTTCCACCCTTATGGAGTATTTTGCAGTACTAGTCTCACCTATAGAAAACCAAAAGGATTTTAATATCACCTTCAATGTTAGCAGTTCTACCACTGTAGAACTTGCTTCTGAAAAAAATCCACAAAAATGGGAAATGGGATTTTGTACAAATTCTGGATAGAACTTTCCAAGAGTTACTTTAAGAATCCAAAAGCTGAATCCATGGAAACAAAAGATTAATTCACCAGGACTGAAAAAGAAAATCTTGCCTTGTGCTCTACATCTTCCCATTTTCCTTGGGCAATGAGGAGCGCTCACGTTTCTACCCATGGAAAACACACACAAAACAATTATTCAAGGAGCCTGAAAAAGGAAGGAGTACAAATTACAGTGCTGATTTCTGGAAACCTTAAGGTCTCTATATATGGCATAACAAACATTGCTCTGTGCAAAGTTAGCAGATGGTAAAGCTTGTGCCATTTGACATGACCAGTCTCTCCCTGACTGTTGTCATAATGCTACTGAAGAGATGGATGGTGGGAAAACCAGCAAGTGAGTGCTTATGTCTCAGCCTCCAAGTCTGGGAGGAAATGTTCAAATGTGCATTTTATACAAAACACAATAATTTAGAGGCTGTTAAACTTGTTTTAAAAGAAATAATTTCCTCTGGCTCAGGTCACATATTTGCCAACACAGAGCTCTAGCGTTCCTGCTGCTTCTGGATCCAGTATTTTGACTAAGTTCTAGTTCCAATACTAACACAACTTTGTTTTAAGTGAAGATGAATGGAGCTAGGAGAGAAGGGGAACTGCAATTTCCCTTTTTAAGTGAATCCAGGCTGCCATACATCTTGGAACAATACTGACTTCGTTCTGCCTTGCCCCTCTGATCTTCCACTCTGTCTGAGCATTTGCTTTAGACCAAACTGTTTCATACCACAGGAAATACCTGCTATACATAGCTAATACGCCTAGTGGCAGAAAAAAAGTAATTGTTCTTTTTATTTCATCAATTGTCTCACAATCTTCAGGCAAATGAATGAGACAGTAATTCCTCTCTTCTTCTCATTTTTAATATTATGTTTAAATAACAAACTTCTGACCACATCTGACCCACAAAAAATTGTGGTTATAACATATCAGCTACCCAGAAGTGCTAAGGCAGTCTCCACAAAGTGGGGTACTTCTGACCCTACTATGTAATATAAAAATTCAAGTCATGTTTCCTTTTTTTTTTTTCCTTCCCCCCAAAACCCAGGGGAATAGGAAATGTAAAGGAAAACTTCAGTCAGAAAGATCAACTTTTTGATGTCCTTAGAAAACCCAACTGATGTTTGAAAATGAATATAAAAAACCCTGAAGCTGCTGTAGTCAATAACTTAAGATTTGTACAGAAGTTCTTCAAACATCTGAGAGATTTCTTAAACAGGTTTTGTTAAAAATAAATGAGTAGTTTAAAATAAACACTAAGAAATGTGAAAAATCCTCAAACTCAGAAATTATACTAATGTAAATACTGTGTGCTCAGAGAAAGATCTACCTTTTACATTTGCAGTAAAATGTAATTTCTCATAGACTAACTACATAGCACAATGTTCCTGAAAATTTTCATTGTTTGAAGAGCTACTGTAACTTCTATTCATTTAAATCACTCACTCAAGACCAAGCTTCATCTGGGTTAAATTGCATTTAAGTCTTTGTGTCCAATTTTCCTGGAGGAGTAGGCCTAGAGACAGCAGATAATGAACAACCACAAGGTCTCATCTACAACTGAGATATTTGATACCAGAGATAATGAATCTGGGTAAGCAATTCCTGTTGCTAACAATAAAATACATGGCTGTAATTTTCATATTTTAAAATTTCACTGTATATGGGTAAGAAATCACTGATCTTCCATATAACACTATCAACCTAAGGTTGTATGGAGAAGTCATTTACAACACTGGAGAGTCTCTGCCTTACCATTACATCTAATTTTATTTTTAAATGGTAACCTTAAGATTTATATCACCTTTTCCCCTTAGTTTTAATGTACATGGGTTCGTTTAGTTACTGACACATAAAAGTGCTCTCAATTTATTGTACTGTACATTGATTTGAAAAAAATCTAGAAGAACTTTTTCTTTGATGCAGTCTTTGACCATTAATATCACAAACATTTGCCATTGTTTGGCATCTCTATCACTGATTCCAGGAGCACTTCCAGTTTCTAAAGAAACCCAGGCATGGAGGTAGGAGGCGATCTGCATGCCTGGGAGATGAGGTCTCCTGAGCACATTACCCTGGCACATCCCAAGGAGGGCTCTGGCAGAGCATCACAGTCTGTACCGCAACCTGAGCCTGGTCAGGGTGAGGGCTGGCACAAGTGTCAATGTGCCCAACTGTTAACAGAGTTGTTGTGTGGCAAAAATAACTATGGCTTGTATTGCCTGGAGCTTTACCAGACAATATCTATTCCTAAAAGGCACCTTTGAAAAGGCCAGCTTGCTTTGGGATGGAAAAGAGTTTAGCCCATATGGCATGAGCTATCCCATGCCACCACCCTCTGCAGGCTAGAGAATAGCTCCTGAATCTGTTTCCTGGTATATGTGCAGTCTACCCTACATCTGTTGACCATCTCAGAAGACTTGCCAAAAAATTAATATGAAAAGCAAGTGACCTAACCATTTAGTGGGGGAAAAAAAAATCAAACTATCGTATATGGTCTGATAGGAAAATTACATTGGTTTTACAGGCTAATCTTTACAACAGACAGTCAAATGGCCTCCTGTTCAGATTACCCAACCCTTGACATTGTAAACATATTTCTGCCTTTTAAAAATCCTCAAGGCAGTCTTTAGCAGACTTCTATAATTTGTGGATAATATCTGAAATTTGGAAGAGATTTGAAAAATGTCTGTGGCTATCCTTGGGAAAATCTGTTCAGATTTGACTGGGCTATGAACAGGGCAGTGTTATCATTTGTACTATCATCAGTAGAGCTTGCTAAACTACTAGGGATAGAAGTTGTGAACATGCTGTCTGAATGAAACATGTTCAGTCCCATGGAGACTTCTGTTACCACACATACATAGGATACATATAACACATAAATTTTATTACAGCAAGAGCCTGGGTGTCTTAACCTAAATTCTCTGCTGCACTGTAAAAAAGATTAACATGTACCGTCATTTCATTGCATATTGAAAACCTAAGAAAATGCAACAGATGTATTTGAAAATTACCTGAAAATTCAGGTAACAAATCACATTCTGTTACTTTGGGAAAAATAGATGGATACATGGCAATCCTTACAGACATAAGAGTCTATCTTTATTTTCAAGGAAAAGGCAGAACTTAATTCTAGTATGTAGGTAATAAAACGCCCTTATATTAACATAAGTGATGGATAACTAATTTGCTGACTTGCTGATGTGTGTTGGTGCTCATGCGATAGTACATGTTTTGGATCATAGCTCTTTCCTTCCAAACTAACAAACAATACCCCTTACACATGTCATTACTGGAGAGTGATGAAACCATTATACACATATTTTTCAAGACTTTGAAAAGCCCCAGATTTTTTTGGTATTCAAGTGAGTTTGAGACAAAAGTGCAATCAATCAATTTTGACAGTATCGGTTCTGAGCCAGATTCTGTTATCCTGGATTCAGGTGGAATGGTGCCTTTTTAAGCAAGTGGTACAATTGATTTTCATGGTGTTAGTTGCCAAATAAGAAACTATTCCGACTAAATAGGGTATCAGAAGTCACCTTCCATAACTGAAAATGAAAAATATGATGACTACTAGACATTTCATATACACTGAAATACAAAATGAAGTTTTTTTTAAACGTAAGTGCTCTTGTGTAAAGACAAATTGATTTTTTTTTAAAAGGAGCCTTTTTGTGATTTTATTGCTTTTCTTCTTCTGAGCACTTCAATAAACATGTATGAAATGACTTTTCAAAAAACTACAACAGGAAAAAAGGAAAAAAAAACCCCACAACTTACTTACTTACGCTCTTAAGTAAGGGTACACTCAAAATATACTTCATATCAATTAGTATTTAAAAAAAAATAATTGACCTTTGCTTTTGCCTGGGAAAGTCCCTAAATTTCTTCTTTCTTTCCTTACAGAGGAATTGCTATCAATGGTGTTATTACCAAAAATAACATCTCTGTAAGCTGGCATCAGAGTGTGAACCAATTAGCACTATGACATGCTGTGGAAGTTAAAAACCAAATGTGGCAATAACCATCTGGGTAGACAAAATATTCTTTTTACCTGCGGGTCCTTGAACACAGCAATAAACATATGGCAGAGAGAGCTGGGCTTGTTCAGTGCATTTCTAATAAAAATCTAGGTGACACAAATACGCCATGATAGGTGTCATAGAAACTAGTGTAATGACCTTTCACATCTGGATGCCTCATTTCTAATTAGGAATGAATAAGACATAACAAGGTCAGGTGACACTGTCTAACAGAGCATATTACTTGTATATGGATGAGGCATTTTGATGAAAAACTTCCAAAGCGTTTTTACCAATTATCCTACCTAACTCAGTGTGACACCAGACTGTGTCCCCTTAAAAGAGCTTCCAGAGGTGAAAGGTTGGAATTTTTATCTTGGAGTATGCAGTTTATTCTTTTTCCAGTTCTTTCTTATCTTTATATTAATGTCAAATGAAAACCAAATTTGTTCCCTCCACTTCCTCCACAACCCTTCTGAAATGTCGTTTTCAAAACACACCACTTGCTCAAGCTGCTTACACCACTCCAACAGCATGCGCACGTTTCACCAGTCACAACAACAGATGGCCAGATCCTGTCTCCCTTACTCTGAGTCTAATCATGCAGTCAGTCCCACCTAAATCATATTTTCTCATCATGAACTAGCCTGCTTCCTCAGTTTATAACCTCCCCAAAATATTACGAGGAAAAAAGGGCATTTCTAGACCTTTGCAAATCACCTGAATGGTGTGACCCCAACAGGAGAAGCAAATTCTGCAGCACTGCAAACTTAAATTGACGGGTTTTGCTCTACCGCCTGGGGCAAGCTTAAGCACAGGAAGGGAAATGGCTGCTTCTTTGCAAAAATTGGCACCCAGGACTCCAGCCCTGGCCGTAGGGAGTGGGCTGGGGCGCCTGTAGCTGTTCCTGGCAGCCAGTGACCATCCCTCCGTGGTGGCCATGGTGAGATGAAAGGGGGAAGAGGGCTGTCTGTGATAGCTCCTGACTCCAGGAGCAACTGCCAGCGGTGTCTGGTTTTGCATATTGAGTACCGTTTCCAGGATTTCAGGGGCATATCACATTCTGCTTAGTGTTTCTCCTCAAATGGGGATGTAGGTGCTACTGGGAGAGCGCTGCATGAGCTGTTTCCTCTGATTTGATGTCACCTGAAGATGTCCTGATTTTATGGATCTATTGCACTGGGAGGTTCACGAGCAACTTTTACTCACTTTTTGCTGTGAAGTGTCAATTATAAAAAAAAAAAGAGAAAAAGGAAAAAAAAAGGAGTCAAAGAGACAGAAATGGTGCTCTGAATAACCCATCAGTTTGTCATACAGGTCACTCAAACAAGGTCATTATTGACTGAAAATGATCATTCTTGCTCTTTCCAGGCACGTGTAGAATAAACAAATCATAATATTGGCGTGCTCAACTCTGCCTTATTACCCAGTTAGACTAATTTCTCACACACTTTTAAATTACTGCTTCCTTCTTTGTATTTTGAGATGAAGGAATAAGAAAATTTTCATTACATTCTAAGTTCAAACACAAGCCAGCTTAATACAGAGCTGAAAAGTAAACACATATTTTGGTGGTGAAAGAAATAACAGAAGAGGAGAGAGGCAATGTAATATATGATGAAATTCACAGCATGTTCAGGATAACACAAAGACCATTGCAAAGGTTCATGATGTTTAGTGAAATCAATCTAGGGAGGTATATCAGGAATTGTTCACTTGATCTTTACTGGATCTAAAACTCATAACTGGTTATAACCAAGCTAAGCTTTCTCATGGAGAGCAGAATTTAGTAACTGGCTTTAAAGAATTTGATTTTAGTAATTCCAGGATAGATCTTTATGAATACTGCACTCCAAAGGGCTGCATCTTCTCCTATGGCTCGGCAATCCACTGAACTTGCAATTCTACTTTTGTTAACATATACTGATTGCTTAGGTATATGCTTGAAGTAAATAGTAAAGCATAGCATGGAGACTCTTGAGCTGGAAAATAAACCAACTCTGGAACTAGTAGCAGTGTAGTACTATCGTCTAAGCTAAATAGCCTTCTGAAAGATATTGTACACTTATGACGTGGTCAAGGATATCCCTGCAGATCATTTACACACATTTATAATATAAGCAGCGTAGAACTGGGATATATCTACTTTTAGATCTTCAGTTTTCTGAGTGGGCTTATGCACAGAAATATTGAGTCACTAAAGGCCGCTATTCTTAAATCAGTCCTGGTTTTTTTAGGACTTCTAATATGAAGTTAAGGTTTTGGAAAAAATACATCCTGATGTATTCCTCTTTCCTTTACATTCCTTACTGCCCTGCTGCAGCCTACCTACCTCTACTTCGTTCCTTCCATCTTTTCACTGAGTAATAGCTGAAATTTGTTTTAAAGTTTTACAGGACTACAGTTTATGATTCATCATGAGGAGAGTAAGGTGCCTAGCATATCACAAGTGCTGTAAAAATAATAATAACTGCAATAACTAGCATTCTGTGTTGAAATCCTGCTTTATTTCAAGCTCTCAGACAGTGCGAAACTGCATTTTGTATATTTGCTTTTAACATATCTTAATCTGTATTTCTTTTGAATTTTCTGATTTGAGATGGAAGGTTACAAATCACACAGTACTGCTGGCATGGTTTTCCTGTAAATGAGTCTGCATGTCTCAAAAGATTTGCCTGCACTGACTACATAAATACAGACTAGTAAAGAACTAGAAAAAGGCAGGTAAGTTCACTGCCCCTGGCTTTGGCAAATATATCCCTTTGGTATGTCTATTAATGTAAATGTTATCTTTACACAGCAACCTTCTGTTTTAGGTTTACGGCAAAAGATGGAACTACTCAAGGTCAGACTTGAGCCCTGCTCTGTGGTGGGGCCCAAAGGTCAATCATGAGTCAGTCAAAGTTCCCCCCTCAATGCCACCAATGCTCTGACCTATTTCGCTTTGTTCTGAGCAATCATAGTCACTTCAAGGATTAGCCAACAAGGGAAGACTTCTAATTTCACACAGTCAGGACCCCGAGGAGGAGAGGTCATGATCCAGCCATTTTCCTCCTCCCAGCTCTACCATGTAGGGAAAGAGCATCCTCAGCTGGTCTCAGAGTATCATTTCTATTATGAAGATTTTCCTTCTGACATAAATGAAATTCAAGAGACCATGCATGATGTTTGCCTTAGCTCTCTATTTAAACATTATCTTCTGCCATATTGCATCACCTTGCAATTAAACGATCATGAGTAAGATACAAGATGGAATTAAAAAAGGTAATTCAAAAAGCCTTAGCTATAATTGTAGACAGCAACTGATGTTTTCTGATGAAGAGAAAAAGGAAAAGGAAAACTGATACATGAAGCCTGATGGTTTCCTGCAGATCTTTAAAGAATGCTGTTAAAAATAAAATATTTTTTCCTAGAGGAAAAACAACATAGACTTTCCTCTGTGCTTCATGAGACCAGAACAGCAGGTTCTATCAGTCAAAGTGATTCACACGAGTTTTTGTCTCTTTTTAATAATGATTAAAACTTTCAAAATGCCGCAATCCACTGCATTTGACCACTGCATCAGCTACACTGGAGCACAAAGAAATGTATGCTATGGATTTCAACCCTGCAGATGTATGAATTCTTATACTAACTATTCTGAGACAGAATACATCTATCAGATAAAATGCTAGATTATTTGTTTTTATAAGATTTCTTTCATATAAAGTACCATAAAACTACATATAGTGCAAATCGCTGTTATACTGTGGGAGACCCTCTGCAAATTACTGGATTTTGGAAATTATATGTGAAAAGCTCATTTGAAAACAGAGAAGGAAAATAAATCATTGTACTGTATTGCATAAATATACCTAGTTCCTCAGATGCCTCATAACAGAAGAAAACCCCCACTATTTCCAATTACCCATAGTCAGATAATCTGCACTTACAGGCAAATCTCTGCTCTTCTGCAATGAAGAAAGGGTGGAGGGATCTAAGGAGTGATAATCTGCACCAGGAGAGGAAGGGAAGAAGGAATCCAGCTCTAACCCATACCAAATTCAGAAGTAATAAAGGGGACCCTTTATCCTGCTGGGAGGAAGTGCCTTTCATTCTACATATCTTTATTTGACTTTAAAGAATATAAAACGCATTGCTCCCAAGACAAAGCTTTTTTTATGAACTCTGTAACAATCTATAGGCTATGCATATGTAATTCTTTTAGTTTGCCATTTTTCAGGCATTTTGCTGAACTAATGCAGCAGTATTCTCAGCTGTCTGGAATGAAAAAAATGTTTCTTTGCGAAGGCTGAGGTTCTGGTCCTTGAACTCCAGTGAAGGTGCACCCTCACTACAATTGCTATTAAGCTGCTGTTAACGGCTTGTCTGTGATCTTTCTGTCTACACGGACAAAGGGGGTGATGAGCAATGAAAAAAAAATGGAGAAAATGTCCAATGAGAAAATCTACAAAGCCATTCAGGAGCTTAACTGTTCTGGCTCAAAGTAATTTAGAAATCTAAAGCCCATTGAATTTTGATAGATTAAGCTTCAACTCACCAGAACACTTTTGGAAATTTTATTCAAGGCCCAGACTACGAGCATCTCCACCAGCACCAGGCTATTTCTAGATTCTCCATAAAGCTGCTGCTGAAAGACAGCACAAACAGCACGAGACTCCAGTGCTGGGCTTGCTTTTCTTTTCAGCTTTTGGAAGCGCTTGGAAATAGAGGTAATAAGTGTCTGTGGTGAAAGTCTAATCTGACTTGAACTCAGGATCTAATTTTAACCCAAACTTGTTCTTCTCATTTTTTTTTTAAATAAAAGAATATTTCATTTATAAATATTTTAATCAGTACATCATCTGACATGTTTCAAATTACATTTTCAAATTAATACTAAAAAAGGAGGGAAGGGGCCTGGATATGTAGAGTTAAAATCCTTATTTTGGATCAGGACAATTATTTCAGAAGACTATTTTTTCCTAATTTAATCCTTATAGTCCTTTCTTTCCCCTCTCAATTTTGGTCGTATGCTACCCCTAACTGACTGTCATCACACGACAGAGCCATGATCACATTGACTTCAGTCGGTCAGAAGATGTTATACAGAAAATGGTACACTGTAATGACATTTAGAGGTGCCAGGCCACTGTAAATAATATTTTTGATGTTACCCAGTGTGTTGTAGAAAAGCAAGTATCAGATAAGTTTTAATTCTTTATTAGTATTTTATATACAAAAGAGTTATTTTATAAAGTAATAAATTGTCAGCTATGAGGACTAGCTTTTTATTTGTTTAGAGAAAGTATGCCACATATTAATCAGCTTCACACTGCTTTTCACTCCTGATGTGGATTGTCAATTTCTCTACCTGCCTACGTTTTTTTCACATTCCCTTCTTATATCACCTGAGTGCAGAACATTGACATTAAATTCACATTACACTCTCCATAGCATACTTTTTGCCTCATTTAAGTTTGTCAATGTTACTTTCTGTTTTCTCTAAAATTTTGCATTCAGTTTTCACTGCTGCAAAACGGTGAATCAGTCAAAATACCCTGGAAATCAGGCTACTGCTATGATTATGAGATAGGAATGACTATTTAGCCCTTAACCTTTCTACAGAATGTGACAACAAATGTACCAATTAGTGTCATTTCTGATCTTGATGTTTAGGCACTGAGACTTGGACTGACAGCAGAATAATTTATAGCCTACCAGAATGAATTCATATAAATATTTACTGAGTTTACTAAATTGCAAAATACTGTTGTAAATGCAGCAATCTCTTTCAAAAAGTAAATTGCATTGGGCAAAGAATCCAGACAACACATCAGGCTTCAGGCTGGTGTTTGGATTATTTTACCTACAAATAACAAATTTCACACTGATATCTTAAAATAACACATGCAGAGAAAAAAAGTTCTGTTCTCTTTCCAATATAAGGATCAAGCTTCATACTTTGAAATGTCCTATTGATTAATTAACAGTACTTCATGTGGGGAGTTTTGATTAATATATACCCTTTTAGTCATTCAAACATGCTATGTGTTGTGAACTTGCACACACACAGAGTACATTTATGACTCTTGCACAACACAATACAGAATAACTAAGCCTGTAACATACTTAAGAGTTCCCTGAGAGGCAGAGAGACAGAGCCTGAAAGCCTAAGGTTCAAATACCTCTTCTGCATGACCACCAATTTATGAAGTAAGTTTTTTTTTTTTGCCTGTGAATAATGACTCTTTAATCTCCCATGTAAAATAGAACAGCTACAAAGCTGAGAAGTAGACTATTTAAGCAGTGAATGCATTGCAAATCTCTTATTTGGGCAGTGGGCAGTGAGATTTTGGTGTTTCTCTATTCAGAATCAGACACAGCAGGGATCTCTATACTTACTCTTGCAAGAAGCCATCCATCCTTTTGGTTTCTATCATCTCTTCCCCTATGTCATTTCAACAAAATCTTTGCCAAAATCAGTTCTATTCAGCAAAGAGAGGAAAAAGTTTGACAAAAAAATTTTCATTGTGGACTCACCAGAATATCTTTACATAGGAATGCTTGGTGGAGTGAGCAAAATAACTTCTTTCATAAAGCATATTTACCATATTTCATTAGATGCCATAGCCAGACTGTATTCCCAAAGATCTCTGTTTAACATTTTTCAAGTGTGGGACTCCAGTGCTGCAGGTGTTGGGTATTTTTGGTCTTGCCATTTGCAGTTTTACTTTGGCAAGTAGCACAAAACAGGAAAATTCTCTACTAAAGCGTAGTTTCCTTCGTACCTTGACCTCAGATTTAAAATTCCTATGCTTATGATTTCCTTATTTTTTCTTGCCAGTTGGGAATCAGGGAACACTATTTTACCTTTTGTAATATTATTTGTAAAAAATACCAGAGAGAATAGGATACAGCACAAAAAGCAAGGCTTTTGTGAAAGGGGAAGGACAAAAAAATGATAATGTGCCATCTAAAAAGATCAAGTTGTCAAGGATGACACTGATATAAATTCCCTCGTTACTGCGGATGAACCAGTATAATACCAGGGGACTGAACATGAGCCAGATTTGATTTGTCAACTTGTTGCTATTATTTTGACAACATTTCAGCAAAATTGTCACATCTGTTGAAATTCTGTTAGAAAATTAGATGTAGCAAAGAACACCAAACAGCCTTATTTTCTCCTACTGAGTGTGCTGGGATTTTCCTTCAGTGCGTCATCAGCCGGCAGCAACAATGAAGAGTCACAACAATCACAAAGATACCATCTGTTTAAGGGAGATGATCCAAAAGCAAACATGTATCTTCCTAAACATAAAATTCATCAGCTCAGAAACTACACACACACACACACACACACACACACACAAGTGTGTGGGTTTGCATACATATATATCATTTCTGTAAATCCTGACATGTTATCAAAACACCCAGATAGTAGCAATTACAAAATTTCCTGTATGGATTTCTATCATCAGCTAAAGCCACAGATGATATTACTTGAACTTTGTATCATGGGAGCTCATGACATTTGGAAATATGGAATATGTTTTTCATTACACAGTGCCTCTCACACCTGGTGCTAGCAGAAATTAGGCTTTAATGATTAGAGTGCTTCAATTTCGTTCGAAGTTTTTTTAACAAATACAGGCAAAATGCACAGCTCTGCATTGCCAAGAACACCTCCAGCAAACTAACAGACTACAGGATGACTACTGCAATAGGACTCATCTAGATGACTTTTTTTCCTTTTCTAACACTACGCATGTGGAAGTTCTTGTTCCATTTTAAAGAAAACTGTTTAAAGAAACTAGTTCTCCTTGCCAATCCTGGCAGCAATGGTAAATGTCCACAAATGTAAAATTTTCATCCGTTCTTGTGTGATAGAAAAACATCTCTGATACATTTTCTAAAGTAAACAAGACAATGAATAAATTGAAAAAGATAAAAGTCAACAATATTTTCCAAAAATGCAAAATAAATCTCAAGGAAACATTTGCATTGCAATTAATGAAAATATTAACAATGAAAAGATTGTTATTAAAGAGGCAAAGAGGGAGAACTGATTGCCAATACAGCTCCCTCACTTTCGTTTAAAACTTAAAGTTAATTGACACAATAAATGAACAGCAATACAATCTAGTGTTCAGACAGAGGCTTAAACTTATTTTTCTTTCATTTGTACCATCCAGACCTTTTAAAACAAAGCATAATGAAAAATAATGGTCATTAGGTGACTTAAATGTTGCTTTGTTTCTTACACGTACTCAATCTGCTACCCATTATAGATTACCACAGTGGACCTCATGAAGTAATTCCAGAAGCACGCAGGCAGCTACCTTCTCTGCTTGACTAATGTTTAGATCATGTCCATTCTTTTGCTTTCCTTAGAAAGTAAAATGTAGTGTAAGTGACTTAGGTAATCCACCCTTAGAGCCAAAAGGAGTTCATCCAACAGCAAAAATCCCAAGAGGAGTGGTCTAGTGATGGTACAATAATCATAAATATTTTATTTAATCCCTGTGCTTATATTTAAACGAAAGGCTTAAATACGAGCAAGACAAGGAACAAAAAAGTTTTGCTTAAACATTTACTGTGTTTCCCTGATTATGTTCTCATACAGCAGGAAATAAATGCTACTATTTTCTGCTTAAATTGCCTAAAACATCTGTCTGTTTTTCTACCTGTCTTCTAGAATTCTGTGATCTGTGGCACAGGAGTGGTAAAATTATACTCGCCTTCACTTGAACGTAAAGTGAAATATAAACATACATGCCCACATGAGATTATAGCAGAAAGTTTTTTATTGAAAAAAATCAACAAAACTCAACTTGTTGCAAAGGAACCTTCCTACTGCATGTCATTTTCCAGCCTCAATATTGTAATGTGGTCAACTTCTCTTTAAGCCACTTCTAAAGAAACATTTTAATTTTTTCCTGGGTGTACACCCTATCTGTTATGGTAACATTATACTATGGTATGAATTACTGATATAATATAATATAATATAATATAATATAATGCCACAAAACTAGTCATTTTATATCTAGTATGATGATTTTCACTAACACAGATATTGATTACTAATGACTGATACTAATGTAATCTAAATTTTGAGAATATACCTGATGATTTTGTGATGACGTATTTCATTTTGTATATCCCCATGTTAATAAATAAAAAAGATAAAACAATCACCTTGAATCTGACTCTGTGAATACATGCAGTAGGAACAAATGGCAAAATTTAAGCCTGTTTCTAAATGGTATCGAAGTCTCACTTGTTCTTGCTGAATTCTCTGCAAAGGTTCCTATGAATAATACTGATGATCATGACGATGTTAGTGTCATAAAAGAAAAAGATCTTCCCTGATAAGAAATTTAGTTGGAATAGTTATCTTATAATCAGTCAGGTATAGTGCATAGTAGGTCAGGTTTCTATCTCTTGCTTTCTGCCACACACACACACACACAAACACTTTCACAAACATGCAGTTAGCCATTGTTCCGTTCTCGAAATTCAGCCTTAAGGACTGTAGGTATAATAAAGAAATAGTCATAGGAACTGTGAAATATATAACAATTCCTCTGACTTCAACAATAGACAACAACTTTAACAATTCACCTGACATAAATAGACTGACGTCAAGGCCAAAATCAACAAATGGGTAATATTTAAGTAAGCACACTGCACATGAAACACATTTAGAAAAGACATATTTTAAAATGGAGTTCAAATCATGTTTTCAAACATGTTTCATCATTCGAGCTAGATGTGGCATAACTGACGACAAAACAGCTTTCTGCATTCAGTCAGCAGGACTATTGCATTGTGTGTATCTCTTCATTGGGAGTGAAGATGAGTATGGAATGAAAACAAAGTGACAGATCAAAATGAAAGAGAAGTGATATCACATAGATAAACTTGTCTTGGACATGTCAGTACTCGCTATTTTATTTCTCTGATATGAAGGATGGATGAAGTAAAACCAATTTTGGTTGTCAAGGGCTGCCACAAAATGGAGAGAAACAACATGAACAACAAAAAGATGTCAAGAATAGGTCTATCAATAACACTAACTTATTTTACACATACACAGTAAAAACCCATCCAGCTTCCAACTTCACATAAATAAAAAACCATTCCATTTCTAGTGGTTACCATAGCTGCAGAAGACATCTACTGCTTCACCCACCTTCTCAAACTTAAAAAGCCACTTATCTGAATATCTTAACATTCAGATACTACATCTGTACCATCTTGAAATTTTAAATAACTTGTATTAAAACACTTCTTCAGCTAGGACTCTATTGACACATTTTTTTAATATCCTGCACAAACCTCCTATTGAAGGCAATAGAAACTTTGGCTGCTCAGCATCTTTAAAAGTCTGTTCATACATTTTTATCTACTCAGTATCCATTTAAACATAAGCCCTGCAAAAAGTAAGAAGACTGTCCAGACAAGAATGTAAGTAAGTAATCTGAACAAACCTATACAGAGTAAGGGAATTTATAGAAAATACATTTAAATTTAACACAGCATAAGAAATATAGCTATAAATTCTGAACACATCCATGAACTGAGCTACAAGAATGAGTGAAATTATGATAGAAGAAAAATTAAAAAGCCTGTAACAGAAAAAATGGGAAGGCAGGGAAACAAAGAAAACCCTTACTATGTGGAAAATGTGCTAAAACACTTAGTTCTCCATAGAAATTCTAGTGTCATAAAATACTGTCCTTTTATTTTCACAGTAAATCTTATTTTGGAAGAAGATATAAGCAAGTTATTATTGTATAAGCCAAGATTCTTTTAATTCTGGTTTCATCAATAATTGACTAACTAATACGGAATTGATTCTTGTATTAAATCTACATGGAATAGGTCCTTATTATCAGTAAAAGACCCTACAAGTTACAACACGGAACACAATCAAAAACTGAAATAACAAGGACTGTGGAATTAAGCATGTGATTTAAATCAAATCATCTCAAGAAAATGAATTGAAATGCTAGAGATAGCCACATGTGATCTGACCTTCTACCTCCCTATACTATGTGATCAGATGGAATTTCCGAGCAAAAGTAATATTGACAGCTCCATTCAGTACCTGCCAAAATGATTCCGCTAAGGATTGAATGCTTGCGCACAATGGTTTGATCCAGTAGAGTTGATAGGAGAGATAGATGGCCTGGCATTTTCCACCTATGACATGCTGCAGAAAACTAAGCCACTCTTTCAAGGGCTTTGCTTTCTCTGGTTTGATAAGATGTTTTCTTCAGAAAATAAAAATAAGTTTATTAAATCAACTGCTCTCAGTAGAGATAGTGAATGACTGTATATCAAAAGCAAACGCATGTGTAATAAAGGAGTTCAACATAAAAACAACCATGTTTTCTAAAAAAAATCATTCTTATACAGAAAAGAAATGTCCTTTCAACAAAGTGATTAATATAATATTTCTAAAGACAACAGCCTTCATGTTGTCCTTGAGGATCAGGAAGTGACGCTGGTTTAAAATCTAACTACTACAAGAGTGATAAGTTACATGATTAAGAATCATACACATAATCACCGGTGCTGCTTGCTGTTTCTGGCTAAGTTACGAAGAGTGTATTCATCCCATGCTACCTAGAGAACTTAAATGAAGAAGGTTCCCCTTCCATCTGAGTGAGCAAGCAGAGTATGTTCTCTTTCTTTTATACAAGGAGAATTACTACCACCCTAGAGACCCAATAAAGTAGTGCTCTTGGAAAAATGTCCACTACTCCAATAAATACAATGTATTGAGCTGGTAGCTGCCTCATCTTTCACTAGGTCATGCAAGGAAATTTAAAAGCCAACAAGTGCAGCCCCTTCAAATTTGAAGCCATAAGAACTCACCATGATAGAATATTTGGAAGGTGTTTAGAAGTTTAGGGTAACATTAAAAGCTATTAAGACCATTTTGTTCAACTTTTTTGCCCATTTTCTTGAAATAACGTTGTCTAATAGCTGTCAAATCTCCACTTAACTCGCAGCATCAAATATGAATCTTTAACATGTGACCAGGCACAATGGTCTTGGATTTTCTTCTGCTTTATCATAAGTTATAATCTTATTTTCGTTTCCTTCCACCTTCTTGTTTAGACAAATGGAGAAAATACAATGACAGGTGAAAACTAATGACATTCTTCAAGAAACACCTTGGAATGGAATTAGTAAATAGGA
This sequence comes from Calonectris borealis, assembly GCF_964195595.1. Lineage (NCBI taxonomy): Eukaryota > Metazoa > Chordata > Aves > Procellariiformes > Procellariidae > Calonectris > Calonectris borealis. The sequence goes on from NC_134312.1 coordinate 163,246,133, forward strand.
CAACACCTACTTTAATATGAATGATTAATCCCCTCTCTCCTTGCATGTCTCCCTTCTCCTAGATGCTACCCTTTCATTCTTTGAATTTGTTCATTTTCAGCCAAAATATTCTCAAAGTCAAACCTCTAAGCGCAGCCCGACAAGCAGCTCTAAATGTGACCTTTCCTGGATCTGAATGTTACTGTAGCTCCTTCAATTTTAATTCCAGTTTAGGTATTGTGGCACATTATGTCTCCTTACATAGCTCCAAATCACTTATTTGAAAATGCTGTTTCCAACTTCATTTCTACATCTGATGCTTATTTGTTATTTATAGTATGTTCCCTTTGTAACCTTTGAGCATGAGGGACTTTTTTTTTTCTTTTTTGTTTTCTTTACAAAATATTCTATTCTGTCATATATCTACTAAAAGAACATGCTGATCATACTGAGTTTGCAGAACACTGAGTTATACAGTGAAGAATATAGCAACAAATAACAGAAGGATAGGAAATAATCAAAATACCCTGGCAAGCTGAGCAACCTACTAATTTAAACGTATTTCTTCTAAATATATAATCCTATGGTTTTAGATTTTCCTTATTTTTCCTTAGTTTTCATGTCCATTTATTGAGAATACAACACTATGAGAAACATCTTGAAGGAAATAATTTAGTAGCATAGTCTACAAATTTTGGAAACCTAGATTCTAGGGAATGATGATTTTCAATCTAAATGAACTCAACTGAGCAATTTTGTCATTTCAAGGTAAATAAAGTTTCACACACTTTACTTTGTGTGGTTTCCTTGAAAGGAAATCAAGGTTTGTTCTTGTGTACATAGAACTTTTTAGAACAGATGTATTAGTATACAGCTGGTTGGGAATTTGGGAATTTTTCCAGTAAACCAGCTTTTCCATTGGGAAATGCTGAATTATCAAAATTTAGATCTCTTCCTTTAACTGATTATACTGGGTCTTGCTGGGATGGAGTTAGCTTTCTTCATAGCAGCCCGTATGGTGCTGTGTTTTGGGTTTGAGACTAAAACAGTGTTGATAACACACTGGTTTCAGCTCTTGCTGTATAGTACCTGCACAGCATTGAGATTTTGTCTGTTTCTCACGCTGCCTCTCCAGCAAGTAGGCTGGGGGTGGGCAAGAGACACGGCCAGGACAGCAGACCTCAGAGATATTGGGAGACTGGCTGGGCATCCGTCTGCTTGTGGGTGTGAGGAGTGATTGCCGTTTCATCCTTTCTGATTTTCTCTTTGCTTCACTTATTAAATTGTCTTTATCTTGACCTAAAAGTTTTCTTGCTTTTGCTCTTTGAACTGTCTCTACCATCCTGGTGGGGGACGAGTGGATGAGTGACTGGGTGGGTGGGTAGTTGCTGGCTAGGGTCAACCCACCACACTGATAAACCAGTTATAGTAAGAACATTTTGAAGTCAAAGATTAGGTTTTATATCAAAATAAGAGCAAAAGAAAGGAGCGAGGGATTCCTTCTTTTCCAATCAATTTTGACAATCTCTCTCTTGTTGATTTTTTTTCTAGTTAATATGTACAGTTAAACACTCAATAGTGCAGAGAAAGCATAAGATAGATTAATTCTAATTCTCAGCAGCTACATCCTTGTCTTGGGCTACTAGTGAAAGCAAAGGCTCAAGTGCCTTTTCAAGGGAAGGATTCGTTACTTATCTAAGGTGGAATAGTTCCAACAGGAGAGGCTGCACATTCCTTTCCTTTCCTCTCAGAGCAGTAAATAAACATTTGGTTATGAATTTTGTTTGGGGTGAAGAAGACTGAGGTTAAAATACACATAATATGAATTAAACAGGGTCTGTCTCATTCATTTGAGTTCACTGTTCACTAACCTAATATGAGAGGAAAGAACTGGAGAAACAGTTTTTTAAATCCTAAAACTTTGACTTGACAAAAAGCTATTTGCTCTCCAGCTATACTCTGGTATCCTTCAGCAAAATATCTCCCAGTTCCTTCAAAGGGATATTGAAGTTTCATGGGATTCTTTAGAATGAAAGGTATTATAAAACAAAAGAATTACATAATTATATGAATATAAAATATTCTTACTCAATTCTTATTCAGTTGAACTTTAAAAAGTGCAAAATACAGAAATGTGGATGTCCTTGGACCTGGATGGTCCTTGCATTGAAGATTTAATTTTCTTTGAAAGTCTCTCTTTTCCCTCAATCTCCCACCATTCAAAGTTAATTTAAGACATACCCAGGTGAAATGCAATGGAACGAGGACTATCTCTAATGGTTTCTTCAGAAGTTATGAAATGCTGCATAGCCCTCAGCAGTCTTCAGCAAATCTATTTTACAGTGTTCCTTGTAAGATTTACCATGTTTCGTTTTGGCTAAATAGGTAGCTGAACAGCTGAAACACACATACACATAAGAGCTCAAAACTTTTTTCCTCTTGGAATCAAAATTTTGGATGCTTATAATTCAGGTAAGTATGGGAAGTTTGCTCGACATACCCAAATAAACAATTCAGACTAAAAATAAACCAACAAAAGCAAGAAATTTTTTATTGGATCTCACTGAATCCAAACATTCATTTTGGGAGTTAAAATTCCACTAAGGAGACAAACTTACATAGATGGCCATAAAATATTTTTTCTTTTTCTTTGTCGCTAAAGCTAGGTAAGGCTCCTTAGGAAGGATGAATATTTACAAAGCCAGTTTAAGGCAATTTGTATAAATGAGATGCAAAATGAATTTATGTCTTTGGAGATTCATATATACACTATCCCCACTGTATATTTAGACCATATTCATGCTTTGGTGATACAAATGCCCAATCCTGCATACCACTATCTTTAACAGTAAAGAAGGTCTGAGAGGATATTTAATAAAAATGCAACCTTGGGCAGCAGTTTCGAAGGGATCTAAATAATATTTTGATCTAGATAAGCAGACAGCTGACAGTCAGCCTTTGGATGGAGATTAAGTAGCCAGGCTTTTCTGGGTTCAATGGTTGTTTAAAGCATGCTTAGAGTACCTAGGTTCTCCCTTGATTTTTCACGATATTTTGTCCTTCATTGCAAGAAAAATATTCAGATTCAAAATTTTATTTAATTATCCAAACTTCAGATTGTTCTACTTTGTTTTTAATCTTCTCAGACATTTTGTCATGTCAGAAGGGAAAAGAAATATCACAAATCATATCAGATATTAGTATTGAAATTATTATCAATAAATTGAAATATTTTTCTTGATATGGTATATATTGTACAACGCAAGTGAAATGTTTTTGGGAAGAACATTGAACTACATTTAAAGGGCTTGAGAACAATGCTTGTAATAATGGGGAATTCTCATTGCCAAACAGTCTAATGTAGTGCTATAATTTCTTCATTAAAAGATACTATTTGCATACAAATATCAACTAGTATGAAATAAAAATACAGACATGCCATAAGAAATAACTTTGATAAAGTTTAGATGTTATCGTGCAAGAAAATTTATGATACTTTCCTCATTATTTTTCTCATCACCTTTGGTGACCCACGATCACGTTTGCATAGCTAGTTACACAGGAAAGCTAAACACCACTCTTTTAAGTTAAAATCAAAATACTGTAAAGTGACTAGCTGTATTTTTGACTATACTTTGCGTTATCCCATCCCTTTAGTATAAACAATATCATACTGGAGAGTTTCTAAATGGAGCCGTTGGCTGGAAAAGAATGTCCCAAGGGTGCGGTGTGAAGGTAACTGAGTAAAGCAACAGCTTTTGGGCTCCTGACGAGTGAATAGGTTGTGTACCACTGCACCACCTTCAAGATGCAAGGCATGTTTTTTTTCATACAGCTGGACAGAAATACAAAACAGCATCTGCTGTCTCATTTTTATCCTTTCCCTCTTCCTTCTGGGCCTGAGGAAACCGGTTAGCTGCAGCTCCTGGTCTGACTGGGCAGAAGTCTGCTAGGCCTTCATTCCACTTCTGTGAGGGAGAAAGGGAAGGGAAAAGGCTTCTTTTTTCCAGAGTGCTCCATTTGTGGATAAGGGAAAAGTAGGGCTAGGTCGCATTTAGTACTCTCTTTCGTCATGCAGTACAGAAGAGAAGCTTGCCTGCATCTCTTTAAAGGGCCCTCCTGAATACAGCTGTGAGTTCATGGATGTAAATGATGAAGCGCCATCAGGATGTTTTTGCCACCATCAGTGCTGATCTGTACGTAGTAAAACTGTATGCATGGATAATGCCCTGGAATTGCTATTCCAGACAGCAATGTTAATACAAATCTGGAACGTTTCTGAAGGCTAATAAAAACATAAAATGAAATAATGCAGCAGACTTCTGGCAACGTCTCTGTCCTGTGCAATTTACCTCAGGAAATAAATCACTGAGACGGGAAACATATGCAATGGCAGAACATGGGACCTGTCACATCAGTTCAGCGCCAATCCGTATCTGCTGGTTAATGCAGACTTATATTAACCTTTCCTCATTGCAAACTCTCTTTCTGACCAAGAATTTTTATTGACTTTTCAGAACCCATAAATAGCTTTATGTTTTAAATAACAAAATTGGTAGACATCTTGTTTATCTAGTAACATGAGAGTATCTTATGGTTTCCTAAACATGTAAAATATCTGAACGCTTCAGGCTATAAACTTACCTATAAAATTATACACATGGCTTTTTAAGGATACTGTGTTGTCTGGAGCATGGAGATACTACCAAGTCAGTGCTGGTGAATCATTCAAGTGAAAACTTGTATCAGACTTCTATTGACTGTGAACACTCTTAGGCAGTCCTTTCTCCCTGATGGCTTTTTCATGATTTCCCTGCTGAATTTTGTTTTTAATACACTGGGATAAGTAAATAAGCCATTTCATTTTTATTTTCCCTTCCGTGAAATGCTTCCCAAGTAACTTGATTAATGTTCAAAACCAATATTTGAGCAGCCACATAATGTAATTAAAATTTCATAAAATGGCTATAATCATCCTAGCTTGGTAATAAGCAACCTTATTTATCACACAAATGATTTCTTTGGATTTTCAACAAGCACTTTATTTAGCTAACTAAATAATCTTTTTTCTGCAGGAGGCTTGTGTTTTAAAACAGACAATTGAAGTCACAGCCAGAATGCCTTGCCATACAGAGCCAATATTTAATCACAGGAGGTTTCAGCTATGTGTGCATTGAAGTTAGTCTGATTTATCCAGGAAAGTGTGCTTGACTGAGTTCCACTTTAAACGTGTCTGCCCAAACTGCTTTTTTTTTATCTTGAAGTGATACTAAGTGCACAATGAGCCAGTTTAAAGGTAGAATGTTAGGTGAATAGGATTTTTTTTTTTGAGTAATGTGCAGCACTGTGTTGGTATCTTTAACGCCATATGGACCTTTGCTGTCAATAACAATAACTATGAAATCTGCTAGTTACTGGAGAACCTTAAAGTTGAAGAGAAAGACAGTTTATTTTTTTCTTCTGCTCTTTACATAATCTTTATCTCCATACTGTCCCTACAGTCCAATTCTATTTGAGACTAAATGACTTAAAGTGCAGTCCTACTTTAAAAGTGCTTTTGCAAAAAGCGGTAGCATAAAGTTCCACATTTGTTATATCCCAATGATTTCCAGATCAAATTTTCTTAGACTGCTGACTGAAAGGTCATTTTTATCTACGCGCCTGTTCTACAAACCTTCCTGGAGTCTGGAAACTAAACTATGCTGTTGCTTCCATGCACAATAGCATCCGAAAACCTTTCCGCCGGGCAAATGCTTCCTTCGGGTACAACTGGGAAAGACAAAGCATTGCTTTCAAATCCTGCCCTCATTTACCTCCCTCCATGTAGCTTAGGGTCCACAATAGGGCTGGAAAGGTGCATCTCAGTACTCATTTGAAGCTATAACAGGAGTGGTCTGCATATTTAACTGTTCATAGTTATGCTGATAATAAAAACAGTAGAAAACTATCCTGCTTTCTATCGCTGAACAGAGCCAGTTCTGCAGGGATAATGGGATTGGAAAAGAAAGAGAAAAAAAAAAAGTTCATTTTCCAGAAGTATAAGCAGAAAAAGCTGTTTGCTCAATGAAATGGTTATACTATCAGATTTTAGGGAAGAAGAGACTTAAATATTATTCCAAGGTTCAGTACTACCACCAGGAAGCTTTTCCTCTGTGAAAATACCAGTCACAGCAGCTGATGATTTGTGACATTGTGTTGTAATCCAGGAGGAACTTGGAATATGACCAAAGGGCGTTACTAATATTCTGCATGACTAATTATTGAACCTTCCTCTGGGTTCAAACATCCCAGTGTTTGCACAGATGATGCTTTTGTTCATCCATCATTTAAAATGTCTTGTAGCTAGAAAGCTAACAACATTCATAAAAGTCCATTCATAAAGCCCTCTGGTGGGGGGGGAGGCGGGGTGACAGTTTGCATTTTTCTGGTCTTTTAACTTCTTTGCTGCTGACCATGATTACAAATACCATGTAGCCACAGTCACTGGGAAGGTGATTTGTCATATTTTTTAGGTAGAAAAACTGAAATATATTACATTAAGGCAACAGTCAACAGAACAAACTTGGTTCTGCTAAACAAACCTTTTAGTTCTGTGCTCCTGACAAGCTGGAACTTGTGGGATCACACTGCTGCTTTTGCCAGGTCTTTACAAATGGAAACTGGAAAGGTACGAAATGGCGGAAGGAGTGAAGCATGTCCAAAATTTACCTTGATATGGAGCCAGGATGCAGCGTTGGAAGCTGCTGGGTTCTGTTATTCTAGATTTATTTTCATTGATTATCATAGTATCAAGGAATAATTCAGGTTTGAAGGGACCTCTGGAAGTCATCTGAAATAATGCCATGCTCTAAGCAGACAGGTGAGGCTGATCAGGACCCTGTCCGTCAGAAGGTGCAAGTTCTACAGCAGCTTGACTGCATGACCAAACCCCATTGACCTTAGTGGTCTCTTCTCACTCTGACCTCTGTGAATTGCCTACATCTTCCTCTAGTATTAAACAAGAATTCCAAGTATTTTCCAGGTCTTATGCAAAGCTCCTGGAAAAAGGAGATTAAAGGATTGGCCTTAAATCTCATAAAAGCATTCATGACTCCAACAGTTATAGTAGTCACTCTAGTTAGAAGTATGTCACTACTACAAAACCTAGATAGCAAGAAAAGTGTCCAAAATTTCAGTATTTATTTTCATAGACTTTGCTTTGAAGAGAATCTTGGACATCAAGCTCAAAGCTCCAAAAAGCATATTCCTCCTCAGAAAAAGAGGAGGCACTAAATATCCTATCTTCTTTCACAGAGCCTCTCTTCTACACTCAATTTCCTTTCCTTTGTCAGGAGCATTCTAATTAGAATTTCTCTGCAGAAAATCAATACTTATTTAATAAGAATGAAGCTGACTTTGAATTTGCAATGGAAATTGAACCTGTCAACCATTCTGACTTGCAAACATTTGATTCCTCAAATATGAATCTGTTAAATGGACCTCAAAAAGCCTGTTTCTTCCCCCATTTTAAAGAATGGATGTGCACAAAAACATAGAGGGAAATTACTGGAGAACTCACACACTTGCAAAGTAGATGAGAATTATCCATGACCAAGCTCTGGGAAAGCCTAATGCTGTGTTCAATAATAGCTAATTATTGAGAGACATCCCTGTTGATGTTCTTTTCTGTTTCACATTTGAATGACAAAAATTTGTATGCAGTGTGCATAGTATGTGTTAAGCGCATGTATGCATGCATGCGTAAATGCACAGGTGTCTGCACCTGTCAGATGCGGAGTCTTTATGACTTCTGTGTTGAAATTCTATTTCTGAAAAGAGAAAAGAATAGCGTGCTAAAAATAAAATACCACTCAATGAAAGACAGATATTAGACACACAAGTTGTTGATATCTGTGCAGCTATCTCAAAATGTTTGCTAATTTTGAAAATGCAGGTGCTGATTGCAAGGACTGAAGACATGATTTCCACTGACTGCAAAAAAATGGATTTTAGGATTTAACTCTATCATCTGAAGATTAAACACAGTCAATGATGCACAGTCCTTGCTCCTGTATACAACCTCGCTGGTGAAAAGTTACTTACAAGTGAAGGGGAAAAGCCCTCAGCCCTTGTTTATGAAATTTTTAGTAACAGGATATTGTGAAGCAGAAATTACAGGGGAGTGTAGTGCTTCATTGAAAGAACAGAAGCAACATAACCCCTCTCTGTATTAATTATATGATTACAAAGTGTTGCATTAAGCTTTTTATTTCATAACTTTTTTTCCTTCGGAATGCAAGTATGATCTGATCTCTTCACATATGATGAATTAAGTCTTCAGCATAGTACAAAAGAGTTTCTTCATATGACAAAAGCGTAAGTGGAGCAAGGTGATAAGCCTAAAGAGAAGTATCTATTAGAGCAAACATTTTTAGCCCCTAGAGCTCCAGGAAAGCTGGTTTTCCCACTGGAGAGGGTCAGGCGCTAACGTTATGGTTCCACGCACATTAATACCAAGTCTGAGCATTGCTGAATCACTAGGGCAGTAAAAAGTAGGTCTGGACCAGGCATGAACCAACCAACCACATTTCTGCCTAATTAGTCTGAAATATCCCCAAGTGTCCCCTGTGCCTTAGAGACCACCAAAGTCAGTTCCAACTGATCGATGTTGCAGAAATCCCTTGCATCCTGATGTCCAACTGAATCCAACAGTCTCTAAAAGCTGGCAAATCGCACTACTCATTAGCAGTTGCCTTAATGTGGGAACACATCCAGAAAGGTAAACTCTGGGGAACTCTCCACCCAGAGACGCAAAGCATAGTCATGCTGCAGGCCATTGGAGATCACCATAAACCTCTTCCTGATGACAGTCTTAGCTGATTTGGCTGAGTACAGGATGCCCTGCCCTCTTTCCTTATCAGAGATCTATGAGCAGCTCCTGATCCAGAACCCATTATGGCAAATTGACTACAGTTATGTCACCCTGATTTTAGCGTTTGGTCTGTCTGATGTTGCCCTTATGGAACTATGGTCTAGGTCTCTCTTAGTCTAAAAGTAATAAAGAACATGGGTAGTTTTCTCTACTTGGAGCCTGCGTATTTTACCTATTTCACTGTTAATAACAGCAGTTACTGAGGAAGGATATTGCCAAATGGACCAGTAGAATCATAGAATCACAGAATCATTTAGGTTGGAAAAGACCTTTAAGACCATTGAGTCCAACCACAAACTTAACACTGCCAAGTCCACCACTAAACCATGTCCCTAAGTGCTACATCTACATGTCCTTTAAATACCTCCAGGGATGGTGACTCAACCTCTTCCCTGGGCAGCCTGTTCCAGTGCTTGATAACCCTTTCAGTGAAGAAATTTTTCCTACTATCCAATCTAAACCTTCCCTGGTGCAACTTGAGGCCGTTTCCTCTCATCCTATCGCTAGTTACTTGGGAGAAGAGACCAACACCCATCTCGCTACAACCTCCCTTCAGGTAGTTGTAGAGAGCGATAAGGTCTCCCCCAAGCCTCCTCTTCTCCAGACTAAACAGTCCCAGTTCCCTCAGCCGCCCCTCATAGGACTTGTGCTCTAGACCCTTCACCAGCTTCGTTGCCCTTCTCTGGATACGCTCCAGCACCCCAATGTCTTTCTTGCAGTGAGGGGCCCAAAACTGAACACAGTATTTGAGGTGAGGCCTCACCAGTGCCGAGAACAGGGGGACAATCACTTCCCTACTCCTGCTGGCCACACTATTTCTGATACAAGCTAGGATGCTATTGGCCTTCTTGGCCACCTGGGCACACTGCTGGCTCATGTTCAGCTGACTGTCGACCAACACCCCCAGGTCCTTTTCTGCTGGGCAGCTTTCCAGCCACTCTTCCCCAAGCCTGTAGCGTTACATGGGGTTGTTGTGACCGAAGTGCAGGACCCAGCACTTGACCTTGTTGAACCTCATACGATTGGCCTTGACCCATTGATCCAGCCTGTCCAGGTCCCTCTGCAGAGCCTTCCTACCCTCGAGCAGATCAACACTCCCACCCAACTTCGTGTCATCTGCAAACTTACTGCGGGAGCACTCGATCCCCTCATCCAGATCATTGATAAAGATATTAAACAGAACTGGCCCCAGTACTGAGCCCTGTGGAACACCGCTCGTGACCAGCCACCAACTGGATTTAACTCCATTCACCAGAATTCTTTGGGCCCGGCCATCCAGCCAGTTTTTAACCCAGCGAAGAGTACACCCATCCAGGTCATGAGCAGCCAGTTTCTCCAGGAGACTGCTGTAGGAAACGGTGTCAAAGGCTTTACTAAAGTCTAGGTAGACCATATCCACAGCCTTTCCCTCATGCAGTAAGCGAGTCACTTTGTCCTAGAAGGAGATCAGGTTAGTCAAGCAGGACCTGCCTTTCATAAACCCATGCTGACTGGGCCTGATCACCTGCTTGTCCTGTACGTGCTGCTTGATGGCACTCAAGATGATCTGCTCCATGACTTTCCCCGGCACCAAGGTCAGACTGACACGCCTGTAGTTCCCTGGATCCTCCTTCTGGCCCTTCTTGTAGATTGATGTTACATTTGCTGACCTCCAGTCAACTGGGACCTCCCTGCTTAGCCAGGACTGCTGACAAATGATGGAAAGTGGCCTGGTGAGCACTTCTGCCAGCTCCCTCAGTACCCTTGCATGGATCCCATCCAGCCCAATAGACCTGTGTGTGTCTAAGTGGTGTAGCAGGTCACTAACCATTTCCCCTTGGATTATGGGGGCTTCATTCTGCTCCCCCTCCCCGTCTTCCAGCTCAGGGGGCTGGGTACCCGGAGAACAACTGGTTTTACTATTAAAGATTGAGGCAAAGAAGGCATTAAGTACTTCAGCCTTTTCCTCAGCCTTTGTCACTCTTTCCCCCTACATCCAATAAAGGATGGAGATTCTCCTTAACCCTTCTTTTGTTGCTAGTGTATTTATAGGAACATTTTTTATCGTCTTTTACCACAGTAGCCAGATTAATTTCCAGCTGGGCTTTGGCCCTTCTAATTTTCCCCCTGCATAACCTCACATCCTTGTAGCCCTCCTGAGTTGCCTGCCCCTTCTTCCAAAGGTCATAAACTTTTTTTCCCTGAGTTCCAGCCAAAGCTCTCTGTTCAGGCAGGCCAGACTTCTTCCCCACTGTCTTATCTTTTGGCACATGGGGACGGCCTGCTCCTCAGCCTTTAAGATTTGCTTCTTGAAGAATGTCCAGCCTTCCTGGACTCCTTTGCTCTTCAGGACTGCCTCTCAAGGGACTCTGTCAACCAGGCTCCTAAACAGGTCAAAGTCTGCCCTCCTGAAGTGCAAGATAGCAGTTCTGCTAACCCCCCTCCTTACTTCTTTGAGAATCAAAACCTATCATTTTGGGATGCCTATGCCCAAGTCGGCCTCCAGCCATCACATCACCCACAAGTCCTTCTCTATTCACAGACAACATGTCCAGTGGAATGCCTTCCCTAGTTGGCTCACTCACCAGCTGTGTCAGGAAGTTATCTTCCACACACTCCAGGAACTTCCTAGACTGTTTCCTCTCTGCTGTATTGTATTTCCAGCAGACACCTGGTAAGTTGAAGTCCCCCATGAGAACAAGGGCTAGAGATTGTGAGACTTCTCCCAGCTGCTTATAGAGTATTTCATCTGTCTTTTCATCCTGGTTGGGTGGTCTATAACTGAATCCCACCATGTTATCTGCCTTGTTGGCCTTTCCCCTGATTTTTACTCATAAACACTTGACTCTTTCATCACCATCATCAAGCTCTAGACAGTCAAAACACTCCCTAACAAACAGTGTTACCCCACTGCCTCTCCTTCCTTGCCTATCCCTTCTGAAGAGTTTATAGCCATCCACTACAGCACTCCAGTTGTGCAAGTTATCCCACCACGTTTCTGTGATGGCAACTGTATCATAGTTTTCCAGCTGCACAATAGCTTCCAGTTCTTCCTGTTTGCTGCCCATGCTGCTTACTCTTCACTTTCCTTCATACTTTGCTTTGCAGCAAGGAATGGTAAGTGCATATCAGGCTGTGTAGCCTGCAGGTTGAGGTAGATGATTTCTCTTCTCTATTTGACACTTGTGAGACTACATCTGGACTGTTGTGTCCAGTTTGGGATTCCCTACTCCAAGAAAGACATTGACATACTGGAGTGAGGCCAAGAGGGTAAGGGGGACTGAAGCATACGATGTATGAGGAAAGGCTGAGTTGAGGGAACTGGGCTTGTTCAGCCTGGAGAAGAAAAAGCTGTCAACAAGTGCTTATTGGGAATTGTAAAGAAGATGGACCAGACTCTTTTTGTAGATGGATAATGATAAGACAGGAGAAAATGGACACAAGTTGCAAGAAAGGAAATTCCAATTAGATATGGAATTGGACTGTTCAGGGACCTGCTTGGAAGAATCCCAGGGGATGTAGGCTTGGAAAGAGGATGGATTCTGAAGAGCTGGTTGATTTTCAAGGATCATCTTCCCTGAGCTCAAGAATGGTCCACCCCCATGTGCAGGAAGCCAAGCAAAGGTGGCAGGGGGCTTGCATGGCTGAACAAGGAGCTCCTGACTGTATTCAAATCCCCAAATGAAGTGTTCAAAAAGTGGATGCAGAGACAGATGACCCAGGAGGCATATAGAGGCATATGTCTCTGAGCAGACAGGGGTGAGGTTAGGAAAGACAAAACCCATCTGGAATTGAACAAGGCAAGGGATGTGAAGGGCAACAAAAAGGACCTCTACAGCAGCTAAAGGAAATCTGAGTGACCACTGCTGAGTGGGAATGGGACCTGGAGACAGAAGCCCTGGAAAAGGCTAAGGCCTTCTTTGCCTTGGTTTTTACTGGTAAGAGCAGCCTTCAGGAATCCCAGGACTTTGAGACCAGTGGGAAAGTCTGGAGCAAAGAAGAACTTAACCTTGGTAGAGGAGGATCAGGTTGGAGTATATTTAAACAAACTCGACATACACAAGTCCATGCGACCTGCTGGGTTGTACCTGATGGGTGCTGAAGGAGCTGGCTGATGTCTTTGCAAGGTTATTCTTGATTGTCTTTGAAAGGCCAGATTAGAGGTACAGACTAGATAAATGGACAGTGAGGTGGATTAAAACTGGCTGAACTTCTGGGCTCCAAGGGTTGCAACTGGTGGCACAAAGTTGAGGTGGAGGTAAGTGGATATTGGTGTGATACTGATACTGGGGCCAGTACAGTTAACCTCTTCATTATTGTCTTGAATGATGGGACAGAGTGCACCCTCTGCAAGTTTGGAGGTAATACAAAACTGGGAGGAGTGGTTGATACATCAGTTGTTTGTGTTACCGTTCAGAGGGACCTCAACAGGCTGGAGAAATGGGCTGATAGGAACCTCATGAAGTTCAACAAAGGGAAATGGAATGGAATGGAATGGAATGGAATGTAGACTAGACTAGACTAGTTCAGCTGGAAGGGACAATCATCATCATTATCAGTCTAACTGCCTGACCACCTCAGGGCTGACCAAAAGTTAAACCATGTTATTAAAGGCACTGTCCAAATGCCACTTAAACACTGACAGGCATGGGCCATCGACTACCTCTCTAGGAAGCCTGTTCCAGTGTTTGACCACCCTCTTGGTAAGTGTGAAGTCCTGCCTGTGAGAAGGAATAACCTCATGCATCAGGACACAGTGGGGACTGACAGGTGCAAAGCAGCTTTGCAAAGAAGGCCCTGGGGGTTCTGTTGGACATGAGACAGTAATGTGCCCCTGTGGCAAAGATGGCCAAAAGACTTCTGGGCTTCATTAGGAAGATTGTTGCCAGCAGCACGAGGGAGGTGACCCTTCCCCTCTACTCCTACCCTTCCCCTCTACCCTTAATTTGATGAAAAGGAAAAAAAATGAGTCAAGAGGGAAGTAAATTTTGACAACTACACTTTCCCTCTCAATTTTGAGTGCAAAACAGGTTTATTCTGTGCCTTCCTCTTAACTGTTTTTTCTATCTGACTGAAATATTAGGCATTTCCATTATTTCTATCACATTTGCTAAACAAGCATAATTCAAACTGTAACATTCAATGAATTACCTCCTTCGTCTTCCTCACATCTGTATAAACGTTCATCAGTTCCTCAAACACCACTCCCAGACTGTCCCTTTTGGTTCTGACAAAACTGTATTCTTCTGTGCTAAACATACAGGTGACAGTACTGAAGAAGTAAGCAAATAAAAAACCTGGCAGATGACCATATGGTCACCTTTTGCAAATGACAAAATCATGAACCTTGCTATGTCACTAGTGATACAATCATCAGTCTTTTGATAATTCAAATACAGAAATCTATGTGTTCACTTGTGCCCAAGTAACAAACACATACCCTGGTCTAAGCAATTTGACAGTGTCTGACCTGCAGATTGGAAAACCTGTGTATGAACCAATAAATCTGGCTATTAAAAAGCAAAAAAGCTGAAGCAAAGCTGGGATTTTATCATTTCATTGAATCAGATCATTAAAGTTGAGTTATAGCCCATAACAAACCAAAAGGATGAAATTATGAAATGCTGGTTCTTTGCCAAAAAAATTAAAGCACTATAGGTTTATTTTTATCTCAGAAAGTCAATGTTCGTTCACTTAGCAGCTTTCCCAGGTGCAATGAAAATTTAAATGGAAAGCTCTAGGCAGTATTATTAAATGTCTTCCTCACTCTTTGATAGAAAAACATGCAGAACACAGATATCTTAATACAGAATATGTATAGATAATGGACCCACATAACCCTGGTGGGATAGAAATGGACTGAGTGAGGAGAAACAGATAGTTGCCTGTTGCAAGAAACTTAGTTTCTTTCTGCCCTGCTGTTTTTTGAAAGAAAACAGAGAAAAACTGTGTATATAATTCTCGCTTATAGTTAGTTTCTGTTTCTTGAAAACAGGCTAAAATCTGTCATTTTACTTCATGTTTTCAGTGGAACTTCTCTAGTGAGACTTTCATCTTTAATTCCTGCAAAGTATCACAGTATCTTCAAACATATATGAGAAAATAGACATGATCAGACATGGAAAGGAATATTTTTTTCTCTTGATGAATCCTACAGTCTCCTGTTAGACAGAGTTTTGGTGCACTGGTGCATGGGGCACACTGTAGAGGGGAGAGCAGGTGGGAAACTATGGAAATTTGACCTTGCAGTAGCTGTTTTTAGTATCCCCCAAGCCTTTGTGAGAAAAGAAATTTCTTGCACATGGACTTGTGATTGCAGCATTATCTAGTGAGAAGATGACTTAGAAGAAGTACTTCCAGGAATGTTCTTCTTTAGACATGGCAAGTAACAGTGAACTTGGGGCCAAAAATCCTCTTCACTCCAAATGGAACCAGTAAACCAGTCAATCTCATGGCACTTAGCAGTGTAAAGATCATATCACACAGAGATCGTATTCAACTTGTGCTCAAAATCAGGAAGCAAGCTGTACCCCAACCTCAATCATTAGGTCCTAAGTCCCAAGTCCATGCACCCAAGCTGAAAAGCGTAGGGGTTTTCCATATTAACAAGAGAACATAAATAGTGAACTGTGAACTACTTGTGCAGTTCATGGGGATGGGTTGCACTAGCAATATGTTTTGTTGGGAGTTTTTACTAAAAATAGCTTATAATGTGTTATAAACTAGTGACTCAGAAAATTTGAAAGAGGAGAGGAGAGGAGAGGAGAGGAGAGGAGGGGAGAGGAGAGGAGAGGAGAGGAGAGGAGAGGAGAGGAGAGGAGAGGAGAGAGGTATCTTTCTCCATCTATACAAGTATTTTTGTGTACAGTTCATGTGTGGATTGTAGTTTAGTACTATGCATGTCCCGATAAGATAAGCAGTGGATAGACATTGGCCCAAGGTACATTTTTCAAAATGCTTACTTGTATGTCAAAGATTCAAAGCAACTGCACAGAGCACATGCATCTTACTCCTTAATGTATTGGGCAACACAATTTAGACGTAAAACACTACTACTGAGAGGACTGAAAAAATATTTTAGCAAATCTCATATGGTTGTAATAAGCAGAAATTCTATGCCCTTGTTCAAAACTGAGGGTTTCATTTCCATATATAAACTTTTTCCAGTCTTTTAAATTCTGAAAAAAAAATCCTCTATTAGAGAAACAAAAATAAATCTGTCAAAACAAGGGTAGAAAAGGCAAAGAAAATTTTTTTCATCTTTAATTGAGAAGTCTCTAACACAGTCATTTTGTGCTTCATTTATCTGTGGCTGAAATATAACAAAACATCTCAAAGGGTTTTCAGTGACCTGTACGAATAGGATTGTAGAGTTTAATAGTCACAGCATTTCAGGATCATGTAATATTCTGTCACCTAGCAGAAGGGCAATGTCAGAAAGGGACAGTTATCCTTATTCTATGGAACATATAGCAACTGTGATAATTCCTCCTTAAAATGGTTTCACTTTCCATGATTGCTTGATCATTGGGCAAGATAGCTGGTAGAAACAGTACATTAGCCTCCTTTTAGTTATACCCTTGTACAAAATTCGAAAAACCTACTTTTTCATTAGGAGGTAAGTCTGTGAATAATTTTCAGCAGGTTCATAATTTCTATGCATGCAATTTAGTAAATAATACCAATAGTTTCAAGTACAATATGGAAAGATTTTAGAAAGTTCTAAATTTTGAGGTTCCCTTCTACATCTTAGCATAGGGTTGTTTGTGGTTTTGTTTTGGTTTGTTTGTTTGTTTAGAAACTCATTTTAAATTAACTGAAAAAAAAGAAACATTTTGGATTAAAAAGTTTTCCTTATAAAGGAAAAAATATAACTCTAAAAGGGATTCATAAGAAGAATCAGTTTGAATTAAGACTGGATGTTTGTTTTTTTGGTTTGGTTACTTTATTTTTTTCTCTGTAACATTTATTGTATGAAATATGAAAAATCTAAGCTTAAAGCTACCCAACCTAGCCCTCAAAGTAGAGGAATGTCCTTGAATATTCAGTGTCAGCAGTGGTTAGTTGTTATGGTAAGAATTGCAGAATGTAAGTATGGACAGTTCAATTTAAAACACCTCTTTCATTGGGAAAGAAAAAGACACAGCACATACGTTCTTTAGAATTATTTTTTCACTGCTTTTGCTGGTTTGTGGTTTAACATCTCCATGCATCTTTAAAAACCCCAGGCATAACCCTCAGGCAGACTAAACACACAAAACACACCAAAGTCGATGTTTTGTGATTTCCTGCCTGCTTTCAGGGTATTGGAATTAATTAAATCTGAAGCCTCTCTAAAGCAAACATCCCACCTCAAATGTAAGATTTCTATTTTTATATTTGCTTGGAATATTCTTCCCAACACATTTGCTCGTTACTATTTGCAATGGACTAACGTGTCAGTGAGGGGACAGGTCATATTCCTGGTGTTTCACAGGCCCACAGCAGTAGAAAAATAGAGTACATGTGAAGCCTCTTCAATTGTTTATGCACCAACAGGGCAAAACTACTGTCCCTGCAGTTCTCAACACTTCATCTGCTCTCCCCATTTCCACCTTACACCATGACACGCTTATTGAAAATGTTCTCTGCCCCTGCAAAGCTGCTCAGCTGTGCTACAAGAGCAGAAGGGCAGCCACCTGAGCTCTCTGGTTTGTGAAATAAGAGAGGGCTAGGGACTGATCTTTCACAAGGCCAGTGGCTTCAGCTATCTTCCTAACTCCCTGACAAGGACTTCTCTCAGGAGGAGCATCTTTTGCAGACCAGCCTGCAGCTGGGGAAACTGAGGGCGTGGAGCTGGGGGAGGCAGGAAGGAAACAGGCACGCTGGAATAGGGTGCCTGCAAGAGCATAGCCTTTATCACACACGGTTTCCTTGTATTTTGTTGCTAGCTCATTATGAACGTTTAGATGGACGAGTAACTGCAATTGTTATAAAGTGCTTGTAAAGATATGTTAGAAAACAGTAATCTAGAATCATACATTGGACATACACTACCAATAAGGACCTTTAATTTTTAGCACATGAATTTTAAATTGGCAATTTTTCCCTAGAGAATGCAGCTGCACATGTTTTTTCAAAGAATCCTCAGGTATCAGAGAGGAGGGGTAAGTGCAAAGAAGTCTTCAGATGGGCAAGCAAAATGATTGTAGCAGAGAATTTAACTATAGTTACCAAACAGTGCAGTAAGGAGATAACAAGAGTTGTTTCACTGACAACTCTTTTTCTAATATATTGCAATATTCTGACTGTGAGCTATGACTTCATGTAAACAAGCCTATAGCATAAATATAGTATATAAAAAGAGACTTATTAAAACAAATGCTTAAAATAGTTTGTAAGATTTTATTTAGAGCATGACTAAATGAGTTACTTTTTTTTTAGATTTGGAGAATTGCCTACCTTCATAGCCCATTAGATTTTTCAGTTTGCATCTGCTAGAATTATTGTTCATAGGCAGTTTGTAGAATAAATGAATTAGCTTGTTTTGCCTTCTTTCAAGGCCGTCTGAATTCTGTTGTTTGACAACTTGACTGCGATGCAAAGTGGCTTTTCATGGGTATTAAAAATGCCTGTGAAAAAAAGTAGTGGGAAAGGAGGAATTCTAATCAAAGCTAATACAGCAAGGAGATGTCATCTGTAGGAATCTATGTGTTTCAAACCAGAAAAAAAAAAGAAAATTGGAAGTTGAATTATGCTTTTAAATCAGATGCAGAGAAAAATAGTTTGTCCATTCCAAGAAATGATCAAACTATGATCTGGGTATCTAAGTCCCACAGGTTGTGTGCCAAAACTTCAAATTAGTTTGGCAGCTTCATGCCCAAATTTTGAGGGGTGAAAAAAAACCTCTCTAATTTGATGGAGTAGCCCATTGCTGTAAAGCAGCTTCAATTACGCAATCCTTCCCTGTGCTTCACAAAATATAAGTTTTTTGGATTTATATCTTCACCTTCTACAAATGATTTGAAATTAGCCAGTGCTGTTACCTTGAAGAAATAAAACATGCATTTGGTAAGATCATATTGTTATGAAAATCCCTTTCTAAGCACAATTTAAGAGTGATTGTATAGCTTGCACCAATTTTCACATCTGAGCAATTCAAATCTTGAGAAACATATTTCTCATCTATATGGACTATTGGTTTTATGCTTTCTTTTCTAAAGTTTTGATTTAATAAGCATGGTTGTTGAATTCTGTTATTGGAGAATGGTAATTCAGGAATAACTCTTTTCTTGACTGAAGGAGTTCTTGATGCACTATATATTAATGCACACAGAAATCTCCTATAAACTTGAAGTTACTAATAATATAACACAATACAGCTGAACTGTATAGAATAAAATCATGAATCCACTGCCAACCAGCCTGAGTGGATATTGCACCTTCAAGAGCTATGAGGGATGTGATAAATTTGTGATATTCATCAAAATACCATGTTCAAAGGAACATATGATCACTTCTAACCTTGTATGTTCATTTTCAAGATTATGGATCTGCATACACTCATTTTTGCATTATTTTGTTTTTGCTGGCAGTAAAACTTTTCAACAGATTTTTTCATTGAGAAAAATGAAACTACAATATTGCAATACCATTTAAATATTCCTTGGCCATCAAAAGTACATCATTGTAAGTTGTTATGTAAAATAAATACAAATTAGTTTCTAGTACTTCCTGCAAAGGTTCCGCCCTGTTAAGTGTGTATCGATTTATATTACATCAAATCCTGCAGTTGTCTCTTGTTTTTCTTTCTTTTACTTACTATTACTACCATGAACTCTCGCCATAAATCAAGACCCTGCTGTAAAAAAAGACTGTGAGAAAAAACCAGGACAAAAGCAAGCATACAGACTGAGCATAATAGGAGAACGGAGAGAAGCTCCTTGTTCACAAGGGGTGAACCAAAAATTGATAAGCATAATAGGCAATAGAGATATGTAGCACATGAATAGCACAGATGATGCCAATTTTGCTGTTACTTTGTGGACATCAGATTTGAAAGAGGTTTACTCCGGGATACGCATAATAATAATCAGACGTAGACCAATGATGGAGGGTGGTTGTGAGCCAGCTGCATGTTCGAAGTGACCTGATGAGAGGAGAGGATAAGCTGTGAAGGTAACAGAAAGCTTATGTTTACTTTAATAAAAAATGGGATCCAATGGAGGACTGGAAAGGGAAATTAAAAAACAAAACAAAACAAAACAATAGGTTGGAAGAACAATCTTTACAGCATTCTGGAAACATTAGCAAGATTGCTGAACAAAAGCAAGATTGCATTGGTCAAGGCCAGAAAAGGATGACACATGATGCTGGCAGCCTGGCTAAAAGCATGTCAATGCAGGAAAAAGGTGTATATTTGATATAATGTACAATTAGCTTACAATACTTGGGTGTAACCTGGAGGAAATTCCAAATGGAGACTAATATCTGCAGTTTATACAAGACCTTCTGATAGGAAAGATGGTGCTGCTGTTCAAAATGCTGCAGAGAAAGGTACCAGAAAAAGATTTTGCAGGTAAATTTAAGAACAGGTAACCTGGAGGTATCAGAGAAACAAGGTTTTAGCTTGAGTGGAAGGAAACAGGATTGGTATTGATAGTAAATTACATACCTTCCCAGTAGAAAAAATAGTAAATTAGATTGCTGTTATATGAGATTACCCCGAGGTATGACATAGTGGAAGGAGGGAATGGACCAGGACAGACCCTAGAGGGCCTTCAGCTAAAACTACTATATTGGAAGGGAAATAGAGAAGCAGAGAATCAGAAAAGAACAGAGGCCTGGGAGCAGAGATTGAAAAGATTTAAAGAAGAAGAAGATAGAGCTGCTGAAAGTGAGGGAAAGATAGAAGAAGGTGAAAATAAAGTCCTTATAGTGTAATTCAGCTCTGAAAAATCATTCTCATGAGGGCTGTTTCATTAGAGTGGGATTAGAGGTTACAGGAAAGAATTGGCAAATAGCTCAGCATGGCAATTGCAAAGCATGTACTTTGTGAACTTACTTCACTGGCAGCATAAAGGTTCAGCTGCTCAAAAATTAGACATCTAAGTGTGAGCAAGTTACCTTAGGCTCCCTTTCTAGCTAATTTATGTGATCTATCTTAAGAGATGATGAATCAAACTCTGGAAGGAGCTTCAATTGACTTGAAGGGGGACACAGACACAGAGCAATTATATGCACAAATTAAGGCAGAAATCCTATCACAAAGATCTGTGTAAATCCGGCTTCAGGTCATTGTTCTCTCCTCTTTTATGTTCTTCCATGAGTTGGCTTTGACTACACTGTCTATGGGAAGAGGATCAAGGACTCTTAATTTCTTTTCAGTATTAGAAATATTACTTTCTTTTCCACCGGCTTAAGCACAGGCCTTAATAGCTACATTATTTGTTTCTATATCCTTGGTCCATCTCTCCACAAATATTTCCTAATATTTTTTACCTGCCTCTGCTCTTCATATAAGGATATTACATCTAAGACTATAGGGCAGAGGGACAAAATGTCTGTTGTGCACAAGAAAAAAGTTTAACTCCTGAAAAATAATAATAAAAAAAGACAATTAATAACAACATCTATGTTAAGCTAATATTATTTTTGTCTTTTATTTAAAAAACTATATCTGATCACATGTTGCTACAAAATTCACTCAAGTCTGCTTTGCGTGCACTGATCTGATCTGTTTTGTACACCCAAAGCACCCTTGCTGTGCACAGCACACTGAACAGTAGCTGTTGCAGCGCTTGCAAATTTCATATGCACTTAGAGTCTATTTCATATGTTATTTTTTCATTATATACCACTTTTGTACAGGACTGCAATGATTTTACTAGCACAGCAATGATTTTACTAGCACAGCACAAGTCTGACACCTGATTACCTCCATATCAGCATCCATCCACTGCGCAAAGGATCAACTTCTATTCTTAACTGAAACTGTCATATCTGTTCTGCTTTTATTTCTGCCTGATACACAATATGCACCTGTACAAAATGAAAAAAAAAAACCACTACTGCTGCCCCTGTTGCAAACGAAGGGCTAAACTTCAGTGTTCCTATTCCTGGCCCTGCTGAAGGGTTGGTCCACATGAATGAGAAGACATTCAAAGATTTCCAGCTTTTTAAAAAGTAGATTTTTTTAAAGTAGTATGTTTCTATTCTAACAATTTTTTTTGTTATGATATAATACATTCCTATTATTATTTTGTTCATAGCACCAGATCTTCATCCAACCAAACCTTTCTCTTTGCTTGGTTTAGTCAATCTAGAATTTTCAAAACTAAATTAAACAAAAAATTAATTTACTTATGGATGTGACAGTTTCCATACATGCTTGAAACTATTTGACTCCAATGAACAAGAAACCATTGCCCTTGTATTTTTCCAAAAATCATCAAGTTTAGTCAGAAAGTGAATCATGTCAATGATTCAAAAACTTAACAGCAGTGGCAGGTTATATTGATGCAACTACTCGTTGATATCACTTTATGTTATCAAGTATTTGAAACAGCCTTGCTTCTAAGGGAGTTTTCAGAGCACCAGTACTTTGAAGTGTGAAGGCTGTCAAAATGTAGCTGAGATATACCTGCAAACCTCTGACTCAACTATGCAGTCTTTAAAGTTAAGAGTTTCTATCTTGTTATGATAGTAGGCAAGCAATAAAAAAGGTGTTGATCATACTCAATGTCTATCTATTTACATAGGAAACTAAAGTGACTGCTGGCTTGCAAGATTAAGTAGTAAGATCATATTACATTATTTTAAAACAGTCTTAAGATGGTAATTTTTTGTCCATATATGAGTGGGCATTGCTAATATGAAACAGTAAGAGGCAATGATTAGCAGTTACCTCACCGCTACTTTCTAAAACCCTGTAAACTTTAACCAAAACACTAGGCTGAAGACAGGTTTCTTTCACCGTAATCTCAGTGGTGTCAAAGTCTCACATCTCTGGAGAAGACACCTTTATGCCACCACATAAACGTGACTTCAGCTATGTTTTCCCACCAAAACATGAAACGCTTTGGGGAATATAGGTGGTTATCCACCCCGGCAGCAGGGTGGGAGAAAGACAATGTTGATTCAAATGTTGAATCAGCTTCTCTCATGCATTTCTACAATCCACCCACATGTTCAGAAAGACAAAAAACCCTCAGGAAAAGATTCCTAGGGATATTTTATTTTTTTGTGATGGTAAGAAATGTGCAGTTTGAACCCTGAAGTCCTAATGACTCACATATATGAGCACAGCACCGCAGCAAATTGACAGCCTAAGTGCTGATTCGCAGCTATCCTGAGGGACAATCAACTCTACAGCAAAAATATTATCTAAGTATAAGGACCTTTATTCAGGAAATACCAGGCCACCCATTCTTGTGAGCTATAAATTAAAAAGTGACAACAAAAATGAAGCACTTGATTTCTACAGGTAAGATTTATAAAGATGAGAAATATTTTTAACTTGCCTTGGCCTGTTTGTTGTTTTCTACTGTTGCTGAATGGCACATTTGCCATGACACGTTCTTTCTTCTCAGGTTTCATCCTGGGACAAACCTCTCCCCTCTGACTTACTTTCTTCCCTCACATCATCCGGAGAATAGGCCACATTTCCCAGTTTTACACATTCAAGATTGTAGAGCAATTTGGTTTGCTGACTTTATTTTATTTAGGCAGCATTTTTCCATTAAAATGTTGCCCTTAATTACATAAAAGGTATCCATATTTCAACTATCAGGTGCCAGCCTCTCAGCAGATGCCATCTTGCCCTGTCACTAATGATGATTATACCAGAGGTCATTGTGGGAGGCTTACTGTCATTTCACTGACACAATAGAAAATGCTCATAAAAGCTCTTCATTTATGCATTACGAATTTCCTCCTCATCTAACCAGTAATTCCACTGTACGTTTATAAGAGGAAAGCATCAATACATTTGTCGACTACAAGGCTAATTTCTCATCAGCAGCAGGGATTTCAGCCTGTGTATGCTCTAGTGACTGTGCATTTTTGCAGAATGCGATATTTCACCCCTGCGACTCAGCAGGTGGCCTAATTTTTGTTCTAATCATACAGTATCAGTATCTATTCAATTTTTATCCTGAATCATATCTATTCAGGCTCTTGTCCTTATCTGACCTTGATAAACTGATTGCATTTGTGAACCTTACAATTTGCTCTTTAGGCTCTTTTTCAGATGAGTTATTGGTTGAGCAGTTGGATATACTTGGTTAATCTTCCTGTGCCTTTGGGCAAGAAATCATCTCTGCTGAAAGCTGCTGTGATGAAACTTAGAAAATGTTCTGCTTTACTGGGGGAGGGAGAAGAGGCGGGGGGGTGGGGGATCTTTCAATGTCCTACTATTCATTCTTATTTTGTGGCATTGTTATACCTTCCAAAGAATTTAGAGTGTATTGTTCCCTTCTGAATAGCAGCTTATAGGAATACGTATGGTAGGTTCTTTACAAGATTTTTCTGTCCCCAAGGGAAAGAGACTGCAACTTGCTGCTCATAATATTTATTCAAGTTACTGCTGAAAAAAGTTCTCTGAGTTGCAACACCGTATGATAAAAAAATTCAACTATGCTAACAACTAACTTCCACACTTGACATAATAAATTATTGTTTCTTATCTCTGTTTAAATTTAGACTTCTCGCGTTAAATCTACAGAAAATTTTGGCACTAGATTTTCACTGACTAGCACTGTAAACATTTTTTATAAGTCTGAGAAGTATAGGAAGAGGGATGAAGATGCCAAACCTTGTGGCAGCTTCCCACCAAAATGGTAATAGGTGCCAATGATAAATGGGCACAGGACAAAATCCAAACATCCTGGGAAACCATATTGTGACCAGACTGTACCTCCACTCAGACACTGGAGTGGTTTAATCTCTTCTACATTTTGGCAATGCTTGTTTAGCTTGCCAGTGAAAAGTATTGTCAGACGGTAAGTGAATCAAATTCTTTTATGTGTTTTTTCACTCAGGAGCTAAGACTCATGGATGAGGTGTTGAATGTCTCTGTAAAAACCCTCAACCGGAGTTTAAGAATTATGAACATCTTTGAACATCACCCAGGACACAGACTCACGCTCTCAAAGGTAGGTCTGTAAATTCCTAGTTGACCAGACAAAGTGAGTTTGTTACTGTGGATTTACCGGGCATCTGGGAAAAAGAACACAAATAATTTGTATTCACATCTTAGAGCACTGCGGGAAAAAAGCCTGCATCACCACCAACTAAAACAACAATGAAAAAGAACCACTCTTTAACAAACTGTTCTTTCAGCAGTCTCCTTCTTCAGAATTAATGTGGAAATAGGTTTTGTAACAGCGGAGCAGAGGAGGTTCTGCTAACCTGCAATCCCTTCTTCAGCACAAGGGAGTATCTTCACAGGATGCTTTCTGTTGCTAGTTTGGAAAAAAAGAAGTCTTAGATATGAAGATCTGTGACACGGGGTATTATTTGCTAGCAGAAAGACAGAGCTGACTAATGAATCAAGGAAGGCAGGACTACCTTCAAAATAGCCTCTTTCAAATATTGAAAGAAAAGAGCTAAAAAGAGAAAGAAGTAGACAACTAGCAAACAGAGGGCAGTGTCATACCTCTGCCATGCTGTAAGGCTTGGTCTGCCACGTTGGGTAAAAAATGTAGTAAGAAGGTGGTATTTGAGATAAATGAGTGATTCCTGCCATCCACAAGGAAAAATGCTTCAGGGAAGAAACCCCATCTCTGCCAGTATCACCGGTGTCTTATTATAACTAATTATTTTGGGTAAATATTACATAACCATAATTTTAATTAACGTGCAATATAATTAATAGTGCTTTAGGAAAAAAAAGCCCTACACTGCAACTGAAAAATGCAAAAATTTCAACTGCAAGTTGATCTTTGGTAGGTAACAGCCTGATGCCTCCTCTGCAGGGAAGCTCTTTCAGTTTCAGGCACTGTGGTTTTTACCATTATTTCAGAAACAGCACTGCTATTTACAAGCAACTACAGATCTTGGCCTCCATTGTGTTAGGCGTTGCATTATTAGTACTTGACTTTCACCAGTGATTACCCTAAAGAAAGCTGACACGGCTGGGCTCACAGGATTACCAGGAAATGGCGGAAGATGCAGAAGGTAAACAGAGCAGTAACTGAAGAGGAAAGAATCATAGAATCGTAGAATCATTAAGGTTGGAAAAGACCCCTAATATCATCGAGTCCAACCGTCAACGCAACACCACCATGCCCACTACACCATGTCCCTAAGGGCCTCATCTACACGTCTTTTAAATACCTCCAGGGATGGTGACTCAACCACTTCCCTGGGCAGCCTGTTCCAAGGCCTGACCACTCTTACAGTAAAGAAATTTCTCCTAATGTCCAATCTAAACCTCCCTTGGTGCAACTTGAGGCCATTTCCTCTCGTCTTATCGCTAGGTACTTGGGAGAAGAGACCAACACCCATCTCGCTACAACCTCCCTTCAGGTAGTTGTAGAGCGCGATGAGGTCTCCCCTCAGCCTCCTCTTCTCCAGGCTAAACAACCCCAGTTCCCTCAGCCGCTCCTCATAAGACTTGTGCTCCAGGCCCTTCACCAGCTTTGTTGCCCTCCTCTGGACACGCTCCAGCACCCCAATGTCCTTCTTGTAGTGAGGGGCCCAGAACTGAACACAGTATTCGAGGTGGGGCCTCACCAGTGCCGAGGACAGGGGCATGATCACCTCCCTACTCCTGCTGACCACACTATTTCTGATACAGGCCAGGATGTCGTTGGCCTTCCTGGCCACCTGGGCACACTGCTGGCTCGTGTTCAGCCGGTTGTCAACCAGCACCCCCAGGTCCTCTTTGGACAGGCAGCTTTCCAGCCACTCTTCCCCAAGCCTGTAGCGTTGCATGGCATCAGGTTTCAAGAGGAAAGGATCATTGCACAGGTTAGAGGTGTGAAAGCCAACAAGTTGCATTAGTTTTTTTCTCAAGAATATCTGATTTGTGGTGAATCAAGTGATTATACGTGCTTTCCCCTAGACTGTTGTGAAAAAAGCAAATATCCCTTTACTTTTTTTTTTTTAATAGAATATACATGCTTTTTCCTCTGAACTTTCAAACATGTCATCACATGGGCCATACTGATTTTCCTGAAAAGATTTTCAAGAAATTTTTTGATTAATATTTAGATGATTCATCTAACTAATTTAGAAGTATATATCAACACCTGCAAATATTTTAAATCAATAAACTTGAAGACTGCTTTAAGATGACTGGTTACCTGCTCATACACAAGTGGTAGCATTTCTTTTCACTGGGCATAACTATGACCTTGCTAGAAATGTATTTGATAAACCGCCGATTGCTGGGAAAAATCAGCAGGGCAACAGTAAGACAAATTATCAGTTTTGTCATTTGGGAAAATAGAGTGAACTTTTTCTAACCTGACATTTAAAGATAAAAAAAAAAAAAAAGCCACACCTTTCGTTTCTAAGCTTTCCTGTAGAACACGAGAAAAATACCCAAAGTACCTTGCCTATCCATACAGCCATCTTTTCCTTCATGAGTTTTGCTCTGATGCTCAACAACTTTACAGCCAAGCACAGTAAAGAAACATGAAGGAAAAGCATGGAGATGTCAGTTAGCATGAAAGCAAGATGAAAAATGAAGCATTAGAACAGCCAAAATAGATAACAAGAAGGTCTGTTCAATGTCTGGCTTTCTGCTTGCCAAAAGAAGTGGAAGCCTTAATTATGATTCATGGAGTCATTAATTCTTTTTAGGCATTAAAGTTAATGGAATAATGATTTTTAATTGCTGTGGGATGATTCCTGATGTGCCTAAACAAAAATAGTACTGATGATGTATAATGCATAAAGAACATTTCAAGACAAGGAACCTCACCGAAATGAAAGGATACTTACGGACTAAGTGTTCATGGAGTGCCTTTTACGGTTTCAGTTCAGGGCACGGGCACTCAGGAGCCCACGCTCCCAGACCCACAACCAAAGTGCAGCTGAAAGAGAAGGGCCACTTTTGCTTCTCCCTGCTTTACATGAAAACAACAACTATTTGCACCGATTCTTTTGACGCTCTTTCTGCTAGGTAGCTGCCTGAAATGTGGCGATTGTTGCAGGAGTTTCTGTGGCGGAGACGAAAACCATGTCATTAGGAGCAGCCTCTGCTTAGCTGCAGACTGCCTTTGGATTGAAGCGCACCAGCGGTAACTCACGGACGAAATTCGGCTGGATTGATTCATTTCAGCAGTCGTCTTGTGTTCTTCCTGTTCTCATTCAATTAAAGTCATTGTAGCTAATTAAAAAACATGTTGGTTTTATTTGGATGTAAGACATAACGTTTTCCAAAAGGAGATATGATTTAAACATATGAGACAGCTATGAAGAATTGTACAGAACAGCTCTACAGCCTGCTTGTATTTCCTTGCATCGTAAAATACAAATCTAAGCTGAGTCCTCTTCTAGCTTATTTTTTATTCTTGTCTATGTATGTGGCCTGTGGAGCTTGTGATATATATCACTTTTTACTGTTTGCTCCTGTAGTTTTAATTCCATTCTCCCCTACCTCTGTCCTTTCCCTCCAACCCCTTTTTGTTTTGCTTTATGGATCGAAACAGGCTGCTGGACACAGTAATATTTGACTACCGTTTCCAGAGTTGATTGAGCATTTATCTATTTATTTCCCTTGAGGACCATGGCTCCTCATTTCTGATGTCTCCAGATGCCTGTACCTGGACTAGTCAATGGAAAGTCCAAGGCACATTTGTGACATCCTATGTTTTTCTGCTTGAACCACCTACTTCAGGATGAGACAGATGGCATAGGGGAAGAGGAGGAAGGATTTGCAAGGCTTCATTACAGCCTCCCCTGCGCTCAGTACTGATGCAGAATCAGTGTAAGCTGCACAGGGGCAAGCGTAACACACTGGGATCAGCTCACATCAAGGCTTGGCCAGCGCAAACAGATTTGGAGTCTGAGAGATAGTCTTTTCAGCAAAGTGTTTGAGACCAGTACTATTGATATTACAGAAAAAAACCACCTTGGTTACTTCAGGTGCATTTTTAAAATAGGCAGACATCAGAGACACAAAAAAATAATGCTAGTTCTTAAGCTCAGTTCACTTTCACATGAAGAGCAGAGTTGTCATCGGCACTCTCTGCCTCTTGTGTATCAAGTTAGGAGGACTCCTTAAAATTGCCATTATGGCTCTAGAAAAGTCCCACTAACAGTGTCTGCCTTGTATTGCACTAGGTCTTCTGTTACTGATGTGCAAAGGTGCTCAGCATGCTCAGTGACTCCTGATTTTGCTGGCAAGCTACAGACCCTCACCTTTTCTGTAAACTAAGTACTTAACTTGCAGTTCAAAGAAGATAATGCATTAAAAAAAATGATTTAATCACAATGTACTGTTTGTTTATTTACAGTGGCCTGAAGATAATCACCGAGCAGCGATGGGTGAACGACTTAATTTCCAGAGCACCTCTAAATAAAGCCTAAGTTAGCTCAGTTCCACATCCCCTCAACTAATATAATGATAATTTTGAAATCCAGCTACTTTAACTATCTCATGTGGAACAAACCGTGCCAAAAATATAGCTGACAGCTATAAAATATTGCCCAGAGAACTGAAGATACAGTTCTTATGTCACTAAGGGTATTATTATTCAATTGAGATGATAACTTTTTCAATTTTTATTTTATTTTTAATATTTCCAAGGATGGAGATTCCACAGCCTCCCAAGGCAACCTGTTCTGGAGCCTGACCTCCCTCATAGGAAAAAAAAAATCCTAATGTCTAATTAAAACTTCCAGTGTTGCAACTGGAGTTTGTTGTCTGTTGTTCTACTGTGCACCTTTAAGAAGAGTTTGCCTCCCTCCTGCAACCACCCATTGGGTATTTGTAGACAGCAGTAGGATTCCTCTCTTCTCAAGATTGAACAAACATTGTTCTCTCAGCCTCTCCTTCTACATCATATCAACAAACATAGCTGGGTGAAATAGGAAAATTAAAAAGTGAATAAAATATTTATTTATTGTTATGCATTCAGGGATTAAAAAGTGATCAGCTGGAAAACTACTCTTCTTTGTATGCCCAATACAGAGAATATATGACCATGAGCATTTTCAGAATCAAATTTGTCTCCTAAGTGAAATACATTTCAGTTTTTAATTGTGAAAAAGAAGAAAAACTTCAAAAATAAGTGGAAATTCTTTGCTGTCTACTAATCTTGTAGACCCAATACTGCTTGTAGATCTATTCATTTTACTCCTACTCATAGGTTTTGCTTTATTTGAGTATAAATTGCAATAGTAAAATAAAAAAAAAAGGTTATCTAAATTTTTTAAATTGGCACTCTGAAATGTTTGTGGGTAGTTTAAAGGCACTGTAACTATTGTATTTTTATCTCCTTGGTCTAGCCACTGAGCATATCAGTGCTGGCCTGAAAGGGAGGAAATAAAAGGTTTTTCTTTTTTTTTTTTTTTTTTGCAGCCAGAGAAACCTGTCAGGTGGTACGTGACCTTTACTGAACACATATAAGTCAGCACTGCCATGATCAAGAGGTTCAATAGATGGATCGATGACCAGTTAGAAGCTTCCAGTATGACCACCATATACAGGCTAGGACTAATACTGGAAAGAATTCTGGCATCCCCCCATGTGCTTCTTCAAAAATGAAAGAAAGAAAGCGTTTGTGCTTCTCTTGGATTTGTGTGACAGTTGGCTAGGGGGTTAAATGATCTGGCTTTTATACCTCTAGCAAAAGTAGCATCCCCTCAGTAGATGTATGTCAACAAGAGAAGGGAAATAACTGATCGTCCAAACAAAACTGCTGTGCAAAGATTTCCTTTTGGGATGAAAAATAAGAAAGAAAAATAAGATACAGAGATTATAGAAAACACTATTAAGACAGAAGTATAAATGTCTGATGGACTGGGGAGCACATAGACAGAGGTGAACACAGGAAAAACATGAATCTAGAAAAGAAAAGAAATTTTGTTCAGGAAATTTAAATGGAAAATTCTAAACAAAAAATTGAAAATCCTATTAGGTATCGCATACTTATTTTGTTATCCATGAGTTAAGATTTCCAAATGAAAGCTTGAAAATAACAGCAGCCTTTGAGGACAGCTCCTCAATCTCCACTCGTACAGCAGTATTATTATTATTTTTTAGTCTTTGTATTGTTTTGCTATTTATGCATGCGACTTATTCACTACCATGCAAGCTTATGCAAACATTCATAAAAATAAATTTTTTCATAAACAGATTCTTACAAAAGTAATGTTATAGTTTACTGACAGCAGTTATAGAAGACTTCCTGCTGGATTTCTTTGAAATCTGCTTCTCACTTCCATAGGTTGGATTTGTCAACCCTCCATGTCCACTGAAAGGTGTATCAGTTATTAACTTGTGATTGGAGAGTGAAGTGACATTTTAGTATGGAGTTTTTGAACTACATGATTTTTTTTTTTATGAGACGGTGTTAAGGATAGTTATTAAATTTTATTGTTTTTCCAAAACAGACTAGTATCCTCTACACTTTTTCACTGCACTCTGGTGTAATTAGACCATCCAGGTCATCAGTAGAAAGCTTGTTTGTCCATAGGCATCTGTGAAGGAAATGATCCATGTCCTTAAAACTGTCCTCTTTCTCTCCCTGACCTACTGCTGGTCACTGAATGTCTGAGACGCAATGACAGCGAGGAAAAGATCAATCTTATTAACACCGAGAGGCAAACAGAACAGAAAAGCTTTGCCAAACCTTTTATCGGAGCTATGATATAGAGAATACAATGGGGAATCAACTCCAGCCCTTGTGGAACTGCATATATAAGCACTAGCAAAGTAGTGTCTGCCTAAGTGGAAAAAAGATACCCTTTCAATATTTTATATATATAGAAAATTATATATATATATATATATATATATATGAGACACTGAAACAAACAAAACCAGCAGTGTTTCCCTAATTGATGCTATGCCTTCCTCTCAAACAAGCTCTTCCTTCCACGGGCTAATTGTCTCAGAGTGGGGTGCAGCTACATCTCTGTTGCTCCTGGCTCTGGAGGTGACTCAGGTGCGGCCAGCTTGCGGGTCTCTGCTCCAGGCTTCATCATGCAATGCAGACTTAACACCTGCTTTTACTCTTTCTTGCCTTACCCAAAGAGCCGATTCAGACAATTTACAGGGTAGTCACAATCCTAGAGTGCATTTACAACACATGAGAAAAGATATTTTGACTTTGACATATGGGAAATATAATCATAATTCACTTGTCTGGGAATATGATGGACTATCCAAGCAGATATAATAGAATGGTTAAACTATTTAAGGCATATATTAGGTGACACTACCATGTCTGAGATGGAAAAACACGACAGCAACTAAAGTGATCCTGGATTCCCTGTTCTCTCATATTTCCCATGCTTGGTTTAATAAAAAGGGCATAGCCCCAGAATTTGGCAGCTCTGTGCACTGCAGAAACTTTCTGCTGACTGATTTCTTTGTTCAAGGCAAGAGAACAGAGAAAAGCAGCCGATGATATTTGATTCTCATTCATGTTTTGTATGCCTCAGTATCTCTCACCTTTTGACCCGACTGATCCATGTCTGTTAAGAAAATCCTACAGTCGGTAATGAGGACAGCCAATTCCTTTCTCTGAAAGGTCAAGCTCAGAAAAAAATCCAACTCCTGGTTTTCTAAAATGCTAGAAAAAAACATTCCCTTCACTCTACTCTGACCCCATGGCACATCTGATCTGGAAAGAATAACTGCAAGTTAGGACCGGTGCAAGAGACTTCCAGCATTCATGATCCAAGGGGTCTACAAATAGCTCCAAATAGGAATCCTCTTCTTCGAGCATTTAAAATTTTTGAGAGAATGGCTGATTCAGTGATATCACCAGGTATGAAATTAAATGCTGCAGTTTAAAGCTGAACTTGCATCTGCATGCTTTCTTTTTTGAGGGATGTTTCTTCCTTTATGGGTAGGATAGAGTAATAGAAAACTTCTGAAAATAGAAAATAGAATATATGTTTTGCCTGCATTGGATATATATTTTGATGCCCTAGGATACAGAGACCCAGGAAGGAAATCTGTGAATTAGCCTGCCCTGAGGTCTATGGTACAGCCTTCTGGAGTAGGGGTAGAGAGAAAGAATCTTTGCAATAAGTAATATTAATGCAGGGGCCAAAGTCTATAGAGGCTGTATCCTCACTTCTCCCCTGGTACATCTAGTGCCTATCATCTCATCCAGGGCAGGTTTTAGGCTCAAGTTAGGCTACAGGTATCCTACAATATAACACTTCCAGCATTCTTGAAGATTTTGGGTCAGCTTTGTCTGTTTGCAGTCATGGTCTAACTTTTTATTACTAAGCTGGGAGCAAAAGGCAAAATATTCTGAAGAAAAATATTTTTCAAAATCTGGACATAAGAGAAGTGTCAGAAGGAGAAATTTGATTCCCTTCAAGCATCTCAGTGCAGCTGATATAGACAAGGACAGAGTACAGGATTGTTGTTTTGTTTCACAATACAAAACACACAATTTGATTATATCCATTAGAACAATTTAAGACTCGTTTCCCCTTAAGAAATGAATATAAACTTTGAACTTGTAGAGTCTGCATACAGACACCCTTGCATATAGCAAGGGTGTGTGAAACTGTTCACATATTGGCAAATGAGCATGCTATTTTCAGCAAGGCAGCAATACGTCAGGTTAAATCTAAACCTAGGCATCTGAGAAAACGGTCTTTGGTCTATGTCTGGAGGTACAATCTTCTAGTGCATGACCAAGTCAAAATTACCCAATTTTATTGGCTTTCCAGGTCTATAAATAAGACTATATGAAAGTTGAGTAAATCCTTATTTATACAGGTAATTCTTAATATAAGAGCAAAACTAATGTTGACTGAGACAAGAGACCAGTTGGAAAGTTTGTTTAAAAGCATCCTTGTGGGACTCAGAGCAAACTTTCCCTGGCCGTAGGGCACCATACATATATTGTACACATACAAGCTATTGATTATATTCCCATTTCTTCAGAGCTAAAAAACACTGAATCACAAAAAATTAAATTTCAGCAGTTAACTCACTGTATGCTTTCTGAATTCTTTTAGGAGGAAGAAGGTTGCACAGTTGCACCCACTTCTCTGAACAGTTTGCAACACTGAGTACTAAAAAACACTGGGTTTATACCAACAGTTCTGTTTTTCTGTGGTCTCTTTCCTCATTGAGGAATCAGAACTCCTTTAGACTGAAATATAAAGTAAATGGATGAAATTTGAATAATTAATGACTTGAAACAGAAGGAGTCAGTGTTTTTACAAACCACCTGGCACTAATTTTAAATAAAAGGAATGCTAATACTTGGGGGAAAAAAAAGTTTCTAAGGTCCTTTAAGTGTTTCAAGCCAATGATTTGAACATCTGGCTAGGAAAGCTCATGTTTGAGCATGGGAGGATTAGGTTAAACAAACCTGTCTCTGAGGTACGGAGGACTTGAACAGAGTCAGCATATTGCACAACTAAGCCACAACAAGTCTTAGGAAAGAAATTCCTGGAGAAGTTAATACACAAAGCTGAAAATAAAATATAAAACTAATGAAATCCATATTGAAGAGGAATACGTATCTATTATTATCAGTACGTAGCTGCCTGTCACTGAGTGCAACAACAGACTTCTTCCTGCCACTCAGCCTTCAGAAGCCTCCTCCAGATAGAAATGAATGGTCCACAGGCAGCTAGGGGAATTGGGGACACTGAGGGGTTCCAGCTAATCATGTTCAGCCTACTGAAAACAACTGAGAGCAAACCCTACGACAGCAAAACTACCAGAGAAACTGTAAAACAGTAAGGAAAAAACAATCCCCAGAAAGAAAACCTCACACTGATGAATACCTTCGTATTCATCTACCTCCATGGTTTTTACTTATATTCCTTTCCATTTATTTCTCAACCTCCTCATTTTGTTTCCTTTTTTTTTTTTTCTTTACAGGAAAGTGAGTTGTCTGCAAAAGTCTACAAAATATATTCTTAAAGTAAAGTTCGGCTCCCTACCCCTCTCTCTTTTTTCCCAAATGTCTGAAAATCCTTGTCTACAACTAAGCAGTGTGCTCACAAAAAGTTTATGCCTTTTGGATATACTGATTATAGGTTTTGAAGGGATTATTCTGTTCTGTATGCAGGGGCAAATATTGTTTCCCTTCACTATTGTGAGCTTTCCCTTATTGTCTTCTGTGTTCCACACAAAATTGAGCTAACAGTTATTGAACAACAACAACAAAAAATCCAAGCAGAAGAACAATTGCTCTGAAATACTTTCATTAAAAAAATGAAATCCAAAAGCCAAATCAACAGCAACAAGAAAACCTCTTTCCCTTCCCAAATCCATTTACAATTATTCGCTATAGCGGTACTATGAGAATCCAAAGAGAAAAAGATGTTGCCCATCCAAGCTTTACATTGAATAATTCTGTAGGGAAAAAAAAATCATAACTACTGCCTCACGCATTGAAAAGAATTCAAATCAATCCTGTGGAATAAGGCCTTAAGGTTACAGATGTAAATTGCCTGCAATAAATCTAATACATTTCTCCCAGCCTTTCCATTGTAGATATTGCTGATTGATTTGCAGTATCCAAGTGCAACAGAGATTGTTGTGATATGAATTAACATTAAGTGGTGAATAACATGTATATAAATGTGTCATAACCCATTTAAATCAATGTTAACCTTTCCCCCTTAATTAGATCTGGTGATCTCCAAACATTTTTTTTTTAAATGAGAAAGTGATAAGCAATGTACAAAATGAATATCCTAATTTATTTAATGTCATTTTAATGGTTTCAATTTACTTTTTTTCTTAAACAAACGTCAAGTTCAGTTGAAGATGATAAGTCTTGGCTATTGCTGTAAGTACATCTTTTGTGCTCAAAGTTACTAACAAAATGTTAATCAGGTTTATTTCCTGCTCAGTGCTATTAGCTATCACTTCAGAGCTCCTAAGATTTAAAGAGAGTTTTTGAACAGTCAAGACCTCCCTGTGGCATTAGAAATTAAACTCACTTTTTCTTCTCCCTTTTCTCAGATTGCTTATTCCATCAGGAGTAATTTACTCTAATTAGAGGCTGTGTGTTCTGAAACTGTAACCGTTTCTCCAGGACAAGTTAAATGATATTACGTCGCTAGTTGCCATGCCCGTATCAACTTCATAAGCAAACTTTAAACCTGAATAAATTAAACCTAGAAATACAGCATTTGTCAGACCGGATCAGACAACTAGTCTATCACAGTGCCCTGCCTGCCACTGGCAATGATCAAACACTTCATGCTCTTGAGCAAGACAAAATATGCCTAGTGCACCCAAGGCAATATTCTTTGTAGGGGAGAGAAAATTCCTTCCTGACCTCTGTAGGTGATGGATTATATCTCCCTGAAGCTTAAGATTTTATTATGACTTTGCTTTCGCTTCTTTAACTAGAGGGTTAGTAATGGATATCAAGTCAGGATTACTTATATGTAAGACCAGACACGTGCTCTTTATTCAGCTTGAGTCTTCTTTCCCGCCATGGAAACAAGTGTTGTGAAGTGGCTCATGCATAAATGCTTGATTTTGCAGAAATCAAAAGGGCTCATATCAACGAGTGCAGGATCTGAGGACAGTCTGGGGTAAACTGTCACCGTGTCTCCTTTGGTAGCCTTCAGTGTGTCCTAGTCTTCCCGGCCAAGTTTACCAAAGGGTTTCTTGTTCTTTCAGTAGTGTAACACCCCCACCTCCCACTCAGTAATGTAAATAACATTGATTTTTTTCCCCTCATTCTCCATAGCTCTGACTGCTTTTATTATGTGAGGTATTTTTGTTTGGTTGGTTTTGGTTTTTGTTTTTTTTTGTTTTTTTGTTTGTTTTGTTTGTTTTTTTTTTTTTAGCTATGTAATAGCTCCTCATTACACTAGGACATTCCTGGGTGATGCTATTTATTTTATATACATCTTTGTGAGACAGCTGTTTCAGTCACAGCAACATTTGCCTTAAAGTCATAGGATCAAAGATATAAGACATAATGAAGGAAGAGAGTAACAATATTTGGTTCACAATGTCATCATTATGACTTTATCGCCTTCTGGCTTTTTTTATTTTCTTATTTGAGAAGATCCTCTGTGAGTTATTTTTTAGCTAAACTGTCACAAACAGCACAAATAATGTCAAACAGAAAACTCCCACAAGAAAACTTTTTCTTTAGAAGAGCCATTCTCTTCATCCTCCTCTCATGACTTCTCATCTTTCAGATTTAAAAAAAAAAAAAATCAGTTATTTCAGTTATTTTCACCCATGAGAATTATACCTAGCTTGGTTGAATTTCATAGGCATCATGCTGCTCAGGGACAGAGGTGTCTACATCTGTATAGCTTTGTTTTTTAATTGCCCAGTCATGTTAATTAAGTAAAACCACTTACAGTACTGTTATTAATAAACATCCGACTCATTGCTTACTTTCTCATCCAGATCATTAGCCTGTATGTTCCTTGGTACTGACCTCAGCTACATCATTGATTTTTCTCCAAGATGAAGATTCAAAATTGCCTTGTTCTCCTCTCTTTCAGTTAAATAGTCTTCTGTCTTAAAAAACAATTTATTCTCTTTTTCTTTTTTTTTTTTCTTTTTCCCCTCTGCCAACAGTGCTTTACAACAGGCTTTATAATCTTATTTAAAAAAAAGAAGATCAAAAGTAATTATATTTTTCAGCTCACCTTTGTTTTTTCTTTAAAGTAGAAGACTGAGGAAAACCATGACCTCTTTAACCAATTTAAAAGCTATTTTTTGCTACAAAAAATTAGCATATTACACTATACACTATATAACATTACACTATATCTCTAAAATTTCAGTTAGTATCCAATGATCAAAAGAGAAGCAATGATGTTTTTTATTCTTCATTTTTTGCTTATTTCCTGAGCTTCTTAAATATTGAGTTTGATTTCAGTGTTTGGGTTTCTGGTCTATTTTCTGGTGAAGCTGCTTAACCTAGAACTGTGGAAACTGCTTTTAAAATAAGATTTGTTACTTCCCTGTTTTTTCTCAAATAATGCATATAAAGGTAGGAGGTTTAAACATTTGGTTAAGAAAATGCGAAACAACTTTTAAAGATGAAAGCATCTCAATAATAGTTGTAATCATTCCGTAAAAGAGAGGTGTAATTATGGCTGGTCCAGAAAAGAGGTGGCAGTGGAAAGGCCATCAATGGCGTATTTATAAAGAAGAAAATAATATTTCAGAATGAAAAAGCACTACACCGAAACAGTTGCAATGCTCCATAAAATCACTGGAATTGAGCAACATCTTAAGAATGCCATGTATCTCTTTTTCTTATGACAAGAAAATACATCTAACTTACTTTGCAGGATAATGGCATCTTTTACAGTACATCCTTGGTGCGCACTGTTCCGTCACCTTCAAAAGTACACAAATTCACTTTCAAAAGTCTGTGCAGTGTCCAGGGCCTTGAAAAACTGCTAACACATTTGCTACAGCTGTTGTCATTCTGAGAAGGGCAAGCAAATAATTTGTAGCATTGCTGGATGAGGCTAGAACCATCTGAACTTGTTATGGAGGAGTTATATTATGCATTAAAAAGCTTGAAACAGATGTTAGGAGGTTTCTCAGCATATACAGAATGCAAAGCATTAAACACCTTTAGGTTTTATCTTACATGAATAACTTTGCTCATATATATTGGAATATGTCAATATATATTGGAATATGTCACCTGAACATACACCTGAATATGTACTTACAATGTACATGAGCAATTTGTAGGATCAAAATTTATGAAAAGAAACTCTGCATTGGTATGACATTCAGCACACAAGTTTTTCCTAAACTGCACCTTTGGGGATCTAGATTTCAAGAAAGTAACCCCAAAACAGATACACTATGTAAAATATAATGAAAAATGAAATGGACAAAGAAAAGGAAGCATAGTCATGATCATGATTGTTGTCTAAATCACATATATGAAGTGCAAACTAGAGCTTTCCAACTTAAAAAGCAGAACATGCACAAATTTTAACCAAAGCAAAGCCCCATCCATTTTCAGCTACTGGTAGTACTTATTTGTTTTCTAGACATCAGCACAGAGGTTACTTTGCAAAAAAAAAAAAAAGACAGACATGTCAGTTAATTAGATAATATGCATCATCTGTCTCCCTTAAAAGAATACAAAGTCCCTCTAAGGAACCTGTGTAGTGGTCTGCAAAAATTAACAATCAACACACATATACAATAAATACACTCAGATTGTAATTAAAGTGTAAAAAAAAAAATCCCGCAACATTTAAAAAAAAAAAAAAGAAAATGCAGCATTATTGGTATTATTTTATGACTAATATATCTTAATTCATTGTCAAAAGTACAGTTTTTCCGTTTGTTTTCCAAATAAATTCTATTTTTACTATTTCCCATTGACAGTAAAACATTTTACATGAAAAGACAGTTAACTGCAAGCAGTGTGCTTCACTTAATCTAAGCCCTCTGTGAGACACATGGTCCCAGAGGGCAACTCTTTCCATCTCTGTTAGACGCCTATACTAGGATTAACCAAATTGCTTTTGGAGATGCCATCTCGCTCTGATCACTGAGGCAGCAAGCGTACATAACTAGTGTACCCTACTAAATGTCTAATTTCTCGATTATTACAGTTAAGTGAGATGAAGCCTGTCCTTTGTGATAGAAGATGGATATTTTAAATAAAAATAAACATAGTGTTGGTGATAGATATATTTCTGAGCATGTCAAGTTTGCCAACTCAGACAGTACATTTTCCCTAGTGCTGAATATTATCTTACGTTTGAATGTGAAAAAAAAAATGTTGGAACACTCCATCTGTATAGTATATTTTAGCAGCTCTTTTTGAAAGTCACAAGGACATTTAGGCAAGAAGCAGGGGGCCACAACTTGAAAGCACTGTCTGTCCTTGGTGACCCCAGGACCGCATTACTAAGTCTTTCCCTTGCCTAGAAAGAAGAGTGATTCCACACACTCTGCAATGTAACATGCTCTTTAATAAGGAATGAATACCACTTAATAGTGGCATGAATCACAAAACACAGCAACAAAGATAAAAGTCACAAACCCGATTTTGCAAAGCTTTAGAACAGCCCAAGTTTTTAAAAGATAATTCCCAGTGAGGGAAACATTCAGCGTGTTTGAATGTAATTCAGCTTGCTTTGTACCTCTGGTTATTAGTTTGATGGAAAGCTGATGTATGTTAGCATCTAAGCTGTTTGGTAGTTTATGCTGTAGCACTGAACCAGGAAGGACATTAATTCACATGGTGACTTTTGGAGCCAGACTATAATAACTCATAAATATTATATATTCCATTATTTGCTTCTTATAAAGGGGATTACCTTATGAAAACCCAAATATTGGCTGCACATCGGAAAAAAGAATCAGAGTACGCAAAAGAAACCAGTTTGTAAGTTTGGGAGACTAAAGAAGGAAGAACACATAAAGGTGACATTTCATGATTTGCTGAAGACAATTCATACCCAGGCAGAAAGCCACAGCCCTGCCTTGGTGGCCATTTCCCGTCGTTTCCTTTGTGCTGACATCACAGCTGACGTGACTGCATGACCACACAGCTACTCTGTCTGAAAAGCAGACCTGCAGAAAAGCTCAGAAAAGCTGAGTTTTCAAGCGGGCCTGCTCCCCACTCTGGCACGCAGTGCAGCCTTGCAAGTGCTAAGACGTGTGCGGCAGGATGTGAGCGGGGGACTGCTGGCTTCGAGCAGCCAGCCTCGAGGGAGTGGGAGAAGGGCTGCCGGGGTGCGTGGTGAGGACTGGTTCTCACTAAGGAAGCATGCCAACGTTTGCTGGGCTCTAGCGGGTGTACTTATGTAGGCGAAGGAAGGCAATGCATGCATACAGGAGCCCTTTCTGTAGCTTTGTTATTGATTTAGGCACTGCTTGCCTCTAACAACTTTTATACCTGCCTGGATGTTTAATACTTGCAGTTGCACATGGCATAATCATCCCTTTTTCCTTCCTTTCTTTCAAAATTCATATCCAGTAGATAAATTAAACTAGTAAGATTCTGCAGAAGTTGAATAAATCAATCTGCAAGTTACCCTCCCGTTTGAGTGGAGCATCTCTCTAAATGTTATACAATCACTTAACTATTAATTCAGGAGCAAATTCAGCCTTATGCCTTCAGTCTCAAGTCCTAGACTTCAAAATATCTACAGGTAAGGTGTGTATGTGAGTGTGTGTGCGTATCTGTGAGTACATACCTGTCTCTGTATATTTATACTTATAAAGTAGCTCATGTTCTACTGTTTGTTGATTATTCTCAAATCTAAGAAATAAAAAACAGAACATGAGCTGTTTTCAAATATCATAACCAAATATACATCAGTCTCATCATTCATTTGGTCCAAATTCCGCCAGTGACTTCCAGAACCACTCACTTAAGGAATTTCTTTTTGTTATGTTTATTTGTGCATATTTCTTTTCCTTACTGTTTCAAGCATCACTGAGCTCTGTGGTTGCCCTTTCCTAAGCAGCATATATATATATGTATGTATATCTATCTCATTATCCTCTCCTATGACAATTCCCTGCTTAGCTGCCTGTATCACCTTCAAAACTTTATTTTAGAACTTACCTAATTAGCCTTTGATCCACTAATTGGCTATTATCTGCAGATTTCTCTGTTCTTTTCATTATGGGAACATAGAATTTGTCATACTGGGACAAAACAATGGGTCGCCTGGTCTCACATCCTCTCTCTTACCAGGGCCAAAGATGACATCTCAAGCAGGCATTCAGCACCCTGAGCCTGCTCCTGTCATTCTCTCTTGTGCAAAGCTTCCACTGAAATAAAAGGCATGTAACATTTTCCCTTTGGCTGCAGGTGTGCACTGAACAGATGTCTTCACTGAACTGTCCACAGTGACATTTAAATCTTTTTTTTCCCTGAGAAATTACAGTTTAAGTCAGAACATAAACATGTGTACAAATAGCGTAGATGTAATTTCCAAACAGCTTTTATGTACTGATTTGGGTACTGTTGGTTAATGCTGCTAATTACAGGTTGGTTATCCAGGGATACAATCTTCTCGGGAAAGAAGTAAATCTAAGTTCTAAACATTTTCCCAGCCGAGACGTCTTTTTCGGTTTCAATGCAAAATATATTTGCACTTTTCAGGCTTAAAAGAAAGCAAGTATAATTATTTTATCATAACAGCCTGATTAATTTTGCTTTATTTTGAAAAAAAAAATTTATCTTATTTTTTCAAAGATAGACATTAAAAAATGAAGAATCATCCTCTTCGAAACATTTCAAAAGCTTGATTCCCAGTAGTGCCAATCTTATCCATTTAAACTTTGTGAACTAGGCTCCAGAGACTCACAACTCTCACAAAAAAAAAGCAAGACTCTTAACAAGACTTCCACAGACTGCTGAAATAATGGGTGGATGGCCTTACTTGCTGAAAAGTTTTCACTCTTTTTTGAAAAAAAAAAAAAAAAAGAGACTAAGAAAAGCACCAGAAGATAAAACTAAATAATGAGAATTAGGCAGAGCTCTTTATTTCAGTAATAAAATGAAAGGAAAGGGAAAGAGGAAAGAAGAAAGAGGAGTGCACCTGGAGCACTGTGTAGATGTGTACAAACTGGAGAGGGTCCAAAGGCCGGCCACGAAGATGATCAAAGGGCTGGAGAACCTGCCCTGTGAGGAAAGACTGAAGGAGTGAAGTCTTTCTCCATGGAGAAAAGAAGGGTCAGTCAGGACCTCATGACAGTATTCCAGTACTTAAATGGCAGCTACAAAGAGGACAGAGGCTCTCTCTGCACAAGGAGCCACATGGAGAAGACAAGTGGCAACAGGTACAAGCTGAGGTTTTATCTCAGCACAAGAAAGAAAGTTTTTACAGTGAGAACAATCATTCACTGGAACAACCTCCCCAGGGACGTGGTGGAGTCCCCATCACTGAAGGTTTTCAAGATGTTATTGGACAGGATGATAGATAATCTCATCTAGGCTCCCTTTCCCATGAACGTCTGGACCATATGATCTGTTGGGGTCCCTTTCAACCTGGATTGTTCTGTGATTGATTCTATGATTCTATGATTCTAGGAAAGAGGAAAGAGGAAAGGGAGAGGAAAAGGGAAAAAAGAACGAGGAAAAAAGAAAAAAGGGGGGAAAAATAGAGCGACACTATTTTCCAACACCACAATGTGGAGCACTGCAACAGGCACTGCTCAGAAAAACAAAGTTCTCCGCAGTGCTTCCTCATATGAAGGGTGAAATGACTGCTAGCAGTGCTTGTGCTTAACTCGAACTCTAAATAAAACAAAATCTGAACACTTTCTGGTTGCCAGGGCTGAATAATTCCAGAGACCTTGCCGTAGTTTTTGTAGGTCATTATACTAATTTAAATTCACAATGTTTCATCTCTGCTTTGAATGTAAAGTACCTCACACTCATCCGCACTGCATTTTCTTTTCTATGTTTTTCATAGCTAGTTTCATTTTTTTCCCTCTCAAGTGCCTCAGAATTAATTCTCTCCTTGACTACCATTCTCTTCTCAAAAGAATGCTGAGCTACCCCAATTTAAGATTATAAATAAAGAAGCTGTGGGGATAAATTTAGTGACCAAAGTAACTAAATGGGTATCTTTTGGCTTAAACTGAATTTTTTTCCATTTATGACAACGGAAAAGTTGAACTTAATGCAAAATAAATGACTTTTTAAATAAGGAAAATTAGATTGCTGTTTCAGCTGAGTCACTGTCACTCTGTGCGTGTGTGTGTGTGTATATACTCTTGATCCCTAACAAATACAAAGTTATATGACTTGGTGTGACTAAAGGTTGATTCAGCTCAGTTGAACTACCAAGTGGGCAAGAAGTATCGTAAACTGATAAAACTTTGGCCAAAATACAAAGCTTTTTGTATGTGCTCTTCCCTTCTCACAAAGATGTTCAAGTGTAGCTCATATGCTCTCATTATGCCATGTGCTGCTGGGTGAAGTCATTCACACCAGTGGGAGGACAGGAGACTTCTGATGATGGTGTTATGGGTTGGTCATCCTGGGACCTGAATAACCCGTGCCCAGCCGTCAGCCCCTGTTGCAGTGTCACGGTATGACAACATGAGAATCGCTGTCCTTTCTGGCTTGGAAATGTTTCTGGAGCTCTCTTTTCCCTGTCTAACTGCCCCATGCAGGCTATGTCCATGGTCTTTTAGCTATGACTGAACCAGAAGACAGGCTTCAACTTTTTCAGTATGTGGCTTCCAGAGAAGGAAGGTTGGCACTCTTATGTAAGTTGTCTTCAAAACTAATAAGACCAGCAGGACTGGAAAGACCATAACCTTAAACTAGACTGAACACAAAACACAGTGCCATACTGGCAATAACAGAAACTTAGGCCCCAGAAAACATCCAGAGTGAAAGTATGTTGGAAATGAGGTAGAAAACTAGACACGGGAACAATTGGTTTGGTTATCAGAGCTTCTAAGAAACCACCCTTTCATTAGTAAATTCCTGAAAAACAAGTGAAGAAATACCCTCAGGAGCCACAATTTTCTTCAGAAAAGAGATGGCAAATGTGAAGAAAAAGGAGTAAGAAAAAAGGAGAGAAGCATCTCTGAGCTATTTGAACAGCCAAGAAAGAGAACCGGCACAGTGAAAGTCCATTGAAAAAAGCATCAAAGCCAAATGAAGTCTAGAAATGACCATTGCAGAAGTGAATACTTCAAATAGCTTTCAATAAAACTTTATCTTTTATTTTCCTTTTACTTTGTTTTCTTTTACTTTCACTCTTCCATCTTTTTATAAATTTCTTCTCACTCTTCTTTTTACTTTTATTTTTGCTCCA
This sequence comes from Calonectris borealis, assembly GCF_964195595.1. Taxonomy (NCBI): domain Eukaryota; kingdom Metazoa; phylum Chordata; class Aves; order Procellariiformes; family Procellariidae; genus Calonectris; species Calonectris borealis. The sequence continues at coordinate 163,290,906 of NC_134312.1, forward strand.
AATTTCCTTCTCACACCTTTGCATTTCATAATGGCATGTGTTAATTTCAGATGTGTATCCCTTCGTTACACTACTCACTGGTTCCCACACTCTATTCCCAGTGAACAGTGAGATATTTATCTACCAAGCCTAAAAAGAAAACTAAAACGTAAAATGACATAACATTATGCTACTTGCAGCCTCTTATGCCACTGAATATGGACAGGCTAAGCCTACAAATTATTTACTTACAACACCCTTTAAAAAAAAATGCTCATGTACTTCTGTCCTCTTTGAACTGGGGTTTTCCATTTAGAATAATTTCTCAGAGTACAGTCATAAATATCCAGCAAATAAATGAGCTTTGAAAATTGGCCCAGATACAATTTCCCATAAGCATTATTTGGATTGGCAAACCTTTCCCTATGAATTGTTTTTGAATACTCCACTGCTGCAGATGAACAATATCTTCTGTTGGTTTTAACTAGACAAATAAAAGATGCCTACTTTTCACATCACCAAAAACATAACTCTGTCATCCAGATCTTCTCACTTCGTGAAATTCTGTGAAGAAGTAGGTACATGTTTTCCACTACTTTATTCTTTTAAATATTGCAATTGAACAAATTCCTTTAAAGGTTTTCATAACCACTTTTTCAATTCCTGAAAGAAAGCAAGCTATAATTTTATACCTCTTTTCTCAAGTGATCTCCATAGTAACATATACTACAATAATTCTCATCGTGAAGAGTTTTATTTACAATTTACCAAACTGCAGTCCTTAGAGGAGGTTTTTTGTTAATACATACAGGTTAACACAAATGGAATGATTTCGCTCAACTGAACTTCAGCACTTTTTAATCCTCTCATATGGAAACAAGATTAACCTTTTATTTTTCAATTTTACACTGTGTGTTTTTCTGTAAGCATTCTGTTTTAAATTTCTACTTACATGTGCAAAGTTTTGAGCAGGGTTGTTTCAAAACCTACCACAACTTTTTGAGGGAATGCAAAAGGCTTTAAGATGGCTGCCAGCTGTTTCGTACCAAATACTTAACCATATTTGGATGTTCCATTTTTTAAAGCCACAAAGTAACACTGGAACACTCTATGTAGATGTATATGTTCCTAGCAACTAAAACTACTCACAGTTTCTGACATTAGAATATAGGAAAACAATTTTGCTTAGGAAAATCTGAATTCATTCAATTGCAGTAAGCATTTTTGTAAACTTCAGAAGACTACATTCCTTCCTACAGTTTTATTGTAGTCTTGCAGGCAAGCATTCCCACAATTGAAAGAATAATAATTTCTTAATTTACTTCTATGGCCTGAAAAAATTGCAACTTTTACTCCACTTAAAGGAAGGAGGAAGAAGGTGTGTGTGAGTCTTGCAACTGCCGCACACCAAGGTGGAAGGGTAAATTGCCGGAAACGTGGTAGAACACAAAGACCCATCTTGTGGGTCAGCCGTGAAGCTAAATCATTTCATTTTAACAGAGGTAACTCAGAGTTATGACATCCTTTCAAAGGGATGTTGGAGAAAGTCATTATGAAACCAGACATGTTCATGAAACTCTCCTTGTATTTCTAAAACTTGGTTCCTAAATTGAGAAATATAAAAACCCCACCAAAACCAAAGATGTCTGCAACAGACTCTGAAATGTGCTCTAATTGTATTCCATTCATACGAATGCTGAGCTGTTTTTAAGGCCATATCTCGACTGAGTGAAATCTTGAGAATCAATCAAAGGAATGAATACAAAGCAGTGCTATGATGTTTAAGATGCATCCATTCCTCCTCCGTATGGGAAAACACTTCCCATCGAGTTTTGAGGAGCTGTCCCCTCCTATCTACTATTCGGGGTCTTCAGGTCTGCCTTGCATAATATCCGAGTGCCAGTATTGCTCAAAGTTGGTATTCAGTGAACATGAAAGGAAATTTGTTTGTCTGCAGAAACCCAGGAGATTATAGCATTTTTCTTATGTTAGTTACTGAAAACAGAAGCTCTTTCCCTTACTCACCCCCACCTGTCCTTATTGTTCTGAAGTTATTTACAAATAACATGAAAAGCACTTCACTGAAGCATTTAATGTTGGAGCTTATTTGTATGCAGAACACACGGTACTGAATATGGTGCAGAAAACATTACTCAATAGAAAAATATGCTATGGGAATTATGGTGTCATCTTCAGAATCTGACAAATTGCCCAGTGTATGAAATGTTTAGACATTGGTGGCTTACTTGGGATGCACATGAGTGGCAATAAAATCACAGGGTCTCCAAGACAAAGTTTGAATTTTGATTTGATTGCAGAGAAATTCTGGCAGGGCCCTTTTCAAGCTGCAGTTGATTTCTTTAACTAGAATTTGGCATGTAAACAAAGAGAAGATTTTGCCATTTATTTTATTCCATATTTTTGCATTTCTGTGCCATCTCCCTGATGATAACTTTTCTTTTTTCTTCACTCACAAACTGCTCATTTCTGCAGCGGCACCTGGGATGGATGGCAAACTAACAACACAAATGCAAGTGCTAGAAGGAAAACAAATCCACAAAGCCTGTTGCAATGTAAGGGTGCAGAGTGTTCCTTGTCTCTTGGCATCTTTAAAGAGAACTCACCCCCTCAACTGTCATTTTTACTCCAAGATGATTAAGCTTCTTTCTTCTTTGGAGTAAAGACTACAAAATAAGCCGATCAGTAGCTGTGGTTTTATGTGGTGAACTTTCTTCCTATTACAGCTGTAAAGTACAGTGAATTTGAAACTGATCAGTGTGAAGGGTGTTGAGCTTCCACGCACACCCCTCACATCAATGCTCAAACATACCTAGGATGCTTACGTTTTCTACAGTGTCCCTTAATGATCTCAGAGCCATCTTTTGATGAACACGTATGGGAGGCAACGCACCCGCAAAACTTTCTTTCCTATATCATGCTCAAGAGTTCCTCAGACATTCTCCATTTTTACTCAAAGTAATAAATTACTTAGCACTGTATTAAACCTGTCAATTTAAAGAGCTTGTTTAATCCCACTAAGGGAATAAGAGTATGGATAAAATATTCTAAATATTCTCTGGATTGAGCCTGGAGTTGGACACCATCGAAAAAACAAAAACCTCTGTCTCTAGTGGTGCTAAAAGATGACTTTCTCTGTTTTTAAATAAAAATGAAATCTTAAGAGGAACTTGGTCTCAGTTTTATGAGTGTAAAGTGAGAGATATTCCGCCTAAGGATCCATATTCTTTCTCTTTGTGTTTATGGCAGCTGAATGGAACTAAGAATCTGGTTCTCAAGATACCTACCGCCCTCCTTCTTTTTAAAATAGTTTTCCTCACATTTCATGGATGTAGTCACCTACTTCACATGAGGAGATAGTGGGTTTTCATAGGGCAGAGGAGGGCTTAGTTTTTAGTTTAGTGGTAAAAGCACCAAAATCATCCTTTTCCATCTTTTGAATAAGAACTGCAAGTTTAATTTGGGGTGTGGTAGTTTTGATCTTTTTTCCTTTCTTAGAAAATACCTTAGGCAAAACAAAATGTTTGCAAAGGCATCTAGAAATGTTCTTCACTCTCCAGAAATTAATAAATTTTTTTAAAAAATAATGTTAAGTATGGAGAATGTATCTCAATCCAATCTATACGCCAAATGCAGCAATCCACTCAAGTCTCAATCCAGAAAACAGTGAATCTTTGCATTATCTTACTGAAATCAGTAAGACCATGTTGGCTCTTACTATTAGGCTCCTATTAACATTTTATTGGATCAGGGCCATTAAGACTGTCTTTAATATGCATGCTTATGCCACCCAGTCACAAAAACCTGCCAGTGTAATTGCAAGCACCGCAACATCCACTGAGCAGTGTGTACCTTTGGTTCATTGAAACAGAGTTGCAAAACCCCAAAATGCTACCAAACGAAAAATCAGATAGGAAAATAAAAAATGACACCACTTTTGCACAGTCACCCACAAAACAAGCTCTACCAGTCTGAGATATATAAGGAAGTCTTCCTTTCAGTCGGGCACTGAGGTGTCCAAACGATGGTCAGAAATGTACTGCTAGATTCCAAGGACAGAAGTATTGTGGAGTGTGGGATAAAAGCCTGAGTGTCACAGGCATCTACAGGTTTCTCATGAACAGATAAAACATAGGTTTTATCTTACGGTTTTATCACATTTTCCTGTGCCTTTGGGATTCTATAATATTAACGTGGTTTTATAAGGTACCCAGTGGGATGTCCTATTCTTTCCATTTCACTGGGGGACCACAGTGCTGGGAAGACAAAATGTAATTACGGGGATTTTATACCTTTATTCCTGTTGAGTGACTTAGAGTCTTTGCCTTAGTGTAATTTTGAATTAATATCTTTTGGGGAGTGCAAACAGGAAAGACAGTCTCTTTCTGGATTAAAAGAATAGATATTAAAGATGAAATAAAAAAACAGCTGAATCAGGATATATAGTGGGAATATGCTAACAATCATGCTGTCTTTTCAGATTCTTCTTTTAGAAAGGTTACAAACATGACAACATGAAAAATATTGGCTCTGCTGAAGGAGAGTGATAAATAATGTTGTGACTTATGCCTTCACAATGTTAGTTCCCTCGTGATATTTGTGAGCAAGGCTTGTTTGAGGGCATACATAAAATGAGTTGATGGTCTCAGTTCAATGAATCAGCTTTTGTTTCACACAAAAAAATTACAGGTGCAGATTGCTGCAGATTCAAAGTTGAATGACCAGCAGGTTATGTATGGGTCATGAGGCTGAAAAACTCCATTCACTTTAGACATTGTGCTTTCCCAATGTGAAAACCCAAAACAAAACCACAACTAGATACATGTGTTAGCAAACGTGTTGTGACACTGATTCCACGGAACCTGTTTTGCGGATAAGCAAATGACTTCAGCTTCCACTGCTGTCAGTCTAACACCCTTTCAGAAGTAGTACATTTCACTCAAGGAATGTTAGCAGAAAGCTGACTCAATCTGTAACCCTAAGTGAGGCCATTCAGTTCTAGCGAGTGAGAAAAAAATGTTCTTGAATAACTACACTACTGATTTTGAAAAACAAACACAATCCAGACTTCAGCCCTACCTAACGTGAGTGCTGCCCTCCAGACCCGATGCAGGTAGGTAGTATCCAGAATTTCTAACGTGCCAGTCCAGTGCACTATCTATCAGCACGGCAAAACACAAATTCTTCACAGTGGCTGACAGAGGGTGAAAGAAATGTGTTTTTCAATCCACATCCTTCCAGACTTCCTAAATTATAGCAATGTCAGACACATTTCTTTTCAGGAACGCACGTGTCCTACCTGGCTTGCGTGAGTTCCTTCACAGACCAGCAAGCACATGTTTTCTGGCACCTATTCCAGGTGGCATTGTCAAACAGGGGCCCTGTTATTTCACGTGCAGCATGCAACGGTGTCACAAGGTACACGGTAACACACGTACTGCACTTTGCTTCCAAAACAGTGTAAGACTACTCACAGTTATAAAGCTTCTTCCCAAGAGATTATATTTCAACCAGAGTATCATGTCCTAAGCGTCATGTTATTTAAAACTAAAATGCTCCACGGTTAACAAACATACAGGAATTAACCTGGATTGATTAAGGATTGATCACATGGTTAATTATCAGTTCAACTGTGCTATGTCATGTATTACAATAACAGCAATGCCAGCCATTTTATGTTGTGCTTCTCTTCCCAAACTGTTAATGCCGTAAGTTAATGATTTGATAAAATTCAGATTGCTGATATAATCAGATCACAGCTGCTCTGGTAATGAGTGCTATAGAGATGTCTATAAGTAGGTTATCTAATTAAGTATTAACATATCCATTGCAATATCCATCATTATGCTCTAATGCTGTCCTTCCCAAATACCCATTTTGGGAATCCTTATTAGTATAATTTGCTCTGGGGCTCACCTGCAGACCGAAATACATTGACACTTACCTAGCAGGAATCCCAGTGGAGTATTTGTAGGTTCTGCTGCTACCACCACATGGGGAAAAGCTGGCAGGAGGTTAAATCCACAGCAGGGGCTCCACTGCAGGTGCTCCCATTGCTGCCTTGCCAGCCAGAAGCCTTCAGCAATCGTGAGTCTGTTCCTCCAAAATCAGGCTCATTTTTATTCAACAGCTTTTTAAATTTCACATTTGGGTAATACACTGATGGCTTTGAGGCCTTTTTCTTCAGGTTTTGGAATCTCTGGGGCTTAGGTGGCCCACAATTTGTGGTTTGGGGTTGTTTCTCCCCCCTCCCTCCCATTAACTATGAAGGTTAAAAATACATTATTTTTAGGTGAAAGCTAATATTCTGACACACAGGTCAACAAGCACTGGATTTTTAGAAAACACACCAAGGTCAGGAAAGGGCACACACAGGAGTAAAATATAATTCAGAGCACTATAGGAACTAGAACATGAACAAATAACGGCGGGACAAGCTAAGGCAGAAAGAAAGTGAATACAGGAGTGGCATGGCACTCTGCCCTGAGGTTTTCTGAAGACAAAGGAACATGACAGCCGCAGCCAGACCATCTCATGTGGAAAGAGTTTTCAAGTGGAAAGAATTTTAGGTTGTATAGTGATATCATAAAGAAGCATCTTGGAGGTTTGGATCTTGAGTGAATAAAAAATGTCATACCAGTGTCTAGGACAAGAGCTACCATGGATATCTCGACATATCATGAAGCTTTAGAAGACTGAAATCCTTAAAGGAGTGTTACACCCTAACTGAAATACAAAGATTGGTTATTAAAGCCATGAGAGAGCATAGCTCCATCCATAACCAATGGCACAGGATCTAGACAAAAACCCAAGTTTCTATAAAAGAGGTAACTGGACAGTGTCATTACTGGAGACATCTAGGCAGTATGTGAAGTATGAACCTGGGTTCTGCCCTACACAAGCGGTACAAAACACAGAAGACATTAAATTTCCCTTTTTCAATAGTAAACGTCACTGGATTAGAGAAAGCACTATTATGTTTTTCTCTTCATTCTTTTTCCTTTTCTATAGTTTCCTGCCTTCATCAACTTTACCAGGTTGGACGCCACCAAGGATTTAAAGAACAGTACACAAAGGCTCACAAGCAGATCTGTCAACAAAGTACACAAGGCAGCATTATGCCACAGAACAAGACAACAACTGTCATTGATATGTATGGGTGACATATACGCAGAGACTAAGAGATCTAGGAAGGTGTTTAGTATCTTGGAAATGCAGAGTAAGGAAGGTCAGAATATAGGGAAGCACTCTCAGAGCCTAAAGATGGGACAGAGCCATGACTACCTTCCAAATAAGGAAGAACATAAATAGGTGAGAATACAACAGATTAATTTTATTGTAGGTAAAGCTGGTCTGCAAGGCATTTTTTAAAATAGAGATTTGCTCTTTGCAGTGTTTCTGAAAATTTGATGGTAGAGCGTAATAAGATTTGATATGAAAAGACATTCCCCGGCTAATTCATATCCTCTGCCTTCTGATCTACCACCCAAATGGCCTGGTTTATCTGCATTTTTGTGGCATGTTAAATAATGAATATAGTAAGTGTTTAGCAATACAAAATAGCACTGAAACCCTGGAGGTTGGTGAATAATACATTAAGAAATGTAATTTCATTAGTACTATGTTTCCTTTTTATTATATAACATGCTCAATAGCTGGATGAAGAATAGAAGAGTGCATAACTCTTACTTTCTTACTAATAAATTCAGCAGAATGAAGGCAATAGCTAGAATAAAATAAATTACTGTTTCTGCAATTACGACGACTATTCTTCTTGCATCAGAAGAATCTCTTAACAATGAGTGTGCTTAGCCATAGCTATCCCCAGAAAGCAACTCAAAGCCATCAGGTTAAGCAAAATGGGACCTCTATAGATCATCTGTAAGAAATCATTGAGACAACTACACTGGGAGAATTTAAAAAGGATTCTGTATTTATGTGAACAGCAGTAACATCTAAAGCCATTATACCTATGTCAAAAAGTTACAAAAATGAATTCAGAAATCATGAATCATGGATTGCATAGATGGTCTGAGGAAGAAATTCTTTTGTCAGAAGGAAGTTCCACAATTGGATAGGTGCATTAGGTAACATTTTCTTTGGAAACCCTAGATGTAAACCACAGAGTGAAGCAGAACAGCAGTTTAGAAGCTTCACTTGTCCGAATAGGCAAGAAGTCAGTTCTTAGTAGCACTCCAAATATATCCTCTCGGAACACTTTCATGTCTCAAAAAGTATAATACATATCATTAAGCACTCCCAGAAAAGCATTTTTTCATCATCCTATGTATTGTTAACTTCATCTACCTCAAGGTTTGATTTAGCATCTGCCATTGTAGCATCTCAGAGCTATCCTGGCCCAATATGCCCAGTATGTAATCATCTCAGTCTGCTGACAAAGTACAGAACACCTTCCAGCTGAAAAAAAGAAATCATATTTAATGCTACATTTTAGAAGGATGAAAAAGAAAATCTGGATACAAGACATTTATTGCACTGGGTTCCTTTAAGTGTGTTATAAAGAGGGGACACTTTTTAAGAAATCTCTTTTGCAGAATTTTCACTCATCTTACAAAGAGTCATATATTTCATTTTAAGCTCCTGTTAGCTTCACACATTGCATATAATCTGTTTTTATTGTTGCTTTTGGGTTTCTTTCCATTCTCCAAGGAAGTCTTGGCTGGAGAAGACATTATTTACAAAAATGTGTGACTCTAGCAGAAAAAAATCTTTTCCCACTATGGTCAGGCGACATCTAACAGAGTTCTCTTAAAAGTTAAGACAGAATGACTGATGTACTGCAGATGCAGTGATGTTAGGAACTGAATCTGTGTATAAGGGAGCTACAAAAGTGGGATTCAGCTTTGGTTTTCAGACACTCGGCTTAAGATGTCTTACAGCCCACGTGTCTGTAAGTGAGGTCAACGTCCAAGCTCCTATGACAGCCAGAGGAGGACCTAGTCAATGCAGCTGGTGGAGGCTGCAGAGATATTCAGTTCGTGGTAAAATAGATACTGACATCTGCCCAGCTGAATGGTTTCCCCATTCCTTTGACTGCACTTACTAGAATGGGACAGCTTGCTTGCATGCTCTGTAAGTCCAGTGTAGATACCTGATGTTAGGGAGAGCTAAATTCCTTTGACTTAAGCTTTGACTTATGATGATGTGGCAATCTGGCTGCATTTGATGTGCTGTTTGTTATCATCTCAGTCATACCTGGCATTGCAACAACTTTTCCTGTGAGTTTTTCATTTGGTGAGAAAATGGTACATTCAAGGAAGTTTTAATGTTTTATTTTCCACTTATGCCAATCAGTACATTCATAGTACTTCTGTACTGGACATTTACATGACTTACATCTGTGTATTTATGTCAGGACAAGACTGTCTCCGTATACTAATCATCTAATATAAACTATGCTATCTTCATCAGGCATCAAAGTTTTTCAAGGGTTAAAGATGCAAAGGACGAAAACTACTATGCAAATAATGTTTACTTTGGGGAAAACCAGGGCCAGATACTCTACCACCCAATAACTATCACCGCATACAATATACAGATGTTTCCATCTGCTTTCTTACTTCTAGCTAAATTTGTATTATTTAGGCTATTACAAGTCCAGCATGGATATGATTTCTAATAACAAGACACAGGTGTTCCCTTTAATTCCCTCTTTCGCTATTTGCTTGACAACACATTTTACTTCAGCTGTTGGGTGTTATTGCTTTAGGCAGCCTAATGCTATAAAGTGAACATAACGTATAAATTATATTTTGGACCTGCTGAAGCAAACAGCCTTTTAAGATGTGCCATTTAAATAGCAGATTAATAAAATATGTATTTCCTGTTTTCTCTTTTTTAATTACGTAAGCTGATCCTGGAACACTAAGTTCTTATTTTGTTTGACAGTACTTTGACTGCTATGTAACTAATGAAACGCTGCACTTTTTTGTTATTATTTTGAAGGCAAACTGAAACCAAGAAGCAATTCAAGCCCCTTCCTAACTATCCTGAACTCTGGAGACTTGTCAATTATTTAAATAATGGAAATAAAATAGAGACATTAACTAAAGTCAAGAGGGCAAACAGTTTCTGAGATCTGAACTACGTCTCAAAAAAAAGGAAATAAACCATATAGGAAGTGGTAAACAGACAGCTTTGCTCTTTTTTTCTGAACAGATTAACAGAAGCCTTCTGTTCACAACAGAGTAATTCATAGCCTGTTCCCACTACAGCCACTGCTCTCTTCCACGCAGCTCATTCGCTCCACGGTCATTCCTCCCACAATCTTACTGAACAAATTGCTTGCAACTAATTGGTTGACAAACTGCAATTGCTCCATTTACAAGTAACGGCGTAATATTCCACCACTTGGGGAAGACTTTGCCTAAACTTAGCCAAAGATTCAATACGAGGGATAAAATTATGGGAAAATTAAAATAAATTATTTCCTCTATTTCCTTGACCTGCCAATTTTAAATATGGCTAGAAAGTGTTAGCAGTCTTCTTTTAAAGGGCTATTAAAAATAAGAAAGATGACGAAAAATAACAAGGGATGTTGCTGAAAAACTGAGTGTGGGAACTCGACGGTAAAACCGCCATTCCTGCGAGTGTAATAAAAGTTCTGTTGTGGAAGTACAGAGCAAAGCCAAATCTCACACTGTTTTAAGAAAAAATAAACTTCAGTCCATTTCCTTTGCCTTCTTTCCCCTACATTTTTTAATCATTACCATGTTCAAACCAGATCTCAAACACAGCTGTACGGAGACAGCTCCGCTAATAAAAGTCAATCCATCCTTGGAGCACCAAAGCCTCAGTTTCTTTCTAGTGTAAACCAAAGGTTATCTCTAGCAAATGCAAGCATTTCCTGAGGCTTACTTTTAGTTCATCATGATGGATAAAATGTAAATACGTCCTTCTGTCACATAAAAAGTATCAGAAGATATGATAATTGTAGAACAGGGCTCATTTTCAGCTGTAAAAATGGAAGAAATGTAAGATGCATTGTTAAATCTGTAATGATAGCACTATTTCCTTCTGTGACATCTCCACATATTTGAAAAATAATGCATCGTTTCTTCAAATTTCAAAGATATTATTCAAGGGATTACTGCATATATGAAGGTAATAATAAATTCTTAGGTATCCATAATATCTGGCATGAGGTCTGAAACATCCATTAAATACCTTACACGAAACCGCTTCCTGGCAAAGAAGTGAATATTCCTATTAACTAGTACTGACTGTACAATAAGCACCATTAAAGGGAGATTATCAAATTAAAACTGAATCTGTTTCATGAGATTAGTTAAAAGTAGTTTCAAGGATTACATCTGCCCATTAATTACCATGGCAATGGGCCTGATCTAGCGGAGAACTTTACAGAAATGGGTTTTTTTTAAAGCATACAAATAATATAATTTTCCTCAACTTTTTTCACGCTTACATTTAGAGCCATGTTTAAAAATATTCCTGGATCAGGGACAGGTAGTAAAGAGAGAAAGGCAGAAAAATTTTCCCCTTGGGAATGATTTTTCTCTTTGTTTTCAACATGATCTCTACAACTAAAAGTGACACTGAGTAGCTGGGGAAACCCACCGTATGCGAAACACTGTCAAACACGCTAAATAAACAGAACAACAGGTGAAATATTTCAACCTCTATTATCTTCCAGTTATTGTAACTTTATGTGTGCCTTGAAACAGCAGAAGTACTTTCAAAGGCAAGTGAGATTTCAAGTTGATGATGTCCTCTTATTAAAACAATATTTAAATCTATTAACATATCAAACAGTATGTCAGTAACACAGTACTTCCACTTATTTAACATAACACTGTTAAACTTTTGGAAACCATACAAACAATCTTAATGGACACATGTATGGATGTTTGTATACATCCATATACATCCATATACAAACATATACATGTTTGTATACATGCACACACATGCACGTGTGTATAAGAAAACGTCTGCAGGAAAGTCCATTAGGATTAGTTATATGGTTACCAACAGCTACCATGCCTCAATCCCTTCTCAAATGCTGCAGGTGTGTCCTGGCTTTTGCAGGTGACCAGAACAACGTGGCCTACACGTTGGTGCAGCTGCAGTTATACACCTCATTCCCTCCCCAGGAAACCACGCCTGGAGCCACCCCTTACTCCTCAGAAAAAACTCCATTGAGACTGCGTTTCCCCAAGCCTGTGTTTTTAGCTGGAGCTCCTTCCTTTATTTCTGCCAGTCACTGACTCCTCTCTGTAATCTTTGATACCCTACTGTGGTTTTTCTTTATTTATGTTATTCCATGAAGTGTGAAGAATTCTTTGTTTTCCAGGAGATGATGTTCCTACCCAGCTGTGTTTTTATTTTCATTAAAACTGAGGGAGAGTCTCCAGCTGCAGGGGAAGCTGAAAAGTAAATCAAGAAATAATATTCCAGCAGAAATGTATCTTGGAGGTACCATTCCACTGATGCGGTGGCCACAGCAGTGTAACTTCAGATACTGTGGCAACTTTTACTTGTTACATCCCAATACTCTCTGCTAGAAATAATTTTCAGGCTTATTTCATGGGTCTGGTGCTGCTTTTGCTTTATCCCAGCTCTTTTGCTTGTAAAGTTTCATGGCTTTGAAATTAGTACTGTTGTGCAGAAGCTTCTCAAGAGAAGATTTAAAACACTTCTACATATTTGCCACATCATGTTTCCTGGCTTTATGTGATTCAACGTAAACCACAGCTAAATGCAGCAGGCCAAAATCTCAGCTGGTGTTAATCATATCAGGTCCTTTAAAATCAATGGAGCTGGGCTGATTCGTCTCTGCACCCAGATTTTTACTGATACAGGAAAATGGTGTTTTTATAAATATGCAAAATATGTAAATGAGTAAGCTTGCTTGCTTAATTTTGATGCCACATGAACACTGGTTCCAAAGACAGCTGGGGCTAGTATTCCAGATGTCATAACACAGGATCCAATCAACACATTATTTCAGCTAAAATTTGCAAAATATTCTTTAGAAGTTAGTAAGTGAGATCCGCTCCAGATTGCAGAAGTTTGACATTCAGGGAGTAGAAATATGAGTGACAATACAGATATGTTAAAAGAAACTATCTCTAGAGTTCTTTAATGTCCACTGTGGACATTAACAATGTGGACTCAACAATTTTTTTGCCTCAGTCTTCACCAGCAAGTGCTCTAGCCACACCGCCCAATTCACAGAATCCAAAGGCAGGGACCAGGAGGATGAAGTACTGCCCGCCGTAGGAGAAGATCAGGTTCGAGACCATCTAAGGAACCTGAAGGTGCACAAGTCCATGGGACCTGATGAGATGCATCTGAGGATCCTGAGGGAACTGGCAGATGAAGTTGCAAAGCCACTATCCATCATATTTGAAAAGTCGTGTCAGACTGGTGAAGTTCTCACTGACTGGAAAAGGGGAAACATAACCCCTGTTTTTAAAAAGGGAAAAAAGGAAGACCCGGGGAACTACAGGCCAGTCAGTCTCACCTCTGTGCCCAGCAAGATCATGGAGTAGATCCTCCTAGAAACTATACTAAGGCACATGGAAAATAAGGAGGTGATTGGTGACAGCCAACATGGCTTCACTAAGGGCAAATTATGCCTGACAAATTTGGTGGCCTTCTATGATGGGTTTACAGCAGGGGTGGATAAGGAAAGAGCAACTGACATCATCAGCCTGGACTTGTACAAAGCATTTGATACTGTCCCGCACAACCTCCTTGTCTCTAAATTAGAGAGACATGGATTTCATGGGGGGACCACTTGGTAGATAAGGAATTGGCTGGATGGTTGTACTCAAAGAGTTGTAGTCAACAACTTAATGTCCAGGTGGAGACCAGTGACAAGTGGTATCCCTCAGGAGTCCGTATTGGGACCAGTATTAATTACATCTTTGTTGGGAACATGGACAGTGGGATTGAGTACACCCTCAGCAAGTTCGTGGATGACACCAAGCTGAGTGGTGTGGATCATACTCTAGAGGGAAGGGATGCTATCCGGAGGGACCTTGACAGGCTAGAGAGGTGGGCCCATGCGAACCTCATGAAGTTCAACAAGGCCAAGTGCAAGGTCCTGCACCTGAGTTGGGGCAATCCCAAACATGGATACAGGCTGGGCGATGAGTGGATTGAGAGCAGGCCTGTGGAGAAGAACTTGGGGGTGTTGGTGGATATAAAGCTGAATATCAGTCAGCAATGTGCACTTGCAGCCCAGAAATCCAACCGCATCCCGGGCTGCATCAAAAGAAGTGTGGCCAGTAGGTCGAGGGAGGTGATTCTCCCCCTCTACTCCAGTCTGGTAAGACCCCACCTGCAGTACTGTGTCCAGCTCTGGGGCCCCCAACATAAGAAAGACATGGACCAGCTTGAGCAGGTCCAGAGAAGGGCCATGAAGATGATCAGGGGTATGGAGCACCTCCCATTTGAGGACAGGCTGAGAGAGTTGGGAATGTTTAGCCTAGAGAAGAGAAGGCTTCAGGGAGACCTTATAGCAGCATTCCAATACTTAAAGGGGGCCTGTGGGAAAGATGGGGAGGGACTCTTTATGAGGGAGTGTAGCAATAGGACAAGGGGTAACAGTTTTAAACTGAAAGAGGGTAGGTTTACATTAGATATTAGGAAGAAATTCTTTACTGTGAGTGTGGTGAGGCACTGGAAGAGGTTGCCCAGAGAAGTTGTGGATGCCCCCCCCCTCGAAGTGTTCAAGGTCAGGTTGGATGAGGCTTTGAACAACGTGATCTAGTGGAAGGTAACCCTGCCCATGGCAGGGGGGTTGGACTAGGTGACCTTTAAGGACCCTTCCAACTCAAACCATTCTATGATTCTATGACATCGAGGCTACCTCTGCACTATGGGAGCTCCCACACTGAAATTGCCATGTCTGACTGTGAACCCAGGGAGGGAAATCTGTCTGTGCACTGCTCTCCCTCTCCCTCCATTCCTCTCCACAGAAAGAGAAAGAGGCAGAGAGTGCCTAGCGAGATGTCACTGCATGCTCTAACTGCTGACCAATCTTGATGACGACTCGTTGTGTCCCAGGTACCATGGTAGGTGAGTTTATCTGCCCATTGAGTATAGATAATAACCACTGAGCTCAAGACCCAAAGACCTGTTCTGCATTCCCAGGGTCAGAACCCTAGAAAAGTTAGCTTTCTACAGGAGGAAGAATGGTACAGTCACAAATGCATAAAAACAAATAGAAAACTTTAAGGAGATTCTGCAAGAGCCACTTTTTGGCTCCACCATTTGCTTAAGTGGAGAAAGACAGACATTAAATTTGTGCTTGTATTGCTAAATAAGTATGTTCTGCTTTACAAAAATGCTGAGTCCTGCCAGCTTCTATGATCATCAGAAGTGACAACTTTTCAATTTCTTTGAAAACCCCAAGTCACATTTACATTGTCTTATAATACTGCTTTTATTTTCCTCCTAACTTTAGACACCAAAGTTGGAAAAGTGGTGCCTTACCTGTTATTTGTAGTTTAGTTATATTATTTTGTACAGGTATTTTCTTACTTCACTGTATATGTGATTTTGAAGGTATAATTCACCAACACAGAATAGGAAATAATCGTTGTTTAATTTAGAAAAATTAGTAAGGTAAGGGAAAATTCTTATTTTAACGGACTGTGAAAATTTTACATAAACATCTAATGAGAAGATTAAAGTATGAATCCAATAATTTTTATATACATATATATATACACGTGCTTAATATAAGTTATAATCTATACGTAATAAGAAATTAACAGTTTATTTTTGTGAGGATATCTTCAGTGCCATCTGATATCAATATGTCAGTAGTTATGTTAATAAAATATACAAAGCAGACTTTCAAATCTAAATATCCACTCCAAATAGAGGAAGACAAACTATTTTTTGTTCCCTGAACAGAAAAACATGTTTGTTTTCGTACTTAAATGACTTAGAAAATTTGAAGAGTGGCTAATATTCATAATTTCTACCAAGTTAGGTTTTGATCTGCTTGGAAATGTTAGGAAACTACTGTTTTGGCTTCCAATTTTTTATCATAGAATCATAGGATCATAGAATAGTTTGGGTTGGAAGGGACCTTTAAAGGTCATCTAGTCCAACCCCCCTGCCATGGGCAGGGACATCTTCAATTAGAACAGGTTGCTCAGAGCCCCGTCCAACCTGACCTTGAATGTTTCCATGGATGGGGCATCTACCACCTCTCTGGGCAACCTGTTCCAGCGTTTCACCACCCTCATTGTAAAAAATTTCTTCCTTGCATCTAGTCTGAATCTATTCTCTTTTAGTTTAAAACCATTCCCCTTTGTCCTGTTGCAACAGGCCCTGCTAAAAAGTCAGTCGCCAGCCCTCTGATCATTTATCTGAGTAGTTCCTTTCATGATTACTTACTAGAAGGTTTGTTTTAACAGAGTCATGATGACCATGATGTATTTCCCATTCTGCAGATAATATTTCACATTCTGCCATCCCTGTTCAGGCAATCTGCTTTGCAAGTAGCACTAATAATTTAACTAAAAGTGGTAGAATTTTACTATAATAATTTACTGTTCTTCCTCAAAAAGGTAGACTAAAAAAAAAGACAAGCAGACTCAATTTTCCCCTGATTTTATTTCCTTCCCTTCTGAGAAGTGGGATTTTGACCCACATGAGGGTAGTGGACAAAGACATTATCTAACAATCAGGCAGTCCCATTGACCTTCAAGTGGAGGAAAGAAAGCATGTTATAACTTCAAGTGCAACCCACTCACTAGGCTAATAGAGAAAGAGGCTATATACACAGCAGCTCCCCAGGACACATGATTTCCTCCCACTACTTTAAACGAGATAAAGTGGGACAAACAATGTTAACTGCCACCTACAGTAGAAATAGATGTTTCGTAGGAGGAAGGAATAACAGGATGGCAATACGTTACTTGCCTTTTCTTCCAGCAAAGAAAGGCAGAAAATGATAAAGTGAGACCAAAAGTGTTTCACACTGATACTGTAAAAATAGTTTTATCTTGAAGTTAAGAAAAATTATCTTCACTATTCTTCTGACTGAAATGTAGTAGCTCCAGTTTTGTTAACCTTAAAAAAAGCATTAGAAAGAAACCTGTAAATAGCACAGTGGTTTTCAACACAGGACAACTGCAAAGAATAGCCCCTCTCAAAACACTTGTACAAAATGATCAGTGAGGACAGTAGGACTAGTTTTCTGGAAAGAGAATCTATTGCCAATTGACCAGATGAAATTCAAAGAAGCGAAGTCCACAGTATATCTATGGATAATAGCAATTGTTTCTGATTTCTTTACCAACACCTTGCCAATCTATACAGCATGAGGAGAATGCATCTGGAGCACAGAAAAGTGATACTAATGGGAACTCTGAAGTGATTTCTGGTGTTTGAAACTAAGAGCAGAATCCAGCACTTGACAGTAAGGTAATTCTTGAGAAATCCACAAGAAAGGAATTAAAAGAGTCTAACTTCTCAAAGTGAAAGTAGATCTAGACAATAGGAAAATAATAATATTCATAGCTTGCAAAGTGAATGTGGAAACATTGATTCAAGGATGATGCCAATGGTATAGACAGTGGAAGAACAGAAATCAGAGAATCTGTTACTGACTTTAGGATGTCCTACTTGTCACACAGGTCACGCTGATATTTATTTGGATAAATGCAACAATGATCAATTACCGGATGGAAAGAAACAAACAGGGTAAAGAGCATAAAATCTTAATTAAAGAGGGATGGTATCATAGCAGAAAGGAACCAGAGGGGTGGGTAAGGAAGCACTCCAGGAATATAAAATAAACTCAGTGTCAAAGGACATTATGTTGGAAAAATAATTCTTGTAAGACAGCTTATTCACAGTGTGAAAGCTACTTTCCAAAATACTCTTCAATTGCAAACAGAGGGTTTGCAGTCAAGGTCGAGAGAGAAGAATACAGTGGCAGAGAAAATAACAGATGAACAAAACTGGTAGAAAAAATAGAGCAGGAGATAAGGCTGAAGGTGTAGTTGATGAGATGGGTAAGAGAAAAGGAATACTTAGAGGATTCAATGTCTGATAAAACTCACATAAGAGGAAGAAAAAATGTGAAGGATGGGGGGGGGGGTAGCAAGAAAAAAAGAAAATAATGTTGGAAGGGAGAAAAGTCCTGGTTGAGAACTAAAGGCTATCCATATTATAATATGGACAATTATTCATATATATGTGTATAGTTTTATAATATTTGCCACAGTATAATATATCTACAGTGGGCCACATCTTGGGTTTAAATCCTAATTTGTTAAACACGGACACTGTTTGATTGCTAAGCTCTTAAGCATCTATTTTGAAATCTCTGGAGCAATCAAGGCAAGCTTGCCATCCAAGTCGCGCTCTGACGCACATGGTGGGCGGAAAGTCTCAGCTCTCACCTGTCCCTTCCCAGCAGAGAAGAGGATGTGGTTACAGGAGCGCTATCCATCCTTTCTATTCATGGGGGACGATTGCTAATTGCCTCTTTTCTAATTTGAGACCATTGCTGAAACAGAAAGGCCTTCCAGGCACAAAGCAGAGGAAGAGGACGAGTGTTGTCAGGCTCCTGTCCTGGCTGGGAACTAATTTTACAGCATCCAGGCTGACACCCAAGCCCCATCGTGCAAAGGCTGGTTTCCCACACTGCTCCTGAGAACAAACCAGCAACCTCAGCAGTCAGGAAGAAGAGTTAAACCCAAATGCTTAAATGAAGCCATCTGGAACCAGAAAACTATGCAGGTCTGATCTGAAAAGTGACAGTTACTAATGGTTGCCACAGCCTGGAGAATCTGCTGCCATCTGCCTCCCTGATGACTTTGGATGCGTTTCCACCTGGTAGGGCCACAGCCCACAGCTGAACCTTTGCTCAAAAGCAGGATGTAAACAGAGCCACATATTAGGATAACGAAACAAAATTAGTGCTCCTGTCCAGAGGCAGCTTGAGAGCGAAGGGTCTCAAGCACATATCAGAAGTTCAGCCTGCACCTTGGTTAAGGAACAGCGCAATCACGGCTTGCAGTATTAAAGGTTATCTGATACCGTTTCCTTTTCCTGCGGTGGACAAGATGACAGCACATTGTAATTCTGCCTTTCAAGGTGCTAGTGTTGAACGTGAGCCTCCATAGCTTGCAAATAGCACAGGCGCTGTGAATACTACAAGTCAAAATTGTAAGCTTTATCACAAAGAGCTGGTTGCTGGGAGGGATTTACATCAAATCAGCCAGTGTCTCTTCCCTTAGCAATGTACCCTGCATTAGCATTTATTTCAGTAGCACTATTTTTCAAACTTACAAATGCAGAAGAAAATAAATAAATATATAACAATTATGAATGTTTCTGAAATTACATTATCTGATTACTTAAACATAGTTACCTAATTGCCTTTTTTTCTTATCTTGTCTCTTTTTGGATTACTTAACAAAGGCCCTGTAAGGAACAGCTGAATTCTTACTTTGCTAATATTTAGTGACATTTCAAACATTTGGCTTTTAAATGCATTGAAGAGTAACTATTATGAAGCCAACTGCGTATTTTTCAACAATTTCAACCTTCTATTCCCTTTTATAATGAGCAGAGGACTGAAAATGCTGTTTTGTATTGCACCTAGACCATTCACAAAAGCTTTATAGAAGCCTGCACACAAGTGATTATTGAGTATTGCCAAATAGGTGATAATTCAGAGTCTACAGTCTCCCACAGAGTCTTGCCTCTGTCTTGCTCTTGCTTTCAACACGAAAAAAATCCTGCTGCTTCTCAGCAAACAATCCAAATACAATCATTGTTTATTATGATATACCTTTTGTGCTAAAAAAGGTAAGCAAAGACTGAAAGTTTTACATGCTTCCCACTTCGAGGAAAATGCAACAAGATGTTCAACATGATACAAGGTCACACATTACTGTATGGATTACATTGCTTTAATTTCCAGATGTATTTGCAAATGCCATTTACATAACTAATTTTAATATCCTATGCAAGTTTTTTTAATAACAAATGCCTCATTCAAATCTCCAATATCATTATTGGTGCTGAAATAAGTAACCTGATTCTTTGAAGGACTGAGGATGATGTCATTTATTTAAATGCTCATAAGGACTTTGGGGCATACATTTAGGTTGATGTTGTTTAAACCTTAGTGTCATAAACGATATTCAAATTATTTATGTAATCTGACATTCATAAATATCAAATCGTTCCTCTGATTCAAATATCTATGTTTGTCCAGTCACCAGTGCTAAATGCATATTTAAAATATCTTTTAAACTAATCTGCACTGCATGGAGACATTTTTCTAGCCTAGTTCACTCCCTAATCATTTTACCTTTTTAAGTTCAACATGCAGTTTGTGTACCTAAGAACTGACTCACTGAACAAGAAATATGTGTTACCTCACTAGGTAACACAGGGTTTTTTAAAGTACCAAGGCGATTTTTTCCAAAGAAAGGTTATTAACTAGTCCCCTTGAAGGGTGGGAGGAATTTGCATAAAGACATTTCCCATTTGACTAAACTGTTGAAAAGGTTTAGCTGAACTGAAAGAGAAGTTGTTCTACCCTTTCATCCAAGCAAAGGTCATATCAAAATCAAAAAGGGTTTCATTTTCTAATGGTTTCTTTGTGAATACAGAGGCATACATCGCATGCCTCACATTCTGGATGGTACACTTTCCCAAATCCTATTTCCAAACTTGCATATACTTTGAAACTCCAAATAGCGTATTCTGTTGCATTAATCTAGGTTATACTCTATGGTACAGCTCTGCAGCTCCTGTTTGGTAAACAGGAAGGCCCTACATCTTATCACCCGGCTTACCCCAGAGACGAGGTCCTAGAGATCATGCCCTCCATGATCTGAAGATCTATTTTACTTTACGAAATTAAAAGCAGTAGGAAGGGATTTTCTCTTTTATGGACTGTAGACACAGCTGATAAAATCCACTTAGCCTGGATGGGAAACAATCTCCCTGAATTAAAAACAATATGAGGCATAGGCTTTGCTTTGCAGAGACTTGATGTGTCCTGGTATAGTTATGTGGACAAAGCAAGGTGGAGATTTGCCCCCTCGCAGACACATTTTGTGAAAGGAAAATCTGCATTTGTGCAGCACCCAGCACATGGAGTCTGTAGTCTAGGACTGAGGGCTTATATATATTATAAAATTACAGATTATTATCAGCATTAATAATAATATCAGGCAGCCCACATAGGTCACATACCTTCTATTAAATTACAGACTGTTAAATTATTCTGTGAGGGTCTTTCAGTTCCCTTGAGCATAGGATCAAAATAGTCATAAAAATGACTTCACGACAAGTCTCCTTCACTGAACCTATTCTGTACTGTCTTATCTGGGTGCTCAAAGTGCAGCCATAATATTTAGTAAATGAGTGTGATCAGGCTGAATTTTCACATAAGCTTATTAAAGTAGTTCTGTTCAGTGCTTTCCCTTTTTATTGATAGCATTTTAAACCCAGAAAGGGCCATTGCAGTCATCTGGTTTAAAGACTAGCAAAACACAGGCAATAAGTCTTCTTGGAATGAATTCCTACTTCAAGTCAAATAACTAGGTTAAAACCACAGCAGAGCTTTTTGAAGAAGCTATTTCAAAAAATATCTAATTTAATATTCAAAATTTCAAGTGCTAGGGAGGCCATCATAACCTTTGAATAGCTGTTTCTATGGATAATTACCCTCGCAATTAAAAATGTATGTACTGAATAGAGCTTGAATTTGCCTAGTTTCAGCTTCCAGCCAGAGGATCTTCATGTATCTTAGTCAATTAAAAGCAAGCCTCTTCGATCATCAGACTGCTGTTCCACACATATGTGTGTAAAACCCATGATTAACTCACCTTTTACACTGTTTTTTTCTTAAAGGAATAGACTTAATTCCTTCAGGCTCTTCCTACTGGGTATATTTTAATTACTTCTAAATATTATGACATTCCTCTGAGTCTTCATCACTGTTTCAATATCTTTCTTGGACTGTTGACACATGGACACTGGGAGCACATTTTCAGTTCAAAATAGGTTGCGGCCAAGTCTTTTTCAGACTGAACTAAATACAACCCAGTTACACCCACTTGAATCTGAGAAATTTTATCATTTTGTTTTGTGATCAATACATATTTATTTGTCAATACTCAATCCTTTTTCATCCAGTGCAGCCTTTTTAAGTCAGGAATCATAGAATCATAGAATCATTTAGGTTGGAAAAGACCCTTAAGATCATCAAGTCCAACCACAAATCAAACACTGCCAAGTCCACCACTAAACCATGTCCCTAAGTGCTACGTCTACACGTCTTTTAAATACCTCCAGGGATGGTGACTCAACCACTTCCCTGGGCAGCCTGTTCCAAGGCTTGACAACACTTTCAATAAAGGAATTTCTCCTAATGTCCAATCTAAACCTCCCCTGGTGCAACTTGAGGCCATCTCCTCTTGTCCTATCACTAGTCACTTGGGAGAAGAGACCAACACCCACCTCACTACAACCTCCTTTCAGGTAGTTGTAGAGAGCAATAAGGTCTCCTCTGAGCCTCCTCTTCTCCAGACTAAATAGTCCCAGTTCCCTCAGCCGCCCCTCATAGGACTTGTGCTCCAGGTCCTTCACCAGCATCATTGCCCTTCTCTGGACATGCTCCAGCACCTCAATGTCCTTCTTGTAGTGAGGGACCCAAAACTGAACACAGTATTCGAGGTGGGGCCTCACCAGTGCCGAGGACAGGGCCACGATCACCTCCCTACTCCTGCTGGCCACACTATTTCTGACACAGGCCAGGATGCCGTTGGCCTTCCTGGCCACCTGGGCCCACTGCTGGCTCATGTTCAGCCGGCTGTCAACCAGCACCCCCAGGTCCTTTTCTATTGGGCAGCTTCCCAGCCACTCTTCCCCAAGCCTGTAGCGTTGCATGGGGTTGTTGTGATCCAAGTGCAGGACATGGCACTTAGCCTTAAAATACTTATTTCTGCACTTTTCATATATTTCAAAGGAGTCCCCTATGCTCCTTCTTTCTTTTTCCCTGTATTTTACAGATAACCATTTGAAAAGCAATGTTTCTAGTGTTGTACCTGTGGTGTCATAAACTTTCTGTTGTACAGAGATCTGCCTCTGTTCTTCTAAGGCCACTAGCCCTATTTTTACAGATAGGACAATTCATATTAACATAGGACAATTCAATTAATCAATAATAATTCAATGTTTTTAGCGTAGGTTAATGTAGGAGGGAAAAAAAACAAACAAAGAAGAACAAGAAGCCAGAAAGGAAAAATAAGTAGAAACAAGCTTTATTCTAAGATTTTCCCCCTCTAATCACCAAGCTGCTGGTTCTCAAAACACCCCACCCTGGTGTGCATGCTACCAAACTGTTCTGGAAAAAAAAATGTGCTGTGAGACTGATACGTGTAAACATGCAAATGCTTTCAAAAGAATGAGAAAGAGAACTTCCCAAAACTATCAGGTCAGCTTGCAAAGCCTAGTGAAACAAATATAGTTCAGAAGTCTAGGCATGCCTGGGCTCTAGATAGCCTGGAGTTTCCTGAAGTAAGATTTACATATTCTGGGAAAACATCACCTCTGTCTCAAGCTAGTAATTTAGAGCAATTTCTGAGGTGTCTGCTTTCTATTAAACCGAGATTTTAAAAGGTAGTTAGGGGATCCAGATGGCCAGACAATGAACATTTCAGAGTCCAAATTTTTAGAAACTGTTGAGTAGTTTCAGAATTCAGGGAATCCCACTTCTGTGGTATCTCAGACTGAACTGCCCAAATTTCTAGCTGCTTTTAAAACTCTTAGCCTTAATGGCATCTATGTAATATGCAAAAGTGAATCTTAATTTAGTGATTGCAATGAAAGAGTAACAACTTGCATTAGAAAGATTCAGGCTTCTCTCAAAAATTAGAATAATTTCATTTTAGGAAAACATCAGTCTACATAATTCAATCATCTTTTTTCAATCAGTTTATTGTAAATATCATATTAGTCCCAATTCTAGAGCATGTTAGTCTCAAAAAGAACCACTGTTTGTATTTAAAATAAGGAAGAATTAGCCTTAGAAATCTTTTTTTCTTCTTCTTTTAAAAAAGCTTAAATTAAATAATTTTTATCTTTAATCCCTACTAATGCTGTCATAAGAATGAGCATGACAGTACTCTCTGGGCAGTAATTATTTAACGGTGATTCTGATAAGGATGTCATCTTATACTGGTGTGCTATAAGCCATGAATCACTGGTTGTAGAAAAAATACATATTCTTTCTACATGTTTTCTGCTGAATAGTGGCTAAACACTCTAAAACCACTGTGTGAAAACATTAGCAAAAGTTATTCACTTTAAAAAGAGAAAAAGACATTTCTGCAAATTCAATATTCATATTACATTTTATTTGTGGAGCTTAGGCCCTGATTTAGAAGAGTATTTAAATGATGTTCTTAGTTTTGAATTAGTACCTCAAATTTAAAGCTGAGTATTTTTTTAGATCTTTTGCTGAGTCAGAACTAGTGTACAAAGTCAACATATTGAGATGTGTTACAAACAGTAACAGAAGAGCAAATATAGAAACCACGGAGTGCTCATTGGATAGAGCAATAAAAGATGTTTTTGAATTTCATATTCAGATAAAAAGTTTATTAAGAGATTTTTCTGGTTTGTTTAAAAAGGTGTCAGACATCCACCTGAGATTCATAACACTGTTTTGCACTGATGGTTGTGCTTCTCTGTGTGTAATATATTGGTTCCTCCTATGAATCATAACATCATCAAGATCTCTTGTATACAAGTCCAATTTGCCAGGGAAAAAAACCCTTATAAAAAGAAATTTACATAGCCACTGCATACAAATAGGATTAGGGTACAGTTAACAAGAACTGCATTCAAGAGGAGTCAACAGCATTTGCAAGATGTTTAGCAGCCAGCATATGAAGTAATTCTGAGATGCAGCTGCATCTGGATCATTTTATAGTTTCTTTGTTCTTAACAGGATGCTCTCTCATATTACTATTTTATGTGCAGTTAGTCAGCCTTAGAGGTCTTGTAAACTCATGGTAACAGCATTCCCATCTACGCAGTGGATCAAGAAATGTATGGAAAATCTCATCTCTCTCTTTAAAAGATAAAATAATTGACACTATAATCTTTTCCGTGCGAGAATAGCATGGAAAGTGCCATAAAAGAAAACTCTAATTCGCTTTAAAATGTTGCCAGAATTATTCATAAGCATGACATCTCTCTTGGAGGAGTGGCTAGTGTCCCAGACAGACATGGATTTATCACGATGGGAGCAGAGAAAGCTTAACCTTCCCATTGGTATGTGGAACAGGTGCCTGCACACAATCTCACCCCCACATCGTCTCTGGTGCACGGCCCCCTCCCTGCGATTAGCACCATCTCCACTCCCCGAAATAAAGGCCTGGAAAACTTGGCAAACAGTGAATGCTAATTCTCATAGTGAGTTCACCTTGTCACCTTAGTAATATGGGCTGCCTTTAGAAAACAAAAGGGCATAAACTTGGACACCTCCACCTACTGACGTTCCAGTTATTTTCAAAAAATGCCAGTTCTATGTTTTTTAAAGCTGATTTCTCATAACCTTACATTGGGCTGTGAGCAAAGTGCTGACAGCATATTCTTTCCCTTTTGTAAATTCGTCACTTGCTGGAACGTCCAAAGGTTTCATACTGTTTGCACTGTGTTTGTGAAAAACCTGCAGCTGGAGAGATTGCGCTCCAGAGACCCTCAGAGCGGCTGGACGAGAGCAGCGTTTCGAATACGTCCTTCCACGTGGGGTTCTTGTGTACTTGCCCACCCTGCTGTGAGTTTTCTCAGCCCAGTTGGCAGCCAGCTTATTATGTGTCACTACTCTGCTGGCAATTACAAGACAGAGCCCAGCCGACACTTGACATGATGATCATGATAACACACTTTCCTGTGAAAGGAAGGACAGGTGTTGAAAACTGGCACATAACATTCCCCTTTTTCTCCAGGATGCAAGCTTACTCATCCCTGTTAGAAAAAAGAAATTTAGTTTGTGCATGAATGTGGAAGGCACCGCTCACTCTACATAGTGACAGAGGCATGCAAATGTGAGTTCATCTGTGCCACTTAACCTTGAAGCCAGGGTTCAGTCCCCTATCCCTTTGTCTTATCCATGTAGCTGGGGCTGACTGGCTAAAAGCGCCTGGGAAAAGTGCTAGAGAGGCAATTAAAATGTTCCAACAATATTGGAACAAATTGGGGGGGGGCGGTTCATTAGTCTGCTTAACACAGCTAAGGCTGACCCAAATTTTTCATAATATAACTAAACGTGTGAGGCCAGTAATTTAAACCGAACCTTGACTTTCATATTTTCTAACAAATACCATGTCACAGAGAGAGACTTTGTCAGCTGCCCAGGGATAAATAGTGGTAGTATTTAGAAAAGGTCAAATAAAATTGCCCTAAAAACTGTGTGATAAATCAAAATTAATTTCCAGTCTGAGAATACAGTATGCAAAAATGTCATCATGTTATTAACATTCTAGCCAGCTACATGCATCCAGTATCATATTTGTCTGGTAAGAAAAATCGAAGGCCAGTATTTTTCACTCTTCTTAGCACCATAAACTGCACAGAATTATGAGAGAATGAACTCAGTTTTGTTCTTTTCTAGGTCTCCACATCTGTTCAGTGCACCATTCTACTCCTCATTACAAATGTCCCATCCAGCTGGAGACAAAACAGAACTATGTAGGGACCCTGGCTCATAAGAGCCAAACGGAGCCTATTTTAACATTCAGGTTTACTAATTCAAAGTTCCTTCTATTTCTTTTTTTTTTTTTTTTGAGAAATCTGTTAAAATAGACTAAATATGATAAATAAATCTGTAAAGAAAAGTGAATTCAAAATGGCTCCAGGCATATTTTTCTGATCAAAATCACATTTTTAAATGGTAGCTAAGTTTGCCTGACATATGCTTTTTATTGCATTGCTTTATTGCATTATCTGGTTTCCTGATTAAGAAGGCATGGTCTGCACCCATGACTATGGGCAAGACTCAGATTATTCATTCCTTTCCTATCTTTTGTTCTGAAAAGACAGTGGTATGAAACATTCATTTATTAACCCTGATAACAGTCTAATTCATTACTGACCACAGACTGCTTCTCAGAAGCATGGGTAAGATAAGACATCAAAGCCAAACATGTTTCATGTATTTTCTGATTTTTCAATTCAAAATATTCCTGAAAACTGCATATCTCCATCTATTCATGAAAAAGCACAGATATCTGAGCTGTAAATATTGTATGGAGAATTATTCTTCAATCTAGACTTATTTATGTGAAAGACAGCAGGCTGTGTGCAATAGAGACTTCTGCATTTAGCAATAAAGAGAATAAAGACTTCATGCTTCTAGCCAACCCCAATGACTTGGAATCAGTTCTTGAACGTTAACAGCTGATATTCATTTGTGATCATTTTGCTGCCGAGGTTCCCGATTGTCTGTGGATGGCAATATGCCCCTTGCAAGGTAATATGCCAGTTTTCCAGGACACAGCTGCCAGTCAACTGTGGATTGAGGTGGGGAGAGTATATTGCACTGCCAAGGCCATCCCATCTGCATTTGAGAGCGTGGCATACCAGTGCCAAATGCCCAAGCCAAAATGAGATACACGAACAATAGAAGAGAGAATGACGTGGTGGTTTCAGGCACTTGACTCTGCCAGAAAGAGGTTGAGCTGCTGTAGGTAGCAGGGGCAGCCCATGAAGAACGCAGTTGTCCAGCATATGCAGCAAACGACACCATCCTCAAGCGCTCACACAACATACATTTATGGGAGAAAACGGTCTCAAAGCACTGATACGCTAGAGTAACAGAGCCCAGGATTCACATATTACATTTGCCTTGAAAACACGGAGTTAGTCCAAGCACATGCTGTGACTGATTATGGGATACTAGGTATCAAAAAAGCAACGTCAATAGGTACATTATTTACACCTTAGTCATGTTTCCAGTTCCTGTTGGTCATGACTTTTTCTGCCAAGCAAAGTTATGTATCCTTTTATGTACTTACATAACTTTTTATATAACTCTTTAAAGTTGTGTTTTAAAAATCTTGCCAGCAATATAAATTCTTAAGTTGTACAGACACGAACTGTATTCCCAGGATATTTAACACTCATGCTAATGTTATGCTTTTAAAGTGCTACAGAGGCCTCTGCTAATTGCAGAATGTTAACCACGAACACATCAAAAGTCAGAAGTAAAAAGATGAATAAAATCTAAGCACTTTCAATGTAATCAACAAGTGGGGTACTGCAGCAGCACTGCATAAACCCATGTCTTGAGCTTGATCCATTTCATGCCTTTCCTGCAGCTGTCGATCCAACATTGGTATATGCGATTTATGTCTATACTGCTGATTGGAAGTAACTGAGCTCCTAGTCAATAAACCATCTAAGTTTGGTTAAGTCAACAAGTCCTTTCTTTAAAAAAAAAAAAAAAAAAAAGACCTTAATTTATTAATGTTTGAGTTAACCTGAGATGTGGGGGAGCAACAAGGAGAATGTGAGATACAATCATAAAACAAGAAAATATATTACTCAACAAGTTTCATGGCTAGAACCACATAGGCACTCTATGGCATAACCTTAATCAGTATATCTGATGAAATGTCATTGCAAGTTGTACAGATTATGAGATTCAGCATATTTTTCTAATACTTTTCAATTTCTATTTCTGTGCATGTCTTCATTATTCAATAGCATTTGCACACCGGAGTTTAAGAAATTCTGTTTACCGTTCATTTATTTACAGACTGCGTATTTTAATTGGATAATTGTATGCCTGACTAGTTAGCCATGTATTTAAATCCAATTTTGTGTTGAAAAACAATTCTTCAGCTGCTGACCAACTAACAGCAGGTTCTTCACATAAATACTGGGATTAACTCAATTACAATTTACAAAACTGAGGATTTCATAGCATTTTCAGAAATACTCCTTCCAATAAAGTAAAATTGGTTTATTTTACTCAAACATATTCAATGATCTATTTTTCATTATTTAGTCAACCCTGCTAATACATCAGAACACTGAACTGCATTAAAATTGTATATTTGTTGCCTTTAAACCATCTGATTTCTACAGAAAATCATTGTCTTGGTCTGTTCTCCTTTCAGAAATAATTTCCACAATGACTAACTAATAAATACTGAATAAAATGTCATTAACAATTGTATTTAAGTTATTTAATTAAGAGGGAGTAGCTAAATGTAAGAATTCATTACAAAATCCTAACAATCTCTTGTTAATAGTTACAAGATACTATAGTGCATATTAATATTGACAGGCTGGATTTTTTCCCACCTAATGTCATGCATGTAACCAAAGAATCTAAGATATTACTTCTAAGAGTTATTTTCTTCTCTACAGTTGGTAAAGAAAGACAGCAACATCCTGAGGTCAATTCGTGTGACTGGTGATGGGAACTGCTTTCTGGAGATGCTTATCTCTTTTCATTGTTTATTGAAGAAGCCTATGGCAAATACACTCCAAACCTACATGCGTTGGTTAACCTAAAGTTAGGATCATCTGAAATTCTGTTGAAGAAAGTAATGCTCTTTTGCTTAATGAACCAGACTAGTGAGCTAACCCAAGGGGCCTCCATGTTTGGAGAAATGTGATTCTGAATAAATCTCTATAAAAATAAATAAATCAGTAAAGGTCAGCTTTCATCTACAGTTCTTAACTTCTTAGTTTAGTAAGGCTTCTGAGATATTTTTTCCTCTGATGAGAAATATACACTAAAACT
This sequence comes from Calonectris borealis, assembly GCF_964195595.1. NCBI lineage: Eukaryota > Metazoa > Chordata > Aves > Procellariiformes > Procellariidae > Calonectris > Calonectris borealis. The sequence continues at coordinate 163,320,706 of NC_134312.1, forward strand.
TGTGTAAAGAGTATAAAACTTGTATAAGAGAAACAGGAATGCATTTTTTTCCTGTTATGGAAACAAAAAGGTAAGAAATCTTTCAATTTGTGTCATTAATCTCTAGCTCAGAAAGGAAGTTTTGACAAAATGTAAAGTTTTAGTCTCTTGAGTACATGGTTGAAACTCTATTACTGGACATATATAATATCAGACTGATAAAAATTTTTTTAAGTATTCTTAAGTCTACCACATCGTGAAGTAGGGTAACTGATAAGGGTGCAGAGAAGGGACTACATGATCAAACAGCTCTTTCTCCCTTGCAGTACGGCCAGGCTAGTGTAGGCTGTTACTTCCAACTACAGCTCCCCTTTGAACATCATGAAAAGGGGGCTGAAATTACACAGCCTATGATCTCCACAGCTTTCTGAGGCAAAAGAGATTTCTCTCACAGTAAATCTGACTACACCAGAATATAATTTATGGAACTATCTGAAGTCAATTCTCTCATTAGCTAAACCACATGCTTTGAGATGAGACCCATTAAAATGCTCAGGCACATCCCGAAAATGGCTGTTCGTATTTACTGAGGCAGTAACTCCTTTGCCAGGTTCATTTCATGCTCTGTAACAAAAAGGAAAATCTATCAACTCTTTAAAAAAAAAAAAAGAAAAAGAAAAAAAAAACCTAATGAAAATTATGGTCCCAGGGTAAAAAACAACCACTTTCCTTCTCCAAATTAATAATACTTTAAGGCAAATGTACATGGCTAAATGGAACATAACTATCTGGGAACTATGAAATACCAAGGCAGAACTGTATTGATGTACAAATAATGCATTTATCTGCACAATCTGACACTCGGAAAAAAACCTCTTTTACAAATATCTCAGCTTTATTCTCCTGAAATTACACCCGTTTTCAGATCCTACCAGCAGCAGATCCTACCATCAGCAAGCCCTACCATTTGAATATTGACAGGAGCAGTTCTTGGACACTTTACTAGTGATACCTGCCAATGTCTATTTCTGACCCACTTCACTCACAGTAAAGGGACAGGGAAGTGAGATTTTCACTTTTTCCCCCCCCTTATTGCTCTCTGACCAACATTTCATTTGAGGCAACTGCTCAAAAATCCTCACCTTTACCTCATGCCAAAAAATCAGAAAATACCTTTGACAGCAAGCAGAACAAAATTAGTTGCATTGGGATACAGATTCCTATCTTGGGAAAAGAGTAAGTCAATAACATTAATGTTGACAAAAATTTAATCAGGCAGACTGAAATTTCTATAATCAGAGATTTCTTGTCTCAGAAGGTACTAACGAACAGCTGTAAGTTTCTTACCTATTACAATTGTAGTTACGTTGTAATGTCACTAATTTAAAGGTTCTTTTCCCTAATGATTGCTAAGAAAATCAAATTGCAATTCTGCTATAAGTATGCATAGCAGCTGAACTCTATAAACCATAGACTTCCTCTCCTCTTTTGTCATGTCACCTGTTCTTTAATTTACAAGGTCTCCTTATTCTAATAATGAATAATCTACATACACCTGGAGCACAGATTAAAGAGGACATTTTCCATTTCAATGCAACAGCAGTCCCACTTTTTACAGTTTGACTTCAGGAAAATGAATTATGAAGCACCACATTTTACATATAAAGGAAATTAAGGTTCATTCTGTCTTATTTTAATCTTTATCCATCATCTGGTAAATTAGCTTCTGATCACTGAGATATTGTATACTTGGATGAATACAGGTTGTGCAAGAAGAAACTATAATCGTGAGTTTAATCAGATTTTTTTTTGGTAAGAAATAACTACTATAGAGCTACGTGGAAGGCAAAAAGTAACCTTCTGGGCTCTTAAGGAGTTCATCATCACTATTCTTGACTTCTCTAATGAAATCCTAACCATGATAAATAAAAATCAACTTAAAGAGTCATTTAAAAATGTGAACTAGAAGTTCATTTAAAAAAAATTAAATATTGCAAGCAAAACGCACAGGCATGTTTTGTGCAGTTGAGCGAAAAGTAAAGAAAAGAATGTGAGACTTTTATTACAAATGTTGGCAAGAACACCTTAGGTAATTCCCATCTTTGGGTGTAAAGAAAGTTTCATTAAGTTCGTGGGATGTCCACATTATCAGGCAGTTTTACCTTGGACTAATTATAGGCTGGTCCATGCATTGAATGGCCACTAGTGGTTCTCTCTGTTCCCTCGCCTTTGCTGGAGGGACTGTCAGCTCTAGAACAGGATTCATAGAATCATAGAATAGTTTGGGTTGGAAGGGACCTTTAATGGTCACCTAGTCCAACCCCCCTGCCATGGGCAGGGACATCTTCAACCAGATCAGGTTGCTCAGAGCCCCGTCCAACCTGACCTTGAATGTGTCCACGGATGGGGCATCTATCACCTCTCTGGGCAACCTGTGCCAGTGCTTCACCACCCTCATTGTAAAAAATTTCTTCCTTGTATCTAGTCTAAATCTACCCTCTTTTAGTTTAAAACCATTCCCCCTTGTCCTGTCACAACAGGCCCTGCTAAAAAGTCTGTCCCCATCTTTCTTATAAGCCCTCTTTAAGGACTGAAAGGCTGCAATAAGGTCTCCCCGAAGCCTTCTCTTCTCCAGGCTGAATAACCCCAACTCTCTCAGCCTTTCTTCACAGGAGAGGTGTTCCATCCCCCTGATCATTTTCGTGGCCCTCCTCTAGACCCGCTCCAACAGGTCCATGTCTTTCCTGTCCTGAGGGCTCCAAAGCTGGATGCAATACTGCATGTGGGGTCTCGCCAGTGCAGAGTAGAGGGGCAGAATCACCACCCTCGACCTGCTGGCCACGCTGCTTTTGGTGCAGCCCGGGATACAGTTGGCTTTCGGGCTGCAAGCGCACATTGTCAGCTCATGTCCAGCTTTTCGTCCACCAGTACCCCCAAGTCCTTCTTGGCAGGGCTGCTCTCAATCCCTTCATCCCCTAGCCTGTATTGATACCAGGGGTTGCCCCGACATTGCACTTGGCCTTGTTGAACTTCATGCGGTTCACACAGGCCCACTTCTCAAGCTTATCCAAGTCCCTCTGGATGGCATCCCATCCCTCAGGCATGTTGACCGCACCACTCAGCTTGGTGTCGTCTGCAAACTTGCTGAGGGTGCACTCGATCCCACTGTCTATGTCATTGATGAAGATATTAAACAGTACTGGTCCCAATACGGACCCCTGAGGGATACCACTCATCACTGATCTCCATCTGAACATTGAGCCGTTGACCACTACCCTCTGAATGCGACCATCCAACCAATTCCTCACCCACCCGAAAGTCCACCCATCAAATCCATATCTCTCCAGTTCAGAGAGAAGGATGTTGTGGGCGACCATGTCAAAGGCCTTACAGAGATTCAGGTAGATGACATCTGTAGCCCTTCCCATCTCAACTGATGTAGTCACTCCATCCTAGAAGGCCACGAGGTTGGTCAGCCAGGACTTGCCCTTGGTGAAGCCATGCTAGCTATCTCGAATCATCTCCCTGTCCTCCATGTGCCTTAGTATAGCTTCCAGGAGGATCTGTTCCATGATCTTCCCAGGCACAGAGGTGAGACTGACTGGCCTGTAGTTCCCCAGGTCTTCCTTTTTTCTCTTTTTAAAAATGGGGGTTATGTTTCCCCTTTTCCAGTCAGTGGGAACTTTACTGGATCGCCACTGGACTTCTCAAATAGGATGGATAGTGGCTTAGCAACTTCATCCGCCAGTTCCCTCAGGACCCTTGGATGGGTCTCATCAGGTCCATGGACTTGTGCACATTCCGTTTCCTTAGATGGTCTCAAACCTGATCTTCTCCAACAGTGGATGGCTGTTCATTCTCCCAGTCCCTGCCTTCGCCTTCTGTGGCTTGGGCAGTGAGGCTTGAGCACTTGCCGGCGAAGACTGAGGCGAAAATGTCATTGAGTACCCCCGCCAACCTGCACAAGATGTGAAATTCCTGCACAAGATGTGAATTCACCCTAGAGGTGCCTATTTTTCTCCAGGAATTGTAGAAACAGCATCAGGTCACTCTATTTTTAACTTTGTTACCTCAGATAAGTGCCTATCACAAGCAATATAAATTTCTTGTTATTAAATATGACTCTTGATCTTGATCATTCTTGATTCCAAGAATACCTTTCCCCTACTTTTTCCACATCAATCATTTTGCTTCTTAGCAACTTCTCAACTAATTTAATATCCTCTGCACTATAAGCCCTTAACTTTTCTTGCTAATAAACACATTTCTAAGCATTTTCATCTGCCAAAACTTCCATTCTTCTTCTCACGCCTGTCCATTTGCCACTTTCACGTTAAACATAGCATTATATTTGAGTATCTCAGAACATTTAGGAAACATCTTACTTCTGAAGCTTTTTGGATCATGCCGCAAATACATGTAGGTAAAAGCATAATAGTGAAAAATGGTTCCATTAGAATGCATTTGTTTATTATCACTGTTTTTAAAGGATGTCAACTTGACAGCATAGCAGACATGAGTTCTTACTCACTGATAAAAATGAGCAAGAAAATGTGACTCTCAGCTTTGCTTCAGCTTTGACCCAAAAAGACAGAACTAAAGCTACGAAAGTTAAATCTACATGGTACAGAAAACCTAAAGTAATTTTCTATACTTGTTGAGTGAATGTTTTCCTCTGTATTAAGATTGCCTTCAAAAATGCTGGACCAAAGAGTGCTTTCTGTGATCTATGTACATACATATCAACATTTCACGTAGTGCAATAAATATCCATCGATGGTAACAACAGGTAGTCATTACAAGCTCAAATAGCAAAATTTGTGTGCTATTACCTGCAGCTAGATTGTGTGCCCATATGCATATACACACTCTAGTCCTTTCTTTCTTTTGTATGCTGAAATATATTTGAGCATAAACACAGATAAGTGGACCTGAACAATTATTAATTTGTGCAAAAGGAGATAGTCCAATTCACCTCTCATATAACACGATGAGTTCTCCCACTACTTTAGTGAACAATATGGCACTCCATGAATTTGTATGTGTGTGTGTGTGCGCGCGCATGTGCATGCATGAGTGTGAAGACAGGACAAGAGAAAAAAGTGTTGAAATGGATCGTCACTTGATTAAGCAGTAAGCTCATTCACTTTACGGAGATCTAATCTTTCCTTTATAGGTATTTACTCCTCCTACTAAGGAACAATACACAGTCACCAGGAAAAGAATTTTGATCATGAAAAAAGAAAATAATTCAATACATTTAGTTAACACGTTTCTTCCACCAAGTGACAGTCTGTTCTATGTCATATCTTAGCCAGCAGTAAGAATACCTTAGAGCTTTACACACCCCACTGCGTAGGTCCTACCTCACTTACATCAGCACTACTAATGCAATATATCTGTCAAGGCTTATTAAAATTCTTTTTGATGTGTATCTTGGCTCATAAACCTCCACACTGTATTGATATTGCCTAAGGGAACGTCCTTGTAGCACTGAATCTCTGCAGATGGGATGATAAAAGAAAAACGTTCAAAACTTTTAAAAGTTCAGTCTCTAGCAGAGCTTTCTCTTCCAACGCCTCTTTTGAATAGTGTTTTGTGTTGTCACTCTATAGCTACTATTTAAAAAATGGCTTACAGAACATTTTAACTCATAGGGAAAAAACTTCCTTACAAATAAATAATCAATGGTTAAAAAGCAGATGATGGATCTCAATCCATTTTCATAGATACACCCTTTTCAGTGCTTTGTATACATGTTTTGCCTGTATCAATCCTTAGGTAGCAAACAAACTGTGGCAGCCAGTTCACTGATTAGAGTGAGAAAGAATTTACCAAGTCAGTTGGAGAAGTGAATTTTGTTCATGTTCTTCTTCATGTATGTAATCTCTTCTGCTTTTCTATTTGTAATTAATTGCCACAGGGCACAGGAATTGCCCTTAGTGATTACGAACACTGTGCTCCCCAGTTTGGAACACGTCTCTAGTAGCAGGTGATGCTATACGTTTCAGAAACATATTAAACCTTTACAGTGTGTTTAAACTAAATCACATGGGTGAATTTTCACTGATGATGATTTTATGTGAATTTAACTACATATACTGATAGCCTATAAACATTTTACCTATGTTAACTCGTAGTGCTGTTCTTATGCCTTTAAATGGTCATTTCTTGACTGAAAACCTGTTATTCCACCCAAATTTCCTCAGCAATAAGTTTCCATCAGTAAGTTCTTCAGACTCCCTGTAAAGGCCTTTGCCTTAATAAACTTTGTTTTCTACCTGATTTTATACAGATCTGAAAAATCAGACCCTAATCAAGTTCAGATTGAAGTCAATGGCTAAGGTACTTTTTACTGATTCAGGAGGGAAAGTGGGAGGAGGGAGAGGGAGGCACAGACTAAATCTTAAATAGAGAATCAACCTTTACATATAAAAATATGCACTGTACTTATATATGTACATTCACAGTGCTTCAGTACTAGGCTAAGTCTGGAAGATATTTCTCTCAGAAGAAGTTTTGGGGAATCAGAGTGAAAATAAGATATGGCCATAGGATGCTTTCTTTGGGGTCAATAAACTTCATTGTATAAACATTATATAAACATATATTTTTTACATTTTTGACACTTTTTAATATTCCTGTAACTATATATAGAAGAGTGTAAAATAAAATGGAAGAAAAAGTAAGTGTATAGTAGTAGAGATTGGCAGCCAGCTTCCTCTGTTAGCTTTGGAGACTCCAGAGCATAAATTAATCTGCAAACATTCTTCACCCAAAATTTTAACTCTGATTTCAGTGAAAACCTGAATTGCATTAATTTCCAGTTGGTACATTGTGTTTTACTTTTAAATGCTGAATGCTACATACAGTGAATTACGTAACAGTAAAAAAGTTGTATGGAATTAAGAGAATTCTTTAACCTCACATGGCCAAGAAACATCCTGAGGGCTCCTAAAAACACTTCAGTTTTGAGGATCAGCGTGGAAGTTTCTGACAGCGGTTTGTCCTGTGGTTTGGTTTCTATACGTTTTCCTTGAAAAGCAGATGTACACTGTTCTTTACAAACGATGTGTGATAATGAAAGATACACAGGTGCTTATCTTTCCTGCAAAACTACATCTTATGCATGATGGATAGGTTGCCAGGATGGATAGGTTGCCAGGAGCTTTCTGAACATCTTTCGGTTCTATCTTCCTATACTCTATGTGGTAGCAGGTTACTCCCTTAAAGTTTACCTTAAGATCTCCAGGACTAAAGGCCACGGTGTGCCTTGAGCTGTCTCTGTGCTGGATTTCAAACTAACTGTTAAAATAGCCACCACTTATCCGAAGAAAATGTCAGTGTAAATTCAAAACTAACACTCAGATTGGAAGAAAAATGATTTTTTTCGTTCAGGCTATCCTTTGCACAGTAGTGTACAAAATCAAATTGTTGTTTCAAATAAACAATGAATTGATTAGCATTCTAATATTAACATGATCAGGTAAAGGCAACAACAACAAAATAATAGAGTTAGCCTGAAGAAATTAGACGCATAAATACTTCTAAGAGTTCCCTCTTCCACCGGGAAACAGGCAAGTATAAAAGGCGTTGTGGCCAGATCCAAAAAGAACATAGCAATCTATAGGGGAAATTGCAAACATGGCAAGAGGCTACCAGGTTTGGGTATGGAATTCACAAGGAGGAGTTTGTCATCTAATACAAGTTTGGTTTCCAGCATAGTGAAAGGGGAGAGTTAGTCACTGATGGCCACATCTATATGGGTGAGAAGTAGGTCAGACTTGCTCCAACCTAATTCCCTGTTCCATCAACACTAAAGACCATAGAGCTAAAAGAAGATGGTGCTTGACCTGAGAAGCTTTTCCTTATATGTTTCCATGGCTTCTAGGCCTGAGTTGGTTTGAGTTCATACAGCTTAGATGCCACAGACCAAAGTTGCTCAATTTTTGCATTCCCCAGACAGAGAAGACCAAGTGCTTAGATCCATATGCATTCACTTGTCTTGGGTCATGTCTGGAAAACAGGGTTCATAATAGCTGCCACAGTGTGCCGTAACATCACAGTGAGTGGCGGTACTGCGGAGCCAGCAAATTGCTGAAGAGAAGAATGCAGTTTGTAATTTCTCTCTTTCTTGTACTTAAACACTGAAGGCTACTTTTGTGAAATTCAGATCCATATCTTTGGATCAGGCTTCCCTCTACCAACTGGATGCATAAAACCTCCATTTGAAATAGAACAATTAGATAAGTGTCTTCTGTTGTGGAGAGAACGGCTGATGCTTTGGCATAACAACTCAGTATGCAGAGCACTTACTCAGGAAATGCGAATTAAATGTACTAGCCCTCCTTAGCTTTGTCAGCTTGCCAGATATTGCCTTATACACACTCGCTTTTGGATCCACAGATAATGCCAACATACGGATGTGAATGAAAGAATCATGGGATGAAAAGTACAAAAGGTAAGTGTAGATGCAATTCTGTTGCTTGGCGATACTGAAAATCACGTAAGCGGGGGTGAAGCAGGGAGTCTGTACATGCTTCCTGAATAAATCCAGTAGTTTCTCCAGTGGTGCATTCATGCAAAATTGATAAACCTTCTGAAACTAAAAGTCAAACTTGCACAGTACCAGGACAGACCTGAACATCAAAACTTCTCTGGCAGTTTCAAAAACAAAACCATTTTCAAGAATGGGGAAGTTGTTCGCAGACTAAAACTGCGCTGAGGTGTTGAGGAAAGGTAAAGCCTTGTACGCCAGCTGCCAAAGGATGGCAAATTGTTATGAAGGACAAGCGGGCATTTCTTGTATTAAGATCCTCTCTTTATATACTTAGTTTCTGCTCTTGGCCATGTAATGGTGACAGATGTGTACAGCTGAGGTCAACTAAATCCTCCTAACCTTATTCAAAACTCTACTTTTCCACTGTTCTGTCTGGTACATTCAGTTTTACTCAAGAAATGAATTCTTCCTAAGGGCTTTAAAAAAGAAAAAAGGAGAAGGAGGAAAGGAGAAGAAGAAGAAAGAGCAATGATAGCCTTAGACATGTAGACTGAACAAAAGTGACATTTTCTCTTCAGAAAAGATTATGGAAAAAACTTGGCAATCTTGTGGCATAAAAAATTCCCATAGAAGCAGACGCTGGAGGATGGGGATAAGTTTAAAATTTTACACATGATCAGAACTGCTATTTTCCTGACGATGAAATGCTTTGTTTTGTATTGCTATATTCATACCATCTTTCTTTTGTTTGAGGTATATTTTGAGATGCAAGGCTTAAGCAGACAATGAAGCCAACTGTCACTGACCTCTGAATAACTGAGAATTCAACTTAGATCCACATAGTTGACTTCAGACTTCATTATTTTAAAGTCTCAAAGAAATTTAACATTTTCAGTGTGTTGTTGATGACTTTGTTACCTAGAACACTTAAGCAGATATGCATTTAAATTCCAGTTAATGTTCCTGACGAGTTTTAGGTAAATCAGATATTTCCTTGACTAATGTTTTCTGTAGAAACCTGAAGGCAGAAGAACCTACTAGTTTTTGTGCTTCTGGCTCACATGAGAAATAAAATGAATTGCTTTTATCAAATCGTGATTGGAAAACAGTGCTTCCATAGGCTGCCTTCGAAACAGGATGAAGACAATCTGTAAAAAGAGTCATTCTAAAGAGTCATTCTAAAAATTCAGCATGTTGCAAGATGATATAGATCTCCTTGCATTGCTTAACCTTCAGACTTTTTAATCTCCCTCCTATTTCCATTTGATTATTCTGAATTTTCTTTTACTCTCCTGTGCTAAAACAGCAAAAACGTAAAACCTGCTGTAAGATTAATTACAGAGAAGGTCTAAATCTAGCAGTGTCAGCAAGCTCTTAGGTGAGCTTTACTTCTTTACCATTATTTTTATCATGACTTGGCTGTGTATCATGACATGCATTAGGATACATCCTTTGTTCTAGGAATTCCTCTGAAAAAGTTCTACATTTTCTCTTTACATAGCTTCTGCATGCGCCATATCAACATCTTTTATAGGTGGGAAATACAACTGGTATAAAAACTTTGAAGGATTGCGTGTAAAATGTGCTTTTCGGCAATCCTACAGAACACCTTGATTTGAATAATTCTTTTTCTAATGTGTCATGACAGTGTTTAATAACATTGTTAGACTAAAATACTCATTTTGGTTCTCAATACATAGGTGGAAGTTTCATGTAAAGCTGAACTAAAGGGTATTTTCTGTGTCATAGGCATTTAAAAAAACCACAAACTGAGCAAAAGCACTGTGTTCAGAAGACCTTTGCTCATGAATGATACAAAGAATCCAGGAAGACAGGACTACTGCAAATTTTGAGATGTGAAGTAGTACAAATTTTGAGATGTAAGTAGGAATAAACCAGGTTGGTAGACCTACTTAAGGGATACTGAGCATGACTGAACGTCTTACTGAGCAGTATAACTCAGTTAAACTGGGGTTATTAAGGTCAATACAAAACTAGCTGAATGAAATTTAAGGACCTAAGAAATGGAGAGGCCAGGCTGAATTATATCTGACAATTCTAACATAGAGGACATGGAACACAGCTTTTGCAGACCTCCTAGCTCCGTTTTCATTTTGTTGGAGTCGCTGTTTCATTTTAGGCCTTTTCTCCTGAGCTGCTCTTCTGGGATATCTGATGTCCCAGTGCTTACACAGTGGAAGATAGATCAGTGCACCTGCAGTAAGTCTGGGACATCTGGAAGGCATCTGGTTTATTTTCCCATGAAATGTCTGCAAATTAACTAGATCGGTTTATGTCCCTTTTCTTTCCAAGAAAGGAGGAAAGATTTCCTGCATAGCTGGAGAACCTCAATTCAAAGGATACTTCCCACAAAGCGCTCCAGTGTAGATACCATTCACTCTTGCTTCTACGCCACAGACGTCTCTGAGCCCTGAAACCCCCCTGGCTGGATAATCCCTGGACTCCCTGCCTGAGGAACACCAAGGGACAGGAAGAAGAAAAAAGAATGTGGCCCATTCATGGCATGGTATGATCCAGTTCTTGGAAAGATATATTAATTCAATTAAAACACAAAGAACGAATGACTGGAAAAACCTTAAAACAATAGACACAGAAGCAATCATAAAAGCTCCGCTTGCTCAGCTGGGCTGTTCCTAAACTAACAATTTGAACTAAGGATTAAAGTTTAGTGGAAATCATAGTTCTTTTTAGATCTCCTTTCCCTCTGTGACTTTAACAAGCCAAATCTCTTCAGCCAATGAAGTTAAGATATACCAGACATGTAGCTCTTTATCTGTCACACCCCGCAAATCACATTTTCCAGCGTTAAAGTATTATTCATTTTGGCTTTTAATTACCTGACTTATCAGCATGTCATATTTCCCCCACCTCCCTGCAATAATTACATTCTGAATCAGTGTGACATTCAATATTGACCTTTATTTATAGCTCTCGCAAACAGTCAAATGTTTATTTATAAACCATGAAAAGCAGAGTTTGTAAGAATATTGATTCAGCATATTACAAAAGCAGTGGCCTGGCATTCTGTGAGTAGAAGTAATCATGGGCAATTACTAGAGACTGCTTTTCACCACTAATCTTGGGTTTAGCCTTATAATTGTATTACTGAATTTGTTTCACTTTGTCCATATATCACCGGGTTCCTAATAAGAAGTCTGATATTAACATAATTTAATAATATTCAGGGGAAGAATGGTTTTAATTGGTTTAAAAAAAGGGAGACATATAGCTTATGCCACGCAGTGAGAAAAGTATTGTAACAGCCTTTTTTATTTTGCAATAAATGATAATTAATATTTAAATGCATTAATGAAAGTAGTTCTTAGTGGCTGGATCACAAATCTTTGATGTTTATGCCACTAACAAAATCACTAACTGCTCCTAATGATGCCCCTGAGCTAAGCTTCACTTTACTCCTGGTATAAAAACATGCCAGTAGCATGAATTTGCAAGTGTGAAAGGGAAAGTCAAACTAAGAACAATACTTCTTGTCCTTATCCCAGTATATAATGGGAAGAAAGTGGTCAAATTCAGAAAAAAAAACAAACAGCAAAACAGTCAAACTTAAAGAAAAGCAAAACTAGCAAACAATAACTAAAACCCCAGATCTATGCAAATAGGAGTACTCTGCACTCACTTGCTGTTCCTAGTGAGCCAGATTCAGTGCAAGAGCCAATGAAGCTGTAATTGTCTGCCTGGGATTAAATTAGAGCTCTGAGCAGCAGTGGGGTAATGACAGCTGGCTAATGACTGTGCTTTTGGATAGGACTGACCAGTCATACTTGTTATTTGTTTTTTTTCTACTAAACTCATATGTTCTCAGTGTGAATTTACGAGGCTAAAACATGAAATCGGCACGAGTCAGGCTTGAGAAGTTATGCTTATGAAACATAAAAAAAAGTGCTTTTTTTCCCCTCCTTTTTTCCATAACTTTCAATGAAAAGTATATGGAAAGAAAAGGTTTCCAGGAAAAATTTTCTTTGGGTGGAATGCTATTCTGATGGGATAACACCCTGTTAGTGAAACAGTACTGCCTGTACCAACTAGTACGGTATTTTTGGCAAATTTGCATCCAGTTAGGGATTTAAACTATCTTTTGAAATACCCTTAGTTTCAGTCTTAATCTTTTCTTGGGAACTAGTTCTATTTTTTACATGCTGTGTTTGGTCCAGAACTCTTCCTTATTTAATGAAAAAAATTCTCCAGTACCACAAGCTTTATAATTGTTGTAATTCAGTTATGAATATATTTGGGAAAAGTGTTTCAGGAATCATAAGCTCCTGGAAAGTCATAAAGACCCTCCCTTTTTTTAAATTTTAATTTCTTTATCCTCCCCATTTTTTTTTCTGCTTACATTTTCCACCACTCCGTGACAGTTCAAAGAGAGTACTATGATCACTGAGAATGTTTTGTTTAGAGTTGGAGAGAATAACTTAGCATTATTTTCTTGTAAAGTATCTAGAGCTCGGGCATAGTAAAAGATGAACACAAAAAATGTGCATACATCTTTTCTATCAGATTATCAGAAATCACAGCTGGCAGTAACTTCAGAAATATTTTCAGTAGTTTCTCCAGTTTAACATTAAATACTAAATCACATCTGATCAGGAAGGTTTGTTTGGTTTTTTTATTTGTTTGTTTTTTTTTTTCCTCCAGGAAAAAGTTGAGAAAGAGAAAATACGTTTAAAAACATTGACATTTAAATATGCTATATTTTTATGGGGGAAAGGAAAAGAATAGCACAATTTTTTCCACCAAATAGTAACAAAGCAGAAAAGCCTATTGTACAGTTTTTTAGGATCTGACAAATCAGTAGAAAAACAGGTGGTAGAAAATTTTACCAATTATTTCTAAGCCTGTAGCTCAGAAAGTCCATAAACATCTCCTATATATAGCTTAAGAAAGTATACTAGGTGAGAAGCTCTGCTCCTGTACTGACCTTTAAACTACTGATCATTGAGGTAAAAATCAACTAAATAGACCTTTGCTGTGCCCAGAATGGCAGCTCTTATGTTATATATTGAATATTATATATTGAAGCTGCGTCAGGGGAAGTTCAGACTGGACATAGGAAAAGGTTTTTCACTGAGAGGGCGGTCGGTCACTGGAACAGGCTCCCCAGGGAAGTGGTCACGGCACCAAGCCTGTCAGAGTTCGAGGAGCGTCTGGACGATGCTCTTAGTCATATGGTTTAGTTTTAGGTAGTCCTGCGAGGAGCAGGGAGTTGGACTCGATGATCTTTATGGGTCCCTTCCAACTTGAGATATTCTATGATTCTATGATTCTTCTATATTAATGAAAAAATAGTTTTCATTTTTCTTACTTTAAGAAATACTGTAATTACATTTTGTTCATATGCATACGCAGCTTTACAAAGCATATATAGAATTTAGTGAGCTGAACTCTACTCAAGCCAGTGGAAATACACTGCATTGACTGGAGATTTAACAAGCCCTTAGCAAACATAGACTGAAAAATTTTTAATGCATTAGTATGAGAAATAAAAAGATTTTAAAATCTCTGAAAATTATAAAGTACAATTGGACTTTGAGATTATGAAAACACTGTTCAACTAAAACTGCACAACTTCAGATAGATGGAACCAACTACATCTGCTTATGATTGAAATATAATATTAGAAAAATTACAAAAAAAAGACATGTCCTAATCACCCTCCCTCCCCATTTACCTAAATGAGACTTATCTAAATTATAATCTCACTGACATAAGCAAATAGCAAAATACTATTGTAAGAGAAAAATGTTTGCGATACGTGTTGCCTATTTTGAACATGCTTGAGTGCGTACTTTGTTGGAAAAAGAGGGGAGTAGAGGTCTTTTGCAAGGAATACACTGACTGCATCATTTTCAGTCAGTACCAACATTACAGCCTCTCTGAAGAGAAATCTTCAGAAAGGATGTATCCCTGACATTAGGTAGGGAAAAAATCCTTCTGAGTGCGTGACCCACCAAGTCCTTTGCAGAAACAGGCCAGAAGAGGCTGAGAAAGTAAATTAAAGGCCCAAAGGAGATGTTGTTACCAACTTTCTCATTTATAAATCTCTTTCTTATGGTGTTTAAGGTGTAGGCTTAACTTTTTCCTATGTGAGTGGCCTTTGACAGTGGCAGTTCAGTGAGATAATGGGTCCACAAATAGAAAGCAAAAATCTTTTTAGCTTGTGATGTTGCAGGTAGGAGATTCCCCCCGTTCCCAGCCAGTGCAGACAACGGACAAAGATTTCTGTAAAAGAACTGCAACAGTTGTTCTTTTCATTTTCTCTTTTTTTCATTTCTCTTGGCTTACCCAGATGTGGCATTCTTATCACAGACGCTCTTAATATTAGAGTACAATGAAAATGAAATCTGTGCTGAATCTGGATGACTTCCAAAACAGCAACAAAAAATATTTACCTGCCTCTTTTTTGGTTGCAAAGTTATGTGCTAACTCTAAGGGACGGTTATAGTCTTTTAAAATTATGTTTAAAGAAAAGGATCTGTCATTTTCTACAGTAGATAGACCAGCAGAAAAATCCACAGTTATGATATGATAATGAAAAGTTGGGTCTCAGAGTAATCACAACATTTCCACAGGATATTTATTAATCTTGAACATTTGGTGTCACTTGGGGTTCTTCGCATCTGCCTCACAAGGCTGTTTATGACACAAAGTCCCTAAAACCAGCAATCGTTTACCGTTTGCTGTGGGTATGAATATAGCCACTGAGATTTTAAAACCAAAGTCAGTCTTGCAATCAAAGCATATTCTACATTTAAGTAAAAATGTTCATTTCATTAATCTTTTAACAGGATCATAGGATAATTTGAGTTGGAAGGGCGCTCAAGAGATCTCCAGTCCAACCTGCTTCTCAAAGCAGGGTCAGCTCTGAACTCAGACTAACATGACCTGGTCATCTCAACCTTGTACAATCAGGACCTCCATGATGGAGCCTGCGCAGGCTCTCTGGGCAACTGATCCTCATGGTGAAGCTTCTCCTTATATCCAGTCTGAACTGGCCCTTGTTTCAACTTATGCCCATCATATCCCACCATGCCCCACTGTGAAGAGCTTTGCTGCATCTCCTTGATGACCTCCCTACAGGCACCAGGAGCTGCTGCTAGGTGCCCCTGAAGTCGTCTCTTCTCCAGGCTGAACAAGACCCAGTTCCACAGCCTCTCCTCACGGGGCAAGTACTCCAGTCCTGACCATGCTGGTGGCCTCCACTGAACTCGCTTCACTTTGTCAATGTCTTTCTTGTATGGGAAGGACCCAAAACTGAACACAGTATTCTAGATGTAGTCTAACAGAACACCACTATTTATGTATATATAAAGCAAAGAACCTGTACTGTATCGTGCACCAACCACCAAATATTTTTAAAGATTTTAAAGTATTGCCTTCATGTTAAAAGAAAAAACAGAAGCATTATTGAGCTATCCTTATCATCTTCAAGTGACACTACAAAAAGGCTCAATTTATGATTACTGAGCTAGTAGTTCTCATTATAGGATCATAGGATCATTTAGCAATCCTGTGATAATCCCTGTTCTTGAAAGGGCTTATGTGCCCAAAGCCCAGCAGGTGAGAAGAAAACATTTCCTCGGTAAGTGAGAGGGGAGACACCTGCATATTCTGTACATTCATGTACATACACAGGGAAAGTGACATCTCAGCAGACAATTCATACCTTAATGTGTTCCGGATTCACAAATTACACATCTACTACATGAATTACATAGCTTACTCCCTATAGTCTGATCCAGTCGATGCAGCAAGACCTAATGCCTACGGACAAGAGAGACATCGGAGCTCAGCACTTTCACTTAAAACCTGACCCACAGGGACATCACCACTCTTCAGTGGAAATCTGGGGCTGCAGATATATGCATTTTGCACACTTGGAGGCTAAACAGCTGCATCTGTCCCCAACCAGACTAGGAGGGCTGGAATTTCATGCCAATGCCCTCCCACTGTTCAGAAAGGACTGTAAGAATTGACAGTGCCAGAAAAAAAAGGGAAGGCAACCCTGTAGACCAGGAAGGCACTTGGGAGGAAGAGACCTTGGTTCTAGCTGGGTAACCAGGATCATGTATTTCATTCACTGACTTTTAAGTGCAAAACAACCCTTTCCTCCCATGCAGCCTCCTAGGCACAAAATCAGGCTCTCACTTGTAGACTACCTCTCTGGCTTCATGGCTTCTGAATTTGTAATTGCAAAATATCACATCATACAGAAAAGTTTAGAAGCCTCATCTTGCTGTGAGCTTGAATTGCGTCCACTGTACAATGTATCAGCTATACCTGTACCTCACCTTCTGGCTGTGGTTAAAAGGAAGCAAGAGAGCCAGTCCTTTTAATGAAGAGGAATGGCTTAAGTTTATAAATGCAGGAAGCATTGCAAGGGACAAGCATCAAAATCATGCATGCACTTATTGTCCAGAAGTGAGCATTTCATAGTGGATGTCGCTAAAGCACTTCAGAATTCAGAATATTGTTAAGGTCCAAACACACTACAGACTAGGAGTGCGAAATAGCCAGATCACAGAACAAGTATCTAGCTGGAATGGTAATTCAGAAAAATATACCTGAGTTTGAAACACTGTGTAAGGGAAAGTCATTCCGGCACATTTCTGGTACCCAGATGGGTTATTTTTGTGTGTGTGTTTTTCTTACACAGCTTTAATTATGTGAAGCTCTCAAGGATTATAATTGTCATAAATATTTGCATAGATAAATAATTAAAACTAAAACAAATGTGAGTCAAACGGTCCTTTGGGAGAGCTCAAGTTCCAGAGGTGTCACTATTTGTCTATTTTCTCATCAAAAACATGACTAGACATTTCTAACAAAATCCATCACCCAGTTGCATGATGAATGAATGCTGTGAGGGCTGTACTGCCCTAATGAACAGCAGCATAAATTTGCTTGAAACATTTAAATTCTGATCATAATCATCATCTTTTATATACGTAGCCAGTTTTGAATTACTAATGACAATCACTACCATACTATAACATTGATGTATATTGGTATTTCATTTTGTCCTAAGCAAAGAGAAATGCTTTCCAGTCAGTATTGCCTTAATATCTCCAGAAGGGATTAAACACAACTGTTGCCCCTATTTATAAACTTAGGATGGGTATATCAGTAGACATAAAAAACAACCAACCACACAACAACCCCCTCCCCCATATTAAAAAAAAAGTGCACAATCAGATTTCAATTGTCTAGCAAGTTTGAAACAAATTCAAACTCAAAAAACCCCTTGATTTTAGATTACCTTGGATACTCTGTTTGCAACCTCTCTGCCTACTGTCAGCCCCTGAACAAAGGTCCGTGCAGCAATGAACGCTCTAGTCACTTGAACCTTCAGCTTCCTGGGTACATCTCCAAACGGCTTCAGCTGGTCTGTGTACTTGCTTACACACTCCAAGTAGTCCTCAGTGAAATGGTACTGGGGGTTTATGAGCTGGAACATCCGTTCCAGCAGCCGAGCCCAGAAATCATTCAACATTTCCTCCAAGTTCACATTGCCTCCTGTGTAATACCGCTTCAGCTCTGTGAAGAGGTCCTGGAACATCTCCGAGTTCTGCATGTACAGCATGCCGTACGTCCGGACAAACATGTCGTTTAAGGATCTTTCCGCGTTTTCCAGAAGTTCTCGGAAAAATTCTGCAGGGAAAAAAGGCAGGTGTTGACTGGATATATTAGTAAGGCACCAAGGGCTTTCCGATTACATTCCTGTGTTAGCATTAGTAAAGTTTGTCCTAATATGTTGTTACAGCACTGCTTTACTAGTGAAATTAATCTATCTGGGTAGGAAATAACTTTCTTCAGAGGTAAAGAAAAATAGAGTATAACCTGAACTCCCCAACAAAGTAGAAGGATGTAGAACCTGTAACACTGAACATGAAAAACCCATTTAAAAGAACATCAGTGAACATAGTTCCACTTCTTCATGTACTATTTGAACATAGAAATCCCCGTCCCTTGCAATATCCTCCATAACCAGTATAGTAAATCTTCTATGCTAAATGTAAAGTCATTAATACGATGATTTAACTGAAAATGTAATGATTTTAGAATAGCTAGATGATGATAAGTTCCACTTTGCTGAAGTTCTTACGATGTAGCAGAACACCATGGAAATAAATCTGAAAACTTCTTTGCAAATATTCTTGAAGAGAACTTGAAAGAGACCTGAGTGGAAATGAGCAGGATACTTCTTAAAAGTATTACGTGTCTAGGTAGTACTAAGAAAATGTTAGTACTTTCAGTAATTTGCTACTCTACTGAAGAACAGTACTACAACCCTTCTCGAGTCATGTCACAGCCAGCTTACTAATCCCAGTTTGTGCTAGTTGTTGGTTTTGGAACAGCAGACCTTACATTTTTTTGAAAGGATTTCAGACTTTACTGCTTCTGTGCCTTTTATCTACTCAGGCCCAAACCATAACATATTTCTAAATTTTGGCTTGTGGAATTTATTCTTAATGGAAAGTAAGCCCATGGGATACACTGCAAATATGTAATCATCTCTTCTGTTAAGATCCTTTAACTGCCATGTGATACTTAGTTTTTCCCAGGAAATTCACTGCGCATGTACAATAGTTCTTTAAACATATCTGACAAAAGCAGGCGTAGCTTCTCCTGGTTTTTAGAAGGCGCCATCTTCCTACAGGGTCTGCTTGTCAACCTTTTTAAACCTCCTTTTGGAAAAGAGTTCAATGACTGCTGTGGCCTGTAAATGGGGCATTGCAGACAGTAAGGCAGAGATGGCAACACCTTTGGCAAAACATGTATATTTGTGCAATTAAATGATTTGCACTGATGCAGGAGTCATCACGCAGCCAACTCTGGGATACCAGATTCTAAATATGTGGTCACTGCCCATAGACACATCTGCGTGTGCTAACTGCAGGGACACGCTGATTTCTTGCAGTCTTGGCTAATGCTATAATGTGAATACTCTTTTAACATAGGGCCCTGCTGTGGCTACAGTGACTCATAAAAATGCAGAACCACTGCAATGCTAAAGACAGGATGGCAATTAAGACTATGTAAGAAAAAATCTACACTAAATTTGAGGATTTGCAACTGTGATCAGCTGAAAGAAGAATCCACCGAACACTGTGGACCAGTCTACAAGGACTCAGTAAGAAAAGAGCCTCTTCTTTTTGGCAGAAATTGTGCAGAGGTGCAGTCTTTGATCTCCCAGATAACTGCAAAGGGGTTATCAAGAAAATGTATACACAGAACATTGAGAACATACTTGCTACATCAAAGCACTTATTAAAGGGAAAATATATTCTAATAACTGTATCAATGTCTAAACTGTCATTAAAACCACAGCTCTTCATATGGAATAAATTCCATCTGGAAAAAGATATGCTTTTGCCAAATATTTTATGCAGGGAAAAGCAAAAAAAAAACAACCCCAAAAGCCACAACCAAAAAGAAAACCTTGTTATTCTTTGCTGCCAAACAGAATAAATTGAGGCCCACAGCATACAGTCTTCTCTGTTGTTTTTCCAAATTATCCACTAATTCTGACAAAACTGTTTTAGAGAAAAGCAAAACAAAGCTGTTTTTCACCCCTAACCCTGACCTGGTGGTATCCTTGATGTCTGAATCATCCTGATTACTATTTTATACATTCAGCATTTCTTCTTCTAAGGAACAATATATACTGCTGTACTGCTGAATACATCTAGCTCTCTAGTCACACAATCTGGAAGGCAAAAAGATGGCAGAGAACTTGGGGCTCAAATTAAAATTTGTTTTAATGTTCAAGCCAGGCTTTCAGACCAGTGCAATTGAACGACAACTGGGAAAGACAATCACGAAAGCAGTGAATTTAGGCCCCTCGACTTCTCTCCCATGAGGGTCTGTATGCTGGGGGGCTGCTGCTGCAAGCAATTCACATGCTGGCTCCTCCCAATCCATAGCTATACTGGGAATCCCACTATTTGTCTTAAAAGATCATGCCATTGCATGATCTTACCACATAAGTCAGTCACAGCAAAGCATAACCGAGTTTGCTGACAGCTCCTCTTGTCTGAGACTGTTAACCTATCATTTCTTTGTGCGGCGGTATTATGTAGCAGTCTCACAGTCAGTTTGTTGGAAGCCAACCAAACTTTTCAGGGAGGGGTAGACATCCATGCTGTGCTTGTACAGCATCTAGCACAATGTGGTCCATGCTGGTGGCAATCTTTATTTATACTGCAGTACAAACATTATCAGTAACTCCACAAGCTTAAGTTTCGTGCTAATCCAAATGTGACACCATACATATGCATTCTGTAGGAAAGCTAATGTCCTCAAATAGCAGTACTTTTATTTAATTTTTAGTCTTCTCCTAGGTCTCTAGTCTTTGAGAGCTATTGCTTAGAGTAAATTATTATGCCGTTAATAAGTTAGACCGTTAGTCTTCTGTACGCTTTGACACAAAAGACAGTTTAAGAGAGTTATCTGCATCAGTAACCCTATGCAGGATCAGGGTAATAAAGCAGCAACAACTACCAAATTGGATACCTTTTTAGTTCCAGAGAGAAAGAGATCACCCCTGTGTACTAATTAGAAAAATTCTCAATCAACTCCCATCCAGCAAAATGAATGCTGCTGTGAAGGACCACTTGCTTTTTTAGTCCTCAAATCTTCCATACATCAGGAAGGTAGTCTGCTTTGCAATGCTTATGTACAGAAACTATGTCCTGACATAACTTGTCCAGTTACATGAAGAGAAACTGTACTTGCTTCCGCAAAGGTTGAATTTTCCCATGGTCTTCACAGTAATTTAAAGATTTTATGTTCATTGCAAAGATGATATTTCATCAACTTGCAGGTAGCTTTTGAAAAATAAGGTAATATTTCAGCCCAGAGTAAAAGAACGAAGATGAGACAGACATTATCATGTTGCTTAATGTGCTTCTGGAAGGCACTCAAGTACAAGGGTGGGAGAGGAGAACCTATGTAAGACAGAGCTGCACAGTGTTTTAAAATATATATCTTGTGAATTTTTTTGCTGCCAAAATAGGCTGTCATGAGCAGTGTTAATGCTGGAAATAATTTTTCCTGATTTTAAGTGGTGATTCTTTTATATGACAGAATATGTCCTGGGTATGTCTTATGTTCCAAGCACTTTTTTACACAGCTTTCATTTATTAGCCAGACGGTCTCAGGAAGCCTGTTCCGTTCTGCTTATGAGGTAGTTGAAAAAGGTAAGGTCTAAGGCACACTGAGCTACCGAAAAGAGGGAGAGAAGATTGCTATTTCAAACCATTACATGCTCTATATAGGCTTAAATGGTGGGTTTCCAATCAATGGATAACACTTAAGCTAGTTTTTATTTTAAACATTATTTGTAAATTTAGGATGCAAGATTGATAATAACAGTCTCTGCAAATGAAGTCTGAATTGTTATTACACATTTTGTCTGTGATAAGACAACTCAGTTACAAAGTGAAAGGACACAATGCATTGCTAGAGTCTGTTACTGAATGGTAGGTACTGCTCTCAGATTAAAAATAGGGTCTTGTTAGCTCTCACACTACCTTGTCAACTGAAAGCTGAGTTTCTCACTCTATTTTAACATAGATAATCTGGTGTCATAATGCATTCAACCTGGGAGCTAGCCTAATTCCAAAGTTGTCACCATAAGTCAATGGATCAGGATTGGGGATAATATTGCAGCATGATATGATGTAATAACTGCCTTCAACAAAATATAATCACAACCATCTGGAGGCAATTATTAGATACACAAAGTTGTATTATGTTGGAGCTGATGTTCTATGATCATTCCCAGCCTGATAAATTCCCTTGTATTTTCCATCTGTAATTTAAGCAAAACCAACATCTGAATGTAGATGCAAAGCTAGAAACAGTTTGTTGTCCAATTCCCAAAACCAAAAAGATATGCATGAGCTTTAAGACCAAAAAGACCAAAAGGAAATTTCATTTAATTATCACATATTCTGCTCAGCTTTCCTTTTTAGCAGAACTTGAGATCTGAATGCTGTACTATGGTGCATCTGATACACTGGACATGCAGTCTCACTGCTACCCAAGAAAAAACAGCACAGCCGCACAGAGCTCTTCAGGGGTTCTGGACAGGGATATATGTCTGATTTTACATCAGCCTTTATGGAAAATATTGCTCAGGGTGGCATACTGATTTCATCCATCATTGACTAGCACCACCCAAAACATACATGTTCCCCATTATAGCCTTGTTCTCCTGCTTGTGGGCATTGATTTTCAAAGAGCTCTGAGGATTTAGACATACAAATTCTAGTGATCTACCATTTACTGTGAAGATGTGCATACATCTACACCCTATGTGGACCTAACTTAATTTCACATCTTTGAATTTCCCAGTCCTGATAAGGCTGATGGTAACAAGGATATTAGAATTCATGTAGGATGACTACCTTTATGGACAGGAAGGTTCTTTGGGGGTTGTTTAGGTACAGATACTTACATTCATGATATCCATCAATGGCAGCCTTTTTTTTCTGTTCCACTGCCCTATTTCTGTCTTTCTTTCTTTGTTCATGAAGAAGTCATTAATGAGAAAAAATATTTTGGTGAACTCTTCATATTTTTGTGGGATTCTTGCAAAGACTTTTTTTGTTTGTTTGTTTTTTTAAAGATATTCCACAATAGTATTAATTAGTGAAAGTTGTGATTTATCTCAAGGAAATTCAAGTGAAACTAACCTCTGTGGTTTCTATGCTTTTTCATTTTCCAACTGTTTTTTCAGGTTTCCAGAGATTTTCTTCTAACAATATCTAACCTTACAAAACAAAAAGAACTCAATTTAACTTCCTGATTGAGAAAAAATTGCTGCAAGGAGAATACTTACAACGGATGATTTTTTTTTCCTATTTTTGACATTACATTTGTATTTATATTCAAGAGTGAACAAATTATATGCATAAGGCTACCAGTGCATTGGTATTACTTTTTAGTGAGCCTGAATAACTAATTTTAAAATTCCCTTATAGCTTTGACCTTTAGAAACACTCAACAGTCACAACTGGGAAATGAATTTCAGCTCCCATTAGGAAAAACAAAAGCTGCAGTGTGATGAGGTCTGTTGAAAATTGCTCTCCTTTTTTAACTCATTTTGAATATATACACATTGCATTTAAAGCTAAGAAATACAAGTCAGATAATTAAATGTGTCCTATAATTACAAATTTCAGAATAGGTGATTTACATCCTCTGCTTATGTCTTGGGTAAAATCACCTATGGGTAAAATTATTTAGCTGTTAATGGATATAAATTCCTTTCTAGAATGTCCTATACCTGTAATTATCATGACATTATGAAATCTTTCGGATGCTACTAAATTGTTTAGAAGCCAGTGCAGTCTCAAAGGTTATGAGCAAAGATGAGGGTCTCTCTCCCCTCTTCAATCTCTCCATTTCTCGGACTACTGCAAGACTTGATAATAGAAGATAATTCACTGCAATCTTCTTCGTTGCCTCCTGTCCAGAGTCCATGACTTCTTGCCCCTTATGGGTCAGGCTGTTGCAAGGAAGGAAGGAGACCCAGGGGAAGGGGAGACCACTGAGGCTCCATCCTTAGCCACTCCCCACTGTGGAGCGTGGAGACAATGCAAACAGCACTGTCCTGGGCTAAAACGAGGGATGCGAGGATGGGGAGGAAACACAGACACATCTGTCATGGGCTGGGTTGGACAGTTAGATCAGGTGCAGGCAAACAGAAAAAAAGCTAGGCTGATATTTATACATCAAATGCCATCATCACAATGGGAACCTAATCTGACAAAGAATTTAAGGCATTATTTAATGCGGATATACAAAAGAAGTTATTGTACAAATGAACATTAATATAAAGGATCTGTCATCTACTCAGAGCCGATTACATGCACTGATAAAGGTCTGTAAGACTTTATTCTGCAACAGAAATCAATGAGAACATTATCAACAACTTCAGGGGATGCAGGTGCAACCTTTAAATGCTAAACTTGCTGTTTCTTTACTGCGAAAGGTCATTTACTAACACTTGAGTATGTCTAAAAGGGAGACTTGATCCTGACATTGATTCTATACAGACAATCCTGCAAGTAGGTGAAACACATCGCAGTTTCACATGAGAACTATTAAATTAGATATTAACACATACTTTTTGAACTCTTTACTGCTTTCTAGAATCTAAATTCATATTCCGTTGCATCTGGTACTTTATACTGATGATGTATTCTTGATTATAAATATGACATGCGAAATTCCCAAGATCCCCTCACACAATCATTGAACTTAGAGCAATAACCAGGAAAGAGAATGCTAGGAATAAAAACAAAGCAATGAGATAGCTTTACACATAATTTATATATGCACTAATAACTGTCCCTGAAGGTTCTACTTTCATTATCAAGTGGAAAATGCCCAAGTGAAGTACTCATAAAACGTAAGCAAAATGTTACATGGCATCAGAAGGCGACATTCTAGAATATTTATGAATGGGCATTTAAATGCTTACAGCAGTAGTACTGTCATGAATATCCATGACCAAAGAGAGACATGTAGCATTTCATGGATATCTGTGAATTTCAGAATGATGAATTTTACATCATATGTTCATAAAAATGCAGAACGCCTCATGAAACATTCATGAGTCACCACAGTTTCTTCTGAAAAACATTTAAAGCTTTCATGAAAATGATATTAACAATATATAAACTATGGGACTCAGTGCAACAATCGTTTTAAAATATAGAGACTGTTCTGTTTTTCCCTATGCACCAGTAGAGGTTATTAAATATCCAGTTCAATAGTTAAGGAGATTAACCATCTTATATTTTGTATGAAAATTCTTTGTCATGCCTATAATCTACAACAATCTTTTAAACGTATTAAAAGTTTGTTGTCTTTTAATACAGGGAAGTGTAAGGTGTACCAGAAGACATAGGGGAAAATTAACAACAAATTGCCTTGCTACAAGCCAGGTAAAACTGATTTAAGCCAGAATAATTTATATTCTCTCTGAAGAAAAAAAAAAAAAAGTAGGCATTTTTTTGACAAGCAGGACCCACACCAGAGGTATTATTTGCTATCATTAGACGCAGTCCTGTGGTGTTCAGAAGTCAGGTGTTGTGCTGGGGAGGAATGTGGCACTGAAGTCACTGCACGCCTTCATGCCTATTCTCAGAGTAGACAGCTTGAATTGACTAAGGGCAGGAGTCATGCGTCTGCAAGGAGGCTCTGGCTGGCCAGAGGAAAACACTGAAATCTTCATTGACTTTTATTTACAATGTGGTGATTAACCACAACCTGACAGCAGCAACTCTTTGGAACTGGGCTTCGGAGGCAGAAATCTCAACCTGGATTTAGATAAGTATGTGATAGAGGAGGGCTGCTTCTTCTCTTTTATAATAGTGGGGTTTTTTTGTTTGTTTTTTTCCTTCAATTTTAAACAAAATAGACTACTGTGAAGAGCTGTCATTGAAGAGTTTGAAAACCGGTTCTTGGGCCCTATTCAGCTTCAAGAAGGGGGTGTTTTCTGAAGCATCTACTGGATCACATCCATCTGGCGAAGAACCCAGTAGGAAGTGCAGTTCCTGAATCCCAGTGTGGAAAGGCAGCTCAGACTGGATGCATCACGATATGTTTAAAATTAGAACTGCAGCTACTTTCATGTCACACTTGCAAGTGCAGAGAGCTAAGAAATATTTGCACAGTTGTATTTATATAATGTAATTGCTGTAAATCCATTGCAGTTTTCCTTTCCATCTCATTTCACCTTTCTCTCTCTTTGAAACAAGCTCATTTTAGTATTTATAAAGAAATCCGTATATTGCATCAAAAAAAACCCCAAGATGTGAGACCTGAGACAGATAATACTGCAATAACTGAGAAGACTTCTATTTGAGCTAACTGGCAGAAGCCTGCTGTAAGAGCAGTTTGAAGTTTGACTTCCTATTGAAATTATTATATACATAAAATCAATTTTGCATATAAGTCTGCAGTTTAAGAGGTAATGAAGTCATGTTGATGGTTTTTCCAGACACCTCTGAATGCAGCTAATAACTTCTGTTATGGTTTAACACCACTAACAAAAAAGATAATACTACCTCCAAGATAATTTACTTATTTTTGAGCTTATCCAATTTTCCTACATCCACACTCAAAGGAACCCCATGCACCATTAAGGCCAAGCAGTATTAAATCCAGGCTAGTTTCCCAGTTGTTTCTTGACTATTTGGACACTGCGCGCAGCACTATTTGTTACTGTAATAATACAGAGGTATCATTCAATTTCTTGCTTGTAAATTGAGCTACAGTCAAACTTCACCAAAGCGGAAAATTTTCTTTTTTTTTTGTGACATCAAACTAGGTTAACTTAAATGTCAGGAAGTCAACTTAAATGTTCTCAGTTTGTTAGAGGGACGAAATTTTTTTTGTAAGGTAATAGTAGGAAAGTTAAGGAGCTACAACGGTCCTAGAGATCAGATTTGGGCAATCAGTGACTTAAAACAAGGCAATGCATAAAATCATGGATTAAGGATAAGGTTAAGGATTAAGGTTAAGGATTAAGGTTAAGGATATTACAGTTGGCTTCAAAGAAGCTACGAATGTAGGAAAAGATCTATTACTTTTGAAGAAAACAGTCTTTCAGATCCTGGATCTGCATTCATGTGCTGGTAGAAAGACCTTGGGTCCCCTATGGGGCTTTGTGAAGTCAATAAACTTTCCTACCTGGATGTTTCAAAGATCAGGGATTAAAAAACAAAGTTTGTATTTGAGTAGCTTTAAAGTCAACATAAATCTTCATCTGCAGACACTAGTTCTGCAGACACTGGATCAAGATGGTGCATGATTGATTTTTATCTGACCTACCTTCTCAACAGAAACCTTTTTTTCTCCTGAGAGTGTGTCTACTGGGAAAGTGTTCCAGTCAGAAGGAAACTTAGATATAAGATACGGTACAATGAACTGAAAAACTATCTTTACAAGATTGGTATATATTTAGGGTCGCATTAGATTTCAAACAGTGTAATCTACATTTTCTTTGATTGAGCTACACAGGGGTGGCCTTAAAATTCCTAGGACAAGTTTATTTGGGGAATTTAAATTAATAAATATAATAAATTCCCATTTATTAGCTGCTGTATTGCATATGATGTTTCCATCTAAATGGATATGCCATGTAGCGATACCAAAGTTTTGTACTTCTATGCCGGTCTGCTGATCAGTTGCTGAATCTATTGAACATATTGACAAGAATATTTCAATGAACCCACAAGCTATTGACTCTCTAAGCAAACAAACAATAGCTTTGACTCCTTCCTATGGTCCTGTGATGAAATGGTGTGGCTCAATAAGAGCTAGGAGATCTAGAACATTATTTCTGGATTTTTGTATGGGTTTTTTGTTTGTCTGTTTGTTGGTTTTTTTCTTTCACAGAAGTCACTGGGCTTCCAGGCATTTTGCCATTTACTGCTTCTTCCACCTTCTCTGCAATCTTGACACCAAATTGTCTGCTCTCCCTACTATACAATCTTCATCCCTCTCTCTCAGACAGATGTAATTCCTCACATTACATGGTTTTTATCTGCCAGCTTGATGGGGCAATGTAGGCATAGGCCATGTTTTTCTCATTGGTGTCCAATGTGTCCTCCTGAGCCTAGTGGAGTGGAGATTCTGGGTCACTTTTGGTGGCGAAGTCGTTCAGTGCCTAGAATCAGTGCTAGACACTATTTCCTTTTGTAATATTCTGGTATTTCTCCAGCTTTTTTGGCCATAACATTAACGCTGTGTCAGATTTGAACTGAAACTCCCACTAACTGTTCTTCTCATGTAAATCTTGCCAGCTGACAGTGATAGTCCTCCTAGATGAGGTTTCAGGAACAAGCTGAAAAGGTGATCAGTCATACTGAGCCGCAGGCGGTGAAGGGTCCAGGGTGACCCATGCTGACTAGAGGCCTCATATTTGTTTTCCTGCACTATACTACTGCAGAAACATTCAACTATGGGAGGACAAACAAGCGCAAACGAGGCAGTACAGGTGAAACAGGAAAGCAAAAGCTAAAAAGGACAAAAATAGTCAGAGAGAAGATAGAAAAACAAACAGGAAAATGACAACTGAATAAAAGGGAGAAAGTGATAAGAAGACAGTTAAACTTCAGTTTTCCAGAAGTTCCTCAGATACAGTCTCTCAATACTGCTAAAACCATCTCCTGTGAACACACAGGCAGAACAAGGGTCCCAAAAACTGTGTATCTTGTCAAGTGCAGAAGGACCTGCAGTCCAGGCTACATGCCGCTTCACTCCAGATACCCGACTGAGGAACCTCAGCATGAAGCCTTGCTCCACTTCTGCCTTTTGTGTTCTCCACAGGGAGAGAAAGAAGACTTTAGATCAGAAGTCTGGCTTGGGCTCTAAAATGGGGGCTCCCTGTCACATCCCACAGGAGCCTGTCTCTTCACATCGACCCCGCTAGATCAGTGCTCGTATTTTATTTAATACACATATGAGTATATGTATTATTGCTTGATAAGGCGATTTTAGGGCTTCCACTACTGCATTATCTGAAAGACTAAAGTTTTTAGCAGTCTGGTGAGATAGGGAAGTAAAATGAATACTTATTGTAAGAGATTATTGTAAACTTTTTATCCAATAACTTCTTTATTTATGTTTTCCAAATGTATATATACTTAGTTATTTGGGAGAAACATTCAGCCATATAACACAATAAGGGGAGATATCTCAATACAGCTAGAAAAAATAGGGATCTTTTGAAAAGGACACAAGAAAGAACACACCTTCTGGTTTTACATAGAGACAACATACTTCCTTGAATGAGGACCTAAATAATTGTGAAAAGACTTTCAAACTCACACTAAACCGGTGATAACTTCTGAAAAATGGAAACATCAGGTATGTTACATATTAGGTGACACTAATTACATTGCTCCTTTTCCATAACAAGAAACTTCATAGGTACATTACAATTTTATGTAGCCTAGATGGCTTTATACTTTAAGTGCTTCCACATTTACAAACCATATAATTAGAAATATGTTTCCAATAGGTGACTTTTATATTAGGGTTGGGCATTAAATTATATTGCTCATTCAACCCATTATCTAGCAAATATTCTCCACTTTCACTGAAGAAGCATTACTTTATTAGTCACACGTTCCCTTCTTGTAAAGACCACATGTTCACTCAGACTTACCCGTAATATGTATATGTATGTGCTAGTTTTGGCTGGAATAGAGTTAATTTTCTTCATAGTAGCTGGTATGAGGCTATGGTTTGGATTTGTGCTGAGAATAATGTTGATAACACAGGGATGTTTTCGTTACTGCTGAGCAGTGCTTACACAGAGCCAAGGCCTTTTCTGCTTCTCACCCCACCCCACCAGCGAGGAGGCTGGGGGGCACAAAAAGTTGGGAGGGGACACGGCTGGTACAGCTGACCCCAACTGACCAAAGGGATATTCCATACCCTATGACATCATGCTCGGCATATAAAGCTGGAGGAAGAAGAAGGAAGGGGGGGACGTTCGGAGTGATGACGTTTGTCTTCCCAAGTAACCATTACGTGTGATGGAGCCCTGCTTTCCTGGAGATGGCTGAACACCTGCCTGCCGATGGGAAGCAGTGAATGAATTCCTTGCTTTGCTTTGCTGTCGTGCGCGGCTTTTGCTTTCCCTATTAAACTGTCTTTATCTCAACCCATGAGTTTTCTCATTTTTACCCTCCGATTCTCTCTCCCATCCCACCAGCGGGGAGTGAGTGAGCGGCTGTATGGAGCTTAGTTGCTGCGTGGGGTTAAACCATGACAATGTACAATACATTTCAATTGAAATTTTTATGTTTAATGTCACAAAAATTGCAATAGGTACCATACAGCCTACCCAATATGTATTTAGTCACTAAGCACTGTAATTAGTGTTACATACCCATGTATAGTTTATAGTGTTAGTCCCTTAATACAGTAAAAATCAGTTAAGTAGCTGAAAATGTAACTGTAGAGGGTACTGAAAAATCTTTTTTGTTGATTACACAGAAATAGCAGCTTTTGTCTCTGGAATCAAGAGTTGTACAGAAATAGTGCGTAACACCACAGATACCCTGGATTTTGTGGTTGTTGTTGTTACTACCTTTTTTTTCTTTAAAATTGGCCTCTTCTAAACATTTTTACTTATTCTGAGGAGCCATCAAAGTTTGTACACTCTGTCACAGGCTCTGATTTAATCTGATTTAGCTGAAAGTCATGATTTCTTGTACTCTGAGCATCAGTATAATCTATTAGAAATTGAAATTTATTTTGGCATTGTTTTATTTTGGTTTTGGTTTTGTTTTTTTTTTTTTTTATTTTTGTGGCTATACTGTGGGTACTACCTAAGAACTAAATGGGTTCCTACTTTGCATACAACCATTTCTACTGCTTTAACATACCTCTGCCTCTGGACAATCTCAGACCTACCCTCTATTTCTTTTTCCTTTGTGATTTTATGAAGTTTGACAGCAAATAAAAAATTCAGTCTCATGTTATTTTGCTGCTGGCTGATACATTGGCATCAGGTCCGAAAGGCCTCTTGTTATTCTTCAAAGCCAAATGTGAGATCATAAATACACGGTCTGCTCTGGAGGGATAGAAAAGCCAGAGGCACAAATCCAGACCCAACAGGAAGAACCAAAGGATTAGGAAAATATACACATTTCAATCCTTTGGATTACTCCTATATTCTTGAAGCAATACATATTCTTGGAGCTGACATTGCCACAGAACAGTGAAGTACTTAATCATATTTCTGTTTTTAAAACGAGAAGTAAGGTCACCACTGTTATTAACTTAATCATATATATAATTCAGAGCATAATATAAAATTTAGAAAGTTCAGGCAAACAAGGACAGGGAAAAACGATGCCTGTTCACTAAGGCTTTTTTCAAAATGTCAGGTAAGCTTTAAAAAGACATAACACTTGAGAAATGATTTTTACCTGAGGTAGGAGAGGGAGAAGTTCTGAATTAATAAAAAGAGAACATTATTTTTTAACATCACAAAATCTGCATTCTTTGCTTCTGTCTATGCATATCAGGTGGACATTAACCTGGCCATGAGTCCTGGGTATTATTTTCTCATTTGTTCCTACAGTCTTAGCTTTTTCTTAATAGATATACCGAGGAAGTGATTAGCATTTCAGCCTAGTAGGCAGCAGCCATTTGGGTCTGTTAATCTGCGACACGAAATAAAAGGATGGGAATAAGGTAACATTGCTTTGCTTGGATTGTTGTTAAAAGGTTTAAATCTTCACTGCCATTCTGCTCCTTTGATTTCTGCTATCCTATGTGGTCTATATTGCGAAGCTGCTTCCCTGAGCGTCTGTTTACCCAATCTTTCTTTGAACTGCTGATGGTAATGAATCTCCTTCCTCCAGCCCCAACTGCTGCATTCAGTTATCATCAAGCACAGGCATCAACTAGAGCTCTAATCTTGCTCTGATGGATGGAATACTAACCTTTCACAAGATTAGAGACACAAGGTGCTCTAGAGATAATAAAATTCAAATAGGTTTATTTCAAAGGGCAACTCAATCTCGATTTTGTTCATGGGTCACTTGACAGATCATTTGCCAATGTAGTTTTTGTGTCCTTCTGCGTCTGGCTTCTGTGCAGTGCTCCAACTATTTCAAATTAAGTGGGCCCCAACAGGCAGAGTTCGGCAAGGGTTTAGCTTCGGCAAAAATAGCAAGGTACTCATTCAGCATGGAGCTGGCAACTTTGCTAAAAGTGCATCTTAGGTGGGTGGTGCTTGGATGGTGGAAAAGTTCTTCTTAGCATTTTCAGGAAGGCATAGAAATGACAATAATGATAAGCACCTTGAACGCTTTGAATTTTAAACTCCTGTTTGATCATGGAGCAAAAATCTTGCTAGCATCATGACAGCCAGCTGTGCAATATATGCAGTAGCTGTAAGTTAGGAGATCTGTAGCTCATGAGCGACCATTTTTAATGTGCTTGTCAAACACAACTATGCAAAAACATTTACAAATCAAGTATTTAAGTCAGGTATCTACAGGTATGAAGAGAAGGCTCTTACGGGTGCTGAAAGAAGATTCCTCTAGATGACAGTTTTGGTGTTCAGTGTTACATACATCAATTAGGATCCTATGCGGATAAAATAGGTAAAATCTCCTGCAACCTCTACCAGGTTGTAGCTTGCACCTATTCAAAACTACCAGTTGACCTAGCCCTGTGGTTTAATAAAGCAAAATTAAATGATTATAACTAGTCTGCTTAGAGAACAAATATTATTGAAGCCAGTGAGTATAATGTCTGGCCTTCATTTAGGAGAAGGATAAAAATAATTAAAAGGCCCATATAAACCAGACAGCTAAAGCTGCAGGTGTACCAATTGCCTGCAAACTACAGCACTTCCATGAGTTAGCCAGGAGGCTGGGGGCTGGCTTGTGTGTGCAGATGCTAGCAGCTGGACTCCTCTCCAGGAGAGAGAGGGAGAGAGGGGACGAAAAACAATTGAAGTACTTCAGAAGCGCACATGAAGGGAGCCAGGAAAGCTCAGAGAAAGTCAGAGGGATGTTGTATGCTCAGATCCAGGACAGCACTGAAAAAGAGTATGCTCTAGAAATTTAAAAAAAAAAATTTGCTCAAAAGTATTAAACCCTGTCTTTCTTCTATAGAACTTGCTTCTTGCATATTTGTAGGGGTAAGAGTTTAGAATAACAAACCCTTTGGAGGTAAGATTGCATTCTTTTAGCTTCCCAAAACAAGGATGACTACATCATATTTAAAATTCAGTGGTTGATGAGTTCGCATGATAACTAAGTAGGACAGATTTGGTGGAATATGCATCTAAAATGTGTACTGGACTAAGACTGAAATCTGGAGACTGGAAAATAAAGATTTTTTTACTGTTTAAAAGCCTTAGAACTACATGAAAAATGTATTCTCATTTTGAATGTTTTAGCTGTGACAGCTCACAAACTAGTCTATTCCTAGAATTGCAATCATATCTCTGCAGTCCATTTACATTGTTTAAATTTCATAATTGAGTGAGTTCTTAATATTTTAAAAACTGTTTCTGTTTTCATAAAGTTTTAATATACACAGTTCACTTGTCATTATTGTCCTTTATAGTAAGAAGCTCTTGAAACTAATTTTATGGTACATGTTTTTAAAAATGCCAAGAAACAACTCACTACACGTGAATCTTGCGATCGATTCAGGAACTTGTGCACTTACATGTTCCTTTCTCTGTTTTCAGTACTAAGCATTGGACATTAATTTCCTGTAAATACATGTGTAAGTAATCTTTAGGCATACAAGGTGGGAGGATGCCCATACCTGAGGAGTTAAGTCTTTTTGTTAGAGGATGTGAATTTTTCAGACAATCATATGTCTTTGCCACTTCACTGCCAACTCTATCAACCTATGTGTAATTTTCTACCCATGATAGATGCAAAACGCACTATGAAATTGCCACAGGATCATACAGGCTAGAGAATAGAGAATTAAGGTCTGTGTTACCTAAATTGTTCACACAAAAGGGGACTACATCAAATCAAGACCTTTCAGGAATATCAAAGCTCCCAATCAGCCGCCGTGGAGAAGGGTATGACAACTAACAACCTGGGCTGCAGGCAGATGCTGTAACTCTCCAAGAGTCAAGGACTGGGATGGAGGAAGGAGAGATGGAGAAGCAGACACTGTGATCAGCCTGTCAGACTAATCACCGACTTACCTCAAACGTTTAACTACACAAACTTTATTTATACGTTTCATCCCAATAGTATGTCTGCGTAGACTTTTCTACAGGGTTTGAAACCTTCAGTCAGTGTATATGGGTGAGATAAAAAAGCTGAACACACACGAAGCAAGACAGGGAAGTCTGACCGTGGAAATAATTTAAAATTATCTCCAGAACAGAGTGTATATTAAAACTTGGGAGATTTTAGCTTCTAGAAAAGCACTTCTTCAAATAAACCAGGTGCCTCTTCTTCCAAATTAAAGAAGAAATAGAAGAAATAGCATTTTACTGCAAATCAAAATATAGCACATAAATGTACCAATACTAGTCTGGTGGGCTTTCAGAAAAATATACTTGCAAATAAAAGAATTACTGAGAAGCTCATCCTGGTTTAAAGGTACCTGGAAGCATGAAATCTAGCATCAGACCTAGCTCCAAATGTAACTGCTGAGCTGAGCGCTCAATAATCTTTTTTATAAAGCCTGATCTGCAAGCACATACAAAGAAAAGACAAAGGACTTAATTTGATTTAAATGCAGCTGCCCTAATCACACACAGAAACAACCACAATAGTCAGACTAAGCTCTTTTCCAAAGAACAACACTTGGCCTAAACTACGTAACATTACGCTCTTCATCGTTAACTTTGAATTTTCTTGCTTTCGTGGGATTAAGCCAGACCCTTAACATTATGTTAATGTAGCCTTTTGTGGTTTAATTACAAGGTTTCCTCTAGAGTGTAACATAATAACAATTAATCAGCTAGTTCTTAACTTCCACAAAAGGAACTGTTAGTATCTGCACTGCTAACCCACCACAATGTCAGCAGAATAAAAACAAACAATTATACCACAAAAGCTACATGCAAATAGTGTCTGTAGCTTAAACAAATGAAAGCAAAAATCTCAGATTCAGCCCTGAAATTCTCCTTTGTTCATTCCATTTTACATAAACAACACACAACTAAAAGTATTTAAATGAATACCATACAGTAGATATACCCTAGCAACACACAGAGTGACTGATAGGAGTTGTGGATGGAAAATCATCTAAAAAGGCAGAATTCGAAGCTGATGCCATTTCAGGATTTACTGCCTTCTTCCATGATACTTAAATGTTAATTCTTTGGTTTATTTTTAGGTCAGGCTTATTTGCAGAGCCATGCTGATTACATTTGGCAGAAAAAAATCATTAATGGATGCAGAGAGTAGTTGATGTAATAGACTAAAATAATGCATTTTAAATACATGAATGTGAAATTCAATAAATGCTTTAATAAAAAATATGAAGACAGGATGCTGAAATTAAAAGCAAAGGAAGAAACAAAAAGTCACTAAGGGCATTTAGCATTTAAAAGTTTGAAAGTCTTGATCCTATCAGCACTGAAACATTCCCACGTTACAATTCGCTCCTCCTTGTGGACTGGGTACAGAGACGTATAGTATTTCCAAGTAGCTGGACTGCAATGGGAAATGAGAAGTGAAATTCTGCTGTTGTTATTATTTTTTTTCTTCCAGAGAGCAGTTTTCTCTAGGGTGCTGTTTGACTCTCAGAAGTCGCCACATAAAAAATGGCAGTTTGAGTCAACAGATTTGTTCAATGACAAAATATGTTCTTAGCACTCCTTAGTCCTGTTAGCCCTGAAGCAATAACATGACAGAGAGGGGCAGAGAGGGTCCTAGAACTTTTGTTAGGCATGAACAGTCTCTCCCTCTCTCACAAAAAAAAAAGAAGATGGTTGATTGTAAGACATAGCTGGAGAACTTGGAAATAATTGGGGATTTTCCAGAAACTGTTTCCCAATCCTAGGTATAGCTACTGCTATCAATGGCTGTTACAGTACATGTGTGAGCAGTTTTATAGAGTGTTTAACCCTTTTAGAGCAGTTATAGTATTCACCATTCATTATGTTGCATTTTTTTAATGATGTATATCTAAGTATTATGTAGGTTTTTTAAAAAAATGTTTGGAACATTAGCAGGTACCTGTATAAAATTGCAATCTAGTTAACCAATCTAGTTAACCTTTCCCTAACATTAACTCTGGTGTTACAGATATAAACTCTAGCTACAGCCTTTCTGTGATTGTGGGCTGTTTATACCAGCTTTTCAAAGGTAACCCATCCACTCTCTGCTGCACAAGTCACAAAGAAAGATAAATCTCAAATTCCAACAACAGCTATCGCTTCATTCATCGGTAACGAACACCTGTAGCAGCAGGATCCACATACACTTTAACTGGTTTTTTGCACCTCTAAATTGCTTGTCATCATAAAGAAATGTCAGCAGTTCAATAAGAGAAGAGTAATGTGGCAAGAAGACTGGAGCCCATTTTCAATGTTTAATTGCCACAAAAAAAGCTAACAAGTGATTAAAAAGATAAATCAAAAGTTTGCAGAAAGACTAAAGCGCCCAGTCAGTTTTATGGTTTCATTTGAGCTACAAAGACGTTATTATACATCCATTTACAAAACAATGAGCTCTTACTGTTTATGAAAGTTTAATCTCTTGGTTTATTGCTTTAATATATCTAACATTGGTAAGGTTTACTTTAAAATGAAATCTATGACTATATGATGTGGATGTTATTTTTTACATTCAGTCTGCAAACGGAATGAATAACATCATAATTGTACTCATCTATGAAACAATTAAAGTAGGGGTAATTGCTTCTTCTCTCATATCTGCATATAAAGTAAAAGAATTAATATTTTATCATTTGGCAATGCTTCTTGTTAGCACAATATTCTAACATCAATTTTTGTTTGGCCACAGGCATTTGAGCAAATACTGGAAAGAGTTCTGCTGAACCAAAATGCACATTACCAGTAAACTTGTGCTTAAAGAACATATCACCTTAGGCTCACACATCTGATAAAACTTGGGCTGCTCAAATAACATCAACAACAAGAAAAAAAAACAAATACAGATTTCTTAAACTACTAAATCCATAATTTAAGAAAATAAACAAACAAATGAACAAACATGGATTTGATGACAAATTGCTGCCCCTCAAATGATATCTCTATTCTAGACTGAACTACAAAATGACAACAATTCATTATGATAACAAGTAATTGTAGCTGTTGTTATTAAAAAGGATTTTTAAACACAGGTTTTAAAAACTCAGAAAATAAACTGTGTGAGTGCTTTCACTATTGTAAATTGTCATATCTGAAAAATATGTCATATCTGAAAAAACCCAAAATTGTCATATCTGAAAAAAACCAACAAGCATCCAGAAAACTATTTCCTTTTCTTCCCTACCTTGTCCAAGAAGGCATTGACCTTGGCAGTTGAATCGATTTTTATTTTATTTTTTACCCACTATTTCAGGAAACTGCTAATAACAGACTTTTAAATTCCTGAGGTGAGTCTTAATGATGCAATGTGGGAGACTGTCTCTCATGCACCTTGAGGATTAGCTTGGGGAGGACAGGGAGGCTCTGAAGGACCAGAGAAGGGAAAAAGGAAGCTGCTGGTCCTCTGAAGTGCCAGAGATGTTTCCTACCCTTCAAAATTATTGGGTCTTTTACTCATTTGCTGTCTCATTCTGCTTCTCATTTGCACATGAAGTCCTGTGGCCTGAGTTTGGTTATCATCTTTAACATACATGCTACAAGGTCAGCAATACAATCTAAAACTTCAGTGGTCTCTTCACTTTGCCATGTGGACACAAAGCAACCATTATAGACCTCTGCCAAGATTTGTTCTCCCTATCCCTACCAAGAGTTTCAGTTCCCCATGCTTTTTCGCCAGAAATGACAGAATGATTATATGGGTTTTTCATACTGAGGGCTACAACCAGCGTAGTAACTGACATATGCATATAGTTTAACAACGCAGGTATGGTTGATCAGATATGGGCTGGGGATGTAGCTGCTGATATCGAAGACTGGCCCTTTTGTTGTCTAATTAGGCTCTGCATTGGAGACATGGGTCAACAAAAGTGTGGGAAGAATGAACTGTCCCAAAAGGTGAACTTACAGTGCCCATGGTTAAAAAAGACTGTCATGTATCAAAAGAGATTTTAAAAAAGCATCAAAAAGCACTCGGATACATTTTCTTAGCAGTTTTACTAGTTTTTCGCATTTGGCCATTAATGAAATATACATAATAATACACACTTTGGATAACCTTTTAAAAAAGTTGGATTGTGTTACCAACTTGTGGCTGGCCACAGAACCAATATAGTTCTTTCCCCTGTTCCTATTTATTATAACCTTGCTCCAGCAAGCTCTAAAGGCAGTGTCTGTTTGTGAGTTTCTGAATAGTGAGAACAAACACATACTTTAGCAGAAAATTCTTGTCAAATGTGCTTAACTGCCTGTATTGCTAGCATGATCACTTTCAAATGTGATATAAAAATCAGATTCTCTTAATTTTGAGTAAAGTGCAGAGTTTTCTTTTCCATGAAAGTTTGCTAAAAATGTTCACAATGCAAGATGTGCATAGACTGAAGGAAAAAGAAAAGCATAAAGAAAATAAAATGCAAATATTTATACCAAATTGTAGCAAGAAGGTAATTCACACAGTCCTTTTGGAGCTGGAGGTGTGGAACCTTGAAAGAAAGGTTACACCCATCACTGTCCAAAACAGTGAAGATCACCATGAAGTAAGAAGAATCATGCTTAGTTTTTTAAATAAGCATGTGACTGACCTTTTCCACACACACAAAATAACCCCCCCAAAACCCCATACCACAAACAAGCAAACAAACAAACAAAAAACAGGAGCTGAGGAAGAGGTCCAAATCAACCTGAACCGTGCAGAGTGTGTCATAGAAATCAAAGCAGTTGATTCTTTCTCATTTCCCTCTCAGCATGACTTCTGACATATTACTTACACCATTAAAGACGCCAGTGGTATAAGACCATGTGGCTCTAAAGCTTTGGGGAAAACAGATAATAAGCTACTGATCACCCTGACATTATTATATACCTTCCATGTTATGCTGTCTCTCGTGTGTGCATGTTATGCATGTGTTAGAGATGTAACTTTTAAAGTCAGTGTTACACATTTTTATACACACTAATGTACTTAGCCACAGCAATCTTCAGTAAGTGTGCATAAAATACAGAACTGTGCATAAATCAGAATATTTCTAGATCTTTCTCATAAAACTTCAGAAAGTAATACATCTAAGTGTTAAAAATAGACATGATTACTGATTCATTGCCATCTTTTAAGACTACCATTACTTAGATCCACACTTGTAAACTTTAAGTGCAAATCCATTCATGTCACAATAAAAATAATGGTAAAAATCTTGACTTAAACTCACCACCATGGAATAACATGCATTGTAGGCCTTTTCTAACTGTATAGACTAAAAAATTAAAAAATGCATTCCTTTCCAGAAAAGTGCCTAGTTGGCAAGAAAATGTTTATTTCTACAAATACATAGTCAGAATTTCTGACTGATCCATTATTTCGTCACAGCCATTTTTCTTCATTCATCACCGCCGATGGTACTTTAAATATTTATAGTCAATGACTGAATATTACATGTTTATTGAGTTCTTAACCTCTTATGACTCTCTTTTCCTTTTTTTTTCTAAATGTTTATTTCCCTAATACAGCACTTCTAAATTGTCTCTGGAGAAATACCTAATGAGTGTAATAGAGAGGAGTACTTCCCTAAGCTGCTCTCTATTGTAGTTACAAAGCATCCAGGTTACAATGACCAGCTTGTAAACAAGAAAAAAACCCCAGTAAATCTAGTAGGGGTAAAAACTAGTAAAACCCTATTTTTTTACTGACAAAACTAGTAAAAACCCCACAAACTTCCCTTTTTTTCCCCCTTTCATTGTAGAATTTACCCATGGTCAGATGTGTTCAGCTAGTGCAGGGGTGCACGCCTTCACGGACAAGGTATAAAGGTGGGTGATGCCTGTGCTGATTCTGTACAGCTCATTAAGGGCATGGTTGCTCTCTGACTGGTCTGGAAATGCTGTTTTCACTATTTTGTCACAATTCATGACACAGAAGCACAGGTAATACAGCATTCGCTTTCACAAGTCTGTGTTTATACTGCAAGGTAAAGAGTGAGTTTGGGAACAGACTTAGGTATGCAGCAGCCTCCAACCGGTTTGATTCATGACTTAATTACTTAAAAGTTTGGATTTATGTCACCTAACTTGGGATGCTGTCAGTGCCGATAACTGTATCCACATTGGTCACAGTAGGGTCCCTTTATTAGGGAATAGGATTAGTGCTGCTTAGAATACAGTTGGTTTGACCTAATGCGGAGTGCACATTAAGGACATATAAACTGCACCCTGAAGTTATTTCTCTTCATTGACTGTAAAAATACCAAGAGTGACTAATACAGATGAAGATGTCTACAATGTACATGGTCACGTGAATTGCACTCAAGAGTGTTTGCTCTCCCTATTGGAAAAATTAAGTTTGTGATTATCTGCCAGTTCAATTGTTCAGCCCTTTTAATCACTTTATTTATCCAGGTTGCTCAGACAAAACTTGAGTTAATGTTAAGGGACCAAGTGTTCCCAAATTTTCCCCTCCAAGAGGGTTCTGGATCTTCATGCCATTTATATAAATTAGAATAGAAAAGAAATATAAGGCTACTAAAACAGCATTTTTCTCCATATGTTGTAATTTCTTATTATCTATATCAGTCCCATAGTATTTATATATTTAGTCTGCATATTGTACTGAAATTCTTCTTCTACCTCCTAAATAAGCATAATATTATCACGCATGATGCTAGTCCAAAGAAAATTAACTAATACCTTGCATTTATTTACTATTCTTCATCCAGAGGTCTTAAAGCACTTTATAAGCTGTTTTCAACTATGGCAGCTTCTGAGGCATTTCTATAAAGGAAAAAAAAAACCAACCAAACCAAAATGGTAGCTCTGGCAGTTCCATATGTTGTTTTTATGCCG
Organism: Calonectris borealis; assembly: GCF_964195595.1. Classification (NCBI taxonomy): domain Eukaryota; kingdom Metazoa; phylum Chordata; class Aves; order Procellariiformes; family Procellariidae; genus Calonectris; species Calonectris borealis. The sequence goes on from NC_134312.1 coordinate 163,361,868, forward strand.
TTACCATTGGAGTTTGATTCTGGCAATCACATTTCTGGTAAATATTTCTAAGAATGACAGTCACATTCCTGATAAATATGTCTAAAGATGACAGGACACATTGCAAACCCTGGGAGATGGGAAAGGCAAGTGGGCATGTGCTAATTGGTTTGGTTGACAAGCAAGTCGTCTTCTATGACATGAGCCATTCCCTCCAGGGAACAGAAACATTACTTCTAACTTCAAGGTAACTATAGATTTGGGATTTTCCACGGAACAGACCTAGAATGATAGAATCATAGAATGGTTTATGTTGGAAAAAACCTTTAGGATCATCAAATCCAACTGTTAACCTAGCACTGCCAAACCCACCACTAAACCATGTCCCTAAGCACTGCATCTACACGTCTTTTAAATACTTCCAGGGATGGTGACTCAACCAATTCCCTGGGCAGCCTGTTCCAATGTTTGACAACTCTTTTGGTGAAGAAGGGTTGACCTGTAGCTGGAAAAGCATAGTGGGTGATAGCAATCTGGAAAACAAACTGTCAAGCAAGTGTTGCGGTGGGGCTGGCTTAAAATAAGGTGGAACTCAGTGTATTGGAGTTACATTTGTGTGAACCATTCTTGTAATTGCTGATTTGATGGCTGATAAAGAGCAAAGAGTCCCAGTGGGCAGCAACAAGCTGGTGAATCATAGCTGCCTTCTGATGTTCATTTGATTATAACCACAGCTTATGAATGTCATGATTGCATTTAGGGGTTATTTGCTAGTTAGGGAATCTGGTTTTCTATTAAAATAAGGACAGGCAGAAAGGACCATTGGAAGGAACGTGCAATGAATGGATTTCATTTATTTATGGTTGTCTTCTCAGCACTTCAAAAAGAAATATAATAACAAATTAAACATATCAACAAGGGATTCATTGGTCATTTTAATGCGACCATTAGGATAATCAAAAGAACAGAGAACCCATCATACCACAGGACACTAAAAGAGCTTGTCATGCTTAACCTAACATTATGAAGGTTGGGCCAGGGCCAGATATGATTACTCTCTAGTACATATGAGTGTTAAACACCAGGGAGAAAAAAGAGCTATTTAAGATGATGGATAAAATAGGCATAAGAACAAAAGGACATTAATACAGCTTGTCTAGGAATTAGATGATTTCTATTAGACAGAATAGAGAGTTTCTGCAGCAAATTTCCAATAAAAGTAAGTAAGTGGGCAATAAAGCTGAGGAAGGTTTTTAAGAAGAGAAGTTCGTGCTGTAGGTATGGAAGACCTATGCTCCTTTGATTTACATTGAAAATCGAATATTATCTATACAAAATAATCCATTAAAAAATGCTAAAATAAAATATCCTCAGTCATTAATATAGTGACGATTTGAAAATACTGGCAACACTAAAAGCTTACACACACAAAAGAAAGACTATTTTGCAGTCTAGTTACCTTTCCTTGAGTTAGTAGAAGACAGTGATTCCTTAGCAGACAAAAACAGACAGTAGATTTTTTTTTTTACTCATTAAATTGTAATGAATAACACTAAAATATTTTTTCTATTTCTGTTTATAACAATTTTAAAAATGAATGATTTGTCTATGACAACAAGAAATAGAGATACGGAATAAAATGGAGCCAGTTTTCTAACTTGTCGCTTATGATGTTAACACAGATTTTATTTACAGTGAATTGTCCTTATTTTACAAAACATAATTCACATATTTGGTTTACGAGAAAATTTACAAGAAAAAAAAACCCCACATTAGGTATAAGTGAGTCAAAACACATTCTAGAAAATTTACCATTTCATAAAATATTCTGTATCAGTACCAATTAGTTTTTCAATAAGGCAGCATCACCATCTTTCTCTGATCTCTTTTGCAGGTGAATCCCCTCCTTTTCTGCCCTACAGTTTTTGCTTAAGCCACCTTCTGACATAACACTGAGCATATTGATAGCATGCTCAAGTGATCTCATCCATATCTGGTAGGTGACCTAGGGATCTCGCTTACTTTTCCATCCATCCAAAACCATCATTGCTTGTAAGAGTTAATACTCGTGATAAATTAGGAGATTTGACAAGGAGGAAGTTTGTGTCTGTCTGGGGACACTATTCACATTTCAGGGGTGAATCTACATTAGATGTTTTAGTTTGGATCAGGCATGCACTTTTGGCGCACTTAACCATGCTTTCTTTCACATGGCAGGGTAGTCTTGGACTGTGCAACCAGATTCCTTTGAAATGAAACCAAACCAGAAGATGCTCTCTGAGAGCAAGCTAACTCCAACTGGTAATGGGACCTCCGCCAAGAAAAAAGCTTTTTACATTTTTTAGGTATGCAAATAAATTTGTGTATTTCAAGTACATTTTTGCTGGAAGATGTTAAGTTACCACAGCATGCAAGAAAGAAAGATACAAAGAAATTGCAGTAGGAAAAATCATCATTTAGCTTCAGGAACTGTGAAAAACATGTGTAATTAGGATTTTACAACAGTGTGACACCCTATGAGAAATCAACAGCAATTGTGATGCAACATCTGGTTCTTCCAAAGACATATATCCCAAAACAAAAGCTACTAAGAACCAAAATGTAGACAGAATAGCAATGAACAAGAAGGAAAAGAGACATAGATTAGTTCCTGAATTCTACATTTTTTTGGACGTTTGTTTTTTTTTCTTCTATAGCACAAAGTCAAAGCTTAGCACAAGAAGTGTCTAACACTATACAAATTTTCTCTCTTTTTTATAATTTTTAAGCTTTGTGATGCATGTTACAGATACCTATTTATCATTACTAAGTGTCTCTGACGTACTATCATGGGAAGCCAAAAAGCCCGGATCTCTGACTGTGTGGTTAAAACCAGAAGCACTTAGGCAGTCCATGTAAGCAATGGTGGTTTAAAATTTAAGGAAATGGTGATGACTAGTGATTTTGTCTGAGAAATAAGCTGTAACTATGTAAAGGCCTTTTATGCTGGAATTCCATACTTTATTTCAATTATCATTGGGTCACTGTCTTCGGAGAAGGTAGTAACTTGCTGCATTACAAGAGTGAGTGAAATCACAGTAACTGGATAGGAAAAGGATGTTTCTGTACACTTCCAGAGCATGTATTGACCATGAAAAGTCACGACTCATTCCTTCAATGGATATAGGTATGGGAATCCCATTATATGCAGCATTTCATATTGCCGCCCCTCAGCCCCTCTGTACTAAATGACTATTGGTACTACAGCATGTGCAGCAGGGAGTAAATACCTCTGTCTCATTTTAAGCAACATCAGAGAAAAGCAATGTTAGATGTTCATGTGGTAGCCTCAAATGTAGGTGCTCAAGGCTGAAATCCTAGCTCTGATTTTGTTTGCCATTGTGACTATTTAAAGGCATGAGCACACAACCTCCTGCAAGCAGAGTCAAGTGATGTCTGTTTGCATTCTGGTTCAGCAGATGCTGTAGAAGCAAAGTACATTATCTTTTCCTAAAGATCCCACCAAGGAGGCTATTTGTAGGTCCAGTAGAGTGAGATGTCTTCTTGCAAAAGAACTATACACAACTTTATGCTTTAGTTTCTAATCAGACAAAAATGGGGCTAATCAGACCGCATGCTTCAGAGAGGATCTGAAAGCCTTAACAATATACCTAACCAATATATGAAGTACTCACGTATTATAGTGACAGAAGTCATAAAGTATACTTCAGGAAACTAAATGTTAAGCACTATACAAACATTTAACTTTGCCAAGCTTTAATATTTTTAACATAGCTTGAGGAAGGAACAGCAAACAAATTTGGACCTTGGAGTAAAATGCGGCACAAGATTTATATTGCTTATGTGTTTCTTCTGATACAAAATCTAACGGAATTGGATTAAACATTATCACTTGCTGTTTAATCTTGGTTTTACAAGGTGTTGGTTGCTTGACCTGATTTTAAAGGATTTAAAACTCAAACCTCTTATCCTTAATAATGATTCTAAACTTCATAGCTTTGAAGGAGGGAGAGGAAATGAGATCTGCTGCATAGTCATTGAGATTAGCAGTCTGAGTAAGTATTCCTGTCATGTTCAGAAAGACCTATATGGCTACACACTGGGAAACATTACATGTTATTTGTGCAATTGAAAACTGAGAATTGAACAAATAATTAAGAACTTAAGCTGTCCTGCTTGGAATTAGATGTGTACAACAATAATAACAGACAGATCTCAAGGTTCAGCTGAGATAACTAAGGGAGAATAGAATGGAACACTTAGCCCAATATTTTCTGAAATGCTAGCTGAAATTACTGTGGGGAAATAACAACCCTGTCTTGGTAGTGAATCTTATTTTTTTCATTTTACTCTTACTCAGAAATCAGAAGCTGAAAGCAGTTAATTAGGACTTTTGTTCTTAATAAAGGGGGTTAACTGGTACTCAGAGGTGGGGGGAATTGTTTGGATTAGCAAAAGAAAGACATAATGACTACTGCTTCTTTCAATAGTCCTGTTTATTTATCAGAAATGCAGGAGCTTCTGCAAGCACCACAGGGCTCAAAAAACACAGAAAATCACTTTGCTTACAGAGTGTGGTGCCTTTATCCAGTCACCATCTCCACCCTAAAATCTCTTTCTCGGCTTTTTCTTTGAACTGTATTAAACATTCTTCTCTGCAACTCTTAGTACTATCTTTCCTGTGTGAATCTTTTAAAATAGGTCATTTTTCCAAGATAATATCACTGTCCTGTAAGGATTTTCCAATCCCTCTGAAAAGCACTGCGTTGCAAGCAGCTCATGATTGGTATAAAATGGGCATTCCTATTTCCACTTCAAAGTTTGAATTGGTAACTAATCCCAAGCACATTCCCTATTAAGTACAAGTTCAACACTAACTCTTAGGTCTTAAATATGCAGAATATTAATCCTCCCTTCTGATTTAGGAGTATAAATACTGGATAAGGTCCTGTCCCAGGTTTTCAGTAATAAATTCTTATAATGTCACTCTGAAGTTGAAAGAAACTGTAAAGTTGTAAGGGGTGAGCTAGGGAGTATAACTGCAGACCCATCACAAGGATCACCTGAATTGGGTTGAAGCTGGCCAGAAGGCCAACCGTATCCTGGGCTGCATCAAAAGCAGCATGGCCAGCAGGTCGAGGGAGGTGATTCTGCCCCTCTCCTCTGCTGTGGTGAGACCCCACCTGGAGTACTGCGTCCAGCTCTGGGGTCCTCAGCACAAGAAAGACATGGACCTGTTGGAGTGGGTCCAGAGGAGGGTCACAAAAATGATCAGGGGGATGGAACACCTCTCCTAAGAGGAAAGGCTGAGAGAGTTGGGGTTGTTCAGCCTGGAGAAGAGAAGGCTTCGGGGAGACCTTATTGCAGCCTTTCAGTACTTGAAGGGGGCTTATAAGAAAGATGGGGACAATCTTTTTAGCAGGGCCTGTTGCGACAGGACAAGGGGGAATGGTTTTAAACTAAAAGAGGGTTAGACTAGGTATAAGGAAGAATTTTTTTACGATGAGGGTAGTGAAACACTGGCACAGGTTTCCCAGAGAGGTGGTAGATGCCCCATCCGTGGACACATTCAAGGTCAGGTTGGACGGGGCTCTGAGCAACCTGTTCTAGTTGAAGATGTCCCTGCCCATGGCAGGGGAGTTGGACTAGGTGACCATTTGTCCTAGTTTTGGCTGGGATAGGGTTAAATTTCTTCCTAGTGCTGTGTTTTGGATTTAGTATGAGGAGAATGTTGATAACACACTGGTGTTTTCGGTTGTTGCTAAGTGCCCTCCTAGTCCAAGGACAGCTCCCATGCCTACTGACTGAGCTAGGTACACAAGGTGGGAGGGAACATAATCAGGACAGCCAGCCCAGCTGGCTAATGGGATGTTCCATACCATGTGACGTCATGCTCAGTATATGAAGGGTAGGCGTGATCCAGGAAGTACCGATCGCTACTTGGTTATCGGTCAGCGCGGGTGGTGAGCAATTGCATTGTGCATCACTCATTTTGTATATTTTATCATTATCATTATTATTTTCCCTTATTTTTCCCTGTTCTATTAAACTGTCTTTATCTCAACCCACGAGTTTTTCTCACTCTTACCCTTCCGATTCTCTCCCCGTCCCGCTGGGGGTGGGGGGAGTGAGTGAGCGGCTGCGTGGTATTTGGCTGCCTGCCAGGTTAAACCACGACAGTCCTTTTTGGCGCCCAACGTGGGGCTCGAAGGGTTGAGATAACGACACATCTCACCCGAACGGGTTAAAACAAATTTGTTATAAGCATTCATTATATCAGTTTAGTACTCGATGTTCACAATGTTGATTTATTTGGTCTCAGAGTTTTTGGATCTGTTTTTGGAGTTGTGGTATATAGCACCTTACTGGCTGTCTATACTGCTGATTATCAGTTTGTATGTGGGGTTGGTCATCTCTGGGAAATGGATTAAGGTCATTGCTTTGCTATACTGTGTGACCTGGCTTTATGTTATGATAAAATTATTGCTCACGAGCCTGTACTCAGCACTGCCATCATTCCTGTTCTTTGGGAGCTATCTTTTGGAAACTATTAATAATTACACTTCTTATGTCTTCACCTCAGAGGATGAATTTAGTGGGGAGACAGGATGGGACACTTTCTCCCACTTGTTCACCTTCCCTTCCATATCTTCAGAAACTCCTTTTTCTTCTATCCTCTTCATGAAGACGTCCACAATATTCCCTGAGAATTTTGAATATCCTTGGGATGTTCAAACGAGCATGATCATATTGCTATGTCTCCTGAATGGGTTCAGGCCTTGTTTAGAGTTAAACAACTATTCAGGAATACTGTCCAGAGATCAACCCCAGCAACAGATACAGTGACTACTCAAACCCCCACGACAGGCAATGTAGCTACTTCAACCCGCACGACAACCACTGTGGCTACTCAAACCCCTGCGACAGGCACCGTGGCTACTTCAACCCCCACAACAACGACTATGGCTACTCAGACCCCGGCAACAGTCACTACAGTTACTCCAACCCCCGCAACAGGCACTGCAGCTACTCAAACTCCGCCAACAGTCACTGCAGTTACTCCAACCAGTGCGACAAGCACTGCAGCCACTCAAACCCCGGCAACAGTCACCACAAATACTCCAACCCCCACGACAGGCACTGCAGCTACCCAAACCCTCGCGATGGGTACTACAGCTGAACCAGAGGACCAACCGTCGCTGGTATCCGTCGCCCCTGTACAGAAGAAATCTTTGAAACGGAAGTCAGGTCGTGTAGAAAAGGATGATGGAAAAGCAGGGCCATCACGAGGAGGGGAGGAGGAAGAGGAAGAACTCATAAACGAGACGGAAACCACCCGATCCTTATCCCTGAATGAGTTGCGAGATATGCGGAAAGATTTCGGCCGTCGTCCAGGCGAGCATATTATTATCTGGCTGCTCCGATGCTGGGATAATGGGGCCCGTAGCCTGGAATTAGAGGGGAAGGAGGCTAAACAGCTGGGATCCCTTGCTAGGGAAGCGGGTATTGACAAAGCAATCGGAAAAGGGACACAGGTCCTCAGCCTCTGGAGGCGACTGCTGTCAGGCGTAAAGGAAAGGTATCCCTTCAAGGAAGATGTTATATATCGCCTAGGCAAATGGACCACTATGGAGAGAGGTATCCAGTACCTGAGAGAACTAGGCATGCTGGAGGTGGTTTATAGTGACCTGGATGATGTCCGAACACCCAAAGATCCAGATGACGTCCAGTGCACCCGACCCATGTGGCGGAAGTTGGTACGGAGCGCACCAGCATCGTATGCCAGTTCATTGGCAGTACTGTGCTGGAAAGAGGAAGAAGCACCAACGGTGGATGAGGTGGTTAGCAGACTTTGGGATTTTGAAGAAACTATCTCCTCCTCCCTTGTCTTGGCTGTGGAGAAGCTGTCCCGAAGGTCCAGCAACTCGAAGAGGGTATGTCCTATTCTCCACCTGTACGGACCAGTATCTCAGCCATTAGGAGTCAGCGTTTTTCTCCTCAAGAGAGAGGATATCGAAAGTACACACCACGGGGCACCCTGTGGTTTTACCTGCGTGACCACGGAGAGGACATGAGGCAGTGGGATGGAAAACCTACCTTCATCCTAGAGGCACGTGTACGTGAGTTGCAAGGAAAAACAATCAAACAAGGGGGTTTTCCCAGGAAAAATGCTGCTCCAGTTGTCAGGAAAACCCTGTCTCACGACGGTCCAGTTTCCAGTGAACAGTTCCCCAGACAGAGTAGAAGGGCTGATCTTACTTTGGATTGTAATTGCAATAAAGAAATTCTTGACTCACGTTTGCAAGAAGTGAGAGATGGATACTATGACCAGAACTAGAGGGGCCCTGCCTCCGGCCAGGTGGAGGAAAGAGACAATCAGGTTTACTGGACTGTGTGGATTGGATGGCCTGGCACATCAGACCCACAGGAGTATAAGGCTCTCGTAGACACTGGTGCACAGTGTACCCTGATGCCATCAAACTATAAAGGGGCAGAACCCATTTGTATTTCTGGAGTGACAGGGGGATCCCAAGAGTTAACTGTATTGGAGGCCGAAGTGAGCCTGACCGGGAATGAGTGGCAGAAGCACCCCATTGTGACTGGCCCAGAGGCTCCGTGCATCCTTGGCATAGACTATCTCAGGAGAGGGTATTTCAAGGACCCAAAAGGGTACCGGTGGGCTTTTGGTATAGCTGCCCTGGAGACGGAGGAAATTAAACAGCTGTCCCCCTTGCCTGGTCTCTCGGAGGACCCTTCTGTTGTGGGGTTGCTGAGGGTTGAAGAACAACAAGTACCAATCGCTACCACAACAGTGCACCGGCGGCAATACCGCACCAACCGAGACTCTCTGATCCCCATCCATGAGCTGATTCGTCGATTGGAGAGCCAAGGAGTGATCAGCAAGACTCGCTCACCCTTCAACAGTCCCATATGGCCAGTGCGAAAGTCTAATGGAGAGTGGAGACTAACAGTACACTACCGTGGCCTGAACGAAGTCACGCCGCCACTGAGTGCTGCCGTGCCGGACATGCTAGAACTTCAATACGAACTGGAGTCAAAGGCAGCCAAGTGGTACACCACAATTGACATTGCTAATGCCTTCTTCTCCATCCCTTTGGCAGCAGAGTGCAGGCTACAGTTTGCTTTCACTTGGAGGGGCGACCAGTACACCTGGAACCGACTGCCCCAGGGGTGGAAACACAGCCCTACCATTTGCCATGGACTGATCCACACCGCATTGGAACAGGGTGAGGCTCCGGAACACCTGCAGTACATTGATGACATCATCGTATGGGGCAACACAGCAGAAGAAGTTTTTGAGAAAGGGAAGAAAATAATTCAAATCCTTCTGAAATCTGGTTTTGCCATAAAACAAAGTAAGGTCAAGGGACCTGCACAGGAGATCCAGTTTTTAGGAATAAAATGGCAAGATGGACGTCATCAGATCCCAACAGATGTGATCAACAAAATAACAGCCATGTCTCCACCAACTAGCAAAAGGGAAACACAAGCTTTCTCAGGCGTTGTGGGTTTTTGGAGAATGCATATTCCAAATTACAGACAGATCGTAAGCCCTCTCTATCAAGTGACCAGGAAGAAGAACGACTTCAAATGGGGCCCTGAGCAACGACAAGCATTTGAACAAATTAAACAGGAGATATAGTTCAGGCAGTAGCCCTTGGGCCAGTCCGGGCAGGACAAGATGTAAAGAATGTGCTCTACACCGCAGCTGGGGAGAATGGCCCTACCTGGAGCCTCTGGCAGAAAGCACCAGGGGAGACTCGAGGTCGACCCCTGGGGTTCTGGAGTCGGGGATACAGAGGATCCGAGGCCCGCTACACTCCAACTGAGAAGGAGATATTGGCAGCATATGAAGGGATTCGAGCTGCTTCGGAAGTGGTTGGTACTGAAGCACAGCTCCTCCTGGCACCCCGACTGCCGCTGCAGGGCTGGATGTTCAAAGGGAGGGTACCCTCTACACATCATGCAACCGATGCTACGTGGAGTAAGTGGGTCGCGCTGATCACACAACAGGCCCGAATAGGAAACCCCAGTCGCCCAGGAATCTTGGAGGTGATCACGAACTGGCCAGAAGGCAAAGATTTTGGCATATCCCCAGAGGAGGAGGTGACACGTGCTGAAGAGACCCCACTGTATAATAAACTACCAGAAAATGAGAAGCAATATGCCCTGTTCACTGATGGGTCCTGTCGCCTTGTGGGAAAACATCGGAGGTGGAAAGCTGCTGTATGGAGTCCCATACGCCAAGTTGCAGAAAATGCTGAAGGAGAAGGTGAATCGAGCCAGTTTGCAGAGGTGAAAGCCACCCAGCTGGCCTTGGACATTGCTGAACGAGAAAAATGGCCAGTACTTTATCTCTATACTGACTCATGGATGGTGGCAAATGCCCTGTGGGGGTGGTTGCAGCAGTGGAAGCAGAACAACTGGCAGCGCAGAGGTAAACCCATCTGGGCTGCCGCATTGTGGCAAGATATTGCTGCCCAAGTAGAGAACCTGACTGTAAATGTACGTCACATAGATGCTCACGTGCCCAAGAGTCGGGCCACTGAGGAACATCAAAATAACCAGCAGGTGGACCAGGCTGCTAAGATTGAAGTGGCTCAGGTGGATTTGGACTGGCAACATAAGGGTGAATTATTTATAGCTCGGTGGGCCCATGATGCGTCAGGCCATCAAGGAAGAGATGCAACATATAGATGGGCTCGTGATCGAGGGGTGGACTTAACCATGGACGCTATTGCACAGGTTATCCACGAATGTGAAACGTGCGCTGCAATCAAACAAGCCAAGCGAGTAAAGCCTCTTTGGTATGGAGGACGATGGTTGAAATATAAATATGGGGAGGCCTGGCAGATTGATTATATCACACTCCCACAAACCTGCCACGGCAAGCGCTATGTGCTCACCATGGTGGAAGCAACCACCGGATGGCTGGAAACATACCCTGTGCCCCATGCCACTGCCCAGAACACCATCCTGGGCCTTGAAAAGCAAGTCCTGTGGCGACATGGCACCCCAGAAAGAATCGAGTCAGACAACGGAACTCACTTCCGAAACACCCTCATAGACACCTGGGCCAAAGAGCATGGCATTGAGTGGGTCTATCACATCCCCTACCATGCACCAGCCTCTGGGAAAATCGAACGATACAATGGACTGCTAAAGACTACGCTGAGAGCAATGGGTGGTGGGACATTCAAGCATTGGGACACACATTTAGCAAAGGCCACCTGGTTAGTCAATACCAGGGGATCTGCCAATCGAGCTGGCCCTGCCCAATCAAGACTCTTACGTACTGTAGATGGAGATAAAGTCCCTGTCGTGCACATAAGAAATATGCTGGGGAAGACAGTCTGGGTTACTCCTGCCTCTGGCAAGGGAAAACCCATTCGTGGGATTGCTTTTGCTCAAGGACCTGGGTGCACTTGGTGGGTGATGCGAAAGGATGGGGAGGTCCGGTGTGTACCTCAAGGGGATTTGATTTTGTGTGAAAATAGCCAATGAACTGAATTTTGATGTCAGCTGTTACATGATATTGTATATCATTATTTCTATGATATAGCAGTGGTATAGCAGTGAAAGTCACCCAGGTTAGTGAAGAATGAACTAACTCCAATGAAACCGAGCAAAGTGCAACAATGATAGAACTGGACGAGCGCAGCAGTACCGAAATAAGAACTGGCTTCAGGATGCAACGGCCCAGCACCGCACACCATCTCTTCGGCCCTGAAAGACTGTTATAACAGATGGAGCCCAAAGTCATGGACTAAATGAACTCAGTGGACATTTTAGAGGGATAGTCCATAGACCAAGGGAATGATATCTGTGCGTGCATATATATATATGTGTGTATATATAAAGAAAGATAGTGATGGTTAATTGAAATGTATTAAAAAAGATGTGAGACCTAAGCACGACGTAAATGGTATGGAATAAGGGGTGGATACTGTCCTGGTTTCGGCTGGGATAGGCTTAAATTTCTTCCTAGTGCTGTGTTTTGGATTTAGTATGAGGAGAATGTTGATAACACACTGATGTTTTCGGTTGTTGCTAAGTGCCCTCCTAGTCCAAGGACAGCTCCCGTGCCTACTGACTGAGCTAGGTACACAAGATGGGAGGGAACATAATCAGGACAGCCAGCCCAGCTGGCTAATGGGGTATTCCATACCATGTGACGTCATGCTCAGTATATGAAGGGTAGGCGTGATCCAGGAAGTACCGATCGCTACTTGGTTATCGGTCAGCGCGGGTGGTGAGCAATTGCATTGTGCATCACTCATTTTGTATATTTTATCATTATCATTATTATTTTCCCTTATTTTTCCCTGTTCTATTAACTGTCTTTATCTCAACCCACGAGTTTTTCTCACTCTTACCCTTCCGATTCTCTCCCTGTCCCGCTGGGGGTGGGGGGAGTGAGTGAGCGGCTGCGTGGTATTTGGTTGCCTGCCAGGTTAAACCACGACACCATTAAAGGTCCCTTCCAACTCAAACTATTCTATGATTCTATGATTATCAATCCTTAGCAAGAATTGCATCGCTTCCAGTGAAGGATCAGATTAGTCTTGGAAAAGTCTGGGACTTGCTGGACAGAAATTGATGTGAAGAACCCGGGCTAGCAGCAGCAAAGAACAGTGTGTCCTTCCTCTGGATGGGGCGGTGGTGGCAGAAGGCAGCAGGAGCTGGCTTCTCATGCAGATATTACCTGGGAAAACTACCCCATTCCCATTTCAGTATCTGACTTTGGCTGCTCGTTCAAGTTCTCCAGTTGCTAGGCAGAGGCATCAAGCCTTTCCTATGAAGGCCATGTATGAAGGATAAGAAAAAGAAAGGAGGGAGAGAGGGAGACAATGGAAGAGAAGACAGGAGAGAATTGGAAGGGTGATATGCCGCTTAGGAAAAGATGCTGATGAAAAGGAGCAAGAATTACAGGAAATTTAAAACCTCGATGCAAAGGCCAGCAAAATATTAAAAATATTTCTTTAAAAATATGCATAACCCCCTGACTGGTATGGGACTCTTCAGGGCTGTCTCACTCCTTTCACATGAAGAGGAAATGGCCCGGATGAAGCAGCTTTGCTGGTGCATTTCACTCGAGGCCCCTGCAATGGCTAATCTTCTCCAAGCCTGCTGCAGCGAGGCTGCGTGGCCGCTCCTCGCTTGCTGGAGCCGGGTTCTTTTTCCCTCCCTTGAGGGAGAGAAAATCCTTGAGGGAAGCCATCATTTGCTCTCAGCGATCATCAAGCAGCAAAATTTGCTCATTGCCCATTCTGAGAAGCTTAACACTTCACTGAGAACTGAACTTCTGGCCAGGCCAAAAAGCGATGCAGCATTCACTAAATCCTTAATCACTGCCTTTTTGAAACAAGATGATTGCTCTAAGGAGAGACAGGGGAGGGGACAAAAGGCTTTTCCTAGTGGTTAAGCCTGAGAAATGTTAGCTGTGCAGTGAGAGATTTTTTTTTTTAAATTTTTTTTTAGTTACATAAAATTTCTTAGCTCTTTTAAACATAGTAAATCTACAGCGTGGTACAGGAAGAGGTAACACGATTTGGCACATGTTCTTAAAGTGAGGCTAGGGAAAGATTATCTCCTCCAGTAAGGAAAAAAAAGGGTTGCTAGTCTGTTGGATATTGCTTCTTTATTTCTCAAGGAATAGAGGACTGGTGCTGGGATATCAGTTTTTCTGCACCATACCCTCTGAACCATCTTCTGTACTTCACAAGACGTTACTTTACAGAGACACAATCAACATCCCGAAATATAGAAAATGCCAGCAAAAAAATGAGTTTGAGCGCTTTGTTTTTGAGTTGGCACCATATTCGGAACACATGTATTAAACATTATCATATATTATAAAAAGGAAGAATGATACTAAAACTTCCCAGAAAACAAAATGCTATTCACTGCAAATTTCACCAGTATTAAAATATTTCCTCCCAGTTCCTGAAAACTCACAAGCAAGAAAGCCTCTGAACTTTTACTTTTGTCAAAGTTCTGAAACTTGAGGTCCATTGTTTTAACAACTAATTTCCGTGTCTTTTATGGAAACACGTTTTTCCAAATGTCTTTGGTTTTTTATAATTTTGGGTTTTATAATTTAATTTTTGAGCTTGTTCAGCAGTCAACAAAATATAATTTGCATTATGCCTCTTCCCTCAAATTCCTGAAAGCTAACCTTTTCCTTTAAAAAAATCAATTTATATGTAAATTATCACAGAGCTTTCTATAGCCCTAAATATTTCTCCATGCAAATCTTTTCAGCACAGATCCTCAGTGTACCTGAACCCACTCAGCATGCATTGTTTTTGGTAATTCCAATTTTCTTCCTTTCATCAATTGCAAGATTCCTGAGTGAGGGAACCAGTAAAGTTACCATGGCAAAAAAACCTCAACATTTTTTCTTTAATGTAAATACTGCTGAAATCCATGTACATAAAGAAGTGAAATGGACACTAAGCCTTCCTAGCTATTGATACTAGAATCCTATGCAATAGGCAGCACAAAAGGTTCCCCAGTTGCACATCATATCCAATATCAAATGCTGAATGACAGTCAGACTTGATAGCATACCATCTAACCAAGTTACCCTGAAATGAGCTCCCGTGGCAGTGTATTCAGAGATGCTCTCTTCTTTTAGTATGAGTAAAAGTGTTGATTTCTTTGATTGCAACTGCTCAGACTCTGGTTTCTAAGGATTTGAAAACTTGCAGGGATAGAATGCTGAGTTGTGGTAAATCACTAAAAGTCCACTTCAAGACAAGATACAAGGTTAGAATGATATGTTTTCTTAAAAATATAACCTGAAATAAGAGTACAACATTTACAAAAATACAAAATAACAAAATACATTACAAGGAATGTAATAATATAGATTTTCTTTAGTTCTGCTACACTTCAAGTAGCTCTTGACACTAATTAATTTTCATTCCATGTGTTTTGTTATCTCATCTTTTGCAGAACTCTTGAAGCATAAACGTGCTGCTCCTATTGCTCTTTTTTAGGCACAGCCACCCATAGACAATCTCTACTTCTATCGGGAATAATTTTTCTGTTCCTATTTATCTGCGCCTCATTTAAGAATGCATGACTGTAGCTGAACCACATAGTATCTCAGATTATTTACTCACTACTGTAATTCTGGACATGAATTATAGGTCACAGCTACTGTGCTATACGTAGCTCTAGCTATTCTGTCACATCTGCCAATCTGGTGAATACCCTAAGGCACCTCAAATGGACATAAATGGCCAAAAGGGGCAACCAAATCAAGGCCCAGGTCTCTCCTGACTAAAATGGGGCCATAGATACTGCATATAGACACCTACTTTTAAATGCAGACACCTACAGTCTGGGATTGAAGACTGTCACAAGAACATACTGAAACTGTCTCAAATTGCTCTAGCCTAGGGAAGGTCCTTTTTAGCTCATGTAAAGACTGTGCTACAGCTCAAGCAGCAGATGACGGTCAGAGGTGTAAGGTCCATTAAGACTCTGAAGTGGCCCCTAGGATTTTATATTATTAATGTAATCAATTAAGCCAAATTAATCCCTTCCATCAGTAATACCTTAGTTATTTGAAACATCTTTGTAAACCTGTGCTGCCCATCAAGCAAAATACAAAGCTATGATTATTAAATTAAAAAAACAAACAAAAAAACCAATCAGGGTTTATGATAAAATGTGTTTATGAACTGTGTTCCTTTCCTTTCTTTTCCCAAAGGCAGGCCCAACCTGTGTTTCCCTTAGTCATGATGATTACAGAGCAATAGCTATGGACAGCAGTACCATTAATGTTACAGGGACTTTATAGGGAATAAGGTATTATTTTTTAAGTGCTCTGTGGTCCTCCTTTACTAAAGACACTATAGTAGTTATTAAAAAAAAAAAATCTATATTCTATGGATTTCTTACTTGAGGATTTCCTACTTGGAAAACGACCTTATTTGCATGGTTCTTAAGATGTTCTCCCTTTTGATATAGGCCTCCAAAATGCATCCTCTCTTCTTTTAGACACATTTACAGAAGGTCTGGACCAGCAGTGATGATATTGCACAAATTACAAATCCTTGATGCTGGTGGAGCAGCAAGTTATCTGAAATTTGTATAAGCTGAGTGGCAGGGCTTGAGATGACCCCCGCTCCGCACAGACCCAGCCATACATTCTCTGCCTCAGGAGCCTCAGAAGAGAAGGACTCTCTCTTGGCTTCTGGTGGAGAGAAAGAAGATCAATTAAAAGAACCCTAGGGTGTGGTAATTTTGTACGCCCCTTTACAGAGTTAGAAGAACACGTTTGTTAAAAGGGAGATGAGACATATATTGTTGCTCTTGTCTTGTGGAAAGATGACTACTACAAAGGAGGAATGGTCTTCATCAGTTGGGGGTGAGTGGTTAACCTACTCTAAGACATCAGTTTTCAGCACTGGAGTGCAAAGTTTAGAGAGAAATAACAGTGAGACAGAAGTTGCTAAAGATGTTCCTGTAACCTGAGAAACAGCGGGATAAGGTACCAACAGGGACAACTCGCGGAGGGATGAGCAATGCAAGGCACGGCAAATGGGAGCCACCAATGAAAAGATGGGAAGGGCTAGCCAAACCGGATCACGCCAAAAGGTCTATTCAGTTTAAACTGCGCTTTGCTAATGTTTTTTTTGCTAATGTTTTTTTGTTTTGCTTTTTCAGCAAAACTGAAAAATCTTAAACTGTGAGTGAAGGTTGCAATGAGAAAGGGAATGCAACCAGCTAGCTCAGAGGGAAGGACTGAAAAACTGTCACGGTTCTGCTTTAAGAGCTAATTCTTGTTACCCTTTCTATTGATCTCATTAGAGTGTCTTTCTTCAATGAAAATATTGTCTGTTAAGCCATTTCATTGATATTTCTAAGTGGGCAAAAGTATTTCACTTGTCACCAAGAAAAGTTTATGGCTGCAAGCTGATGTTTTAAGGAGATACTCATCAATTTGAATGTTTCCCTCACCTCTGTGAATCAAGTCTCAGCAGAGAGGAGTTCGTAGATGCAAGATGCTTTGTACAGACAAGAACTGATATGAGCTGCAAGAGCAACATCCATTTCTATTATATTAATGTTAATGTTATGTGATATCACATTGTAAGTACATTAATTTAATAGGTTCAGTCTTGGATGTCATTGTGTTTGTCTGCCCTAGGGTATTCAAATAACTTAAATATTCCTTCCTGATACATGCTTGGCAACATTAGAAAACATTTATAGTGTCAAAAGGTAAAGACATAGAACACTATTTCTTCTTTTCAAGGTTCAAACCAACTGTTCTAAAGGATAACAGAAAGTGGTTGGCAGTGGCCTTTTTCAGTCTGCATCTTCATTTCATATTCATCTCCTTAAAAATACATTTAAGGAGGTGGGAAGCACAGTGAAATGAACTTTGAAGAGGTAACCTACTTAAAACCAAAATGAAGTTGTTTTACCTGGAAGCATTTCCTTGTACTGTCTTCCCTGTAAGTGATTCTTCACTGTCAGCATACAAAAAAGTTTTAACACCAAAGCTAGTTTGATCAACTTCCAAAAGTAATACTGAGTGACCTCTACCTTGAAAAATCTAAGAAATCAGCGGAATGTCTCCAAGTCAACAGAGATTTTCATATGCTGATCAGTAAAGTGGACAAGAGAGGAATAAATTAATTTTAATAACATGTTTTCATGTCTTAATAAATATATGATATAAAACCACAACAGACTGAGATATTCTGGAATAGTATCCAAATTAAAGAATACTTCTTGTATGTTTATCATGGCAAAGCGTTTTTGGAAGATAAGAAAGGGTGCTAAGTACTACTTTGGGTTACAGTGTGGTCAGTTCCTCTCAATACAAAGCAAGTTTATTTCTAGTGTTTTATATGAAAAAGTTGACAGCTATTCAGGTTCAAGTGTAATTAGCTTTAAAATATACTTATCAAGTAGGAGCAACTAGCCTTTCTCAAAAAAAAAGCCTTTAAAAAAATCCCAAATGTAGGCAAATTTATCATAATGGGCACTTCTGTTCCTTAGGCCTATGGAATATAGACTGAACTGAGTATGGGGTCTCCAGACCCAGGGCCTGGGTCCTGGGAAGGTTTGTAGAGAGATCCAAAATCCAGCTACCCACAGTGGAAGAAGTGACACCTTTAGAAAATGATATGCAAAATGCTATATAAGCAAGGGTCTGAGTTACCTTACTCATTAACAGGTTAATCAATGGCAAATCCAATGGGCAGTATTCATCTGTTGTTTGAGACATCTGAGCCATGTCCAGCAGATAGAGCACAACAATTCTGGAGATCAAGTGGGATATCTCACAGCACTAAAAATTAGATGAGCCTATAGTTAGGCAAATGTTTCCCACTGTAGAAACTGTTGAGGACCAAAGGGAGGATGAAATTTCAGTCTTTTCTTGGGCTTTCTTGCAGCCGGTCACGAGCGGTGTTCCCCAGGGCTCAGTACTGGGGCCGGTCTTGTTCAATATCTTTATCAATGATCTAGACGAGGGGATCGAGTGCTCCCGCAGCAAGTTTGCAGATGACACCAAGTTGGGCGGGAGTGTTGATCTGCTCGAGGGTAGGAAGGCTCTGCAGAGGGACCTGGACAGGCTGGATCAATGGGCCGAGGCCAACTGTATGAGGTTCAACGAGGCCAAGTGCCGGGTCCTGCACTTCGGCCACAACAACCCCAGGCAACGCTACAGGCTTGGGGAAGAGTGGCTGGAAAGCTGCCCGGAGGAAAAGGACCTGGGGGTGCTGATTGACAGCCGGCTGAACATGAGCCGGCAGTGTGATCAGGTGGCCAAGAAGGCCAACGGCATCCTGGCCTGTGTCAGAAATAGTGTGGCCAGCAGGAACAGGGAGGTGATCGTGCCCCTGTACTCGGCACTGGTGAGGCCGCACTTTGAATACTGTGTTCAGTTTTGGGCCCCTCACTACAAGAAGGACATTGAGGTGCTGGAGCATGTCCAGAGGAGGGCAACGAAGCTGGTGAAGGGCCTGGAGCCCAAGCCTTATGAGGAGCGGCTGAGGGAACTGGGGTTGTTTAGCCTGGAGAAGAGGAGGCTGAGGGGAGACCTCATCGCGCTCTACAACTACCTGGAAGGAGGTTGTAGTGAGGTGGGTGTTGGTCTCTTCTCCCAAGTAACTAGCGATAGGACGAGAGGAAATGGCCTCAAGTTGCGCCAAGGGAGGTTTAGGTTGGATATTAGGAGAAATTTCTTTACTGAAAGAGTGGTCAGGCCTTGGAACAGGCTGCCAGGGAAGTGGTGGAGTCACCATCCCTGGAAGTATTTAAAAGACGTGTAGATGAGACCCTTAGGGACATGGTTTAGTAGACATGGTGTGTTGGGTTGACGGTTGGACACGATGATCTTAGAGGTCTTTTCCAACCTTAATGATTCTATGATTCTATGATTCTATGATTAGGCTCCCTATACATAGGTTCCCCCTCTGACTCTTTGCAGCCACACAGCCTCAAGAGGAGAAACATCAGTACCCTGGTATCGAAACATCAACATCCTCTAGACCTCTGAGTAACCCAGAGCTGTACGCATATGTACCAAAGCAGATACAGAAGCTAGGTCCTTCTGGGAGAGTGCTTCAGCTACAAATATCTACAGCAGACAGCACAGCTATGGTGACTAGAGCTGCTTCTGCCTCCCATATGAAGAAAGGAAGAAGAAATCACCATTGTATTTTGTGGGGAAGCCCATCCCAAAGGTTGTGTTAGGGATGCTCCAGGAATAACCATTAGCTGAGACTTCTGGGGATTTGGGCAGAGAAGGACCTATGTTTTGTGATTTTGACTTCGTCTGGGACACTGTGCTATTCAGAGTGGTGTGGGAGTGCAAAAGTTTAAGGTCAGAAAGTAAGGTGCATGTGATGGGAGCTCCATTTGTCCAAGTATAGGACAGGAAAATCATGCAAAACTTCAGAATTAAAATTTTGCATGCACATGATTAAATACTGTCCAAATCCTACTTAGGTCTTTTATTGGAACTTGCTGAAAAAAAAGTATAGCATAGTAGCTTGAAATAACAACATCAATACTTTGCATCTGGGGCCTGTGACAATTAATCTCTTTCATTAAGTAGGTATAATATCGTGGTCTAATACACTTTCACCAGTGGGTTGGTCTCTGCAAGAGAAAATCACTTTGGTTTGCTCACCTTATTTTATATGACACCATCAGTTTAAAAAAGGACTAGTGGAAAACAGTATTATGAAAATGTTCAAAAGGCATAGCTGTTCTTCATGAGCGTAATCATTTTTATCAAACTTATGGAGCTTCTTATGCCTTTGAAACCCTCTTGACCTGTAGTACAGTCAGTGGATATTTCAGCACAGGGATTAAGTACAGTTTTGTATTTCGAAAGTCTGCTGCCAAATTCCAGCATAGGAATTGAGACAACTTTTAATGAAAAATTAAAATCTAGTGACTTTTATATTTAACAATATAATCTGTAGGATTTCTTTCCTCTATTAACAGGGCTGTCCAGATGTTTGCACTCTCTCCCACATCACCATACCTATCCAAAGATTGAAATGAATACTTTGGTTTACATAAAGACTTCTCTAATAGAAGAATCATTTTTATATGATCTGTTGTTATTTACAAATCTGAAAGTACTTTTCAGTACTTCCTAACAATGTACCACAGCAGGAAGTTGATTTGCGGAATTGAAAATATTTTACCTGGGCTTAGTCCAAATGGCTCAGAAGCATATCAGAGCCTGAGAAGGTAAACATTTCAGAAGCTAACCAGGATGAAAGCAATACTGTGTTTCTGCACAATACGTAATTTTGAAGTGCCACCCATGAACACCAAATACAGGTAAGATTTCCTTCTGCATAAGCTGTTTCACCAGCTAACAGTTAATTTCTAGCTGCAGACTAATTCCTAGCTGTGACTCATACCCAAAAATGCAAATACTGCACAGGTTTTAAATTCCTGATTTCTCAAATGTAAAAATAGTTTGCTACCTTGAAAAGCTTTATGCATTTTTGTGCTTTACACTACACATAAGTACAATATACATACACATACATATATATGTAGAAAGTAATATATTTATAGTTTTATGGCTCTATAACTTTTCAGAGAGGGATGGAAAACAACTATTTAAGCTTAAGTTCCATATTGGTGCAGAAACAGGTGAGTATCAACCGAACATAAATTGATCTGGAAACAGAAATGCAGTTAATAACAAATGCAACCAAGGAGCGAGGCTCTGTAAGAGTCTTCCATCAGAACTGGCAGTGGTAAAGGGAAGGGGACATCCTGCTAGCAGCTGCTGAAATTGCGGTTTGCTGTTTGCTGTTTGCTGGAGACTGCGTTTCAGGCCCCAGGCCTCAAGCTTTTGTCAGTCTTAGGATGTGGCCATGAGAAGACAAGATGAATTCTTTTAGTAAATATTTGTATAGCTGCAAGAAGTATTTTTCATTTTAATTCAAGTATTAATCAAAACTTGCAGTTCTTTGCTATCAGCATTAGTGTGGGCTCAGCCTGACTAAAGAAAAAAAGCAACACTAAAATAATTTTCGTTGTGGTATAGTCCTGCCTTTTAGAGAAAAGAAGGGTCTTCTTTTATCTTATCATGGGAATACTCACATACCATTCCTCACTAACTGATTTTGATTTCCTAATAGAGCTACTGTTCTTTTTAATTATGAGGCATTTAAAGCTCTCACTTAATTTAGTTCTGAATAAAATATCACTGTCTTTACTTCAATATTATACTTTGCATCTGATATGTGATAGTTACTCCATGATAACAATCTACTTTTTGGAAGTGAAGCCCTAAGTTATGTTTACAGCCTCTGCTAGGAAGAATCTGATTACCAGACTAGCCCTAAATGTCCTCTCCCACCAAATCAGAGTGTAAATGCATGGAAAATGCGCTGTAAGTCTCAAGAATCACTAGCTTTTTCAGAACAGGAAAGAGTTTTCTCATGGAGATAATGCATTCAATGTTCAATTTTAGTTTTATTTTTTCCTTCTCTCACCTTCCTCAGAAATTGCTGGTCTAGTTTCCTACAATGAAAAATGAAGACTGAAAAATACTGAAAACAGGTAATTTTGTCAAAACTCGCATCTTAAGCCAGTGATGCAAACAGCAGGCTATTTTCCCAAAAGTTAAACAGACATAGGAAAAGAGCTGGCTCTGAGCAGCTAGATCTAAATTGGTTTTTGTAATATGAAGACCAAACAGAAAGCTTCCTATCTTCCTATCAGCTTTAATGGGATGGAATCCCTTTAAAATCACACTATTCACATTATTCCCTCCCTTCCCTAAAAAAAACCAACCAAACACAAAAAGACTACTGCTATCTTGGAAGGAATGTAACTGCCTCTCATGAAAAATTAAGCATTCATACAAAATTTTGCCTTTTGCCTTGATATTGATTTTTTTTCCTTTGTTTCAATTTTCTCTACATCCAAAACCTTTATGTACAGAACCTTTGTGTCAATGACAAACAGATATGCAAGCATATTATCTGGCGGGATCCTGACTTTTCAGTAAGAAGGTTGCATTTTTAATTCCTTCTTCAGTCATCATCCAAGGAATTTAAAAAACAAGTAATTACTGTTTTTCTGGACAATTTTGATTTTAATACTGTATTTTCACCATCTTAGCTACTAGGTCAAGCAGTAAGAGTTTCCTGAAAATAACGTAATTCTGCAATATTTGAGGAGCTGCTTTAACTGTCCCTTCCAAGTCAAAGGTCACCTCCAAAAGTTGCCTCTGAAAGGAGATTCTGAAAGCTTCCTTTCAATTATTTCAAACTGAAATCTGAGAAGTGGAAAACAAAAGACTTTGTGGGTAGCTTCAATGTGAAAAATTTACTGTGTATGCAGGTCAGAAAATCAATGTAGCCCACAATTTACTGCTCTGAGCTTTTACTCATTTAACTGTTTTGTGTTGAGATTGGACATTCATTAGGGATGTTTCACTGCATATACACATTCCTGAAAACCAATGGAAAACAAATCTATTCTTTCAGCAACTGCTATTTTTACCAGTTGTTTATGTAGAAACATATTCATTTACAGAGTAAACATAGTCAGATATTATCAATGTTCTAATGACATGTTTAATTTCTCCTTAAAGTTTCATCTTAGTCTCATCCTGAAGGGCAGAGAAACATTTATTGCTTACAGTTTCAGGATCAGACTTTAAATTTGTTCCTTATCCTGTAAACCATAATGATGTCATAACCAAAAATCTGCAAACACTTATTTCCCATTTGAATCCTACAAAGCCTCCTATCATTCCACCAGCGTATACAGTCTTAAAAAAAGGAATAATTCAGACACTAACATAATCAGATTTTCTGTGAAAGTCTCTGCATTGCTGGATTCCTAAGCAGGCTGAGAACAACCAAAAGGCTTCCACTGACCTTTAGGATGAGAGGAAATGGCCTCAAGTTGTGCCAAGGGAGGTTTAGATTGGACATTAGGAAAAATTTCTTTACTGAAAGAGTGGTCAGGCCTCAAACAGGCTGCCCAGGGAAGTGGTTGAGTCACCAACCTTGGAAGTATTTAAAAGACGTGTAGATGAGGCGCTTAGGGACATGGTTTAGTGGGTGTGGTGGTGGTGGGTTGACGGTTGGACTCGATGATCTTAGAGGTCTTTTCCAACCTTTATGATTCTATGATTCTATGATTCTATGACCTACCACACGAAGCCAGGTGCTTTTGTGAATATATGCAGTTGCTCTCCTCTCGCTCCTTTCTCTCACCCTGTTCTAAGGATTACCCAAGAAGCTTTTAACGTTATGTATTGCCCAGGGAAAAAGCACTTTGGTTTGGACTCATTCAGCATCAGCGTTCTTACATGATGCTCTGCTGATACCTACTGTATCTCCTCTGTTAGAAGTCTCTCTGCTAGCACTGCTCTTACACATATCCTTGCGTCAACCAGTGTGTCAGCCTGGTTCTCTCACCAAGCCCAGTGCTGTGCTATTACAACTTTTCTCTATTATTAAGTTAAGTCAGGAATGAAACATAGACCCGTGGCTTTCTTGTACAGAATTACAATTTACTGTGTTGGGGATATTCAGTCACAGGCATACAGAACCCAAGGATTTAAGTTTTTTCCGTTAATCTTTTTATTTTTCTGAGCCTGTGCTTCCATTAAAAATGCTACTGATCAGCAAAACTTCTAGTGTGTCTAGCTGTGAACGTGGTCAGTGCAGTGTAAATCACTGGACAGCTGTTCTGCAGACACCGCAGCTCAATGAAACAACTAACAGTCTCAGGTATATATTTTCTCCATTTAGCTTCATAATAATATAGGTAGAAAACAAAGGGAGACAACAACAACAACAACAAAATGTGTACAGCTTCTTGTTTGTTTCCTCAGCTGTATCACGTTTCCGTGAAGGCTGCAGTTTAGGTTAAAAACTTACTTCAATTATAAATGTGTGAAAGAGAAGCACTTTAATCCTCCTTTCCGTGAAAATCATAGAATCATAGAATCATAGAATCATACAGGTTGGAAAAGACCTCTAAGATCATCGAGTCCAACCGTCAACCCAACACCACCATGCCCACTACACCATGTCCCTAAGGGCCTCATCTACACGTCTTTTAAATACTTCCAGGGATGGTGACTCCACCACTTCCCTGGGCAGCCTGTTCCAAGGCCTGACCACTCTTTCAGTAAAGAAATTTTTCCTAATGTTCAATCTAAACCTCCCTTGGCACAACTTGAGGCCATTTCCTCTTGTCCTATCGCTAGTTACTTGGGAGAAGAGACCAACACCCACCTCGCTACACCCTCCTTTCAGGTAGTTGTAGAGCGCGATGAGGTCTCCCCTCAGCCTCCTCTTCTCCAGGCTAAACAACCCCAGTTCCCTCAGCCGCTCCTCATAAGACTTGTGCTCCAGGCCCTTCACCAGCTTCGTTGCCCTCCTCTGGACGCGCTCCTGCACCTCCATGTCCTTCTTGTAGTGAGGGGCCCAAAACTGAACACAGTATTCGAGGTGCGGCCTCACCAGTGCCGAGTACAGGGGCACGATCACCTCCCTGCTCCTGCTGGCCACACTATTTCTGATACAGGCCAGGATGCCGTTGGCCTTCTTGGCCACCTGAGCACACTGCCGGCTCATGTTCAGCCGGCTGTCAACCAGTACCCCCAGGTCCTTTTCCTCTGGGCAGCTTTCCAGCCACTCTTCCCCAAGCCTGTAGCGTTGCCTGGGGTTGTTGTGGCCGAAGTGCAGGACCCGGCACTTGGCCTTGTTGAATCTCATACAGTTGGCCTCGGCCCATCGATCCAGCCTGTCCAGGTCCCTCTGCAGAGCCTTCCTACCCTCCAGCAGATCAACACTCCCGCCCAACTTGGTGTCGTCTGCAAACTTACTGAGGGAGCACTCGATCCCCTCGTCCAGATCATTGATGAAGATATTGAACAGGACCGGCCCCAAAACTGAGCCCTGGGGAACACCGCTCGTGACCGGCCGCCAACTGGATTTAACTCCGTTCACCACAACTCTCTGGGCTCGGCTGTCCAGCCAGTTTTTTACCCAGCGAAGAGTGTACCTGATGCAACCCCAAACCCCAAAATGCAACCCCAACTCCAGAGCCGTGGCCTAACTTCTATAATCCTTTGGTTTTATATAATTCAACTTTTCTAAAAAAAAAAAAGTATTCCCCTCCAGCAGAAAAAATTCCTGAAAAAAAGTCTCTTAAGTTGGACTGTAAGAAAGTGGAAAGAAGATAGAGTATGAAGAAAATATTGAGTTATTGGAAAAATAAAACCCCCAAACTTTTATGGTATCTTTTGCTAACAACAAACTAAAAAATGTTAAAGAAGAGACAAAATGCAGTATATATATATAAAATGAAGCTAATCTTCAGTGAGTGAGTCTTTATTGTGACTAGTGTCTGATCATGTTTCTCTGTTACCTGAGCACCTTTGTTGCTACCGTTTATTTAGAAAGCAATTAAGAATCCATTTACATGATTAGGTGACTTGGCTGTCTATCCTGAACTCATTCACAATATGCTCGTTAATACACCAAATTGACAAGGATGCCCACCCACTCCGTTACAGTCAAATACTGCTTTCTCGATGGGAGATGTTTTCTGAAATATTTCTTGATTGTAGCTGGCGTGTGATATATTCCAGTCCCCTTCAGTGCGAAGGTGAACAGCTTATTTTAAATTGTTGTCGGTTGAAATCTTCTAACTATTGGAAATGGCTAGGATCAGCTTCCTAAATCCTCAGTTATCACTCAAAATAACCAGTTTGACTTAGCACCAAATGGAATTGAAGCACTCACAAGTCACTTACTGGAGATGGAATTTATCTCATGCACCTGTAGATCTCTGTAGACACCTTAGTTTTGTAGAGCTCCTTTTTTAGTGGTAGTGAGAAGTAGGAACTTATAGAGAGCAATTCAAGTGGTCTGTATCAGATCTCCACCTAAGAAATGAGGGAAATGGCACTGTAGAAGTGCCTATTCTTTTTCTGTAAAGGAAGCTTGAATGACCACTTCAGACATTGCCAACACATTGTAGATATCTACATAGGTGAGAGGCCTCCTTCCACAAATTTTTGCTGAAAGAAGAGAGAGAGCTTTTGAAAGTTCCTCCCACTCTTTCCTGAGTGAATGAGTATTTACAATACCTTTCACAGCAGAGTGAAGCAGGTTAATTTGAACAACCGATTTCGGAAGCTGCTCTGACTTCACTAGCAGTTCGCTACCAGCTCTCCCCAGGTGACACCGGGAAGTGGAAATTTTCAAAGTTACTAAGTCTCTGAAACTGATTTCTCATCCCCTACCTTTACTCTTCATGCACTTGTCTTCAGCCTTAGCATGCCCCTGAATGTTATACTAGAGCACGCAAAAAATCTTAGTGCACCTCAGTATCATCCATAACTGTCGGGATACACACCTCCTAAGTCTTTTTTATTTGCAAGAAAATGTCTAGAACCAAATAAAGATGTTAGTGTCTATTCTCCTATATCACTACCCTCTCTTTTATTACTACAGCATGATTTCTACCTGTTAAATTAGACCTGAATAAAGGGTCAAGCTCACTGTAAAATAAATATGAGATAGGGGAATATGATTATTCTCATAACTGAAATTTTTGATAATTTCTGTTTAAATTTCTGGTTCTGGCTCTGCATTTATTTCTAGACTTGTACTAAATATGGACAGACAGAATGTATTTTAAAATCACATGCAAGCAGCCAGTTCATTCCACCAATATAATACTATATTGGCAACTTGGGAATTGAAGGGAGCCTAGGGTAATGATCATTTAGCATTGTTTTTCTTTTAGAAATGCATCTCTTGATTCAATAAGGAAAACCAGACAAAATGTGATGAATCTCTAGGTTGTTTTTATTTGGCTTATTTATTTTTTTATGCAGCCTTCAAGTTGATTTATAGCATTACATTAAAATAACTTGGTGGTGGCAGTCTTTGTTGCAAAACAAATGGATCAAATTAACCATCCTGTGTACTACAATTCTGGACAACAAAGTGCCAAACAGTACATGGGTGGGTTCAGCACTTTTAAAATGCTCTGTATATACCTTAATGCTTAGTCCAGCCATTGATTGATTAGACTACAGTTATCATGTAAAAGGATCAGCCCCATTACAAGGAAAAAGAAGAAAAAAAACAGCTATCAAGTACTTGGACCTCTATTAATATCGCCTGAGAAACACTCAGTATAAATGAGAGCCTGAAATGAGGGACAAAGGTGAACTTTTTCAATGCGAGTAATTAATTCTTGCTTTGCATAGGGTAATTGAGGGCAATCATAGAATATTGCATGTCATTTCATTACTGAGCCATCGGATGGACTTCCACTTGCATACCCTGGTAAATGTTTTAACCCATGAGTACCTTGGCTGCTGGACCCATGTTGAAGCCTCCTTAACCTTCCCATCATTCCTATCTTCCTTTTAAATGTTGTCATTTCCCTTCCACTAACTATATTTTCTGTAGACTAAACAAACAAACAAATAAACAAACAAAATGCAGAATCCCATGCTTTCCTTTGCTTTAGAATGAAAAAGAGCAGGAATAAGTAAAATAAAAACACTCTGGAATGGCACTAAATATGATCTAACATTATAATGAAATTCCCTGCCTGGGATTTTCATGCTGTTGTGGTCACTGCTGTCATAACCCTTAGCTTCCTTTCCTATGCCTGTGCAAATCCCTTCCCCAGCTGCCCAAAAGCAGGCTGTGAAGAAAGCCAAAGGCAGCTGCCAGTGTAACAGAAACTAACTAGAAAAATATTAGGTCTGTGATGGAAATCAACAACCAGGTTCCTCATTTCTTCATGAATTCCATGAACCCTCCTACAACATAAAGTACAACTTCATTGACAGTTTAATCCACTTGTTCTGCAAAATTTGACACACACTCTTTCACAGACCTTTCTGTGAGTGATTCACTTACTAGTGATACTTTCAAGGCCACCATACGTTGTTTGACTGAATACACATGTAAATTAGTAAGAGAGTTTAATCTTCTTTCTGCAGGATAATTTGTGGGGCATTGAAATATGCCTGCTTCCTCAGAATTTTGACACAAATCTTATGTTCAATGTGATTCGAGGGAAGAATTCCTTTGGTTAATTCCTACAAATTATTTCAGTTATTGCAAGTGATAATAAGTACGGGTCTTCAAAACAGATCAATGTACACTGGTACCAGATTCACACACCTTCCTTTTAGGAGTTTAAATGAAGAGCATAACTTCTGTCGTGGTTTAACCTGGCAGGCAGCCAAATACCACGCAGCCGCTCGCTCACTCCCCCCACCCAACCCAGTGGGACGGGGAGAGAATTGGAAGGGTAAGAGTGAGAAAAACTCGTGGGTTGAGATAAAGACAGTTTAATAGAACAGAAAAGGGAAAATAATAATAATAATGATAGAATATACAAAATGAGTGATGCACAATGCAATTGCTCACCACCCGTGCTGACCGATAACCAAGTAGCAATCGGTACTTCCTGTATCACGCCTATCGTTCATATACTGAGCATGACGTCACATGGTATGGAATACCCCGTTGGCCAGCTGGGCTGGCTGTCCTGGCTGTGTTCCCTCCTCCCAGTCTAACTTGGTAGCAGAGGATAGCTGTCCTTGACAAGGTACTTAGCAACAACTGAAAACATCAGTGTGTTATCAACATTCTTCTCATACTGAATCCAAAACACAGCACTAGGAAGAAATTTAACTCTGTCCCAGCCGAAACCAGGACTACTTCTTGTACAATATGGAGTTTTCTGCAATCTGTTGAAATTTAAGATCTGAATCTCTGGAATTGCATCTCTTTCTCCTCGTTGGCTTTGTGGGATTCTAGGGAAAACATTTTCTGACTTAGATATTTTGGTCAGATGCCTAAATTACCTGGAATAAACCTAGGCTTCAGTGCATCAGTGAAGAGGATAAGGATTCCTATTAGTAAGGTCATATTTATTTTAGAAAGACTTAAGTCAAGCACTTTGAAAAGTTTCCATACTGTTTGCAATATCTTGCAGTGCTGCTTTACATTACCACCATGTTAGATAGCAAGTGGTGGTGGGATCAGAGCCTTAGAGTCGATATCATACATAATAAACAGCAAATTGTGGACAAAGTATGCCCTTACTTACCTTTATAACACAGGAATTTGTGTCACAATATTTTTAAATAAAGTGAGTAATATTCCAGCGCATGCTTGCTTTGTGCCAGACAGGCACAAGGCACAGCCTTGATCACCTGAGATGTGCACGGTTGTCAAAGCTGAGGGTAAATTCTCACCTAGGAAAGAATTAAAACTGCTGTACTCATGAGCATGCCATAATCACAAAACTATATTGTAAACTCTTATCACCCTCCTGCCACTAGCTGCTGACAGGGGGACCCCTCTGTTTCCGCAGCAACATACAACAGCCTTTGTACTAGGCAGCAGTCCTTCTCACCAGGGCTGAGCGGTTGATGCCTTCACTTCGATCAAGAGTGAGCAAAAGAAAATTTAATCAAAAATGGTCACAAGATGTGGCCAACGTGAGATGGATATTTTTGCATTTACTGCATCTTTGCTGAGAACGTATCACTTTTCCTGCTGAAAATGCATCTCTATTCTCGATGGGTTTGGATGGCTGCTTTGCACACTGTTTTCTGATTTCCTCTTGTATATACGGCTGCATATTTACCTGCTGTTTGTGTGATATTGTGCATTGTGCTATATGGAATATAGCTAGTTTGACGCACACTAGTGAAACAGCAGGATACAGGTACTAATACACTCAGCTTGGTATCTGATGACAAAAAACCCAAACAAACAAACAATCAGAGCAACCCCAAACTAGTTTATTCCTGTATTCTTTTCATGTCCCACAGGGCAGTTTGCCAATCCAAAAACACCCAGAAAATGAGGTCATTGTTTTTAATATTATCAGCAGCACATTTGTTTGATCTTCAGTTAAACTGATGTCTTTTTTTTTCATAGGAAGTTACAGGGGTTTTTGTTTTGTTATGATTTGGCTTTATGTAAATAACTTCATTATTCAAATGAAACTGAATAATTAAATAAATATATTTCAGCAAATTTCCCAAGGGGCAATTCTTTTTGCAAAACGATTAACATATCTTACAGTTTGATGATTTCAGTAGTAAGAAAGGGAAGTGAATTAGTTTCATTTTCACCACAAATCTTCTATTTGCTTAAAAAATCCTCACAGTTTTGAAGATGTCAGGGAAGATTAACCCACTATTAAAAGAGTCATTTATCACAATTAACAGAGAGGAACACTTTCTTGCTATAACTGACTCACTATTTTTTTTCATGTACTAAAGGCTGTTATCCTTAGGCCTCATTAAACGTTCCAAATTGTTTGTCTGATGTTTCCAAATATAAGGTATTATCCAAAATGGTATTTTACTGGGCAAAAATCCTGGATTCTCCCCTACAATTTTTATTATCCTTCATTTCCATCAGATGAACTTCCGTGTGCTCCAACCGTACACCCTCGTATACTACCAATAGACCTTTTTTCAGCCATAATAATGCCATTGATTTCAATAGAAACTGTGTTTTTTAAAAAAGAAAACTGAATTTAACACTATATGTTTTCCCAGGCAAAGAAAACATTACTATTTCTAAAATATGACCACAACGTGCCTTTATTTTGTCAAATGGCATTATGTACTTCCTTAGTTATGATGACCAAAAAGGGCTTTTGTTTGAATGGATAACAAAGCAAAACGTGCCTTGATCTCTCAGCCCTTGAGACTGTGAGGCCTTGTAAATCCAGAATACATGCAGTAACAAGGGACTTGTACATTATGTTGCTGGGACAGACGCTTGTTTATTTATTTATTTTTAAAGTGAATTTAAATCCATCATCTATGAAAGACAGAGGAAACAAAGTAAGACTGTTCCTGAGCAGGGGTAAGATTATTTGATTCAAGTGAGTTTTATACCACGGGGCTTCTTCTGATGGGGGGGGGTTGCCTACAAGGAGAATGCAAGCAACTTCCAAAGCATCATCATATCTGGTATGCCTCTCTTTTGTAAATTACACAAGAAATCGATACTTAAAGTAAGGCTGTCGAAACTGCCTAGTACTAACATATGAGTGACTCTAAATTAATCACAGATTATCGATTATCCTATCACTAGAACAGCATCGGTGGGGAATAACCAACTAGTTCTGTTTGTTGTCAGTTCTGAGAAATGAAAAACTGGAAAACACACCTACCAAATGGACCTTGAATATAAATCCTTTCTCAGGACCCGCACATTATTCTCAGCCTGACAAGCCCACCTTGGCTGAAGGATTTATATAGTGTCTGCTTTCAGTGGAGGCAATGGACCATAATTACCT
The DNA here is from genome assembly GCF_964195595.1 of Calonectris borealis. NCBI lineage: Eukaryota > Metazoa > Chordata > Aves > Procellariiformes > Procellariidae > Calonectris > Calonectris borealis. Next base: position 163,393,713 of record NC_134312.1, read on the forward strand.
GGATTGAGTGTTGCTCTAAAATAGCACAACGGGAGGATAACATTTATGAATCACAATTAGTATGAACCTTTCCACACAGGTGGATCATGGAGCTGCTGTTCATCAGTGCCCCAAAATAAAGTTACAAAATGATCCACAGGCCCTCTCCCCAGTCTGAGAGAAATAAGAATAAATTAATGCAATTTTAGTTGCAACCCATCTGTAAACTACAGCATTAATTGAATGGCGGTGTTAATCATATGCTACTGTTGACAGTTATTTTAAAACTTGTTTAGGAGAAAAGGGACAGTGCCTATTACAAAACATTTATTTCCCTGATACCAATGCAGCTTCTCAGATATATGGGTGGATATGTATATGTGTATGCATATATTTATGCATGCAGATATGTATGTATAAGCACCATTTAGTAATTTAGAAATTGCAATTCAGTCATTATAACTGGAACTAAGAGTCTCTCCAAGGGTCTTGTACAGTTCTTTGAGATCATGTGGGAGAAACATATCAGATATCTTTTTCTAGTTTCCTTGCATAGGAAGCAGTGACAAAAATAGCCCGGGAGGAAATATTTTGTGTCCCTCAGCAATGGCCAGTGGAAAGGTGGTACTGGCAGCGACTCAATCCCTCATTTGCCAGAGACTGGGTGTCTCTCTCAGATAATAAATAATAAGTAATGACATTACTGCAAAGATTGCATATACTTAGTCATCCGTGAGAGTCAAAAGAGCTATTATCTGTCCCTGACTCCACACAAATGATCTAAACAAAAGCTTTACCTCCTCCTTTTTGTTCTCCGTAAGTAATAATTTCGTATGTAGAGGCAAGGGGTGTAACAGGAAAGAGGTGATTTTCAGGAAACTTCAGGGAAAAAGAGGATTAGAAATTGTAGGACAGGGCACAGCTGAACTTTAGTAAACAGATGCGCAAATAGACTAATGAACTGACCGCATAACTTCTGTCAGTTAACTTATCCTAAAATAATCTTCAAAAAGAAAGGAAAAAGAAACAAGTTCTTGCTCATGAGGTTTGTATCCACAACGCTTAGGGCTATCAGAGAGGGCTAGTTAGAGAGGTCCAAAACATATCAAAAGTCTGACCTAAAAAATAAATGGTGTGGATGAACAGGGGTTGAATATTCAAGCTGATTTCCTGAGTCTCTTTTATTTAGCAACATTTTTATCTTTGATCATGAGGGCTATGTCTAACAGCATTTATCAACAGTATGCAGTAGTGTGGAACAGAAATATTAAATAATATTTCCCATTTATATAAAGTTGATATTTCCCCCTTCCCCCCAAAAAAAAAGCAACCCCAAACTGTATTTTAGTCCAAATTTGATCAGAAAATTAGCATTAGTATTAGTCACGGACAAAAAGATATGTAAGAGAAACTTAAGTTATTTTTAAATAAATTAGCTCTGTTCATTCTTTTCATTAAACAGTATTGCTTTGTATTTGCATGGAGAAAAAAATAATCGATTCAATGTAACAGGAATTAAGAAATTTTAATTTCATTTGAAAAATGTTTTCTTTTTCACTTAATTTTTTTGAAGTCGAGAGAAGGAGAGGACCCATTTTTACAACAAAAAGAACATGAAACTGTTTGAACCTCTTTGGCACTTAACACTGTTAATTACGCAGAAAGTCTTCAGTGTGGTGTTTTAAAGGGCTGAAGCTCTCAAAAATAAGAATCATATCTCCCAAAGCAACTTGCAATGCTCTAGGACTGGGTCCTGCCATTACCTTTCCGAAGCAGTGCAGCTTAGAGAACCATAAAGTACTCTGAAGGTAACGATAGGTCTCAGTATTAACAGTTGTTCCTTATCATCCCTATATTGCACTAATAAGTCACCATTTGGGTTAGCCTGAGCCATCTTCCACAGTGACTTAAATTAATACAGCTGGTTTGCACTGAAACAGAGTGGGAGGACTCCCACAAGCTGTTATTGAGCCTCAGCTGCGGGGGCTGTAATGATTACCTGGAGAAGCAGCAATAAACAGCTGTGAAAAGTAAATTCAAACTGTTCTAGCTAGATCTTGTTTGTCTCTGCACTAACTTAATCAGCATCATCCTAAGCACAGATGAGTTCTTAGGATTTCATTCGTCCAAAGACTGAGGAGGCTGGCCTGACCTTTCTTAGCTTATAAAGCAAATGAAATCACAGTCTATTGCTTCAGAGAAAAAATAGCAAAAGATTAGTTTTATGATGGAGATTTAATAGTTTTGACATGGCTATAGGGCATATCTCATTTCTAACTTTTATCTTCCAGCATGTGTTTTTTCTTTACCTTAATAGTATGCAGCTATAAAACTCAAATTTTTGTTATTTAAAGTAAAGGGAGATGTGAAGCTGCAATAGCAACAAGTTGCTGGAAGTCTGTGGAGAAGATTTTGGAAAGAAATGCAAATTCTTTAATGTCATGTGCATGAAATGCAAATTCATACCCTAGAGAAATCCCAAACCCCAAACTTTCAAAACCTTATTTGTTAAATGCACAGAGAAACAATAAACTTCAGCAGGGATGAAGGAGCAAGTTGTGAAACTTTAACAAGATCTCCAAGGAAGCTTAGACAAACAGGTAGAGAAATGGTGTTGCTAAAACTTAAAAAAAATAGCTGAGGTTAAGTTTCACTTTCATGAACTTCATCTGAACCCTGGATAACCTGGCCAAATTCTGAGTTCTCAACAAAACATCTTTTCTTAGTTGAAGGACAGTCTTAAAATATCTAACATTTTTTAGAAGCTCTATTAATCAGAACTTAGAAAAGTAGAACAGAAAAGATGCTATAAATTGAAATAACTGTATTCTGTATACCACTGTATTTTCTTTTATCATTATGACTTTAGTTGATTTTTTTACAATTATCTGTTGTTATCTGCTATCTTACAATTATCTATTACTTTATGAAGACTGTAAGACTTTCATATAGAAAATACATTAATCCACTATGCAACTACCCCATACGTGTTCCATACTTGCCTAGTTGAAAGAGTTAATCCAGAAGGTTTAAGCATTTTATCATTCTACTAAAAATAATTTTTAATTGTTTAAAATTAAAAAAAAATTAAATGTGTAAGTGTCTAAGGTCTGAGAATCAAACCTTTCCTCCTTTCTCCCCCCGCTCCCTAATCCAAACCTATCAGTGCCTGCTAATTTGTTAGCATTAGTACAGCTAGCAAGATCATGAAATTTGAATGAGGGAAACAAGAGACAAAAATATCTATTCCTTGTAATAGTATTTTACATGCACTTAAGCTGTTGGAGCTACTTGCCTGGCAAAATAAAGATTAATGCATTCAGAACCAAATTTACAAAAAAGTAAAAATCACGTTGTACTATTTCTGTATGATGCACTAAATATTTCGTGACTGAAGCTTGGCAAACAATATTTTTGTGCTTTGCTTGGCAAATCATGGGAAAAAATGAAAAATCAATTTGGACCAAATATTTTATTAATTTTTAATCAAGTGGGGAAAAAAAAGATATTTCATGTTGAAAGCAAGATCCCATTTGAAAAAAACCTCCAACTTTTCAGTTAATAAAAATAAAAGAAATTTTAAATAAAAAATAATCATCTGGAACAGAAAATTGAAAACAATTCAAAATGAAAATCCACAGTTTAGGACCAGCCCCAGCTTCTAAGTCAAACTTAATGGTGTGTCATCTACAACAAAGAGAACTAAATCAATTCCTTTTCTGCCATGTATGCTTAAGCTGAATAATTTCTTTCTTTTTTTTTTTTTTTTTATTATGCTTGTCCTGAAATTCTGTGTATGGAAAATCCTCTTTATTCAGACAGAGACTTGGTTTAACTAAATTTATGTCCAAATTCCCACAGTCACAAGGAGGACTTCTGGATGCATTCAACCTCTAGAGGTGAGGAAGGTGGCTAACGCTTCCCTGACTTGACCTCCTGAATTTTTCCATGCATTTACATCTATATGGAAGTCCCGCTGGACTTATGAAGAATTAAACAGAATTTTAACATAAGGTGGTCAGTACAGTGTGCCCTGATCCACTCAAGCTCTGATTTCCAAAATCCTCCTAAGACTTTCAGACAGTGCAAAAGATCTGCCATTCGCCGTGAGCACACTTGAAGGGGTAGGTAGCCTCATCCTTGGGATACAGCAATAGCTAAAGGTTAAAAAACCCCCACCTTTTCTCTTCTTCTTAGTCACCTCTGGCTGCTTACAGCTCGTGAGGAGCTGTAACAGGGGACCCAACCAGTAATTCCCACACCCACATATGGCTTTCTCCCACCTAAGACTGAAACATGGGGAGCACAAGAACCAACACCTGAGAGACTTTTCCTCCTGCTCTTGCTTTTTATGAAGAATTGCTGAATCAATATTGCTTACTGCACTGTCAAAATGTGTATCCTCATGCACATTAGGCATTCTCAGAATACTGGATTTCTTGATTTATATATCATTTAAAAGGCTTGAAATGATGAAATTTAAATGCAGAGAGAAGCAACAGCAAGAAAATACATTACTGGAGGTGTAACAGGTTTTGTATATTTTTCTTTAAAAATCATTTTACAGGGAACCTATTTTTAGGTAAGCATCTTATTAATTTTAAGGCAGGAAAATGATGTTTCTCCTTTCAGTATTAGATATTTGCCTTCTAAACAGAGCAAATAATATTTTCCTCCATATGGTAGATCTTAATCAATCGAATGTTTTAGATTGTTATTTAGAAAACACTTTGATCAGCTACTCTGTAATGAAAGCAAAGGAACGCACTATTTTCTTTCCCTGCATGGTCTTACATTCATGACTGCAGAGGACCTCTACCCTTTCTCATCCCGCCTCTCCCCGTGCCAATTTTTTGGTGACTCAGAACAATTCTAGCTGATCTCTGTAAGCTCCAACTACCCAGTCAATATCCTGAGTGGGTGAAAGACTAATTATTTTCACTGAGATCAACGATGTCAGGATAGCAAAGGCCAATTACAGACAAAAGCTATCACGGAGCGGTCACTTCCAACCTCCTGCCAACACCAATCCCAAATGCAAAGGAAAACAGTTTCCTGCTGAACTGAAAAGGCACTAGTTTAAGTACATCTTATGTAACCAGGACGCTGGTGTCACTTTTATTCATTTTCCACAGCTGAAGTATAGGCTTTGCCGAGCTGTGTGACTCATCTTGCAAGCAGCAGCAGGCACGTACAGTGCCCAAAGCAGTGGTAATGCTAGGTGAGAGGGCAACAGGCGGCACATCAAACGTGCTTCTGGTACGCGAGGGGAACAGAGGTTGTCGAGTAATTGTGACTTCAAAAAACTCTTTTGCACGCTGCTTGTTGACAGCTGTTATTATGACATCTAGTCTATAGTCATTATTCAGGGAAGCAGCTCAGCCAGGATTCTGCAGTCACTCTGATAAACCCACTCGAGCTGTAGTTCCCAGAAATTCAAGTTCTCTTTCATTTGGTTGCATGAGAGCAGAGTAAAAATCTTGATCAGTGAGTAGCAGCAAAAATGCCCCAAAATGTTGAGAAAGGAAGGAAGAGAAATAAAGTTGAGGGCATAGTATGTGCCAGCAATCCTCAGTTGAGGAGTGATTGCTGAAGACTAGCAAGGTAGTGCCTAGCAATCCTTACTAAATGGACTAATTTAGTACTAACTAAATTACGACTAACACTGTTGAATCGCGCTGAGTTTAATTCTTTGCTATCTCAGGTGTCATACAGTCTTATCTCCACACGAGTTAACTTTTCTGTTTCAGTCCTACTGCCGTCACTGCTTTGATGACTGGAGGACATGTGATGTCCAGCCTTCAACATGTTCTGAATTATACCCAACGTTTCCTGTTGGCTCTGGCTGGCTCATGTCCATTTTTGTTTCCCCATTCACAGATGCTCCATTTGATGAGGTTACTGGATTTCGATCTTATTTATATTTATTTCGATCTTATTTATTGAAGAACTTCTACCTTGGATAAAATTATTAAGGATAAATTCAGTAGGCAGGGGATTTACTTGGGACATTGCTGACACTGATTCATCAATTTATACATAATTAGGCACACGAATTGGAACAGCTGCAGCAGGAAAACTTGAAAAAGACTAATCCAGAATAATGAATAACCTGTTCATGATGGCATTCTCTTCTCATGCCGGAGACCACGGCTCTACACATTAAATCCAGTTTCTTTCTCACTGCTGCTTTTGACCAGGAACTCCATTAGGGAGCTGAGAAGGCTTTGCCAGCAAACGCCTTCTTATACTGGCACAAACCAATAATGAGCTTCTGTTTCAATTAATTGGATATTCCAGTTAAAATAAAACGAACAAAACATTGTCAGGAAGTTCTAATATGCAAAAAACAATTCCTGGACCAATTCCATCTCTAACATTAAGTTACAAGTTAATGTAGTATAGTTTGCTGAATTGATTTGAGCATTAATTCACAAACTTCAGTAGTAGGTTTGACAGGTACATTACTCAGTCATGCTGTAACATTACCCCAATAACTCTGTCACTGCAAGCACGTATCTAGCCAGTAATTGTCACGGTCCTTGATGGGATTGGGAATAACCTATCTTTCTATTCTGGGTCCTGAGAAGAGAGAGAAAATAATCTAAAATTCCTTTTCGAAGCTGATTGGTTCTTTTTTGCAACATCAAGACTTGGAATGAAAAAACTACTCGATTAGGATTCTTCAGCAGTGCAAGTCAGGCCATTCACTGAATATCAATTAGCTGAAGAAAACTCAGTTTCAGTACAGATTAACCTTAAGATACCATTGCTAGAATGAAGTTTCAAGATGCAAATATTGTACGTTAGTGGTTGGTTGATGGTCAAAAAAACCCCCCACAAGATCTTGCACAGCTACAGGCTGTCTCTTTTGTGACTAATGTGGGGTTTGTTCGACATGAAATCTGTGACCTTACAGCCTTGACTTTCTCAAAGAGAGCCCAAGTGAGATTTTTAATGTATGTCTAATAGAATGTAAGATGACTACAGTGTAAATGAACATTGGTCAATTCTTTATGCTTATCATAATGGGTGATAATTTACAGAAGATCTGAATCACATAAGGAGATTTACACTCAAGCTCTGTAGGAGAGCCTGTAAACAAGGAATCCATTAATTCACAAATATTCACAAAAATCAAGATGACGAGACTAAATAAGCAAGTAAAAAGCAAACAGAATTCTGTCTTTCAGCAACTGGAATGCTGTATTGTAAGAAGCAGGTATATGTGGTTTAGGGAACAAACCTCTGATTAGAACTAATTACTAGAAATAGTGCCTCTATTTTACAATGTTAGGATGGTGAGTTTCTATCAGCTGTATAATGGAAACCCAAGCCTCATGTCAGTTCAGAGAATAATTAGACAAGCTCCCTATTGATAGCCACAGCAGTGACTCAAACACAAGTTAGAAAACAGAATTATTGTTATTCCTCTACAAGAACAAAGACCAAACCTGATGCTATGGGAACCCTCATGTAACTTTGAGCATTACAATTTTATTCACCGCTCTAGAAAGTCACATCATATAGTAAAATTCAATTTCAAGGAGTGTAAATATTTTAAACCTATGTAAATAATACTTTATTTTATGTGAAATAGACAAAAGGGCAAGAGGCCTGTAAATAAAGTTGGTATTTCAGGGGTATATCGTGGTAGGTACTGGGGAAAACAAATTGGCAACAAAATGACAAATATTTGGATATGTAATTCAATCCAAACAATGGTTTGATCCAGCAAGCACTTCAGCCAATACAGACTTTGTATGTGTGGGTAGCTGAGGTGAATTCAATTAAATGTTTTTGGGCATTAGAGATTACACAAGTTAGATAAAGACTGAAGGACGGATGTCACCATTTGCAATATAATGCTTCTATTTTAAGGTAGCTTTTAAAATCTATCACAATTTGTAATGCTTAATACTTTATTCAAGTAATGAAACAATATGGATAGATTCTATTGGGAGTCAGTTTCCGTTAATACACATTCATTTGCCTTGGTTTATCTCAGTGGAAAAATATGTGTAATTTCTAATGCCCCTAAACAATTAACTGAATTTTCAAGAGGTAATACTGGTCTAGATGTTAAAGTGAAGCAGAGTAACATAGTTCTGATGATTTTAACTCCCAGCTGAGAATAATTTTATATTCACAAATACATGAGTGTTTATAAATTACTGACACATAATACATGAACTACACAATACTACCAAAAATATATGATTTGAAAGATTTTTTCAATAAAAATGTGGTTGCACAGAGACAATATTCTTATGTTAGACTTTTTTTACATTACTTCTGTCTGGGACCATGTTGTGGTATTCATGATATGAAGTCAACACCAAAGTACTATCCTTCAAAAAAAAAAAAAAAAAAGCAGCAAAGAGCCATAATGTTAGCTGTGAGTAGCTATGCATTTAGACAACTAATTATGCATTTATACTGAAATGTGTGGAAAGATACTGCTCTACATCAGTCATGCACAATACAATTGTTTCAAAGAAATAACAGAAATATTAAAAATGTTGAGGTTTGTTTTCCATCTATTTATAACACTGAACAAGCACCCAGTATAAGTCTTTGACAGCTTTGCAAAGTGTTTAAAATTGACAATGAAAACTAAATTATGCATTATGGTTGTTATGATTCTGTCAAAATTGGGGCACACTTATAAGTGTAAAAATATAGCCCTTAATATGACAGAAGATGTAAGCTGAAGCTAATATGCTAAGCTAAAGCTATGAAAAACATATGCTGAATAATTTTTTTTTTGCTTTATTGTAATTCTGAGTGTTAATCATTCACAGCAGGAGGTGTTTTAGAGGTCTGATGGTTTGTTCTGATCAAAACTGTCACAGAAAAAGATGATCTCTTCCAAGCAAAAAGAGCAAATTAATTATACATTCCATTCACTAGTGGACGCAGAATTGACAGTTTTTCCAGTGGCTCATCTAGAAATAGGAATAAACTACTATTGATTTTTACTTCCCCCACCCCAAATCTGCTTTTGTCTGTTTAGTGGGGGTAATAAAACTTGTAGTGAGCCAGGGATTCAATTATTTCATTCATTTCTCAGTAACCAGAAAATTTAGAATTACTATTTACTTTAATGCTAAATGTTTTTCTCTATGACCTGACTTCTGCCTCTTTAATTTTCAACCCTGGGGATTCTCAAACTTTTTTTTTTTTTAATAGAGATAATTTTCTCTCTCAAAATCCCATCAACTCTTTTTTTTTTTTAAACAGTTAGGAACCCCTATTTATCATTGTTAGCAGAAAGATTTCTTGGACCTCGCCATGAAGAAATCTCTGCTTATGGATCTCACCTGTTTGTTCACAGATCTTACACGACTTCAGAAAAAGGAAGGAGTCAGATACCTTAATGACAAGGCACTTCAAGTTGTTGAGAATTTAAGGCAGTGATGCACAGGAAAATAGGAGGACAGTGTGCTTCAACGGAGTGAAACGTGGATGATAGAGTTTTGCATGCTTCCTTTATCATTATTGATTTTAAAAAGGGAATTTAATACAGCTTGCAGTTGGAGACATAATATCAAGGAGAGCAGAAAGATCAAGTATATTCCTAAGCAAGTCTCAGGCTTGCCTAGAGAGGAATTTGATCAACTGGGGTTTGAAACAGAACAGGCCTAGGGTCTGTTTAGGGAAGAGGTGAAAGCCACATTTAATCTCAGCAGACTCTGAGTCTTAAGAGGTTCTTAAACAGGTCATGAAACATCCTGTCCAGAAATAATTGACTTTTTTTTTTCTTTTCTTTTCTTTTCTTTTTTTAATATTAAATGTACTAACATAATGACTAGGAATATAATATATACCCAAGACCCACTTCATAAAACGTTTACAAGTAATAGAAACAAGAATTCAAAATGCCGTAATAATTTAAAAAAATAAATTAAACATATTGATGCTCATTTTCAGTCTCTCTCATTGCCTATTAGTGGAGAGGAATAGCAATTAACCTGCTTCTTCTACACTACAATTACAATTCTCCATCTGATAGTTTCTTTATAACTCTTCCAGGTTTCTATTAGCTTTTTTCTCCTCTGGAAATAGTACTTTATCCTTTCTCTACATTTTAGCAAGTCCTCTGTTTGGATTCGGTTGCAAGTAACCACTCCAGGGTCCAGTGAGGTATATCGTATAAAGTAACTAAAGACTTTTTCGTCAGTCTACCTCTGTCTCCAGTTGACATGGGGTCTCTCTCACCTTCCTTGAGGAGAATTCCTTGCTGTTTTCAGCCAGGGAATTATAACGGCAATGTTTTTTCCTGGCCTTTTCACCTGTCAAGGCAACAAGACCTCCTGCAGGACTTGATGGCTAGGTGCCTTGGAGTACAATCAGAATATCCTTCTAGGTGTCTTCTCCCATTTCTCTCAGCTTTACCAAACACTCTCCTGTGGGCATACTTCTCCGTCTTGAACTTAATACCATTACACTGGGTTTCTGTTAATTTTACATTAACCTAATTAATGCTAAACTTGAGATTATTTTTTGTTCAGTAGTTATATCTTGGATCTGGTTGGATTCTTTCACAGAGTCTTTCAGAGACACTACAGAGGAAATAGTGTCTAATCTAACTTTATTCCAATGAAGCTGTAGACAAATTCACAGCAGAGTACTGATGGACACCATATTTTTGTAATATTATTATTTTAGTTGTCCAAGGTAACAAAAATATCTGACTCATCTACTTACATAAAGTGATTTATAAAGTCTGTCAGCAATTACAATATGAAACCAGAACATTTCAAAGCTAAATTTTCTACATCTATCACCTAATAACTATGGAACATATGTACTATGGATCAGAAGTTATTTACTTTAAATTGATATAAAATATGGGACCTAACTAGTGAACAAAATAAAAAGGAGAAGGGAGTGTCTCAGTCATCAGGATCCATAGTCTGGCAGTAATAGAATGAGAATTACCCACAGACCGTGCCACCTCCTGGAGCTTGTTCTCGTCTCTTTCCTCCTCCCAACCTAACACCACTCTTCCTCATCCTGGCCCTCAGAAATGACTTAACCAGACCAAAACCAAAAAGGCATATAGAGGATATCATTACTTTCCCTGGCCTCAGTCAGATATCAAGCTTTATTTGAAGTGTGACACTTACGTTCCTAACATCACTGGCTTTCGTGTATCCTTTTCATCTTCACCGCATATTTCTTCTCTTAAAACCTTTCCAGTTGCAAAGCCACACCAGCAACCCCTAGCATGTTTTCCGTCAACATGAAAAACACTGCAGTGGAAAACAGACCTAAAATTAAGTGCAAGTAAAACAGGAAGGCAGAGAGAGATAACCAGAGCTGTATTTGTACAACTGCATCCACCTTATTGATGTGATGGACTCTACCCCAGAGCAGGGCTCTATTTCATAGACTTGGAGGATAGAAACACTCAACATATTAGGTTTTGGTTGTTGCTAATGGCTGAAATACCTCTTTTACAGCTACCACAGTTACAGGATGAGTGGTCACACTTTGTTAACAGGGAATGTCAAAACAGATGTGTTTAGCAGATTACGACTTCTAATCCATTTCATTGCAAGTCTGCTAGCCTTGTCTGCTCAAAACATTCTGGTTTTGTTCGATTGCAATAAACCTATCACTAGAAAGGCAGCTGATGATAATATCTCAAACAGCTTGACACTGCCACAAGTCTGCTGAGTGTCAGACTAGCTGACTAGATTGTGTGTAATACCTGTCTTTTTTTCAAAAGCAATGATGCGCAATTCAGCCCTCGTCACTGATGCTGTATTTTCTGCTCTGGCTATCTGTTCCTCTCCCTTCTGCATGTGTGTGATTTATTTTGTCTTCAGGGAAACAAGACAGAATTGGAGTAGTGAAAGTTGCAGTCCTTCTCAGCTAACCTTTCTCAGTAATGACTATCAGCATTACTATCTAAAAACTGTGGAGCAGAAAGGATTTTTTTTTCTAGAAACTCTTGAGGTCATTAGAATTGCAAGACTTATTGAATATCGTGCATTTTGAGCCACTTGAGATTTTTTTCTTTCCTTTTTCTGCATGTTTAATAAAAGGGAAAAAGGTGGTTTCCATGGTGGCAGGTTATCGGACAGACTCGTGTCTTGGTATTTGAATCTGAAGTGCATGTAGCTCTTCAGTTGTGTGGGCACAGCTGTGTAAAAAAAGTTTGATACTGAGTCCATTCCCGCTATCAGGAAGTATATGGCATCTCCTCTTGTACTGGGGACTTCTGCTCTCTGAGTAATGACAAGTGTGCTGCCTCTAATGCTGTTCAGTGTCCTGCAATATATTAGCATGATGAGGGCTGTAAATGCCTTACGAAAATCCCCACTGGCTGCACTGGGCTTAGGCTTTTTATTTTAAGACTCTGCAGCCTTACCCAGACTAGTTTCTGCCTGGAGTCCACAGTCGAGTTATGCTCCTATGTTTGTGGTGGCTCAGGCAGTTCACCCAAAGGGAAAGCAAACCTTGTCTAGCAAATGCGGACTCACAAGAAGTGTTTTGAAAGATTTGCACAGTCTTACTAGATATTTCATTATATAAATCAACTAACATGCTCAACTTCCTCCATCAAGTATGGATGTGGAGAGCGAAAGTTGTAGCTTAATTTGGAAAAAATATTTCATAAGACTGGTTTCAAAGCCAAACCAGACCAAACAAATCAATGAAACTAGGACACAGAGATATTTGGAAAATACTTGAAGGCAAGAATGCTTTGTGTACAATGTACCAAGAGAGGCAGGTCTTTCATAGCAATTAAGAAATCATACATTTGAGCCTGACATATGCTATTGTGTTCTGCTATCATGGTGCTCCTCAGATGAGAACTCCAAGGGTAGAAATGTTGGACGTAGGATCCAGCCTCCACTTATGATCTGATTATAAGCGAAGCAGCAATTAAAATATTTATAATTACATAAAATCCTGTCATACCTACTAGAATTAAAGGCAATCTGTGCCTAGCTTTTGAGTCTTATGCTTCTACATGTGGTTTTGAATTTCTCTATTTAATTCCAAAATAGAAAATGAAAGGTATTTTGCTTGGTGGATTTGGGGATTCTAAAAACATTTTAGGAGGGAAATTAAGGTGAGGGAACTGCTAGTTGCAGGTGAGAATGGACTGTGTGACCACTTTGGTTGGGCAGTGGGTTGAAAACAGCATCTGAAGGTTTTAGCATGCAAGAATGTTAACAGTGTACTAGCTGATGCGCAGCAACTGTTCTCCAAACGTATGGCAAAAGGCAGGTAATTCAGTATCCTGTTTCTGATATCACTGAGAGTAAAGGGCATTCAACCTGGAAGAGCCAACTCGTGTATTAGCAGTGAGACGTTGGTCCTGAGTGTTTCTTAGTCATTTTATAAGCTTTGATATTAAATATTCCAAATAATTGTAATACTGATTTCTCTCCCTTTGTTTGGTGTTCCTCCAGACTGTGGTTGTGTGAGCTGAACGCTAAAAATTGCCAGATAAGCAGTAAGGTCTAAAGAATGGAATTTTTCTGTCTCATTTTTCTTCAAGGTTTGCCTTGCTACTGGGGCATGTACAGTGCACATTTTAATAGCTTCTTCCTGCAAACACTTATGCACATGATTAACCTTTTATGTGAGAATAATCTGCAGTGTCTTACTGGCAATAAGTATCTGGTCCTATGGATATGATGATGTTCTAAAAAGATATGCAGGTCACTTTAACAGCTAATGGTCACAAATTTCATCTTATGGAGGAAATGACAAGGAAAATGTGAAGAAATGTCATTACTTTCTTTTGTCATTTTGCCCTGCACTTCATCAAACCATAAAAATATTCTGTAGTAGTATTGGATTAGCACAAATTTCAGATAAAAATTCAAAGGCCTACCAAGGTATAACTGGTGGGGTTTTTTTCCAAATATATCTCATAAATGGTATTGCAATTCATTGTTTAAATAAAATGTTTGAAAATTTTAATGATTAAAGATATGGTTTATTCTACGATACACTAAAATTGTGCAGTCGGTCTGTGACTATTTGCGGATTTTCACATATATGGAAGACTGCATTTTATCTTAATAAATACATTTCTCAGATGAATATAGCCATAGGGTCGGACTTTCTTCTACCTTAATACATGTGGGTTGGAGAACATGAGAGTCTCATGTTCTCCCTACTTTCATATTTCTACCTTACCCTTTTCTTGCTGACATTCAACCCGGTTCCTAAATTCAGCATATCAGTCTGCATGCTTAAATGTACTGCTCTCTGTTTTCTGCTGAGAGTCAAGAAATATGATCAGACAACTCTTATCTCAAAGGATCTGCACTGTATTCTGTCTCCGATGCACAACATCCCACTGGAGTATTGGATTGTTTATCTGCTTGCACTCAGGCTTATCTTTCTCATCTCGTAATGTAGTACATTAAAACAAGGCTGTTGCCCCATTTGTTTGCTTACTGCTTTACCACTGGCAGTCCCCTTGTCATATGTTGTGCAATTGTTGCACCGTGCTTAAGAAGCATACACCTGCTATAATTATCATGATTAATTATGTTAATTCTTGTGGTGCTTAAAGACACACAGAGAAGGAGCCCTGACTATTCTAGACACTGTACAAAGGGTGACAGTTGAAATATTAGTAGCTGAGAAAAAACTAATTTAAGGGGAAGGTCATTGTCATAAATAGACTTCTTTCAGAAGGAGCCCTGTCTTTTAACAGTAAGACTTAAATTGCATTATCTTCGGTACTCTAAAAAATACCGTTTTAGAGGTATACTACAGATCTTTGAAGCATATTAAAATTTTTTTAACTTTAAAATGTAAAAATATACATACATATATCCTTGAGTGCAGTTTTTTGTTCTGTCCCTTACTTGTTGGCATCCAGACAGATTTTTAACTTTCCAAGACAGAATCATTACTGCATGCCTAAATAGCCCCTCACATACTTTGAAGGCATTATACAAATATACAAATGCTAAATGCTAAAATGTAAATTACTGGAGACTTTGAGGACTAAATTATACTAAACACTGATGTCATCTTGGTAGTGGCTAATATATGTCCCCTTTACCAAAAACAGGCAAGGTGTATTTCTATTGTTTAATAGCAGTCCTAGAAAAACTGTTTTCTAACGTCCTATTTTGAGGAAATTTTCTCCTTCAAAATTATGATCTAGGATATGAGTGTCTTCCTACAGGCTTTACTGAATAAAGAATAACATAAGCATGAGCTCTAATTCTTACCCGATTAAGCACTTTTATGAAAAAAATAAGCCTCGAAAACACTCCTTCACCTTTTCATCATCAGTAATACCATACAAGCTCTAGGAAGATAATTTAGACAGGTTTTTATAGAAGGTCATATTTTCATACAATCACCTAACTCTCTATGACAATAATGGGACTGATGTACCTGGCATTTCATTAAGGTGGCAATATTGGATTAGGGCACTTCTGAAAAGTGAATGAGTGACCCATTCTCCATGTTTGCACATCATATTTAAACCCCAAAGTGCAATTAGGAAAAGACAAAGCTGCTAAGCAGTGCAGAACGGTGTTGGTTATCTAGGAGCTTGGTGAGATGTGTGATACTCTATGGGATACAGGAAGGGTGCAGCCCATCCCAGAAAGCTGAAATACTTCGGCTACAACAACCCCATGCAACTCTACAGGCTTGGGGAAGAGTGACTGGGAAGCTGCCCAATAGAAAAGGACCTGAGGGTGCTGATTGACAGCCGGCTGAACATGAGCCGGCAGTGTGCCCAGGTGGCCAAGAAGGCCAACGGCATCCTGGCCTGTATTAGGAATTGTGGGGCCAACAGGAGTAGGGAGGTGATCGTGCCCCTGTACTCGGCACTGATGAGGCTGCACCTCGAATCCTGTGTTCAGTTTTGGGCCCCTCACTACAAGAAGGACATTGAGGTGCTGGAGCATGTCCAGAGAAGGGCAACGGCGGTGGTGAAGGGTTTGGAGCACAAGTCTTATGAGGAGCAGCTGAGGGAACTGGGACTGTTTAGTCTGGAGAAGAGGAGGCTGAGGGGAGACCTCATCGTGCTCTACAACTACCTGGAAGGAGGTTGTATTGAGGTGGGTGTTGGTCTCTTCTCCCAAGTAACTTGCCATAGGATGAGAGGAAATGGTCTCAAGTTGCGCCAAGGGAGTTTTAGATTGGACATTAGGAAAAATTTCATTAACTGAAAGAGTGGTTGGGCCTTGGAACAGGCTGCCCAGGGAAGTGGTTGAGTCACCATCCCTGGAAGTATTTAAAAAACGTGTAGATGTGGCACTTAGGGACATGGTTTAGTGAGCATGGTGGTGTTGCGTTGACGGTTGGACTCGATGATCTTAGAGGTCTTTTCCAACCTTAATGATTCTATGAAAGCTGTAGCGAACAGTTCGCGGTTACAAGTTAATGTGGTCTCATATCCTTCCTTTCTCAGCAAGCCCAAGCTTTTTGATCTATGGGACTCAATATAAAATAAGTGAAAGAAAGCTACTAGCAGACATAGTTTATGTGTGAACATAGCTTAGCTTTGAATGAGAAGTTTAGAAATTTCTTTGGTGATGGGAAGTATTTTGTTTCTGTATTGTGGCCATTCATAGTACATGCTGATAGGTTTAGAAGTGTGGGCAGTACTTACATAGTACAAGGCATGCGTTGCATAAGTCGGAGGTTAGGACTGGGAACACCAGTCATGGGGCAAGTGAGCAGTGACACCACTAACACCTGAGGATCGCTCTGCTCTGAGTAGAGAAATAGAGTAACAAGCTCACCAAAGCAACAGCATTTTCTTACATAGGAGTTGTATAATCAAAACTGTAGTAGGGTAGGTGTGCTCTAGAGCCATCAAGGGTCCACTTGGCAGGTAATTTGCAGCACTACCAAGGGCTTCCCTTGCCCAGGGAATGCATGTTTCCTTTCAGCAGCACAGATGTCTGTTCTCAATAAATTGAGAAACTGTTTCCTGGAGTCAAAATTCAGCTGTGGTTGTGATATACAACTACAAATATCAGAATTTTTAGATCCAAGTCCTAGCTCAATCCCTTCTCTATACTGAACAAAATTGTAATTCATTACAACCCTACACAAGAGCCAACAGAGAAATCTTTACAAATCTCCTTCTACCTGAGGTACAGACATGTTTCCCTTATCAGGCACAGTGTTGCATGGTTCAAATGTCAGAAAGCATATGCTTAATTGTTTGCAGCCCTCTGTTACACATACGCCATCTACAGAAAATATATTAACATCAAGGGGTAAAAATGCTTTGCTGACATCCAGGTGTGAATTATGGTTGTTTTTAACTCATGCTAAAATGACTGTGATTTCATCCACATCGTGCATGTTTTTACACTTCCAGAACTGTGAACCTCGCAGAAATTCAACCCTGACTTATGACTGTGCTTGCAATTGCAGAACTCTCCTCCTGTCCTTACTCCTTCTCCTTCTCCCTTTGGAGGTGCCAGCAAAGCGCACTGGCAAATTTTTTAGTGAAGTGCAGAACTACCATTTGGGCATGGCTTCTGCCGTACTGACTCCTTTTTGCTGTGAGACTACTCTTTTCTCAAACAGAGCTGGAGGTACTCTTTTCTCAAACAGAGCTGGAGGTATGTGTGCGGAAGGAGGGATCATATGGCACTTGCCCATTCTGTACGCTGTAGGTTATGACTAGTTTATACTTTAAGATATTTTTAGGAAAAACAAATCAGACAGCAAATGACAGATTGCTGGCTTGTTAATATTCCCATTGTGTAGTCTCCTGTCTGACAATGATTCCCTTACACTTGTTTTAACAAGCTGTATAAAAATCTCCCCTATGCAAATTGCCATAGCAGTAGACAGCAGTAAATTGCGACTGGACTGACCCACATGCAATCCAACTCCTCAAAAGCCCTTCTGCATACAAGAGCACTCATCTGCTCTGCTCTGTAAAGGCTATCACTTCCATCTTTCTCCCAATGGATTGCAGCACTCATGAGAGGTGAATCAAAGTAGAGGTCAGAGATTTGACTCCTTATGCAAGTTAATTCTCTTAATCCATTCCTGGCAGTGTCATTTTCTAAGGCCCATTTATACCATTCAGGGATAAAGTGTAGTAATGTCATGGAAGCGCATTAATTCTATTGAATTTGCTAGAACTCTTGGCAGATATCAGCTAAACAAACAAGAGGGTTTTTGTTCAAAAGCTCAACTTTAGTATTATTATGTCCTCTGCCCAAAACAAAGTGTAAGCAAAAATAACCTGTTATTAGTGTTAAACATTTCATTTCAAACTTCAACCTTTTTGAGGCTTGCACTTTTTTTTCTCTTTAATTTAAAAAGAACACTTAGAACTTTTGAAATAGACCTTTCAAAATTGTACATTTAAAGAATTTGGAAAAAGGGACATTCGTATATATCCTTGTTCATACCTTGCTTGACTCAAAGTAGAGACTGAATCTCTGATCTCCACATGGCATAACAACACCTTATCTTTGGAGCTTTTGGCTACTCCCCTTCTCACTCAGACATTTGTTCCTTGACTGACCCAATCCTGTTACTGAGACAGAATCTTAATTTCAAAGCATCAGTGTCCTCTCTTGATGCCTATTCTTATGACAACAGGCATTTTATATTGCAGCAAGCTTACTGAAAATGGTAAAAGTTTATAGCAAGTTTAAAGACAAAAGTCAAGAGAGGACGACGACTTTATATGAGAGCTTTTCTGGGCAGCAAGGATGTCTGGAAAGAGACTTTTATATATATATAGTCTTTTTTTTTTACCCCTTCACTCTTCATTTGAACCACGTACGATTTAGGAAAGAGGCTGGTTAGAGCAGGTGTAACCCATTAGAGGACATTGTCGCATCATTTAGTAAAAATGCATGATACTGATAGGACACTTTCAAAGTGGGAAGTGTACTCAGGCAACAGATGTGAGGACAGTATTGCAGCAAACCTTTGAGCTCAGATAGCCAGTTACATCTGCCATGGATGTAAGTAAAACTGCTTTTTAATTCTTACATCCTTGACAACTTCCAGGTGAACACTAGAGTTCTTCAATACAGGGACATTTACTGCAAAGCAAGCATATAGTATAGAGAGGAAAAAAAAACATAAAACATTTTCCTTCTAACTAATATTTATTTTTATGTAAAAATGTAAACCTTGTAATTTGAGAAATGGTGAAATTAAGGAGATGTAGATAGTTTTATTTAGTTTTGCTGTTTTTCTGTGGCTTCATGACAAATTGCTACTACATATTTGCACAAAACATAATGAAGCTCATTCAGCAGACAAATAACATTAAGGAGTGATGTTTCATAAAAAAAATATACAAAATGTATTTATTAGAAAGCTCTTTTCACATTCTTTTAGCCTACCTTCTAGCATATACATCTGTACACTGAGGCATACCTTGTTATCCATCTACTAAAATTATAACAACCAGTTTGATTGCCTCAACATTGGGGAGCTAATGACTAAATTAGACTGTTGGCAATAACAGAGTCATCTTTTTAAATCATGTCAATTAGCATTAGAGTTTCTTCCCTCAGGTGTCCCAGGGGACCCTTTTGGTTGCCTTTTTTGCTTGAGATAAACAAAATCATTGTTTTTACCCATATCTCTGATACTTACTTCTTTTTTTTTTTTTTCCACCCTGTTATTGTTATTGTTGTCTTAATGAGCTGGAGTTGTTGATAGCACTGTCAGCTGCAAACAGTCTTGCTAGAGAGACTCTTATCCCAGTGGTATACCGGAGTATCGAGTTCCTAAGCCTGTAAAGTACTGCTACCCTTCCTCCTGACCTCAATTTACAACAGCATACTGCTATGCTATTTAATAAAGTGTTCTGGAGTGTGTTAAAACACTGTGCTGTACTTTCTTCTTTGATATTAAAAGTTGACAGTAAAAATTATTAATAGTAAGGTTCCTGAGACATAAACTTGATGTATAGTCTGGCTTGGTCACTGCCCATCTATCCACGCATTGCAGGCAGTTCTTTATGTGAGTGGTTTTTTGCAATGGGAAGCAGAGATTGTTTTCTAAACAACTGGTGCTTCACCCAGCATGGTATATCAAAGCATCTTAGAAACAACATATTAGTGTATACTAGAAATAACACATCAGTGTGCATGTTTTTTAACAAAGATAAGAGAACATTAGAAAACAGATTGGTCATTCAGTTAACTGTGGGTTATTAAAAACTGAAGCCAATGTTTCGGAAACTCCAACAACAATAAATATTAATAGATACAGCCATTGAAAATATGTGATGTATGGATTTCAGGTGGGGATAGGAAAGGACATCATGTCACCCTTATTCCCCCACCCACCTGAGATCAGAATGAATGTGTGATTTGCTGATGTCAGTTATGCCAGCTAATATGGGAAGTTTTACCAGCATAATGCATTCCTTCCATGTTGACAAATTGTTCCCTACTTTTTATGTATTCCAAAAAACACTAAGCACAAAGGTTCCCTTTGAATTTACAGGGTCATAATGAGAACTTGGAAGGGACAGGATCTGATGTTCTACATACCAAAATTTACTTAGACGTATGGTAATCTTATATGAACTTTGAAATACATTCAAGAGGAAAAAGTAGAATCATAGAATCATAGAAATGTTAAAGTTGGAAAAGACCTCTAAGATCATCGAGTCCAACCGTCAACTCAACACCACCATGCCCACTACACCATGTCCCTAAGGGCCTCATCTACACATCTTTTAAATACTTCCAGGGATGGTGACTCAACCACTTCCCTGGGCAGCCTGTTCCAAGGCCCAACCACTCTTTCAGTAAAGAAATTTCTCCTAATGTCCAGTCTAAACCTCCCTTGGCACAACTTGAGGCCATTTCCTCTCGTCCTATCGCTAGTTACTTGGGAGAAGAGACCAACACCCACCTCGCTACAACCTCCTTTCAGGTAGTTGTAGAGCATGATGAGGTCTCCCCTCAGCCTCCTCTTCTCCAGGCTAAACAGTCCCAGTTCCCTCAGCTGCTCCTCATAAGACTTGTGCTCCAGGCCCTTCACCAGCTTCATTGCCCTTCTCTGGACACGCTCCAACACCTCAAAGTCTTTCTTGTAGTGAGGGGCCCAAATGAGGAACAGAAATATTAAGTAGTATAGGTTATTTAAGCTTCTGCCTTTCTAATTCAAGTGGGATATCCAACAATGAAGAAAGATCCCACTGAAGATAAATCCTAAGAAGGAAACGTTTCCCATCCTATAGAAAAGAAAAAACACCTTCCCCTCCCCACATTCTTTTTCTCCATTGTTCTGAAACCTATGTCCTTCAAAAGTTTCTAGATGGACAGATCCATGTGGTTAGGGAAATCTGATGAAAAGCAGGAGGCCCAGCTACAAAGTTGGTGCTTTAAGAAATAGTTCATAATTAATACAGATATTTCCAAAAAAGGAATGAGAGAGTCTTTTATAAGAATGTCCATAAAGTTGGGGGTATGACCAGGATATAGGGAAATATAAATGCAAGCTCCCAATATCCAGGAAATAAGAGATTTGAATTTAGGTCACCCACAGTCTCATTAAATATTGGAATTTGGTTATTTCTTATTTTCTCTTTCTCCAGAAATACCTTTTTGCAGAAACAGATACACAATTTTCCTGCTAAACCTTTCCTATCAGCAATATTTGATATAGCAAGAAGTCCAACAGTATTGTGTATAAAGCATCAGCTTAGTCCATATGTAGTCTGACCTCAAGTTAAATCCCAACAGAGAACAGAAAAGCACCCATCAAGCCCAACAGCTTGCAAAGAATAGCTTGCTTGTTGCATGCGGTTTTTCTACAGGAACTCAGTTGAGTCTGGTTAAATTGAAAGCATACCAGTTAAAAAAGACTGAAAGAACCCAAATGAAGAATTTTTTGAACTGACTGCATGATACTAATATTCCCTACCTCACTTTCACTAAGTTTTTTTAAGATAAAAAATAACAAAGCAAAGTGCTAAAAGCTGCTCTACAGATTTTAAGCCTGGTTATTTTAAGCCTCTGTAGCTAATTGAAATTTATTGATCTATATTGAGAATGCTGGCTGCTACAGAAAGCAAGCAAGGAAGATTCACGCACTACCATAGAATCCCTACGTGTGGCTTGCAAACCTTTGCATCAGATCCATGAAGGGATGGCTATCCTGACAAAATCCTCTAATCCCCAAAACTGAAGTGGTGACCAAATACCTTGCAAGAAGAGAGTATGAGGGCTGGAACTTTCTGCTGCCTGTTGTTCCCTCTTGGTCTGCTCTCTGGGGACCTAGCAAACAACCAGGACTCAGGAGGCCCCTCAGGCTGCATATTCCAAACCCAGAGGGCTCCCCATTATCACTCAGAGGAAGAAAAACCTGCTATATGATTTGCTTCAAGGGTGCCACTTCTGAAGGAATTAGGAATAAGGGACAACAGGGCTGACCGTACTTGCTATGCATCCTCCCCATGCAAAAGGGAAGGCAAAAGAGGTAAATTGGGGAAGGCAGAAGAACACAGTGGCCAGAGCTGTACTTGGGAGCTGGGGAAGAGTAGTGGTAGCAGGAGAAAAGGTTTTTTTGGCTGGTGCGGTTGTGTCAGGAGAAACGTGAAAGAGAATCTGCACTGCAGGTTATTTTTGTCATTAATTGTGTTCACCTCCTGTTATCTTGCTCTTCCTTGAGAAAAAAAAAAAAAAAATTGGTACGTCCCACTGTGTAGCAAACCTCTTCAAGGTCATGTTTATGGACCATTTCTTTAAAATTAGCCTTCCTTGCTGATTCTGGTTCTGGTCCACTGATGTTATCAATGCTGGAAGTCAATGCCCCAGCACAGTTTCTTGCTAGCTGCTGCCATGGGTTTAAATTAATTGGCCCTGACCTTGAAAGTCTGCTAAGTGTTAAACATGTACGTGCTCTTTGCAGGACTAATATCCATATTGTCCAGATGTACCCAGAGAATAGCTAATGAACAGGATAGGATACCTGAGCTGGGCAGTCAACATATTGCCTGAGCGCTGTGTCCCTTCTGTCATGAAGCATGCACTGATCGGGGGAACTACAGCACCCAAACCTTTCCCTTTATGAAAAAGAAGCTTCCAGTTGGCCATAACTGTACGGCCATGATCTGGACTGTGCTTATGCCTGTACTATAATAACCAAACATACATAATACATGCAAAAAATAGAGTACTTGAAACATTTTTCCATATGCAGAGTTGTGCCACAACAGCTCCTATTAAGTAGCCAGACAACAGACAGAAGGTCAGATTTAAATTGCTGGTCTGGTCCATTCACAAGATGACAAATATTAACATGTATGCATTCCACGTAAGTATTAAGTTTTATGCTTTCAACATGAGTGGAAAACACAGAAAGTGAATGCAAGTTATAAATATTTCATATAAGTAAAATCAAAGGAGGCAATAGTTTTGCACTCTGTTCTTCTCTTTTACCTCTTCCAAATATATTGTCTTTGGTGGAAACAAAATCAGATCATGCTCTTTGGTTTTACTTGGACAATTGAGAAGAGGTGATAAAGTTCATATATATCAGAGTCAAACTAATTTTTCCCTTAATGCTTTTTTAGATGCTGTGCTTTACAGTCATTCACTGAAGAAGAGATCCTGACACTACCTATAGGCAGTCACCACTAAATGGCTTTGATCTCTGGATCAAGTTTTACAAGTAACAGCAGCTGGCAACAAATGCTTGTCCTAGTATAAGTTTTTATTTTCTCTTTAATTTTTCCTTTATTCTTACTTTCTGGAGTGAGCTACTTTTCTGGCAGTATCTTTGTACTGATTTCTGTAGCAATCTTCACTGGCAAATTTTTCTTACTTGATTGACAGGCTGTAGTTTTTGCACTGTGAACTGTACATTCAAATGGGGGCATTAGGTCTTTGTCTTCCTGTCTGTGAAAAGACCTTGCAACAGAGCCTGGATCCAGTTATTCACTCAGACAGTCGACTTTTAAGATAGCTTGCCTACACAGGCAGGAGGTGAAATAATCTTTCAAATACAAACAGCAGCATTCTCGTCTGCCAAAGCTCCACAGAGCGTCATGATAGTTCCTTCTCAGTTCCCTACTGATACAGTGCAAGTCAGGCTGAGACAGAGAGCACAACCCTGATTTCAGGTGTTCCCTAGATTTCCCTAATTAGGGATTACTTTTGCCTTAAGTTTGAAGAGTCTAGATACAATCAAAAATTAACAGAAAAAAATTCAAATTAAAGGAAGAAAAAATGTTAGGCATGCTTTGTGATATTTTAATGTGTGTATTCACCCACAAAGACCATCATGAACTTCATTAAATAAACAAGCTTACGTACACTGTGTGCCGATTAATGCATTAATCTGCAGAAAGGATATGGTAATTAGGCTGCAGTCCCTAGGCTTCTAGGGTTTGGGTGGTGCAAGGTAATGATAAATTTATACTCAATGTAAACTCACTTACACTCATTGTATAAATGTTGTACATAACTTCTTGTAACTTCATAGACAAAACATATTTTACAATTATTATGGAAGCAACAGATGAATCACAATTTGATTTCAGATTTTTAATATTTTTTAAATCAACTTTAAAATGTGCACTACAGGTACCCAGGTTAGTTTCTGAGCTATTTACGTTTTGCATCCTCTAGTTCCAGCTTCCATGGCTATTTTCTGTTTCTATTAGGAAGCATTTTAGTTATAACTAAGTCATTTTCTTATTTAATGCAGGAGAAGTTCTGCAAGATGCCATAATTCCTTTAATGGTAAGAAGTTCTAGTGTTATGGTATTATATTACAATAAATAGAATGCCTTCTCCATTAATCTTATTTTGAATATTCAGTTCCTACACACAATAATATGCTAATGATACATGCATGTAATTGTCATGGACATGCAGTTTCTAGCAGTGAACAGCAGAAAAACATTGATACATAGGAAAATTCAGGAGGTCTCTCGTCCAATCTCCTGCTCAAAGCAGGGTCAGCCATGAGGTCAGATGAGGTTCTGGGCTCTGGGCTTTATCTAGTCTGGTTTTGAAGATCTCCGCAGATGGAGATGCTACCTATATTTATTTAATTTTGTTTAAGTTAGATACAAAGAGAATTAGGGAAGTAGGTTTAATTTTTTGACAATTCAAAACCCCATCTTGAAAAACATTTGAATTTGCAGGGGGTGCTTGGAAAAGCAGAAGGCAAGCATTCTCACATAGAAAATATGCCACTGAAATATCTTTTTATGATAGGAGTGAACAGTGCTATACAGAAGCCTTTGTTCAACTCTGGCCCTATAAATTATTATGTCTCAAAATATTATGCCTGTTGGAGAAAATCATCAGTCCTCTGTGCACCTGAATTTCTTCCACCTATAATGCAGAATAAAGTTACCTAATTATCTTGCAGGGGTGTTGGGACTCCTACTTCATTAGCATCTTCAAGGTATTTTGTCACCTTCTGGAGGAAAGCCCTGATACTGGCAACAGCAGCAGCACCATCTCAATATACAATGAGGTCACACTATAAGGGAGGATTAATGGCCTAGTTTTACTTTTGCAAATGACAGTAAATATACCTTAATGAGAGTTGGCAGACAGTCACTGCACTGCAGATAAGAATGGCCCCAAAAGCTGTTTTAGAACACAAAATGTTCAAGACCAGAAATCATTTTAAAAATCAGAAGAAAAAGTTGAAACTTGAGACACTGACTTCACTTCCACAACCTAGTGCAAGCAGAATACGGAGTGTCATCTGCATAACCTCTGTGCCAGTGAGTAATTTCTGTCACTCTTAACACAGATCTGCCCACATTCAGTCAAAATTACAGAGTTTTGAAAAATTACACTTCTTGTACATTTAGCAGATGCTTAGATTTTGACTCATACATTCTCAGAAGATTTTATCTATAATGGCATGTGTGCTGGTTTTGGCTGGCATAGAGTTAATTTTCTTCCTAGCAGCTAGTATGGGGCTAGGTTTTGGATTTGTGCTGAAAACAGTGTTGATAACACAGGGATGTTTTAGTTCCTGCTGAGCAGTGCTTACAAAAGGCTTTTCTGCTTCTCACCCCACCCCACCAGCAAGGAGGCTGGGGGTGCACAAGAAGCTGGGAGGTGACACGGCTGGGACAGCTGACCCCAACTGACCAAAGGGGTATTCCATAACATATGACGTCATGCTCAGCATATAAAGCTGGGGGAAGAAGAAGGAAGGGGGGGACGTTTGGAGTGATGGCGTTTGTCTTCTCAAGTAACCGTTAGGTGTGATGGAGCCCTGCTTTCCTGGAGATGGCTGAACACCTGCCTGCCGATGGGAAGTAGGGAATGAATTCCTTGTTTTGCTTTGCTTGCGTGCGTGGCTTTTGCTTTCCCTATTAAACTGTCTTTATCTCAACCCATGAGTTTTCTCGCTTTTACCCTTCTGATTCTCTCCCCCATCCCACCAGGGTGGAGTGACCGAGCGGCTGTGTGGGGCTTAGTTGGTGGCTGGGGTTAAACCACGGCAGCATGGTACAATGCTCAGTACCTCAGTTCCTCAGGACTTTTTCTCCAGCTGAAGACCACAGTTCCTGTGGGTAGCTCAGGTTGACTTTAGAGGTCTCGTCTGTCTAATGGTCTCAAAAGTGCAGTAACATGCTGGTTAAGGTTTGTCTCTTTACATGTTACAATAATCATTAAATGTGCAAGCACAGCATTTCTCACAGAACCCTTGCACCAAAGAGGATAAACTGTGAGAATGAAAGGGTCCCATGGAGAAATACCATGCATTGCAGGCATCCCTTATTCTTTTCTGTGAAGGTTCACAGATTGAAAGGCAATCTTGATACCTGCATACAGTGCTACCAAGTCAGGCTTCCTGAGACTTCACTTCATGGCCCCATGTGCCTTACATTTCTGGCAATACAAAGACCCAGCTTCAAGAAGAATTTACCCTAGACCTGGGAAATAGGAAATTAAATCCCCGTAGAATAAGCAGGTAAGAGAAGCCAGGTCTGCTACTTTTTGGCACACATCCTAAATGCTAGATTGTTGGACTCAATGATCTTAAGGGTCTTTTCCAACCTAAATGATTCTATGATTCTATGATTCTATGATAAAAGAGATCGGATGCCTCCTCTGATATAAGAGCTTTTTGAAAGAAAAGAGTGAGGCAGTCATTTTGAACGGCAAAGATTATGTCAAATTAAATTATTTTAAGGTGATGATCTTGGGGAGATGGTTGTAGTCAGCTTGCATTTACTTCAAACAAAATGTGATCCTACTTTTTGCTTTAATGCCACCTTGGTTAACATTTAATGATTATTATCTAACAATGATTTCATAAAAAACTCAAGACAAACAAAACTTCTTTTTCATGAAACTGAGGAAAGTTAACTTAGAGTCTTGGTCTGCCTGCACTTGAACAACAAAACATGAGTTTCAAAGAAATAGCTAAATCAAACATTATACTTAAAAGGACAAAATGTTACCTTTCTGTTAATTTCAGTCTTATGTTGGGGTTTGCTTTTAATTAATGAAGACATTATTTCTGGATAGGCAGTAAAATTATTCACAAGAACTCAGAAAAAGGTATAAAAAATCTGCTACAGTGTTTGCTATTAATATTTTTGTTTTACCACAATATCCAAACCTTGTGGGTCCTGTGGGATTTGCAATACATGCACAATATACGAACTTGGTGCCTCCACTGATAACCAACTATTTCAATTCCCTCCTCTCCTTTTTTGAAATCACAGTTATAGAGTAGAGATGCAATGACTCTGCTTTCAATGCCCTCTCTCAAAGCTACACATGAGGGATCATTTTTCCATAGAAAAGTGAGCCTGGATGTCAGCTGTGGTTTTCTATAATTTTTTTAATCCCAAATACAGTATGAGAAGGAAACACACAATAAAGGGCATGTAATGAGCAAAAATATGCCCCCTTCTAGGCACCAAGTTGAGCAAACAGTGGCAGCAACTGTAAGAAGTGAGAAGAGGCTGTGAGAAGTAGGAGAAGGGAGCTGAGGAGAGCCAAAATTATCTTTACAGATGAAAATGTCACTTGCTACAGAAAACACTTCCTACAAAATCCTATCTCCACGTTTCTCTGCTTCAGCCAAAACTTAATGCACCCAATTTCTTTCATGGACTTGAAACCATGTGCACAAATCAATGATTTCTAAAACATATAGGAACATTTCAAAGATGGAAAAAAAGAATTAACAAATCAGGAAATTCAAGTCAATCTCCCTACAGAAATTAGAAAAATAAAAGGAGGTCAATAGAAACATTCAGTTTTGAAAAATTTTGTTGAAATATTGTTTCAATTTTCACCTGTTTGCCCTTCTTGAAAATTTCTAAATAACTTAGAATTTCAGAATGAAGGTTTATTTTATATTAAAAACCCCAAGGCTTTCCAGTGAAAAAATGGCCCCACTATGAAGTAAACATACAAATACTCTAAAGTTGTACTTGAGATACAGTGGTTGTCATTAAATTGCTGATAAGTTAACATTATGTATAATTAAATGCAATTGTTTCCATCATACAGCTGATCGCTATTCCCCCCACTGCAAACAGGAAATGACTTCACGGAATCAATTGGTGACTGCTGACATCTTAATGGAGACGACTATAATATAATTCTGTTTCTACATAGCACAACTCTTCCCTGAAGTATATTTTCTATTGATATTTTATAAAAATATCTTCCACCCTGACAGCTTCATGATGAAGTTGTACGGTGTCTTACATAGTATTTCTTAATGTTTAGGAGGACACACATGCAAAAAGAGAAATGAAACCTAATCTTTTAATAAATGTCTCTTGCTAGCAAGCCTCTATCCCCAACAGTAGTACCTGCTGTTTTCATTTCTTGTAGCTTCATTTATTACAGATCCTTCATTATCTCAATACTTCTTATGTAATCTACTTAGAAATGAATACATATTTGGCCAAAGGATATAAATATGAAGACAACCAATAAAAAGTCTGACTCTGGAGAGAATTACATTACCTATGCAACAATACTAAGTAACAACCCTAGTTGAATAGGGAGTCCTATTTAGTGATTTTTTTTTTTTTTTTTTTTTGTAAGTAATTATTTACAGAATTTGGAACCAAAAGATTATAAAAGCATTGTGGTCAATCAAAGCATGTTTGTTTGGTTTACAGAGGATACAGAGTGCAAAAATTGCTAATTGTACTGACAGAATATGTGGGCTGGGGAGCCAGGTAGGAATGGAGAAAAGTACTTCAACACTGTAATTTAAAAAGAAGCAAAACCAGAAGCACCTGAGGATGCCTCCTGAGGGTATACCAAACCAATCAGCTGCTTGGATTCACTTGAAAAAAGTTGTCTCTCTCCATGACTAGTACTTTCATTAACTAGGAATAGCACAGCAAAAAGGTCAGGCAGCAAGTTTCCAAGTGATTCAGGATAAATTCCACATCATTGTATTTTAGTTCTGTCACAGAAAACTTACAACAGATTTCAGTTGCTGCTTTGCTAAAAGTAATAATAATAATAAGATCCCTGGTATTTTATTCAAAGATGAAAACTAATGTGCTGTGAAAAAGGACTTCAGTACAGTATTATATTAAAGGACATTTGCCTTTTCAATCTTCATTTTACAGGCCATTTAATATTTTGTTAAATGAAAACTGACCCTGGGAAAAAAAAAACAACATGTCCTAAACTAAATTAAGATGGATGTAACATAGCATACAACCCTGTTCCTGTTCTCTGAAGTTACCATGGAAATAATACATAAAGTACAAATTATTCCCATGGGAAATTGCTAACGAACATCTTTTGAGCACTTCTAAAAGCATTTAAAGAGACTGAAAATACAAACTTCTTTTCTAAAATGAGCCATAAGTGAAACAAAGTGTGATGAGGTGATAACTACTTAATTGATTGAATGGGTTATCTATCTATCAAGAATTCCTGCAAGCTGTCACAATGATTGCTGTGTAGAAGAGAATGGTACGGTATCAAATTTAGAAGATAGATGTAATCACTTCTTCACCCTCTGAACTTCTCCCTAGCAGCTCTGATTCAGCAAAACACTTAGGGCATTTTTAACATTAAAATCCAAACCATTTCAAAGGAAAGCTTCTAATTTGGAATATATTTTGCCTCCAGCCTATATGTAACCCCATAGAGTCAAATGATGCTCACATTCTAAATTTTATCCCTGACTTAAGGGCCTTGTAGAACTGGGGCTATGGTAGAGAATAAAAAGAAGCTGATCTGGGTATTAGAATCAGGTTTCATGCCAGGCAGATGAGAGCATTTCAATGAGAAGGGGTATATGTATGTATATTTTACTTAAACAGCAATATATATCCAGGTGGCGGTGAAAGACATCATGTGAACCATTATCAGACAGCACTTGGCCATCTGTGCAAAGCTACTGTTTTCTTTAGTTAATTTTATGCTCGTTACCTATAGTGATAGATGACAAAAATTAAGTTTTCTGAAATTCTGTTATTTATGGATAAAATTAAAGAACAATAAAAGATAAATGGGGTAGCTGTGGCCTAAATGACAGCCATATGGATAATAAGATTTAGCACACGATAAGGAAAATTTTCAGTGGGGTGAAATGTAGTCTGATGTCTATTAACAAGGTATATTTTTGTCACTCTAATTTCCAAAACAAGACAAGGAAGCTTAAATGAAATTCACTCACAGTGTGGGCTGATCTCCAACTGCTAAGCTCTGTGGGGCATATGTGGGGCTAAATTGTCTTCTAATTACTTTTGTTCTATTCTACCTTTTTTTGCTATAATTTGCTACCCATGGTTTGTAAGTAACTTAATGAGGTTTTGTAAATGATATAGCTAACACGTTTCTTGGCTTGAGGGCATGACGTATATTTTCGATTTGCTTCTGACCTGATTTCTGAACTGTTTACCTGAAATGGGACCAACTATTCAAGGAACTATGAAGTTTTGCTGTGTTAACTGCTACTGATCTAATTATAAATTAGCTTTAACTGTTTTCTTACTGAAGAATTTCTAGCAGCTGGAAAGTACTGTGTTTTCCTAATTTTTTAAAAGATACACCAACTTAGAAAAAAATACTTGTGTTAGGATTCAAGTTTCTTCCATTCACTGTAATGTATATAAGAGCTCAGACCTGGACAAAGAATTCATCCTAGTTGTGGGGATTGTAGATTCTCAAAACCCTAGTCTACAGGGCATCCTGTAGACAGTTGTTTTGTTCTTTCATTTCTCAGTGTTAAATTGCCATTAAAAATATACTAAATGCCATTTGCATGCTACTTTTGCATATAACTGTTAGCTTTGATTTTCATATGGTTCATATGCAATCATAAATACGATAAAATGACTATAGGTGCATGGGCACATTCTTTGTAGTAAAAGCTAGTCTGCATGAAAAGGTTTTAACATCACTGTTTATTGAATTTTATCAATTGAATTGTTGAATTTCAATACAATATTGACAAGCCAAGTATAAAAATACCTTGGAGACCCAGAGATTCTTTAAGATCTTTCAGTAGAAGTCAGACCTAGTAACAACGTTACACAATGTTTTGGACTTGGCAGTGTTAGGTTTATGGTTGGACTCGATGATCTTAAAAGTCTTTTCCAACTTAAATGATTCTATGATCCTATGATTCCCTTTATTTCACAGGCTACTTATGGTTCACTAGGTATTGTTTTCCTTCAGTGCCATTCCCTTCCACCATTGCCAGCTACCGTGCCTGCAAAGGCTGTAATTTTAAATGTAAAATGTAAGAACAAGCACTATCACGTGAGCTATCTACTGAGTTTTGGATCAAAGAATATAATTTTTCATTTTGGTCTGAATTAGGTCTCTAATTGGTCCCGAATCAGAGAATCTTTATGAATGTAGAACTTGTACCAGTTGTTTTTCTGCAGCATTCACTCTTGCAAATTTAAACGCCAAAGCTGTCCATCATCATCTCTTTCTTTAGAAAGCATTGTGCTTAATTAAGTGTATTTTTTTTAATTATGACATATAAAAGAAAGTTTACAAATGAGTAACGACTCTTCATCACTATCAAGACTAAGAGTAGAGTTGCAGAGCTAGCTATCTTAAGAAAGCATGCTATCATGTATGTCCATTTGGCAACTAGATACAGTGCCTCTGAATTTATGTGAGCTGGACTAAAAGACACAACATGTGTTTCTCATGACATCAGGAGCTTTAAAACTGGTAAAAGGGATGGAAGAAGGCAGGGAAAGGGAAAGCATGCTCTCATGCCTAATTGGTTAATTCTATGGCTAGCAGATATAGTCTTCATCTAATTCTAGTCATTAATGACTAGAACTTTATCTTATTATGAAATATGTACAGCAGATCTCATGAAAATGTACAATTTATTTATTTTTATTATTATTACTTATTATTATTTGCTGTTTATCCCATTTGAAAATATATTGAGTAGTATGAACACAGCTTAACATGCAAAGGCTAATTAAGAAATATGATTAAAGGTACATTCAGGGAAGTTCCCTAGTCAGTGGGGAATGATGCATTTGCATTTTCCCTTTTAAAGACCAATGCCAAAAGAACATTGGGGAAAACTTTGAATTATATTTAAGAGGTCTGGCCTAGTAATGTTAAATTCTGATTGAATTACAGAATAAAGATGAACTAGAAGAAATTTCTTAAAAGGCATGAGTAAGATAGTAAAGGAGATTTATATCCTGAACAATTTCAGTAAGAAAATGCAGTTTCAGAAAACTCTGCAGCTGCCAATCCTCTCAAAGTTATCAAGAATGTGAAGAATGCAAAGGAAGATCTTCAGTGAGTTCAGTGAGAACACACAGAGATTCATGTTATTTTATTTTCCTCTTTACAATTGCATTCCAAACTTAGCAGTTAAATACTTAGATATTTGTTTTATGGTCAAGTTTATTTTCACTTTAGTAGAGTTGTTCAATGAGCACACAAGGCCATCTGAACACAGAAGGCAATTTGTTTTCTCAGATTCCAAATAAAGCCATGTTGCAGGCACACACCTCTTGGGTTTCTGAAACTCAAAATGAGCTTGGAAATCCTTGGAATCGGGTCATGTTTCCCATTAAACTCCAAGAATTGGTTTGAGGTCTTGCCACAGCAAATCCTTTGATGACGGACACTTTTTAGGAAGGGGCAGTCAGAGGGTGACACAGGGTGAACCCTTTTGTCACAGCACCACTTGTGTCTTGGCTAAGTTAAGGAAAAATATTTAATGCCCATTCCTTTTTTAGGCAATGTAGGAAAAGTTTATTGTAGCTACATTTTGATTTCAATGCAGTTAGGAAGATAAGCAATACGGAAATCTATCAATAACATTCCAGTGAAAACTGGAATTTCATTTGTTATTGCTTGGAAGAAATTCTACTTTCCAGTTGTGAGGATACAAAATTTGTTCTATTTCTAGTTGGACTGTGTTTGCCACGTGGCGTAAATAGGATTAAGGAAACTGGAAAGATCACCTTGTTGTTTTGATGTTATGATTAATGTTATTGGACCCATGGGAAAAAACACTTATATGACTAATATTAAGCAGTTTAAAGCTGATTATCTGTCTGAATACAAAAGGGACTAAAACACTGCAGTGTAATTTAACTACAAAGATTACTGTAAATAAAAGTTCTATTAACAATATTTTTATTATCAGAAAAGTAAACAGGTGTGTTTTCTTGGAGCAGAGCTGTCTTAGCAAACACATGTGCTGATTTTTGTCCTGATACTTCCAGTCACACAAAGACCATCTGTTCATTCCTTTAAATTCCAATTAATGCTACTGACTGATTTATTTCATTAATATCTCCTACAAGTGTTTCTTCTAAGCTTTGCCTGCATGAGTGTTCTCCTTTGATAGAATAAACCTGGAGGAAATATGGCTGCTATCCTCAAGTAGCTAACTGCTTTTCCCGCTCAGGTGTCCTTTTCAGCATCCCAAGGCATACGATATTAAGATATTGTTCTGAAACCTGTGTACTCCTTCTGCAAGTATTTTGTAGCTGTTCATAAGCATTCTTAAAAGGTGCATCAATAAAATGGTTTGTTCCAGTGCACAGCTAAGCACCACAAATAAATAATTTATGAGATTAAGGAGTCATATACCTTCAACTGTACTTTTAGTTCAAAGCCTTTCTCCACACCCCCATGACCCATTTCTTATGGGACTGAACTAAATTAACAAAAGCTCCCAAGAAAAGATCATGTTACCAGGGAAAGAATGGTATGCATACTGAGAGTAATATGCCAAGGAAAAATGTAGGGAAAAAAATTAGCTGTAGAATCATTACCTTTCTTTAAATCACATGTCCACAACTGGTTAGCTTGATCCACAGTGTAGGAAAGCTCTTAGACTACTCATTGGTAAGAAGATTTCATAAATGAATGAAGAATGTCCTCCTCATTGATAAGAATCTATTCTGTTCTTGGTAGATGATGACCTGACATCACCTGATTGTTCTGAAATTCTCTCTCCACTGTACAAAAGCAACACAAATTATCTAGACAGGAAGCCTCCATCACCAAAGCAAATCCATCAAGAATAAAGAAGTGGCAGGTCATGTCTCCAGCATAGTCATTTACTCAAGCACAATAAAACAGATCTCTCATATCTTCCTCATTTCATCTATGAAATAAAGTTTAAAGCCTTAGTTCCTGACTTCAGAATACCAAATGGTCTGGGCAATTGTAAGTAAATCACTTCAAACTCTTAGACAAAGTCTGTAGTCAAACTTTGATTCCTCTAGAACTGTCAGAGACAAGCTTAAGGATAATCTGGGCAGCTAAGAAGGCTTTCTGGAGGATTAGTCAGGATCTGAAGTGAAATGCTAGAGGATCTAGGGATTATCATACACCCCCCTAGAGAAAATAACTGATAGTTACCAAAGATAATTAGACAAATTCAGAGTTTGCAAACACAACCAGGACACAAGCTGTAATCAGAACAAAAATGTATGCAGTTGTTTTAGTTTTCATCCTCTTTTACCTTGGTATGTCAGGGTTATATGTATATAATTTTAATTAAAAAAAATAAAATCCCATTTATTAAATAAAATATCAGATAATAGTGATGAACATTTTGAATTTCTGAAATGAAAGTCTACAGGGCAAGATTCAGATTTTAGCAAAAAAGCTATTTTCGTTCCTCCCTTCCCCAATTTCTTCAATGTTCTGCTTAATGGAAACTCTAATTATTGAGGATTCCTGTATCTTCTAGTGGTCATTAATTGGAAATCTATATATATTCGTACAGAATAATATTTACCAATTTTCTTGTGAAAAATCCTAATTAAAGCAGTTGACTTCATTATGAAAGAATCCAAGGTTTTCCATCTGGGTGCAGGAAGTTTGCATTCTCTATATTTTTGTATGATGATGGCATTTTACAAAAGAATTCTGGCTTTTTTAAAATTTAAGGGAACGAATCATAGCTTCTTTTTCCCTTATGCATAAATTATATAACACTGCCCATTCTATCTAATGCATTTTCGGTCTAACGTGTTTTCTGTCTATTCACAGTGACTCTTATGTTAAAAAAAGAAGCTGTATTCACACAGACAATCCCTCTTCTTACACATATATGCATAAATACACATCCTTACACCCCAAGCTTTGTCTTTTTTTGATTGTTGCAAAAAGAAAGAATAAAAGCTCTGCTCTGAGATCATAATTGTTTGCAAATAAATAAAAAAAGATGTATCTACTATTCTCATTCCACTGGGAGGAGAAAGAAATTACCTTGATGGATTTATAAGGAAACTTCTGGTAAGCAAATTATAAATCTGTACTGGGATTATTCTCACTTTACTTACTTTGTGTTGATTACTTGTTTTTAACTTGTTTTATAGAGAAGCTGCTTCAATATATCTTTTAATTTACTTAGTTACATTCATAAAGTATTCAAGTGCTTTGGAAACAAATACGTGCTATAAATTTCACCCTGACAATCAGAATAGTAAAACTCTACTACTAGCAAATGTTTTCTTATTTCCACTCCTGCAGTGTCACACCTTCACGGAATGAATGAGATGGTGAGATTATCTATAGAACTAATCTAAATATGTTGGACTGTATGAAATATCCATCCTTATACTGTACCAATATACACACTGTAAGAGAACACATATGTAAAAAGACAGAACATCAGGATATTGAAGTTATCTGACCAATTTTTTTTTTGTTTTGGTTTGGTTTTTTTTGTGTGGAATTACAGCCTTAAATAACTCTGATTTGTAGTATTTATGGCTGTATTGCTGTGAAAGTTCCAAAGCCATGATGTTTTGCATAGCATGTGGTAGATGCTTGCTCCCCTAAGATGATGCTGGCATCACTTACAGATTCTGAAACAGGGCTGCTACAGTTCATTCACTTGCATCCTTGATCTGATATTACAATAATCAGAAAAAATGAATTAATATCTCTGCTTAAAAGCCTGATGGTTCAGGTCAAAATGCGCTTTGCAAGAGTGAATACCTAAGGCTGATCATGAATTGAAATAAGACAGCATAATCTTATGTTCATGCTTCTGTCTTTATTGACTTCAATATTGTCACTTTGATTTACATCAAGTGAGAACCAGTTTCACCATGTTTCTCAGGTCTGAGCACTGAGATTTTAAGACAGTTTCTGGGGACACAAATCTTAAACAGAGTTTTGAACCTTAAAATGAACTTTCTCTTGCTTTCTGGACATTGAGGTTTCTCATTCTGCACAAAAATTGCACAGTTTGCAAATGATAATGCAGCATATTACGTGGTTACATATGTTTCCACGTGATCTGAGAACCAAACCTGACATTTTTCATCCCACCCATCTTTCCAGTAGGAGGGAATCTTCAGTTACATGATGCCTAACTTACAGCTAAGCAACACTTGTCTTCAATGTACGTCCCTGGTGAAACTTGTGCAAATGCTCTGCTGCCTTCTGGCAACAGGTGCGTGGTAGGAAGACAGTTCACCTTGATGACCAGAGCCTGGAGTTATTCTGCAGCTCTGACAATTACAAAACCACGGGTTTTTTATGCAAAAAGACCAATTTGTCTGGAAACACAGTAAGACATGGTGATTGCTGAACCCCCTCATGCTGTTTTTTGCAAACTACTTTTCAACCTATATCCAACCTTTACACAGTTGAAGATTTGGTTGCTCTTCAGTAATTTATACTGTCATTTATCTGGGCCAGAAGAATGACTTGCTTCATTAGACATTAAGAATTTGCCTTATCATTCCCTTTAGCCAGGAATATTTTAAAGAAAGATTTACTACTCAAAAGAATGCTATTTAAGTATTGAAGTTATGAGTATTTATTAGTGTGTTGCTATGTTTTCTATAATAAGGCACACTATAACATTATGTTAAAAGCTTTTAAATACTTGTCTTTTACCTGCTGCAATAGCTTTGCTCTGGGTTTACATACCACCACTGACATAGCAGAAGTATTAGGAAACCTTTTACCTTTTACAACAGATTCAGTATTTAAATCTTTTCAATTTTAAATC
Organism: Calonectris borealis; assembly: GCF_964195595.1. NCBI lineage: Eukaryota > Metazoa > Chordata > Aves > Procellariiformes > Procellariidae > Calonectris > Calonectris borealis. The sequence goes on from NC_134312.1 coordinate 163,431,111, forward strand.
AATGCATTATTTAAACTACATTAACTGTTAATTCAATTCATACCTTGAACTTATGCCAGTGTTTAAATGTATTACATTTTCAATGCTAGAGGAGAAATGACTTTTTTCTTTGGTCGGAATTGTAGTCCTTGCAAAGAATCACTTCTAATGAAGCTGTACGTTTTTCAGTATTTATTTGGACTAAGAAAAAAATACAAGATCTATTAATTACTAAGTAAAATGCAGTCAATTTTTAACAATTTGCTTAACAGATATTTGCTACATAAACCATTTTTTAAAAATAATTTCTCAAAAGATGTTATTACTTTCCAGTGCTAGATCTAATCGTTAATCATCCCCATGTGAGCCATTCCAACCCAGTGTCCCTTCAGACTGCAAAACCGTTCAAACTGTGTTAAAAATAAGGTGGACATTAGCATATCTCTCAGGAGCACTGTTTAACCTTAATAACTAAGCTGTTTATTGAACCTGAGATCACACTGTAGGGGTTTATCTGTACATTTGTTCCAATAAGATAAGATTCAACACCTGTGGCAGTTCAATTTAAAATTTGTTTTCTGAATTTCCCTTTCTCAAGCAAGGGCAAACTCTCTTCTGATGCACAAACACAGAAATACAACAGTTACCAGCCAGCTCTCAGTATATAACGTACTTTCTGAAGGAATACTCCCAAACCAGCACAATTCTCCCAACAGGGGAGATGCAGCTAGCCGTTGTAAAAGACTATGTGTAAAAGCCCCTAGAAATCCCACCTCCCACCAAAACAAAAAAATCCACACAAAAGAGTGTATAGCAACTGAACTGGAGTGCCTGGGGTGGGACTGATCTCACCTAAACCTAACTAATAGCCTTTCCCACAGCAGAATTCAACTAATCCAAATTAGACTTCTACAGTAGATTGAGACTAATTCCATTTAAGGAGTGCCTGTTTTTCCCCACTGAGTGTAAAGAGACAATCCCTGCACTGCTGAATAAAACAAAGTCACGGAGAGTCCTCTGGCCTTCAGGCCAAGTGCCATACAGGTTGGCACACTGCATGGCTCTAGTTACTGGTTTCCTTTGGATCTCCTTGTTATCTTGCTGGTCCTTATACATTTCTGCTCTTTGTAGGGTGTGGTTTTTTCATTTCAAACTGTCTGATATAGCACTGTGGTGCAGCCCACTAGAGTGACATTTTTACAGCATGAAACTGAGGAATTTTTTTTCCTGCAAGTGCCAGAAGGCAGCATAAGGGCAGCATGAGGGCATTACTGGCATTGCTGTGGGGCTCAGGAGCTCTGTAGGCTATGGAGAGCCAGGCCTGGTGCAGTCCTTTTCATATCCCATATTGTGAATGGCCCCTCGGATGTCCTCCACAAACAACTCTTGTGCACTGTCTTGCAAAGGAAGGACTAGGTGGCATGGGCCAAAACCATGCCAGGAATGTGCCACAAGGATGAGCAGCACTCCAATTCTCAAGCTCACCCTATGGCCATGCTTTATTAAGCAGTACAGACATAGCCAGCGACTAGGTCAAAAAGTAGATACCTGGCTAAATCTGATGGCTCAATGAAAAAGAGAAGCAGGAAGAAGTTAGAACTTCTCTAAGAAAGAAGTAGATATGGGATGCATGAAGACAAAGAGTGAAATAAAAAGCCAGAGATATTTAGGAAAACATACGCAAAGCCAATAAATCAACTCACAACATTAATCAGACTCTCCACATCAATTTATCTCTTCTATGAGAGTCTCACATGTGGAATACATAATATAGATGGGTGCAATCAAGCCATTTACTTGAAAATAACACAGGGTCCGCCTGTGCACCATCACTAGCATTTGTAATGTTTTGAAATGCAGACAATGGTTTGGATCAGACCTTATTGTTTCTTACACATACTGTGGCTGTCCTAGCCTCAGTCTGTATTGTTTGAAGTGGCTAGTTAAGTAAGTGTCTGATATTAATGTTTTTCCTGCTCTTCATCCTAAAAAATTTGGAAACAGATATGAGATTATAGACTGCTGTCCCTTTTTGGTTCAATGGAAATCCTAGTAGATGGGGCATCTTTTTTTAAAAAAAATTTTGATGTGATTTTGGTTTGCTTGGATTTTTTCTGGTTTACACAGTAATAAGAATCTTGCAGGTATAACACAACTGACTGCATATTTTCAAATATGAAGAATCAAGACCCTAAATATATTAAAAGTCAAAAATATATGAAGAAATAATAGATTACAGATTATTTTTATTTTCAGCTTTAAGCATTGCTGACCTGCTTTCTTAGCAGTCCCCTTCTCTATAACCATCACTCATAGATCTGTGCACAGCAGGCTTACAGACCTCTTTGCAAATAAATCCCAATAAAAATCAGAATGTGCAAATTGTCAAGACAAGAGCAGCTTAAAAACTTGGTTTTTAACAGGAAATACCAATGCTTCTATGGTCTCCATGCAGTTAATTTCTTCAAAAGATCCTGACACATGGAGAGGATGTGAGAGCTGTGCACAAACTGCCACAGTGAAATACACAAATGGACACCTAGCAAAATTCATGGGCTTACATATGTATGCATGTGTATACATCTCTCTGTCTGCCTGTCATCTATCCATCCCCAGAGTCTCTAAACAAATTATCTGCACAACTTTCTCCAATCATATCTTAAATTTTGTTTTTATTTATTAGTTTTAAAGTGCTGATACTATGCTGGGTAGATCAATTTTTAGAAGACTTTGTAGTGGCACTTCAGAGACATTAAATACTCTCTATTAAATGTTAACAATCACCTTGTACTATGTCCTCATAGTTGAAGTCTTGATTGCTAGTTTCAAAACAATGCACAGTTAAATTCAAATCAGCGTTGAAATGACAAAGTAGAAATGGATCTAGAAGCCTCCCAAATGCCACTTCACATTGACTTAGCAGCAAAGGGGTAACCCATCTGATGTGTACAATCAAAGGCAGTGGACAAGATATCAGCCACATAAAATGTCACATTCTGAGCATGCCAGCTTGATAAGCACACCTTTCACCTTTCAACAATTTGTTTATTTAGCAACCTTCAAAGCTGGTCTGAGAAAAAAATCTTCTCTTTGATTTAACTGAGGATTACTTGTTCCATCATCTCTATCAAAAATTTTTCATGGCTGTCAGGACAGCTACTCATTTGGGAATATATTTAGGAGTACTCATTTGGGAGCAATATTTGCAGGTATAAAAATTTATGAAAGTCAAATGACCTTCCAGAATTCATAAGGTAGTAACTCCTTTTTTGTAGGATTACCTAATTGAATATGAAGCATTTGGCAAGCATCAGGGAAATGGAACAAGTTTTGTCAAGGAAAAGAGAAACGCTCTTTAAATCATGATATGGCCTCTGATGGCATAATGTGGTTTGGCACTGAGTTTAGTGCTACCCTGTTGAAAGTCACATCTGAGAGCTTTACACTTTTTGGGAAGTTGGTTCATTTTCACGCATGATTTCAGTCCTTAAAAACAGCAGCAAAATAAATTTGATTAATTTACGTGTGTAATGCCATACACAATGGTGTGTGTATGGAGAGAAGTTCCTGGTTTAGACACATGACGGCTCACATACCCTGTTTGGGAAAGAACTTCATGGTAGATTTGAGTGTAAAGCAGAGACGTACGTGTTTCCCTAAAACAGAGAAGAATTTACTGACATGTTTCCACTTAAATGACTTCTAATTTAACTTCAGTGTCAGTTTTACTTTAAGCACCTTTGCATATGTTTTCCTCAGTGGGAATATTTTTCTTAATCAGGATATTTATAAATACTGTGCTTCCAGCTCATATGTAAAATGGTCATCTGCTAATATAAACTTTTAACTTCTTAAAATGTGTCCTTTCCACAAAGTTATTCCAGGTAGTTAATAAACATATTCTGCAAGTTAAGCTGTGTGTAAAAGATGAGTGTATGACTTTCCATCTATTCCATTAATCCCCAATTACTGAAAGTTTTCCCAGTCTCAGTGAAAGAAACATTTGTATCTCTGGGAAATAACAATTTCTGTCCTTTCAAGTACACTCACTGTATTCAGTAGGTTACAAAACTGTATTAAAGAACCTATGCTTAAGAATGAATAATTTTCCTGGATTACATTCTCATTACAGAATGTTCAGAAACTCTTTTACCTTAAGCCTAGCAGCAAACCGCTGCATGCTTTTGAATACATTTTCACAGACAAAAATACCTCAGCCTCAGCTATTAGAATATTAACAGCATAAGATTAACATTTTTGAATATAAATTTTAATAATAACAAGAAACCTTTTTCCTAAACTTGCCGTATTTTAATAAAATAGTTCACGAAAACACTAATATCTACAGCATAAAGAAAAATAATTGTGTAATGAATCTAAAATTAATTTTAATTGTGTTGTACTGTGCATACAGCAGATGGACCCAGTAAATTAATATTTATCTAACAAATAAACTCTTGAAAATTAGGTGTTTGCTTTTTTAATTGTTGGTGAGATACAATTCTGGTAGTGTCATTCACAAAGAAGTCTGTATCATGTTTAAGGCCTGGAAAATAGAGTAGGAATGAAAATATTTTAACGTTAAAAAGATTGTTAGATGCTCAACCACTCAGAATATTTAAAGGAAACACTAAAAATAAATAGGGGTTCCTAGGCATAGATGACCTGTCTTTTTTTAAAAATAAATGTAGTCCAGTTTTGAAGAAAAACAAAATAGACAACAATAATGAAAGCTCATTGTGCCACATTCGGTGAACCACCCTGATTATACTTAGCCTTTCCGATGTCTAAAGAGGAGGTAAATACTGAAGAATTTTTTACTGGGGTTACGTGAGAAATCATTCTGCTAATTAACATTTACCTGTAAACTTTCCATATCTAACAACAAAAAACCCTGTTATTTTGACTTAGACCTCTCACAAGTTTGGTTCAGACAAGCCCATGGTAACAAAAGCAATTTTATGACAGTGTAACTATCAATCATGTTTTCCCCAAGACAAAAATACCACATTTTTTTCCCTAAAAATTTTTTCTTTCTCTCCATAAACCCTTTTTCTCTTATGTGGACCTGGCCTTTGACATCTCTAACTTTTTGATGTTTGTAGTGATCTTTCTATCAGTTTCTTCCAACTTTTTCTCCACTTTTTGCCTTACAGCGAAGAGAAAATCGAAGGCTTGGAGTGTGCGCGTTGGGTAAATTTGCAGAATATAAAGCAATGAGACATGAAATCTTCTGTTATTTCTACAAAATGAATGGAGAGAACAATACATGTGAATCTTCAAATATCACATCAATTTTCATTCCTCCTATCTATAAAGGCTTATTTTAAACAAATCCAGCCCTTATAAAATTAAACACATCTTCCATTAAAATTAATAGAATGCAAATGTCCTTCAGACTTTTTTTCAAAAAAACCCCATCTTAGTCCGTTTCCCATTTTACAGTTCCTAAACTGCAATGAAACAATGAAAAATTAACATTCCTAAATAAAACTTCAGTCTAGCTGGAGAGACATTATAATACCAGAACACTGTAATCTTTAAAAAAAAAATTACTACTTCTGTATGTAAAATGTATTTCTTTTGTATAACCCTTCATATTATAGAGTATTAATATTAATTATTATTAATATTAATTAATATAGTAGAGTATTAATAAAAAATTCCCAGCACAGTGACGGGCACCATGCACATTACATAGAAAGTACATATATATACATTATATATAGTAAACTTCATAATCCCAGTGGTAGACTATTATCACACATTACACTACAGTGTTGGGTTGTTTTTACTTGTTTGATTATGAACATCACAAGAGATTGCTACAGTTCCCAGGCTGGCTAACAAAAGAGAAGAGAGAAGAATTTAAGTAAACCACTTCTGGTGTGATTACTGCAAGCATTTGCACACAATTTTTGCAGTTGTAAATTCAATTTCCTTGGAGAACTTGAAAGAAAATGTACCTATATATCTTACAGGTTGGTATAATCTTTACTTTTTCTTGTACCAAATGTTACTATTTTGTTGCTTGCAACTTCTAAAGTATAGGACAGATCATTGTACTTTGTCCACAGTATCCGATCAACTTTCTACCGTATATTCTACCTGTCTTTATCACTCCTCCCCTTCCCTTTGCAGAGTTTTAATCCTTTCATTTTTATGTTTCAAATGAGAAGCCTTATTCTTTTTTTTTTCTTTTCTTTTTTTTTTTGGTAGCTTTATCGGCTCCTGCCCATTCCATTATTCTCTCTGATTTCTTCACAGACGTTACTAAGTCTTTTTGGTCTCCTCTTTCTCCTGGATCTACGCAATTAAGTTTGAGCCAGTTAAGCACCTCACATATTCTTTAAATAGACCTCCTAGCATTTATCAACAGTGAACTTATCTGAAATCATGATGCCATTTTCTTCATGTCTAGCTTTTTTTGAGGTTCTACCCATTTTTTTTCTTGAATAACATGAATAATTTTGTATCACCTTCAAATATGGAAATTTTTCTTCTAAATTACTAGTCAGACATCACTGACCGTACTTCTGAATCTTGTCCTTGACACCCTACTGCTAACAGCCACTTGTGAAGGACTTCACTGGAGTCTCTTTCAAAGTGAAAATGGATTATGCCGTCAGGTTTCTCTTCATCCACCACTTTAATCTACTAAAGGTCTTTAAAAAAGAAATGAGAGAATGTTTGGTTTTGTTTTTCTCCGGACACTACTGATGGCACTCCGCAGTATAATGTTTATCTTTTTCATAATTTCACTCTTCATTAGCATTTCTACTATTTGACTGGTGCTTAATTAAGATTCACTAATCTGTTCCCAGAAAAAAAAATACAAGGTCCATATATAAAATTTTATGAAGGAAATCTTTTTTGGCATAGAAAAGAAAAGAACTACATACATATAAAATAGGAAAAAGAATATACTGTGTTATGGTTAGTCAGGTCAGGAAGATGTTTATTTTGTGAGCTCATGCTTTGTCTAGTGAAATTTAAAGAATGGCAATAAATAAGTCATTTCAGTCAGGGCACTAAGCTAGGCATAAGTACATATGCAGTAACATAAGGATATAAAGCAAAAGAGTGACACCTGAAAATAATATTGCCTCAGTAATCAGAGCTAGGCAGCTACTGTCCTAGGCAAGTTTTAAGGAAAGTCTATGCAGCCTTCCCCTCATTGTTTTCCTCCTAATTTAAAAAAAAAAAATTGTTACAAAATGGTTTGCAATTGCTAGTACTGAATGTTAAAACAGCTTTGTGTTATTCAGAAGTGACATATAGTGCTGTTGCTTAGCACTGTGTTTTAAAAAGCAATACTAATAGTCTACTAAGATTCACTGGAGCTCTAATGTTAGCTTTACATAGTTAAAAAGAAGTGTATATTTTTACACTAATCTTGAAGCTTTTGCCAAAAACTCGCCATTCTGCATCCGATGATGAGTTCAGTGTTTTCATTCCCAGAGAGACTATTTTCTCTCTAGATGTCTGGGGGCTGGTTCTGGTCCAGCTTACATAGATAAAGTGAGTCATCATAAATTAAGTTAATGAATCTGGTGTAATCTCCACTGTTACCTTTGATAAGCAAATGAACATTATTAACAGCAAAATCACAGGTGAAAGGGAATATATCTAAAAGTTCTCAAGAAGGTAATTCACATTTACATTATTATGACTTTTATAGATGTCTGTAAAACTGACACCTCAGTCCTACTGAAAGAAAAAGAACCATTCACTTCTTTATGCCTGCAACTAGGCCACATTTTTAGATTTTCGAGACCAAACTTTGTCTTTCTGTCTATATGTATACACATATATATAGATGTATGTACACATTTGGGTTATGTGGTATTTGTGATACACTCCAGGGAGCGACCCTTCCCTTAACTAAATAAGTCCTGAATGATTCAAGCCCATCCTGCTCTTTCTAAATTAGTCTGGATGCGTCTTCAGGCTATATGTAATTTGGATGTAATAGGTATTTCACAAGCCTTTTCAATGTACTCAGCACACCATACATGGCATTTCCCTCGTCGTGTGACACCAGCTCTCATTAAGGGCTTAACAGAAGTCACTTTAATTTTAGGGAATGACACATTGTAGCAGTATTTTTACAATTCTTTAAAATTAATATTTCTATATGAAATGGACAAGCTAAATGGCTTCCTTGATGCCTGTCAAGTTTTTGATTCGATGGCAGGAAGCCGAAAGCATGTGCTGTGTGCCAAAAGGCCTGGCAACCTTCCCGCCTGTTGGAGCAATCCTTGGACTACTCTGCACAGAGCCCCTCCTGACTCTTATCTGCAGACAGACACAGTTGGTCCATTCCAAAGGGGATTCCAGGAGTGATTCTGCATGCATGAAGTGTGAACAATCAGAAAGAACAGGTTTCTGGACTGAAAAATTGAATGATTCAAACTGACAGTGTAGGTGCAGCCTTTGTGAGAGCAGCATAAATCCATAGCACTGGCACAAGAGATTCCTTTCATCACACATCACTCCTGTCCGAGCTTGGAAGGAAGGCTATATCGTGTGACTCCAATCAGAATTAAAATGGTGTAAAGTTCTCCTCAAGACTTCATTAGAATATGCAATATAAATATATATTTAGCTATCATTGTGTCCTGGTTTCGGCTGGGATAGGGTTAAATTTCTTCCTAGTGTTGTGTTTTGGATTTAGTATGAGAAGAATGTTGATAACACACTGATGTTTTCAGTTTTTGCTAAGTACCCTGCTAGTCAAGGACATTCAGCCTAAGGAAAAGAAAACAAAACAACAAAACAAAACAAGCGTTGGGAGAGAGTACAGCCAGGACAGCTAGCCCAGCTGGCCAACGGGGTATTCCATACCATGTGACGTCATGCTCAGTATACGAATGGTAGGCGTGTTCCAGGAAGTAGCGATCGCTACTTGGTTATCGGTCAGCGCCGGTGGTGAGCAATTGCATTATGCATCACTCATTTTGTATATTCTATCATTATCATTATTATTTTCCCTTTTCTGTTCTATTAAACTGTCTTTATCTCAACCCACGAGTTTTTCTCACTCTTACCCTTCCGATTCTCTCCCCGTCCCACTGGGGGCGGGGGGAAGGGGGGGAGTGAGCGAGCGGCTGCGTGGTATTTGGCTGCCTGCGAGGTTAAACCATGACACATTGTCTTGCTGTTTGCAACAATTGCAAGATCTTTTCTATGGAATCTTTAGTGATAGGTGCAATATCTGAAAATTAGCTAGCCCTCTTTTAAAAATACAGTGTTATAAATATAGTTACAACAATATTTGACATTTATCCATCTGTGCTGGTTTTGGCTCAGATAATTTTGTTCATAGTAGCTAGTATGGGGCTATGTTTTGGATTATTATATTTTATTTCAATTATTAAACTGTTCTCACTTATTAAAGTGTTCTCACTTTTACTCTTCTGATTCTCTCCCCCATCTCACTGCGGGGCGGAGTGAGCGAGCGGATGTGTGGTGTTTGGCTGCCTGCTGGGTTAAACCATAACAGTCCTTTTTGGAGCCCAATGTGGGGCACGAAGGGTTGAGATAATGACAGATCTGACCCGAGCATGTTAAAACAAATTTGTGATAAGCGTTCATTATATTAGTTTCATAGTTGCGGGTCACAATGTTGATTCATTTGCTCACAGAGTTGTTGTTGTTCTCAGAGTTGTGCTATGTAACACCGTACTTGCCGCATGCACTCCCTGTGGTGCTGTTTATCACCTGTGGGAGTTGGATTAAAGTTACCCCTTTGCCGTACTGTGTAACGCTGGCTTATGGTATGATAAAACTATTGGTCGTGAGATTGTACTCAGCACTTCTCAGCCATAATAATAATAATAATAATAATAATAATAATAATAATAAGATGATGATGATGATGATGATGATGATGATGATGATGATGATGATGATGATGTAATGAAAAGAAAGATAACAAAAAGAGAGAGAAATAAAACCCAAAAAAGACAAGTGATGCAAATGAAAAAAAAAACAAAATCAATTGGTCACCACCCGCGGGCCCATGCCCAGCCAGCCCCTGAGCAGTGGCCTCCCTGTCTAGCATTCCCCTAGCTTATATACCGAGCATGACGTCATATGGTATGGAATATCCCATTGACCAGTTTGGGTCAGCTGTCCTGGCTGTGCCCCCTCCCACCTTCTTGTGTATCTCCAGCCTTCTCAGTTGGTAGAGCAGGAGAAGCTGAGAAGGCCTCGACTCTGTGTAAGCACTGCTCAGCCATAACAAAAAGATCTCTATATTATCAACACTGTTTCCAGCACAAATCCAAACCATAGCCCCATACTAGCTACTACGAACAAAATTAACTCTATCCCAGCCAAAACCAGCACACTATCTTATAAATGAGGGTTAATTTTTGCACATCAAAGTAAAGTTAGCATTTAAAAATCACCAGCGGAAAAAAAAGTTTACTCAGTGTGTCTTTCTAAAATTATTGACTCGAAAAAATCAATGCAATTAACTGGACTTAAGTGAGTACAAAAGTATCAAAAGCAATCATAAGAAAGTAGAGCAGACAAAAATAGTCTGGAAGTCACTGAAACATACAAAGATTATCAATATATAGGAAAGTTAAATGCTTTAAAATCTGAAAAGTAGGGTTATCATGAAACTCTGGGACTACCAGAATATAGTTATTTAACAAAAAAATTGAAAACCAAGAAAGAAATATTGTATTGCTATGATCCAACTGAGACATAGCTTGCTTTGTTTCTATGCTCATCTCATAGATCAGAAATGACAGACTTTTGAAGACTTAGGAAGAAACGCTAAATGAACAAAGAGAAATGAAATCCTGCCAAAGAAGGCGGCCTGAAATACTTATTTTCCGTTCAGTTAAAACCTAAAGGATATCCTTTCTAAAACCACATCTCTGGAATGAAATAACAAAACTATCATTCAGAACAATTTAAAAAAGATTTAAAAGAATTTTAAAATGTCTTCCTGTGATTAAAGTTTAAATTAACTTTCCAATGAGTTGGCAACAGAAACTCTGGGCCCTTTTTATGTTAATTTGGCAAATATAAAACATCTAAGTAGTAAATGTCACTATTTTGTACAGCAGCTGGATCTCTAATGTTGTTCCAATGTGGAGAAGTTGGAATGGTTCCTTTTGTTTCAAAAGAGCACAAACATGGATCCTTACCCAAGGATCTTGAATACCATCTAAATATTTATGTTAGTATCTTCAGTGGCTCTACTGATTTTACTTTAGGGGATAGTATAATATACATGCAATAATAATTTACAACAACAGCAACAACAACTTGGACGGGTGGGTGGGGTTACAGAAAAGCTAATGGATTCTGGAAGATGCTTAACTTGATTTGGGGGAATCAAGAAGAATATGTGTCTGGTGGGGTCAGGAAATTGAAATCAGATCATTTGTCCTGCTTTATGCAGCAGAACTGGGCTGCTGAGTACAGATACAGAAGGCAATGCTGTCATATTGACAGAGCACCTGGATGGCCCAGGAGCACTGACATCTTCACATAAGTACCATATCTTGAAGAATTTATCTTCTGTATCTTTACTGTTCCTTACCTGACTGAAAGTAAGTCTGTGTAATAGGGAATATTTTCCCCCAGGCAGTACCACTAGATAGCTCTTGCACCTGCCATCAAAGCATGGATTATAGAGCCTGTTCTAGTAGGTACAATACATTCATAATTGCCTCCCTCAGAATATAGGCAAGTAGTAGGATGCAAACTCTATTGTAGTGCCTTCTCTGTGTGTGTGTGCACGTGTAGGAAACACATTATTTTTGAGCTAACAACCAGATTCTGCAAAACCAAATGTCTGTAGTGACTTCAGCCTCAGAGGATGCAACAGAGCCAAGAAATATTGCTTCTACCAGAATATGTTGTCCAGTCTGTGTAACGGAAACCCTTTTCTATTCCTCTTTGAATATTAGCTGTGATCTCACGTGCACGTATTTGTGAGTCATATTGCTTTAATCAGTTCCAAAGTTCACGGTAAGTATAAGGACACAAGAGCTATTTTATAAATGTAATGTCTCCCAGTGGATGTGAAGAAAACACAGATGAGTAGTATTCAGGAAGCCTACGTAGGTTCCATCATGCAGGAGCTCACTCCTGTTCAAACAACGGTGCACAGCCACCTAGAAATCCTATGGTAGTATCTGTTTACTATTTTTATTTTGCAATCAGCCTGGAAACTCAGTGATTCCTCTTTCATGGTCCTCAGGTTCTCTGAAACAAAGACTGAGTGGCTTTCATTCCTAAGGTATGCCAAAACCAGGATGTAGAGAAAGTCTGTATGGTTACAGGCAAAGGTCACTGATTGGTGCTAGATGGTCACACCAATGGTGGTCATGTCAATAAATCTGTTTCGCTTTCTGGCTTGGACCCTATTCTGACTTCAAAGCACCCAAGGTACTTCCAAAGCATATCTTCAAAGCAAAGGCAGATACTGAAAACCAGTATGCCATTGCCCCTTCCTTTTTTTTTCCTATCTTTTTCCTCCAGATTTCCTGTCTCTGCTTCTACTGCATGTCTTCATGACAGCCTGAGATCCCAGTTCCTGGCATGTCAGAGCTTCTTGGCTCCTAAACATAATCTCTTTAACCTGAGCATGGTCTTACCTGAGCTATAGCAGTTTGTGAATGTCATAGATATGAAAAATTCAGAGTGGTAAAAAAGCGGTATTATTTTTAGAAATATGTTCCAGTTGGTTTTCTGACATAGAGTCACTGAAAAATGTAATTTGAGAATTGACAGTCAACTTTTTGTTCCAAATTTGTAACACAGCAAAACAGCTAGCTATGCCTGTCTCTCTCTTATATTTCACATGTACACATATGACCCTGTAAGTTAAATAGTTAACATGACTATTTCAAGAGAGAAATACTATATTGCATTGATTTGTCTGACACATGGCACATTTCGTTTTCAGACTTACTCCATTTTTATTTTGATATATGATATTAAAATAATGTAGGGCTGATACAAGAATCTGAAATTCTCGCTTCCTGTACCTAATGGGCATCAGGAAAAATCGTGGTGTCTTCCTGAATCTGCTTCAGCAGCTGTCTACTCAGCAGGAGGAACAAGCTTCCACATTCCAGTAACTGCTAATTACCACTGATGCACAGCCCTTCCGTATCGCACCACCACCTCATTTCAACGAAATGTGGGAATGGCTGTGGACAGTACCCAAATGGGTGTTATCTCTGCTTTTGGGTGAGCATTGCGTGTCCACTGAGTCTCAGCTGGGGACATATCTGTTACTGAAATTCAGGAGCTTTGCCTAGTATGGATAACAAGGTTTGCCTTTAGATTTCTACTTGATATTTTATGAATGTGTCATCCGATCCCCTTATGGCTTTATAGGTCTTTTTAATATAAATGCATTTTTTTCACTCCTCTAAACCCTATATCAGGGCTTCATGTTTAATGCTCTACATTTAATATATTTACTAGCAGCCACATTCTTTGGTAGAAAACCTTCTTTTGCAATCTGGAGTGAGACACCATCAGTATGTAAAAGTCCATCCTGCACTGTCTTTCTTTTCTAACAGATCCAACATGAAGTAGTCAAAAGTTATTTAGCCATTGACATTGACATAACTTTGCCACAAGCAACCGAAGCAATTACAAGACCTGGGTCGGGTGCAGCTGAAACACCTTGATAAGAAAGCAATGAAAAATGACACATCACACAAACAGAACGGTTTCATCAGCGCAACACTAAATCAACATGTATGTTTCTGGCACTCCCCATTCTTCCGATAATAGAATAATCAAACAGAGAGGAGGACTGATATCCCCAATTTTTCCTGACAGACTGGAAATGAACTAAAATAAAGCACGCCTGTGCACTGTCATTTGATTGTATTTTAACCAAGACAGTTTCAATTTAGTGGTCCATAAACCACTCCATATTTTAGTCTGGCTTGCCTCTGGTTGGTATAAGAAGATAATCTGTTTGTTGGATTTCTCCTTCATTCCCTAGAAAAATCAGTATTTACTATGACCACTGAAATCAGGCAGGATATCACAACAACAACAACAAAGGAACAAGTGAAATATGGAAAATAGGCTACCTGATGTTCTGTGCCTTGTGCAGGCAGTATGTCTGAACAGTGGTAAGGGTTAATGAGAGGAACACAATACTCTGGCCACTTAGGCAGAAAAGGCATCTCTATACCACAGAATTAGCTGTTTCCCCCTTCCTATTAAAAGAATGAGATCCATCCACAAGAAAGTATTTATTTCTGGGATATTTCAGTTTACAGGATAATTTGGTATTTGTTAATTTATTTCTCTTTCCAAGGTTAACCACAGGTATCATTAGATGAGTAAGCTGATATTATATTTCTCAGAAGAAATTTAGTATTTCTAATATTTCACTGTAATTTTCCATTCCTTTGCACTTACAATATCAGCAAAGTCCCTTTGATAACATATCCAGATGAAATGTCTTCTTACCCCTCAAGTGCTACCACATATGACAATTACAGGAGTTTTTGTAAAGCAGTAAGGTATTTTATTCCGACACAAAAGGCAAGCCTCATTTCTTTCAATATTTCCATCTCTTGCCAGGTAAAAAGATCTTCCTATTTATGCGTTTATATTACTGTATCATTATGCAGTGACATATCAGCTACAATAAATAATGAAAATCCCATATGAGAGAAGGAGGTTTCCAAAGCTGTGAGTGGTAGAAGCAATGCAGCATGGCCCTTGCAAAGTCATCCTTTCAAGCTGCAAGGATAGAGCCTGATAAATGGAGGAAAATCTAAATAAGTCTATAGAATCTATATACTGAAGATAAGCATTTAAAGAGAGAGTGCAAGAGAGGGGCAAAGTATAGTAAGTGATTTTAGTAAGAAAAGTGAAAATTTTTGATTTGATTCAGTGTCTTAATGATGCTACCATTCAAATCTTCATGAAAGAATCCAAAAAACACAGTAAAATATTCTGACACTACAAATTTCTTTATAAAAATATTTTTACCTTTTTTTTCTTTTGAAATCAAGTGAGTGAGTCTTCTAGGTATTGCAGTAGGAAAGTGCATAGTAAACTGCATATATATTGATAGCTATCTCTAACAAGGTATTTTCCTGCTTATTGAATTATGCTGCTATATAAAATGAGAAAACCTCCAACCTTCTTTTAAGGAGAGTAATACTTCAAATTCAGGAATGTAAGGCTTAGAAAGTGCCATAAATAAAGCTGAATAAAACTTTTAAAAGACTAATATCTGCCTTTAGCAGAAACCAAATGTTGGTTGACGTCTCACAGCTACTCAACCTACTGAAAACACTGATTGTAATAGGAAGCTTTAGCATCAGTGTCAGCTCTGTCTACAATAAAAGCAGCCAGCAACCATATAATTCCTAGTCCTCAGTTTATTTATATGTAACCTCTTTATATTTACCTCTGTATACACAAGCAGCTATTGATTTCTGCTGAAGATTCACTGAAATGATATGCCTATTGCTTGGGCACTAAGCAATATAAATATTATATCTTGAGATTGGACAAGAGTAAGAGACAACCTCAGTCACTGTTTATTACATTATCAGTTACAACAGAGAGTTTTTTTCTTTTTAAAAACGCTCTTGCCTCACTGCACCAATCTGGTGTACAGGATTTATGAAAAAGAGTGTTAAAAAGGGGGTTTGAGAGAATACTTAACATCAGAGATTAAAATCATTTCAGCTATCACTTTTTCCAGAGGCTTCTTTTATCATCATTACTATTATCTTTCCTTTTATGATAACATGTCACAGTCTTAGTTCAACCCCCTGAGATTTGCATTCACCAGAAAGACAGCTTGTTTATATTTTCAGTGTTAATGATTTCACCAGTATGTGGAGCAATGTTTAAAACTCCCATTTATGTTTTATTTACCGAAAAATTCTCATGACAAACAGTGATACAAGATATCGAGATATTTAAATTCAAGAGTACAAAATCACTACTGGACTGTATATTGAATAGTAATGTAGTTTTCCTTCATAGAAAAGGATCCCAGGAAATTATGATAATGACACTCAGCACAACAAAAGAAAAGTAGCCCACAGCAAGATGCAGGTAGATAATTCCAAGCTTGAAAAGGGCACAGAACAGGAGAAAGAAAGAATAAGGCCTCCATCCTGTGATGGAGGAGCAGAAGAAACTCTCTAATAGCTTCAAGGGGTAGCCCATGCCCTGTTCTGGCTAATTTATAACCCTGACTGCTATGGGTCTGATCACTTTGCTCTTGGCATAATTTTTGCAGCAGCCCAACTGTGTTTTGGAGAGGAAAGTGATAATACATCTGAAAATTAGTCTGGACCTGACTCCTACTGATTTGAGTGGCCTTTAGGCACCTGAATTCCACTTTGGGCATGCGATTTCCAACATATGGGGACATATAAGCTAACCACTTAAAACTGAACTAGTAACCTAAACCCTCCTCATAATCTCTGAAGACAAATAGATTGATCTAAAAGGAAATTAATTTATCCTAAAATAAGGGTCCAAAAGGTGGAAGGCTTTTAGAGATGACTACCTTAAAACTTACAATCATTAGCTGAAGTTCAGACTTCAAACTTCTAGGCATCTGTTAGGGTTGGGGACTGCTATCATTAAGTCTAAGCAATACCCTTAAACGTTCCTCATGCAGTGGCTGCCTAGCCCTCTATCACCCTTATACAGCACATTTTTTTACAGGACAGTTTATATTTATATATACTGTTCCATGATATTTAGGATCAGAAACAGGTCTTTGGCATTGAGACTGTAGATCTCAGGTTTTCTTCCAAAACGTCATTCTCCCACGAATTTGGAACAATATCTTCAAATCAGATAATTCTGCATACTGCAAAAATGATCAGTACATTCCTAAGCACTAGGAAGAGTCTTCCTTGGTCTCTTCTGATAAAAATCTGCTGTTATTCATAAAGATGATCCCCTGAATCAAGTACTTCAACACTAGAAAGGTACATGAGAGACAAAAAAATGAAAAAAATAATAGGAAATGGCCTAGTGCTAGGTTGCTTTAGTACAACCAGAAATCTCTCTTTGCTAACAGAGAAGCCATCCTTTGGTCCAGACACTTAGTAGATAAACAGAAAAATTGCGCAGTCCATTACCACACATTTGCATAACAATTCCTCTAATTTTCTTATCTATTATTTCTTTTTTTAATTATTATTAGTATTATCACTGTCGGCATTCAGATTCACGGGAGCTGACCCACTGGAATTGTTTGAAAGCAACACCACGTTGACACGATGTGGTACAGGCGTTTTGCTTTGAAAACTCTTAATGCAATTTGAAGAAAACCTACCATATATTTTAAGAAAATTTTAAAAATATTTATCATTTTCATAAGCACTTTGACAAACATACAGTAGGGATGTTATCATTATAGAGTTAATTAGGTATTTTAATGCCTACACTGATCATTCATTATCATGGTATTTTCAGGGAAACTCAGATCCTTATAATACGTGCTAAGAGAGAATTTATTTTGGTCATTTAGCATGGGATTTCTGATCTAAGATATCTGCAATGTAGTTTATATCTGTGCTAGTCACTGTAGGATCCTTGTATAGTCGATAGGGAGAAACAGGCATGCCATCCTATAGACAGATTTAGAAGTCTATTTTAGGATACAGTGAATCACACTCTAGAAGTTCTGTTGTTCTCCACTGATTATAAGTGGAAGTAAGTATGATTGACTCAGATGAAGACATCTATATTTTACATATCTGTGTTCAGTTACATGAATTCACCCACAAATTGTGCACATACACATTTATACACCTGGATATTATTCCAAAGAACTGCGTAAATCAGCCAAAAACATTTCATGTCTTATTTAATGAACAGAAGGAGCCTTTGTTACTTTTCTTAAAGCAATGTTTCATCATGTATTGATATTCTAATCTATGACAAATATATTTGTGAGCACCCAATTCATACAGTTTTCTTTATCATATCTGTATTTTTCAATGGAGCATGGCATAGAAGCATGCAAAACATCCCTAAAGGTGACAGATTACATAAAGTTGGTGCGGCACCAGGTCAAAAAAACACCTGAGGTCCCAAAAGCAGTCTAAATACATTAGCGTGGTCCTAATTAACTTTGCTGCCTAGAAGGAGTTTTGATGAGTTTGGATTCAGTTCTATATCAGCATGACTATATTGCTTCCAGTTGTGGAACGAGTTAAGTCAGTGCTACCTTGCAGTTCCCTGCTCCATACTTAATTGTATGGCAGAAGAAAGCTTAGTGACAAGCATAGCAAAACAGCCCACTGCACCGAAACCTAGCAACAGATGAATATTTCAGATGATGCAGTCCGTCTTCATCAAACGTTTCTATGGTCTTAAACTAAAAACTTGCACATTGTAGTCCTATACCTTTATTTCTCCCATATTTATTTCATCTTGGAAATGATTGAGAGAATACGTTTTCAACTGGAAGTTCTTCAGCTAGAAAATTCATATTGCTGTGAGTCAAGATCTATCTGAAGAAAGTTAACCAAAAGGGAGAAAAATTGATTCCTCTGTTATTATGAAGCCAGCAATTGGTGTAATTCTAGTATAGCTGTAGAAAGCTTAGCTGTGGATAGATGGAGGATAGAGGGTCAGATAGGATGGTGCCACAGAAGGGGAGAAGGGCATGGTTTGAGTAAGGGGAAAGGGAGTAGCTACTCTCTTTTGCTCTTCACTTCATTGTTATAAAGGTATGCATGCACTCTGCATCTATATGGATATAACATACACAAGCCAGCCATTACTCTGTTAAGCCTAACCTATATCTTATTCCTGGAGATAATCACTTTTTCTCACTAGGACACATACTCATGCTCATGTCTACCACAACTCAAAAGCATGGGAGGAAAGAAACGATGAGATTCCCCTCAGTAAATGAAAAAGCTAAACTTTGTAAACAGTAATAAAATGAAAGATGTTGTTATAATGAGACTTTTTAAAAGGAATAGCTTCGGTTCAAATTGCTGATACAGACTTATATAGTATTCTTTTTCTTTTTGCAGAATATTTTAATGATTTACAGTAGGTCTGTATCTAACTTGCATCTGTTCTATTGTATTTTGACAAAACCACTGAAGTTTTCTCTATAATACAGAATTCCAAATTCAATTTGAACTGAGCAATCTGTATAAGCAGATTTACAGAGAGGTCTGTGCTCTTAAAACCTACTGTAAAGTCTATACAGCAGAGCAATTAGGAAGACTATTTTCTCAGAATAAATAAAATAAAATAATTTTGACAAGTAGAAATGAATTGAAATTCATAAACTCATGCTTTTATATTTTATTAAAAAGATTTTTCTTCCAAATGACATTACATTAAAAAAAAACCCCTACTGTAGTGGGTATTTAGCCTGGAAATACTCACAGAAGGATTGTATAATTAAGGCCTGCATGAACTTCATTTTAAGACTGTTCAAAGGCTTCAATTACTTCTAATATATTTTCTGGTCTATTTTGAAAACTTTATTAAATTTATTCAGATATTTCAAGGGTAAGTCTATTCTCCTATACTTTAATTTATCGGATACACACTCACTTGACAGTCCCTTTACCCACAGTGACTTTGTACATTGTCTCAAGAGAAAAAAAAAGCCCAGAAGATTTCCAGGAGACTCTATTTTGGAAAAATAGATTGAGTGCTAAAATTGCATGTTCTATCAAATAAAGTAATATCTTTATTTGCAGAAAGGCCAGGGAAAAGCTCCCCTCTGTTCTTACCTTTGAGAACTCTTAGGTCAGAAAAAGGGAAACTCTTAGCTCAGAAAAGTGATTTGTCCCTTTCACTCTCTTTGTGACCATTCTGTTTGTATTCTCAGTAGCTAAAAGTCTTATGATCGGTGGTCCGACTTTAAATTCCCTTTGATTTTTTTTTCTTATTGGAATTTCACAACAGTGTATCATGATTGAAATATTTATTTATCTGTATTAGGGTAACAAATGAAAGCCACACAAGTGAAAGCAGGTATAAAGTGAAAGTGATTTGCATAAACATCTTTTTTTTTTATCAAAACAATTTGATACTGATTAAAAAAAAATTCCATTGTACAAAAATTTCACTTGCTGTGAACTCAATTCTTTCAAGAATCATAATATTTTCTATAACACTAGGTGGAAAACAAATAATTAGGTCGGTGGCATGTTGTCTACTGTTATGAAAATGTCTGAGGCAGAGAAAAAAGCAAAAGGGATAGGCTACACCTCCTCAAATTTTATCTGTCCAGAATGTAGGCCTGTGTGTAGGTTTGTCATGTATGTTACCCATCGCTTGCCATGGATTTTAGAAGTTTTTCCAGGGATCATTTCTCCCATTATCAAGTAGACGAGTCTCTCTCTTGATTATAAAGGCAGCACACAGGCTTCCAATGCCATATGAGAAGCCCTGCCATACCCAGAATAGTCACATGGGGCTAGTAGATATGATGCAAGATCTATAAAAACACCACGGAGAGATATCTGGTGTGAAAGTGGGTATCAGAGGACAAATCACATGGCACTGGATCTTGTGGTTAGGTAACTGAATTGATCCTAGATTTTCGTTAACTATGACATAATTTAGAGACTTAGTTCCTATGTTTGCATTTACCTTTAGACACCTCCATCCAGTCCAGGGTAGTGATTCACCACAAGACTGCAGAAGCTGTTATTCAGGTTTTTAAAAGCAGGCTGCATTGTCATAGAGGTGCACACGTAGCTGCCTTCCACTAGGGCACCAGAGCTCTATGAGTATGTTTTGCATCTAAAAAGTAGTTTTCTTGCTTGCATTATGTATCAATATCACATGATACAACTCACAGAACATATGTTGACTGGAACATAAGGACGACTGGACTTTTCCTGTTTATCAAGACAGATTTTGAATGATCCTTGAATAAGAAAAAAAAGAAAATCCCAAAATGTAGTCGTGTACAACATGCTTTTATATGCGTTTTGAGGCAAGGTGAAGTCTGATGGAAAACATATATTTTGGATTTCTTTTTATGCTGTGTTTCAATAAAACTCAAGGCTTTAATTTGCAGGCATAGAATTTAATTTCCAAGGCATGGAATTTCTGTTGGGCTTATGAACAATCTGGTATTATGATATCAAACTTCTAATACATGGTTTCATTCAGAATTGGTATGCAGCATTTATGTTAAACAATATATTTCATATGCGTTTACATTTAGTCTCGTGAAAGCAGGGAGGGCTATGATTCCATGTGAACGACAAATGATGGTATTCAAGAATAACAATGAAGTGGATATTCACAAAATAGGATTTGATTTGTATCAGCAAAGCACATAATGACAACATTTACAGCTTCTATAATTTTTCAATCTACAGTGTAACTGGATATAACAGGAAAGGTCAAATATGTAGTCATTTACTGTCCTTAACAAGAATGATATAGTAGCTGCAAGGTCTCATCAGCCTAAATGCCCATGACATTTCCATTTGAGTCCTGGCAGTATAAAGGCAAATGCTGATTAAATTAAAAGCCTACTGTTATTTAAAGCACATACTTTTAATCTGAATAAAGAGGTCATACAGAACTGTCCCAAAACATACTTAGTGATATATTAATCGTATATACGTCATCATCTCCTTATCATAGTCAACATCTGTCTCTTGTAATTTTTGTAATCTTTGTAATCTGAAAAGCACCACACCTGTTTGTCCCTCCAAAAAAAGATGACACCTCCTCCCGCAAACCACCTTCACAAAAAGTTGCAGCATGCTGCTTGTATATTATGTGTATTATTTCAAACAGGTTCAGAAAGCACACAGTTCTGTAGGGATGGTTTTATGTAATCAGATTAGGGGGCCTTATACTGTACCTTTTAATAAAAATGAATCCTACAGTGCCTATTTTAAATACTTATTTCCTGTTTTAGAGAACATACCATTAAGTCACAGATTATTGAAAATATAATATCAGAAATAAAATCTGATTTTCACTTTTTTAAGAAATTCAAAACTCAATTTAATCCTGATTTTCATAAGGCAGCTACTTTTCCTGTAGCTGTAAAATATTTTATGTTCAAACTTATCTCTGTAATTTAATTATAAACCCATCTGTATAATGTTTAATGCTGATACTCTATGATGTTCATGAGTTGTAGCACAGATGCCATAGACCATCATTCCTGGACTGATGGAAAAGTCTGTCATTAGAATAGATCTTGTCATTCCTTAATATCCTGTATTATTTTTCATCATTATAGAAAAACTCTGAGCTGTTGAATGACAGTGTCTTTCATTTCATCTGGCAATTAGCAAAAACATCCCAAAAGAATGAAATTATACTCAACAGAGAATGTCTTTCTTCAGTCAAAAATATCCAAGGGGCTGAAATATCCAAATCAGAAATATTTTTCTTAATACTGTTGAAAGTTCTTTCTATTTTAGAATCTTTTCACAAACAAATCTTTAAACTTAGACTGTGTGCTCACTTCCAACATTGGCTAAAAGCAAAACAGCAATAAATATTTTAAGACTTTAATCATTTCCAGAACCCTTGAAGTACCAATTAGCATATTAATGCAATGGTTCATTGGTTTTATCCAAGAAGTTAAACTTCTAAATGACTAAATAAAAAGCTTTATTACATGACTATGTGAAGACTGGTATTACTTGCAAAGGAACAGGGAGAAGAGAGGGAAAAATACAAACTCCACATTTGATAAATTGTTCAGTCAAACAATTTCAAAGGTCTCTTGTCTTTCTGTAATTAGTCTAGCAATTAAAACTTGATCTATATACTGAAAATTGTATTTGACTTCATAATTGTGTTTTAATCTGCTACTATCCTATTCAGAAAGATCATGTAATTAATTTCTACGTATACTCATTATTATGTGTGTCTAAAAACATCCAGTATATTTTCACTGAGTTCTCTCAGGAAAAAAAAAGCAAGCAAACAACTGTACTTCAGATTTGGTGGGCGAGAGGTTTTACTGGTACATGAGCTCAGTGCTGGAAAATAAAACGGGTGGGAATAAGAGAGAACTGTTGGAAGTTTCTTGATTTACTGGCCAACACAAATTGGCTGCAGTACTCATAAAAGAAATACAGAGTGTTCCCTAAACCCTTAAGTTGCAGAAATCCTCATGAAACTGAAGACTCTTTAGATGAAGACTCTGAAACTTGGCTGTCTTTGGTCATACAAAGTGCTCTACATGTCACCATTACCCCATAGGCAGGAAGAGTGCTGGCCAGTTTTCTGAGTTCACAGCTGTGATTTCCCCGAAAAGCTCTACCTTGGCCAGATCTAGCAGCTTTTGGTGTCATTCAGGGCTACAAAGCTGTGCATAAAAGAGTTTCTAAACCCTGCAGATTAATCAACCGCACCATAACTTTTGTGTCCCAGGTTACAAAGGAGAGATCAGGAACAGCTATGCTACCTGCAAGAAAATTTCCCAGGGCACGTGCTGTTCCAAGCACAGTACCTTCACTGCTATGATGAGTACATGTCAATGTTTAAGGCTTAAGAGTTCATCTCCTGCAGCAAAGGAAGAGATGTAGTAGAGGAGGGAATTTTTCTTTACATGCATGTAGCTAGTACTGCTATTGAAGTTGTAGAAGGTCCTTTTGCAGACAGACCTACATAACAAGATTTCTTCCAGATGGAACACTTGATTCTGCCCTGACCCTTTATTATAATATTTTTGTCACTGATGATTGAGAAACTTTTGTAAGGCAAAGTGGGGTGCTCATACAGGTCCCCATTCTCAACAAAGGAGAACATAAACTTGTAGCTGCAGGAAATGGTGAAAATTTCACTTTGCCTTTTAATAACCAGATTTCTTTTCTCTTTCTCTTAAACAAAATTAACAGGTCTGCTTCACTGGTTCATTTTTTCATTTAGTGGTCTCCTTATTTTCATTCCAAGTTATTATGTCTTATCTAAGTACAGCTTTGGAAAATGAAGAGCTAGTATTTCCAAATTGTTCAATAACAGCAGAATGGATACTGTCTGTTCTATGGATTGTTTTAACGCATGAGTCTACTGAAACAAACACTATCTACCAGGACCTGTAACTACAAACTTAGAGATGGGAAAGGCTTAATAGGTTACCAAATCCAGCTAGTTTTCTAATCTGATGAAGTCTCCTCTAGGTTTTATAAAAAGGTCTGTATTATTAGTCCTTAAGACATTATAGCCACAAAATACACACATAAGATGTAAATGCACACAAGCACATGTAAGTATAGTCAGCACAGAAGATGAAATACATATACGTTCTATGGAAGCTCACAAACTGAAGTTGCAGTTGGTGTGGAATCAAGCCATTGTGGTAGGAACAACTAAACTTCATCTGTTGAAAGTTGTCCAAGTACTTGAGGTAGGGACGTGCAGTGTGGAGTGACGTGACTGGCAAAGAGGGAGGGAGGGAGGTGCTGGGCAGGTCTGGGAAGATGAGCCAGCTGCGGCTGCTGATGTGGACATCAACGGCCCTCTGAGGCTATGTGCTGGTTTTGGCTGGGATAGAGTTAATTTTCTTCACAGTAGCTGGTATGAGGCTATGGTTTGGATTTGTGCTGAAAACAGTGTTGATGATAACACAGGGATGTTTTAGTTCCTGCTGAGCAGTGCTTACACAGAGCCAAGGCCTTTTCTGCTTCTCACCCCACCCCACCAGCGAGGAGGCTGGGGGGGCACAAGAAGTTGGGAGGGGACACAGTTGGGACAGCTGACCCCAACTGACCAAAGGGGTATTCCATACCATATGACATCATATAAAGCTGGGGGAAGAAGAAGGAAGAGGGGGACGTTCGGAGAGATGGCGTTTGTCTTCCCAAGTAACGGTTAGGTGTGATGGAGCCCTGCTTTCCTGGCGATGGCTGAACACCTGCCTGCCGATGGGAAGTAGTGAATGAATTCCTTGTTTTGCTTTGCTTGCGTGCGCAGCTTTTGCTTTCCCTGTTAAACTTTGTCTCAGCCCACAAGTTTTCTCACTTTTACCCTTCTGATTCTCTCCCCCGTCCCACTGGGATGGAGTGAGCGAGCGGCTGTGTGGGGCTTAGTTGCCGGCTGGGGTTAAACCATGACAGGCTAGGTTTAAGGGCATAAATATAGCGTCAAGCAAGTCATATCATCAGACACCAGACTGACTTGTGAAAGTTTAAATATAATCTCTCTATGTATGGAATACATTAGATTACTAAATATTTCCTGAAACTTTTACAATGCATGTTGTTGAAATTGTACATCAAGCAAATTGTATGCTGACGGAAGTAGTATCACAAGAGTCTGGGAAATATTAGCATACATGAAGAAATCATCTCACTAATCTGATTGAACGAGGTCTTTTAGATCTGTGCTTTCTGTCTGACTGTACATTGCATATATGCACATGCCTATACAGATAGCACAAAAGCGTGGGCACACTCTTAGGAGAAACAGCACATGAACTGAGAACATAAGCATCTTTTTTTTTAATAGAGTAAAACAGGAATCTATTTGCCATCAATATTTAGCATTACTAAATGTCCTCAGAACTGAGTAAAAAATGAGGAGGCTGAAACCAAAGGCAAACATTTCCCAATGATAGAATTTTGAAGAGACTGGATGATGAAACAAAGCCCTGTGACATTTCGGGGGGAAACAAGAAGTGTCTTGACATTGCCAAGACATAAAAACTTCCTGTAAAGAAAACGTAGGGCATGTTATTACATTTTCACAAAAGAAAATAAGACTGACAGAAGGGCAGTTGGGGAAAAAACGTATTAATGATTTTGAATATGCCCTTATTAGCAGAGCAGAATTTACTAGAGGTTGGCGGGAAGATGTGGTTTTGGGCATCACTAAAGGATGCTGCTGCCTCTTGTTACTCTGCCATGGAAGGTAAGACTTCAGTGTACTTCTCACATTTAACATCTAAATCTGCTAATACTGGTAACAGTGTGATTACACTTGGCCTCATGCCTTACAGAGTATGAGACTACCAGAGTATGAGATTTTTTTAACTGCTGAAGATCAGCTGTGATCTGCACAGGGAGTGCATGTCATTAATGGGCAGAATAAGCCAGAAGGGCT
Organism: Calonectris borealis; assembly: GCF_964195595.1. Classification (NCBI taxonomy): domain Eukaryota; kingdom Metazoa; phylum Chordata; class Aves; order Procellariiformes; family Procellariidae; genus Calonectris; species Calonectris borealis. Next base: position 163,457,145 of record NC_134312.1, read on the forward strand.
TCAGAAACACAGTACTTAGCCCAGGCCTCCAGTCAGCCATCTCTGCCTTCTTTCTCCTCTTTCTTATTTTTTAATTCTTTTCCACAAGGCAAAAATTTTACAAAATAAGGAGGTGGGAACTAAAATGCCATGTGCCTTTTGATATAACTTTAGAGCAACTTACTTTTGCCCTTTTCCAGCCTGTTAAAAATCAGTTCTTGTTTTCTTATCACTTTTGACTTCCATATTTTGTTTTATTGGGTTTTGTTTGTATTGTTGGGTGTTTTTTTTTTCTTATTTGGAACGAAGAAGATAAGGCTAGCTCCTTTTTTAAAACTGGATTATCACTATATAATCAGAGATATTGATTTCACTGTAAACTTCTTATGTTTCCTCCATAGGCATGGAGAAAATCAAAGGATACCGTCATCTTTCTGCTGATGATTTAAAAACTGCTGCTAATGGATACTGCAGTGAAATTACATTTTCTCTCCCTCTTCCTCTTTGTCTAAGTATTATTAACAGGTGCTGGATTTCTTCAGTAGGGAGAAAAAAAGGCCACTATAATGAATGCATTAATTTTTTATCATCTGATTTGTTTTCTTCTTGTAAAGCTATGGTTTTGGCAATGATAAAAACATTCCTAGCAGTCGAGCACAGTTAGGGAGCATTGGTATTTATTGCTAAATACAAAGTTAAGTATCACATGATTTTAGATATGTTTGCTATATACAAACACAGACCTACATTACATATTTCCTTATGTTTATATACACTAGTGATGCTTTTTAAAGACATTATGTGGAAGTAAATTGTATGAACATGAAATACATTAATCCAGCATAGGACTTGTTAGAGAACACAGTCCTTTATCTCCTTGCCTGTTCTGGAGATAAACACCCATTTCACTGAGAGAATTACACTGATCTGAAATCAACACAACAAAGGACCATTATACTTAAGGTCCTAAGGCCCTAAAATCTCACCTATTAGTTCTTTTAAACTCTGATCTGACTATTGGCAAAATGCAAACTGAAACTTAATTTCACATTAGTCTGTAGTCCATTTATACCACTGCACAAATACAGCCTCTTGGTTTCAAAAGGGAACTCACAAATCAAATAGAAAATAGGACAGTTAATTGCTACTTTTCACAGCTGAGAAAAATATACATTGGAGAACATTATCGGGCATTTGATATATCAGTTACTCTCTGTGATTTTTACCATATCTCCGTTGATTCCAGTATAAAGTTGATATTTCAAAAAGTCATGAGAGGCAGTATAACAGACTGCTTAAAAATTATTCAAATGTCAAATTTCTGATTTACTGTAATGCAAATGCTAGTTTTTAAAGTTGATAGGTGAGTGAATCTGTACATGTTCATACGTCAACAAACAACTCTGTCTACCTCTATTAATCGCATATAGTACTGTGTATCTTGTTGAAAACAGTACACTGCTGCATACACTGTTCTCTCCTGATTGACAAGAAAACATTTCAGAAGCCCTGTAATCGCTATTACAGTCCACAGATATTTGGTGGAAAAACTTGCATATTCTGAAACCAGCTAGCAAATGTTTCCAAGGGAGCCAGTCGCACCCATGGGAAAAGAATTGGGGTTACACCACCACTGGCCTCATTCATCACTCCCTGACAGTGGCCTAGATAAAGTTTGCAGTTTTTCCTGTAAATGCTGCTTTGTGAAATGTAAATGCACCAGATGCAGTGACTCAATTTCAGACTACTACATTCTTTCAAACCAACAGGTCAAGTATACGGCTTTCCTAATTGCATGCAGTCCATATGAACATATAAAAAATCACATGAAGAAAGCTATGATTTACATATATGATGGTAATTACTTTGTTTTGAATCCGTAGCGTATGATTATATGCTTTCATTATACATTTTACCTGTTTCATATCCTAGATCTGTGCACTAAGAGCTGCTTCTAACTGTTTAACTAGTATGCTCTTAGATGCTCTGATTTTCTCAGATGTTAACACTCTTTAATTACTTGGATATCACCAACAACTGCAATATAAAGATTGAGTAATTATGTATTTACAAATGACAATGAGAACAAAATGTCCATCTTTGCCCAGTTCCCTAGAACAACTACAATCCTGACTGACAGAAACAGAGTTTTCTCCTCTTTTCTCTTACCTCCTTATCACCCCAGAAATTGCTAATAAGTTATTCCATAGTTCCTTATGTAAGTGAAAGGGAGTCCTGCCCGCACTGATGCATTTTAACAATTACATTCCTATTCTTATGCTAATCCCCTTCATGATGGTATCTGAGTATTCTCCAAAGATTCAAAGTGACATATGACAAGAAGTATAAGTTCCACTTTGCTGACTGAATATCTTCTTTGCTGCTGAAGTATTTATAACTTGCTTTCTCTTCTCCTTGTGACTTTTTACTTCTATTTTTTCCATATTTATATTTAGAGTGTTTTAAAGGAATAAAAATAGAAGAAAGCACTATCCATTTTACAAGGATATCTTTGTACATAAATGTTCTCCATGCACATCTAAAAGCCCTTAAACATAGAAAAAATGTGACTGCAAAGGATGTGAAGGCAGCTTTCCAAACAGAATGTATTCAGTCAGAGATGAGCTCATGCATGTGTTATGATTTTAGCATGTTTAACGACTAATTGGTGTTAAAGGTAGATAAGCAGATAAAAACTTCTTTCTTCTGAAGAAGAAAGGTGAAGACAGAGCTTTGTGTATGAAATGAGTTGAGGCTTCCTCCTTGCATCCTTTTGTGTCTTTTTATAGACTATCTTGAAATACAGAATCATATCCAGCACAAAATATGTACAGCTCCTCCCATGTTATCTCCTACGTTCCAGATAGTAGTCCCAGAGTGAAAGATAAAGCAAAACACTAGCCACATTTTCTTCAGGATTTTGCCATAGAGGAAAGTGAAGATGGAAACTGTAGCTTGACTGTACAGTTTCTCCTTCTCTGGAAAATACAGAAAGTGCGATCCTAATCACTGCATTTCTATGCAGCCTTGACCACATCCTTTTCACCACATAGTGCAAACATTTCTGACAGCTGAATCACCACTGTGGCAGGACTGCTGTTCCTGAAAATCCCTATCCTGTAAATCAGCATAAACCAAGCATACATGAGCCATATTCTAAAAACGGTAAAAGAAAAGAACACTTCTCTGAGGGTGAATGGCTTTTTCTGATAATCTCCAGCATATGTTTTACTGTATTCTAGTTTGAACTGAGCATTCCCCTGAAACTGATGCCACTGGGTTCATTCACCTTTGCTACATTACAGGATTACAGAATGGTGTTGTGGTTTTGTTTCCAAATGGTTTGATTCTGGGGTATGTTGTTTTTATGGTTTTTTTTTGTGGTTGGTTTGCAGTTCTTTTCAAGTTAATTTATATTCAATTTCATTTATATATGTGGCAATAACAAGAAACAAAAAACATAAAAATCTTTTACTTTTTAAATTTCATTTTGCAAAATATTTTTTTCCAATAAACACATCTAGAAATGCATCACTTTTGCCTACCTGCTCATGATTCATGGGATCTTTTTCATATGACACTACTATTTTTATTTTGGTTACCCCTAGCCTTGTTAATCAGCCTGATTTCACAGCTGTTTGTCATCTTCTATTTCTCAACTGATAACATAGGACACTACCTAACTCTTTGTAGATTCATCTTGTGTATAGCAGGTTGGAACTTACATTTTTGTGTTCTTCAAACATTCAGGAAGTCACATAGCTATTAAACTCATCATGCAATAGTAAAATTTTTTTTTTGTTCTCATGTTTTTCTTTTGCAAGATGTAAAACCTCAGAATGCTTAAACCATAGTAGAAGGCTACTTCTTCAATATATGGCATGATACTGAACCATTATGTCCAAACTAAATGCGTAGCTCCATGAAAGAAAAAAAATCCCGAGAAAAAATCTCAGTGAAACTCAAATATGAACATTATCATAAATGGTAGGAGATAAATCTTCTCTATAATTAAATTACCCTTAAAACCAGAGCTGTAAAATATTCTAATAATATCTTAACTAAAGATCTCATATATGGATGTGTTTATACCAATATGAATCACTCCTTTCAAAACTTCAGTTCTATGTGAGATTCAAGTTTCAAAGGAAACACATTGTTACACATCGATTAACACACACAAGTTTGGATTAATCTTTGCTAATTATACTTGTCCTATAACTGGTGGTAGTCACCCAAAACTGATTACGTAGGCTCCATTTTTGGTCAATAGAGAAAGACTGACACCTCCAGAGTGCTTTAATTGTAAAACATATACATTACTATTTTTACACTAGATTACACCTGATTAGAAGACAAGTCAGTAAAAATACAAATTGTAATGTATACAGATAAAAATTATGATCAGAAAATATTATAAAATTATTATACAAATCATAGAAATGACTATCAGCCAAGACATAATTCTAGTGGAACAGATAAAAAATAAGGATAAGTTGGGTGACAGGAGAACCATGGTTCCTTGTAATGGCACCCCACCTGCTGTACATTTTACACTATTGGCAGCATTAGAGAATCTGCTTTGGAGCAACAGAAAGGCTTTAACAATATTTAGTGTTTATTTTTAAGACAGTGGGATTGGAAGAATTCCCTGACATCTCAGATCAAAATCTTTTCTTGATCTTTCCCCACCAACTTACTGTATTAAATGTCTATGACAATCTGATGCTGAAATGTTCCTCATATAAAACATAAACTGCAAAATTGCTGGTAAGTAACCCCCTAGTCACTGTTCTATACAATAAAGGTTTACAAAAGCTAATAATTCTTAAAAGCATGCATTGTATCAGACTCTAATTATACTCAGCCACACTAAGCACGATATGCTGTTGTGTTAAATGTTCCTTCTTACTCCTTTCTCTCACTGCTCTTAGCAGGTACTGCAATGAAGAGAAATTCATTTCGATCATTATGTGTCATATGTTTTGTTGCTTCTGTGTTATAACTATTTTGCAGTTAAATAGAAGACTTCATTCTTTAAGACTACCACTTAAGGTCTCAGGAGCACCAGGTTCACCAAAATGTGTAAACGGGGGAAAAATACTCACACAGTAATTGAATTCACTGTGAATTTCACTTCTGATGTAGCTACAACTGCATCCTTATCTCCAGACTTTTGTTTCAATAATCATTGCTAAATTCAGTTGGAGAATAGATATGAAGCCATAGGATTCAGAATCCTTTTGCTTGCAGACAGACCCTCTTCTCACAACAGCCATGATTTTTCAGTCTTTTCAATAATTTCCAACCTACGCTAATAACTAGATCCTTCAAAACCATTGATAGTAGCAATGGAAATGCATGTCCAGTACCAAATGATTATTATACTGCTGTTAGGTTATTTGAAACGTCAGCTTGTAAGTATTGTGCAACAACTTTGAAGACAATAAAAGTGTGGATTAAAAAGCAAAAAACCATTCTAAGTCCCAAACCTTCTCAGCTAAGCCAGAGAAAGACATATATTAAAAAATTTTCTTTGCTTCCAGCTAGAGATGCTCATAAAAATATCATATGCTAAACCATTGGAGGTCATCTTCAAATGCCAGAAACAGCAATATTAGAACCTGATGACATCCTGTATGCTTGTCTTGGTGTACATAATATTACAATATAATTTATCCTTATTATTTCATGAGATGGATCTTGCTCTTATTATTTGAATGTTATAAAAAGGAAAATAATAATTAATTGCATTTGAACAAGTTGTAGCTACTGACAGTGGTATTGCAAAAAAGTTTTTTAGAACTGGAGTATAATGCCATTTTAGCAACAGGTTTCCTCTGAGTTACATAAACACTTGACTTTTATAGCCAGTAATTTTTATAATCTTCAAGCTGTCAATAACATTTTTTCTTGTTTTTCTGGATATGAACCCTACAGTTTATTTACGCTTTCTGGCTCAGTGAAGGAATGTGACTAGCACAAAGTGACTGTAGAGAGAAAGAATGCAGCATCATTTATTTTTTTGGTTACTAAGAAAAATTCCCCCATTTCTTCATATTCTGTATTTACTTCCTTTTCAAAACCAAGGTCATAAGATTATTATCAGAACAGTAAGTAGGGTAGCTGTAAACGCCATCTTCAAAACCATCTTCTCTGTCATCATGGTCAAAGAAGATTTTGTGATCTTAAAAATCAGCGTAGTTGCACTAATTCATTAATGCTTCTTTACTTTTGGAGAATGTCCTGGTGCTAAAAACAATATAGTGTATGAGATTCTGCTTACTAGTATCCATTAACTCAAAGGGAGATTGTCTCTTTAAAACTATAAAGCAAATTCAGAATAAATTCAGTCTAATCAAGTTATCTTTGCACCTTCAAAAGTCAATATCACACCTTCAGCTCACTGGGAAGAAATATTTCACTTTGCTATCAACTCATCATCAACTGACAATTCATGGAAGGCAAGCAATTCCTGGGGGTTGTTTCACCGCTTTTAATCTCTGGATATTGTGGCAGCCTTATCTGCGAATTTTCCTACATTGCCTAGTTCCTTAAAACCTTTAACATGATTTTAGCATAGGTTTTGATTGATATTTTAATTTCCTTTATTAAAATATAATATATAAAAGGAAAGGAATCTTTTAAGTTCCCAACTGACAATGAAATAGTACTTACATTGTCGTAGGGAGCTAACTTCCTATTAATACAATTGTATTTGACATTTCCATTAAAAAATCTTCCACTAGTGTTATATTATTATGTCTGTGACAGCTCACTGTGGGTTCTATGGTTACATATTGATTTTAGATTATCGCTTTATTGCATATTTTTCTATGTACATAAGAGGTCCACTTTAGAAAAACATTAATTTGTTTTTGTTCTAAAAGTGTAGTAAGAAGATATTTACTGAGTTCAATTAAACTTTTGCATTGTAAGTGTATGTGATGCTCTTAATTTAAAGAAATTTAAAGAACCTTTTGCTTAAGGGAGCATTGAAATTAAGCTCTGGAAGTAGTATAAAACACTATGCTAATTTTATGTCAGTTAAATGTAGGCTTTTGGACAATGTAAAGGAACACCTCTCAAGAGACACTACGAAACACAGGAAGCCAGACATCAGTGAAAAAGGAATATGCAAGGAAAGGCACTAGACTGACCAGACAAAATCCCAGAACCAGCTAAGTTTAGCTTAAATTCTGAAGAATATTATTTCTGTCATGTTCTCACCATAAGACACTTCTAAGTATACACAGCAGCACAGAAAACCCAGCCTTCAGGCTTTCAAAATCATTAGACCTTTAAACATATGTGTATAACAATATAAATGTGACTTTAGTAGCAACATACGATTTCAAGTATTACCTTATAATGCAATTCAGACAACAATTTAAAGAGTGTTAACAGTAATATCACAAGGTCAGGTAGGTATCTCAATAGCAAAAATTAATTTTCATAGAGTATAATTTATACACAAATTATTTATTCAGGTACATGATATATTCTGTCTGGGAGCTTGACCTCTGCATTGCCATCTGCTGATTGTAAATTTTGTGAAAAACATTGCACCAACCTCGGATTTTTGCTTGTTCAGAAGATTATCCTTTCTACATTATTTAACTACCTGTCATTTGACCTTGTCTTTAAAATCATTGTATGCTTCTCATGTCACTGCATTCACTGTTGACAGCTGGTGTTTATCACCAGAAGCTGTGGGGGGAAAATTACTCAGTGTACAGCCTAGCCCACTTGCAAAAGCAGATCGAATAAAAAATAAGTAGAAATGAGGAGTCCCTAAATACCAGCAGCTAGCACTTCAATAAATACGGGGAACGTGCAATGGTTATATCAGGTTTCATTGTACAGCTGCTGTCAGCATTCCTACTGCTCAAGAAAACAGCTGAAGTGATGCCTGTGGTTTCTAATATCAGAAAGCGCTAGCTTTAAAATATGTCAAAACGCAGCACGTTAGTCTGCAGTACCGCTATTTTCTATGGTAGGCTAAAACCCAAACAAGGTGGTGACTGATCAGTATTTGCCCCACTCTTATAATCATCCATTACTGGCAACTGGCAGAGACAAATTCTGGGCGAGACGGACCTCTACGCTCAGCCGGTACGGCCGCTCCTCTGTTTTGATAAAGCACCTGTCAGATGCAGAAAGCGGCATCGGGACGGTGATGCGGGGGCCATCATATTTCAGGTGTGAAACACAATCCCAGTCCTGGCCAAGCTTGGTTAGTAAAACTACACTACATGTTTTCATTTAAAAGCATCACTTCTTGTATCGTAGACAAATACAAGTATTTACCCTTTGGTAATTGAAAATACACTCAGTTGCAGCTCAATGTGTTAATCCAGCCGCGTTCCTGCCAATCCTTTTGTACTGATGACATGAGCTGCTGGAATAGCCACATTTCAGTAAAGGTACGATAGACGCTTATATTTAGTTTTCATATTTATATCTTTAGCTTATTTTGAAAGCTCATTAGTGTTGTGTAGAAACAGAAGGGCTACACATACAAAGCACTGTTAATATGTTTTTCCTGAATTCTGCTTCCTACACTTGGGAGGTCCCTCTCCTTCATTAGCACTAATTGATGTTCATTAGCTCCTTTAAAACCCATTTTCCTCTTTTTACATTTTTATCATCTGAAAGCTGTGAATGGCACATGCATAGGGCCAAACAGGGCCCTAGTGGTGGAAATGAAAATCCATTGAGCAACTTAATGTAAAGGCAATACCCCTGGCTCGTGAAGTACCTGGTTATGGATCATAGGACTATTGGAAAGCAATATGAAGTATTGCAAAAGCTTGATCTAAAAGAGTTTAAGACTACTTATATTCTTCCCTGAACATTCAATTGACAACTGCTAGGTAGATCCTTGTTTTGACACACTAAAGCTTTTGACACATTAAAGAGAACATGAAATAATATTCTCTCTGACAAGCTTTAGTTCTGCTTTCTTGACTCATCTTATTTGTTTATATTACACCTTCATGATTTAGACTTGCAAACTATAAAGCCTGCCTTGCTTATAAAGGGATATGTGCACTGCACCTACAGAACACAAAAGACTAATTCTATATTCAACCATAAAATTAATTAGGCTTTATAAAAATTTCTTGGATTATCACACAAATAATTAAGCTGGGCTGGACACACATTACTTTGAACATGCAAAGCTGCAAAACTGCAAAAGGATTATGCATTGCACGGCTTTCACATGTCAGTATTAACTTTAAGGGGCTCAGCCACTGAAACAGGTAATCCTATGTGTAATACTACTCATGTAGCACTCAGTCCTAGTCAGGGAGTAAAACTAGAACAAAGAAGGGATAGAGAAATGACTGATGACTATGCTTGCACATTAAAGGCTAGTGGGTTCACTCACATGTGACTCTTAATAGATTTTTCAATCTTGTGGATTGTGGGCTTGTGGAAAGTGAACAAGTGGCACAGAATGTAATTCCTGTTGTAGGAAACAAATAATAGCTTTAATTGTTCTTTTAAAGTGTGGTCATCCAAATAGGATGATCTTTAGGATGGTCCTGTGTATTTGGTTCTGTCCTTAAATAGGCTAAAAGTATTCCATAAAGGAGAAAATAGCTATTAATTAACAAGATTTTAAAAAGATCATTGAAAAAAAATTTCCACTGTTTTTTCATCTGCTCACAGCAAAGAAGTTTTGGAAACCTGCGTCACTAGCAAAAAATTTGCATGTCATACAATGCTTCAAACTTACTTTTAAAACAGGAAATAACACTTGTATGTTTCCTTGAAATGAATTTAAGTCTTCTCAAAAAACATTTTGATTAATTACATGTAAATGAATTCTAAGAAGTCTATAAAGGGATTTCTTCAGTTGTCAAGGTGATTTTTAATTAACATAAAATGGGAGTCTCTTTCCTGGTTTCCATCAGTACTTATGATGCTGCTGGAGGAGCTATAGCTCATCTTCATAAGGCTTACTTGATGCTTTAAGTATTTATATAGCTTAGTCATATATATAAACTAGCAAAATAAATACTACATCACTTGTCTGTTTTTACGTAAGAACTAGTACTATTAATTCACAGCATCTAACTTCAGCTTGGATGGATCATGAGCAACATAATTCTAAAACATCTAATTATTGTTCCTAGACAAACCATGGTTAGACACAGTAGCAAAACCATCTGAAAAGTGCAAGTTTGACCAGACAGCTGCCTGACCAAACCTTCAAATATCCCAGCTCATCTTCCTACAAAATTTTCAACACAAAATGATTTAATGATTTCATTCAACTTAACAAAACGTATCTAACATCTGATAATTTTGGTTATGGTATTTTGTTACAAGTATGAATCCAATGTTTTTTCTAATGAACACAAGATCTAGAAACTGATTTAATTAGATGACAATATTACATACTGCTATGCTCTGACAATCAGCAAAAATCAATCTTTGTATGAATTTAGAGTATAATTCAAAACCTTAGGCATGTGGGATGAAATTAGAGAATACAAGAGAATGTTTGTCTTCTCCAGTGGACCAGTATTTCGTTCCCTTTATTTCATGGGGTTTAGATTCCAGTGTCAGCTTCAATTTCAGTGAGCTCTTTTTTCAGTAGCCTCTTTGCAGAGGTTTAGATTTAAAGGCCAGAAGGAACTCTTACAGTCATCTGGTCTTTTCATAACACAGGCTATAAAAAAGTCATGTAATAATTCAGGAATTAAGCCCTTCATTTCTTTTAGGGTTATCATATGTGTCTGAGAGAAATGCGGTGGCTTGAATTTAAAGTCACAGAGCAACTACCATATCACTGAACACATTTTCCCATTGACTGCATATGAAAGTATAGTGCCTTCATCTAGACTGATCTTTTATCTAGTTTCAGTTTCCATGGACAAGTTATTTTTACTTCTGCTATATAGAGCTGTTTATTGCCAGAAATAATTTATTCATTTGGAGCCTTAGAACGAGCCACCCTTCGCTTTCTACTTGTTAAACTAGAGAACTACTTTAAATTCATAATATGAGAGATAAATCTGAATTTAACCATTCTTTTAATCCTCTAGTAATTCATCTCCATCAACAGCTTTTAAAGCATCATCACCAGAACTGAATGTAGTACTTCAGTAACAATATCACTGATGCTGCATACTAAGTAATACTTCTTCCCTCGTCCCATTTATTGTCCCGGTTACAGGAAATCACTCCCAGTAGTTACAGTTGATTTGTTATCTGTAGCCCTGCACTGGTAACTCATGTTCAACCCTGACCTCAAGGCCCTTTTCGGTTTCATTGCATTGAGGATACATCTAGCAGGTACAACATGCAGTGTTAATTTAAAGAAATATTTTTTTGTATTTAACTGTACCACAGCAGATGCTCCTCAAATGAAACTGCAGTTTTAAGTGATCAAAGATAACTGACCATTCCATGGTTAGTTTTTATCCCTTTTTTGTATTTTCTGTTTTTTTTTCTGTTTCATTTTCTTTCACATTAGTAAAAGATATTGCACAATGCAGAGTCACACATGTCTCGTTTTATAATAAACCACTATTGTAATCTCTCAGTCATCCCACTCCTAATCAACAATTTATAAATACAAAAAATTGTTGTTGCTTTTAAAAATAAACTTCCTTTTTAGGAGGAGTGCTATAGCCCTTCTACTTGTCCACTTCTTGGCAGTGATTTGACAGGAGTCTCCATCCATGCTTTTCCTTTGTCAAGGCAATCTTCATCCTGAAAACCCTCCTGCTACTGCAATAGCTTCTCCTCCCATGGAGGGAGCCACAAGCCACAGCAACGACAGTGCCCCATAAATGTGGGCATAGCATTTCAACAGCAAAAAGCGCTTCTTCATCCTCACCAATAAGATGACAGTCTAACAGAAGATTTTGGTACCTATATATTAGCTGCCATTATGTCTTATTTCCAAAGGAGAATTTTAGGAGCTTTAATTCCCATTACTAGAGTATTAAGAGCCAAGGAGATCCAAACCAACCAGCATGCTGAAGCTCAACCTGAGCCAGCCTGTAGGAAACACTGTGCAGTGGGCATCTCTGCAATCCTTTCTCATCCTTTCCTGTATGGGGCTCAGACATCAAGCTCTGGGCTTTAAGCAAAACTGTTTGTTCATTTGCTACAACCAGTCTACAAATATATCTTTGGCAAATCTTTCAGAGAACTTCTTTTTCTTTTAAATGAGTCAGAAAAGCTTATTCCTTTTTCTATTTTCTCCTGTGACTGTTTTATGTAAAGTACAAACGTTAATCCTTGCATCAGGCACCAGTAACACATCTTATAGATGCATTCCTTAATTACTGGGTCACAGGTTCATGTTTCCTTTTATACTCTTTCTTTAGCTTAACAGCACTTGAAGAATTTTTTTTTAAAGTAGAAGTTCTTTATGAGAAGGAGTGGAAAGTTTCCATGCCCAGTCTACATCCCAGTCAGCTTTTGTTCCCTCCTGAGTACTGCACACCCTTTGAAACCCTCATTCCTGGGTAAGCTTCAATATGTTATACAAAAAGTGCTGCCACATGTTATACATCCCCAATCATACCCATCTGTGTTTGAAACATATCCTGAGAACTTCCAAGGGCAGAAAACATTTTGTTTCTCCATCACACATAGAGGTGGACAGCATTTATGGAGCAGATCTAGGTAGATATGGAGGAGATCTGTGCCTATAAAGTTCTACCTCTACACAGGCTGTAAGAAACTTAAGGAGATGAAACAGTTTCAGACTAGGGAGGCAGTTGAAAGAAGGCTTTCTGGTCACTGACACTGAGTTTCCTTCAACTTGATGTATTTGGTTGGTAGCTCTCCCATGTGTCTACGATACCAACAACATCAGAACCTCTCAGGAAGGTAGATCTTAGAAAGATACTCAATAAATCTTTCAATAACTCATCTTCCTTTGAAATTATGCTAAAGGAGCATAATTTTCTATATTTTGGGGTGACTGGAGAAGAACATATCTTTTCATTGATGTATTTATGTATTAAGAAATAGAGAAAACTGAACATAAATAAAAAATATTTTATTGAACTTTGTTTCAAATACTAGAATATCTGTATGTTACAGTTCATAAAAGCAGTAGTTCATTTCAGAATCTAATTTCAAATACAACATTTTATGATGCAGATGGGAAAGTTGAGTAAAGGGTTCTATACATAAAAGGAGAGAAAATAAAATCTTCAATAAATGGACTGCTAATGCCTATTCTTTTAAATAGAAAAAAACTGTTTAGAGATAAGGAAGATGCAGGTACTGAGCAACATAGATTCCTCAAAATTATATTCAGAATCTTTACCTTTGAGTTAAGATGGCATTTAACTATAAAATACAATACACAGAGGTATATCTAATAAGTAATGTAGTTTTTTCTGAAAGGAATGGTGAGAGCTTCCAAATATTATATAATATCTGGGAAAAGAAATGAGATGCCAATCGCGGGATTTTTTTCTTTGAAAAGTCTTTTTTTTTCTTTTTTTCTTCCCTTCCCTTCCCTTCCCTTCCCTTCCCTTCCCTTCCCTTCCCTTCCCTTCCCTTCCCTTCCCTTCCCTTCCCTTCCCTTCCCTTCCCTTCCCTTCCCTTCCCTTCCCTTCCCTTCCCTTCCCTTCCCTTCCCTTCCCTTCCCGTTATCTCTATAAGAAAACAGGTATTTCACTGCCCTTACAAGGCCAAAAGCTCATAGGGCTAAAAAAGCTTTGAAAAATCAAACTACGTATGATGCCTAGGAAAATACAACAGTTTAACAGACAATGATGTCTCCTGAGGTTTGGAAGTCAAAATTATGACTTCCAAAAAACAGTGTTAAGATGAAACCATAGCAAAATTAAACAGAGAAAAACAAATATTTTTTAAAAAATTAAATGCCCACAAGGCAGTCCATATATAATCACATACATAATTTAAAGCAAAATAATGGCAATCCAGTTCAGTCAAACCTCTGGAAATAAAAACGGCCTTGTGCTACTCCCAATCTCCCAATTAAGTTGTGAAAGCTGTATGTTCTATGTTATTAAACCAACTAAAGAAAAATGTATTATATATCACCCCCATTTTTATTCTGAGTTGTCATGAACAGACTCTGTCTTACTGAGTGTAGTGGTGCATTATGTCTAATCCATTTTTAAACATAAAGACTTTTAAGGTCATTGTTAATTACAGAAAGGTCCAAACTCTTCCTAACTTAAGGCTTTGGACGCATCGCTGCAGTTAAGCAAATTTACCTGTTTGGATTAATATAAACATTTGAGAATTAGACTAGCTTATCCCACTGGGTTTCCATCATTTAACTAACACTCATTTCTGGGCAGGAAACAAGATAAACTTCTTTCATCCAAATAATAAGGAATATTGCCAACAAAAACATAATACTGAAAGAAACTAAGAGGGGGAATCTGTTAATTAATCTGTTAATTTCTCACAGAATTACAAAACTACTGAAGGGAGTAAAATGTCAAAGAAGGAATGTCAACAGTACCATTATAAGGACAGAATCAAGGAGAAAGAAAATGTCAAGGGAATGTTGTACCTAATATACTCCCTTTTAAATTGCTTCATGTCTAGAAATTAGGCAATTCAACAATAACCTTAAATTATTTGCAAGAAACTTGACTTTGGGGCATTTTGCTCTTCATAAGATACACACTAGTATATATTCAGCACAATTTACAGACTACCGTTCTGATTTAGCTTGCTGAATAAAATCTATAATATTACAGACAAGCAACTATCACCTAGACATTGCCTTTCCACGCTGTAAAGTCACAGAATTCTGTTGAGTCTGTCCTTCCTTTGATGAACTCCATTTGGTTTGTGATAACACGTTTCATATTTCCTCATTCCTCAGCGTCACGATTGTCTTTGTAAATTGCAAACCCATTTAGATTGGTCAGTGCTACCCAGCCATGGAGAAGAGGTTTTACCTTGATTTTGCTCTCAGTACTACAGTGAAAATAGACATATATCTTAGCAAATATTTTCCTGTGCAACCTCATTTTCAATGTTCAGTGGCAAGATTTACTTCATAATATAAATCAAAATTGAAGTATAATAGGAAAGCACTGGTTCAGCTGTGGTTCCAAAGCCTTTCTTGCAAATATTCACCCAGCCTAGCACATATCTCTGAACGAATTTCCCATTAGTCCTTGTCATTGCTACTTGTTGAAAACCAAAAATGATCAACCAAAAGATGTGGGCTTATGCAATGGAAGAAATATAGCAAGACTAACCATACACCTCTAGCTGTTGTGTCCAAAATGGGAGATCCAATGACCCTCTCAATGTCACTCCTTAGAGGTCTTGAGCTAACCAATATATATTTAACAGCAAGAACTTAAAATACAAGAAATACAAGGAAATGTCAGCTGAAAGTCTGTGGTGCAAAATTCTGAACGAGAATTAATATAATATTCTTACCCCAGATATTTCTCATGGATGATAGACCTATATAATCTTCTCCTCTGAATAATTGCACACTTTTGCTTTGACATTTTTACACTTTTGAAAATACAGTTCTACAGTTCCTCTTAATTTAATGAGGTATATATGGAAACTGGATTTTTTCTGACTACACTAAAACTGGCATTAATTTGGAGAGACAAATGTCAGGTAGATTTTCCTCTCCAAGCCATTCCATGAATCAAACAATTTGGATCAACTTCAATAGAGGATTGATGAGTGAATTTCATTCCACAGTATGCATAAATTAAAAGCAAATGCTTTATGTTGAAGAAATAAACAACGAATATTGAAAAAATATAGTGTAGAATTTTTTCCTGAAACTTCAGAAAGATTCTTTAAATATTCACTGCTATGGATACTAAACCATGTAATTGAATATCTTTCTTCAACGGAAGGAATATGTTTCTTCTTCTCTACGGTCTACTTTTTACCACAGTGGTCATACTAGTGACCAAGTTGATTGCTACAGTCTGTAACTTGAATTAGCGAGAAGAAAGTGACTAGGGTAGCCATGAAAATGGTTATATTCATGTAATATAATTACTGGCAAAAAGTAGGAATCTGTAGAGAAGAGTAACTTCTAACATGTCCGTTACTGCTCCACAGTGTTTTAAGATGCACTGCTGGTTTCTTCACACACCAGTAAAAGCCAAGACAATAGGTAAAATGATTATGCTTCAGTAACTAGGTTTTTATAGTTTTTCAAGTATATGTTCAGCTTCTCAGTAGCGTTATTTGTCATACAGCATTAAAATGCTACCTTTTTCTTAACTGCATGTACAATAAAATAAAATGGACAGTTCTCATTTAAATAAAAACTGCCTTGCAAGGAGACATGCTAAGAATGAGATGCCTTTAAAATAAAGTGCCTTCTTAAAACACTTTTTACGAACACCTAGAGACCAAGAAGCCATAAACCACAGTTCCCACAGTCAATCTGAATTTGTTTTTATGATGCATTGTTCAGTAAAAGTAGAAATCTGCAAGAAC